>NW_022630995.1:96024034-96727177 GCF_010015895.1 Lontra canadensis
CGATATATATATCTATCTGACAAAAGACCAGTATCCGAGACATAACAAGTTCTCAATATTAAAAAACAAAAATGCCAAATAACCCAATTAAACAAAGATAAAATAGCCAAATAGATTTTTACAAAATAAATATGTCAATGGCCACAAAGGACATGAAAATGTGTTCAACATTGTTAGGCATCAGGAAAATGCAAATTAGTACCACAATGAGGTATCATTGCATGCCTACCCAGAATGGCTATGTTTCAAAATCTGATAGTATGAAATATTTGTGAGGATGCAGAACAACTAAAAGTCATAAGCACTGTTGGTGTGAATGTAAAATGATACAACCATATTGGACAAAGCTCTATCAGTTATAAAGCTAAATTTACATGTATCTTATGACCCATAAATTTTACCCCAAGAGAACTAAGCCCTATATTCACAAAATAATTATAAATCTATAATCGCAAAATAATTATAAATAGTGGTTTTATTTATAATACTCCAAACTGGAAATAGCCTACTTGTTCATCAGTGGGAAAATGGATAAACACACCATGGTATACTCTTGTAATAGAATAGTATTCATCAATAAAAAGGAACAAACTCATGTAACAGAATAGGTCGAACTCCAAAATATTATTATGCAGAGTGAAAGAAGTCTTACACAAAAGAATACATATTGTATGAATTTATTTATATTAATGTCTAGAACGAGCAAAACTAATCTGTAGTGGAAAAATTATAACAGTATTTGTCTCAGGGTGGAGGTTGAAATGAAAGTGGGGATTGACTGGCAAGAAGCACAAGGAGAATTTTGAGATTGATGACAACTCTCTGTATCTTGAGAGGGGATTTAGTGGCCCAAGTATATACATTTGTCAAGTGTATATAATTAAGATTTGTGCATTTCATTGTAAATTTCATATGAAAATTTTTTAAACAACATTAAACTCTGAATAAACACATGCATTCTGAAGTATTTTTTGGCAGATGAACAGTGGTCTGAATTTATTTGAAATGCATTCAAATAAGATGGATAGATTCGTATAGGAATGGCCATAATAGATACATTAAATGGGAGAATCTAGGTGGTGTCTATATGGTGTTCAGTGGAAAATTCTTTTAACTTTGTTGTATGTTTGAAAATTTTCACAATAAATGGCTGTGGAAAGATACAGTATGAAGGAAATTTTTATATGCTGTTAGTTAGAATGTAAATGAATACAAATTTCCTGCACAGACTTTGAATATATTCATAATATTCATACCTTTGTATAACTACACATCAAAAAATAGGAAATATTAAAAATAATAAAAATTTCATGTTCATAATGATGCTTTAGAAAAAAATATTAAATGTCTAATTTTAAGAATTGTGAAGTATACTTATCTTGACGAGCACCGAGTAATACATAGAATTGTTGAATCACTATTTTGTACTCCTGAAACTAATACAATACTGTATGATAACTACACTGGAATTAAATTAAAAAAAAAAAAAACTGTTGGGGCGCCTGGGTGGCTCAGTGGGTTAAAGCCTCTGCTTTCGGCTCAGGTCATGATCCCAGGGTCCTGGGATCGAGCCCCGCATCGGGTTCTCTGCTCAGCAGGGAGCCTGCTTCCCTTCCTCTCTCAGCCTGCCTCTCTGCCTACCTATGATCTCTGTCTGTCAAATAAATAAATAAAATCTTTAAAAAAAAAAGAACTGTTAAGTAATTGTTATTTATTATTTATTTATCTATCTATTTATTTATTTTGAAGTATTGCTTAGTAAGTTTTTGATAAACTTTTATTTCAGAACTGTTTTAGTTGGAAATTTGTCTTCGAAAATCTACAAAGGGAGACAGAGTTCTGGTATAACCTGCACTGTTTTCCTTTGTGATAATATTTTACATTAGTGTGGTACATTTGTCACAACTAATGAACAATAACTAAAGTGCATACATCATTCAGATCTTTTTAGTTTTTATCTAGTTCATGAAATGAAACGTTTTATAGCCATTAAGTTTTGAACAACATAGTAAAATGCTTGTGATAAAATACTGGAGAGAAAACTTACCATGATTACCATTAGTGAAACCATAATTTGAATGGAGCATATTATTTTTCCATAAAAAATGGTCATTTTTTCCTTTATTTTCCCTTTTTCTCCTCTCTTCCTCCTCACTCCTTCTCCTCCTTTCATCCCTTTATCCCTCCCTTCTTCCTTTTCTTTCTTTCTTTCTCCTCTCTTTATTTCTTTCTTTCTTGAATATATTCTTATATTTATATATTTGGTGTACAAATGTACATATTCATATTTTGAATGGGATAAAAATAAAGCTCTAATTGAATCACATTTAGTTAAGATTGGCTTTTCAATTGAAATCGAAATGTAAACATTGATACAAATATCTAATCAGTAAGTCAACAACTTATTTCCAAAGATAATATTTAATGTAAAAAAAAAAGGTTATGTGTTTTCCCAACCCAGTGATATGAATGCAAAGATTGTAATGGACTTCACCTGGTACAAAATCCATAGGATATGTTAAAATGTAAGAAAACAGAATGCAGGCTGACACATAATGACACTCATCAAAATGTTGGAGGAAACTGGAAACAGATACTGTGTCGGGGAGTAATGGCTGTTCTTATGTTATATGGTGTGATTTGAAGAGGTTACCCAAAATGGGATGTGTAGCTCTTTTGCCCCAGGATCATGACTGCTGTACTCATGATTTATATAAACATGTGGCATTCTACAATGTTCCTCCTCCATGAAAATCATCCTCAGCCAGCTGGGTGATGTTAACTAGGAATTAATCATAAACATCTGGTTAGTTTACATACATGTTGCCTTTATTCCCAGATTTTCACTGGATGAATTATCTGTCCACTTTCACACAAATGATTTTAGCTTTTTTTTTCTCATAATGAAAAGGGAAAAGGAAATGTTTCCTTTTAATATTCTTACTCCCAAGAACTTTTGTTTGTTTATTTCTTGAAACAACACTTAGAATGTAACAAACCATGTTTTCTGCTTGAAATACATAGTCCCTTTCTTAACATTTTATATGGAAATCTCTGATATTTCTTATTCAACAGCAATATATTTTTAATGTAAATAATGTATTCTATTAGCAAAGCAACAAACAGTTTTTCAAATCAGTCTTTTTTTTTTACATTTGAAATATACAATGTATCTAATTTATTGATTAAAAGTTTAGGATTCTAGACAGTAAGCTTTCAGAGATTCATTTTCCACTGATTTAAATCAAAAGACTTAATTAGACCAAAGTTGTTTCTCCTTTCTAAAGTTACAAAAGTATAAAAATATTTACAATAATCAAAATTTATTTACCATAAAATAATACAAAACAAAAATTATTGGGGAACCCTGAGGCCCTATTTTTGAAATACAATTTCTTTTTTTTTAAATTAACATATAATGTATTTGTGCCCCAGGGGTACAGTTCTGTGAATCATCAGGCTTACACATTTCACAGCACTCACCATAGCACATACCATCCCCAATGTCCATAACCCAGCCATCCTATCCCTTCCCCACCACCCCCCCAGCAAACCTCAGTTTATTTCATGAGATTAAGAGTCTCTTGTGGTTTGTCTCCCTCTCGATCCCATCTTGTTTCATTTTTTCCTTCCCTACTCCCCACAACCCCCACCCTGCCTCTCAAATTCCTCATATCAGAGAGATCGTATGATAATTGTCTTTCTCTGATTTACTTATTTTGCTCAGCATAATACCCTCTACTTCCACCCATGTCGTTGCAAATGGCAAGATTTCATATCTTTTGTGGGCTGCATAGTATTTTATTGTATATATATACCACATCTTCTTTAGCCATTCATCTGTTGATGGACATCTAGGTTCTTTCCATAGTTTGGCTATTGTGGACATTGTTGCTATAAACATTCGGGTGCATGTGCCCCTTCAGATCACAACATTTTTATTGTTAGGGTAAACACCCAGTAGTGCCATTGCTGGGTTCTCTATTTTAAACTTTTTGAGGAACCTCCATACTGTTTTCAGAGCGGCTGTACCAGCTTGGATTCCCATCAACATTGTAGGAGGGTTCCTCTTTCTCTGGATTCTCGCCAACATCTGTCATTTCCTGACTTGTTAATGTTAGCCATTCTGACTGGTGTGCGGTGGTATCTCATTGTGGTTTTGATTTGTATTTCCCTGATGCTGGGTGATGTAGAGCACTTTTTCATGTGTCTGTTGGCCATCTGGATGTCTTCTTTGCAGAAATGTCTGTTCATGTCCTCTGCTCATTTCTTTTTTCTTTTTAAAGATTTTATTTATTTATTTGACAGAGAGAGAGAGATCACAAGCAGGCAGAGAGGCAGGCAGAGAGAGAGGAGGAAGCAGGCTCCCTGCTGAGCAGAGAGCCTGATGTGGGGCTCGATCCCAGGACCCTGAGATCATGACCTGAGCCAAAGGCAGAGGCTTAACCCACTGAGCCACCCAGGTGTCCCTCCTCTGCCCATTTCTTGATTGGATTATTTGTTCTTTGGGTGTGGAGTTTAATAAGTTCTTTATAGATTTTGGATTTTAAATCAGTCTTATGTAAACTTATTTCTTTCAGGAATACAACTAAAATGCTTGTATAAAATTTAGGTATTTAATTTGTGAATGATAGCAAACACTCCCCACCTAGTCATTTATCAGGTATTCTCTCTCTTCTCTTCCTCCTCTCCCTCCTTTTTTTCCCTCCCCCTCTCTCTTGAATTCACTTACAAATTTCTGCATAAAGACTTAAGTCCTTTATGGTATTTTTGCCATACTAGGCTACTTCTTCAAATTTATGAATATCTAATTAATGCATTTACCTTTTTCGTCTGTTGTCATCACTTCTTTGTAGAAACAGAAGCATACAACCATGAAAAGCTGGAAAAGATGTATCAGAAACATTTTCTCTTTGAAATTCTTAAATTCTGATTTGATCAACATTGTTTAACACAAATTCCTAAAAGAAAAGTATATACGAGGAGGGACATGTTTGCTCTTAGCTCAGGCTACAGAATCTCCACAATCCACAAACGTTGACCTTCTTCTCTAGGAAAAATCTTGATGAGATCTCCCACGTGGTCTTTTTACTCATTTCCAATCTCTCCTCCCATCCTTTCCAATTAATTATCAAAATTTCACACAAAAGTAATCCCTAACAGAAAACTAAATTTTTCCTCAGTTTACCTGTCCATGTATTCCGTGAACCAGCTTGAATTTTGCATTTTTTTGTGTGTTTATTCTATGTTTCAACTTTCTAACCAGATTTTAAATGGATTGAGACCACAAGATGTTTTCTATTGAAATAATTCTCTTTAGAGAAGCTGCTTCTTGAGAACACAGGCCAGTGTTATAATGTGCTATACATAGAGATACAGGCTCTTGTCTTTTCTAACAAGGTACCTTATTTAAGCTAGTATTATTTTATTTAGCTTTCAATAAAATTACATTATCATGCTATCATAATAATACCTGTATTAACTAAGCAATCACAGAGCTGACTATATATCTGAACTGGCTTTAATATTTTGCTAAGCAGTAGAATAAAAACCCTTTGAAATTGTATGGCAAATTTTATTTTAAAGGATTACAAGTTACTCCTCAAATGTAATATATACTACAAATATTCTAAGAGAACTTATAAATAATGATTTGCAATATTAAACAAATTAGAAAAGAAGGAAAAGGTGATTATTATGTCCATTCATGACAGAATGGTTAGCTCCAAATATTGCACTAAGCATTTAACATATATCATCGTATTCCATCCCAATATTGGCTATTATCTTTATTTTATGTAGAAGGAACTTAAAGCATGGGAATTTAAGCAAATTAATATTATCTGGCATAGAATTGGGTGAGTCAGAGTTTGAAACCATGCTTGTCTGACTCCGATTCTTGTATATAATCTGCATAATGAAAATATAAATTTTAAACTCAAATTCCAAATATCTAAATGGTAGTTGAATATGAATTTCCATTTTTCTTCTGTTACCACCACGGTTTATTTATTCTGCCAATGTGCCCAGACTTTCTGACCAGCCTAGACTTTTTCTGTTAGAAAATTTCAATGAATTTTTTTATAGAATTATTTTTCAAAAGTAATCCTCAAGATTGGCTATTCCTTATAGATGACACTGAATACAAGGCAAATTTCAAAGTTACTTGATGATTGTGATACATCCTCCTATATTATATAGTAGAATAGCTGCCTGGTAGCACATTCAATAGAAGCTGATATTCTTCCTACCCAAACTATGCAAGGCTGGTCTAGCTCTAAATTCCCCTAAGATACATTTGAAACACTCAATACATATTTCCAAGGGGAAACTATAAGAACTCTGAGAGTACGGGATGAGTTTTGTCCTTCACTATTTTTGTAAGGTAACACTTTATATTCGTGATGGTTGAATGATCAGGTTGAAGTAAAAGGGTTCATTTTCATGGTTGGGTGATGGAACGATTAATAAGTTTAACTTTCTGGTTCAGTAGTGTGTGTCTCTAAAACTATATTGCAGTTTATCTTTAAGCTTAAATTGTAAGGGTACCTGGGTGGCTCAGTGGGTTAAGTGTCTGCTTTTGGCTCAGGTTGTGATCCCAGGGTCCTGGGATCAAGTCAGAGGCCTGCATCAGTCTCCCTGCCCAGTGGGGAGTCTGCTTCTCCCTTTCCCTCTGCCCCTCCACCCTGATCGTGCTCTCTCTATTGCACTCTCTCTTTCAAATAAATAAATAAATAAATAAATAAATAAATAAATAAATAACTTTTAAAAAATAAGCTTTAAATTGTATACTGTGAATCCCGGGTTTGAGAGGAAGGGGGTTAGAGGAATGGGAAACAGAGGCAAGAATACTGTATGGGAAAGAGAGTAGGGCTGACACAGCAAAAAATATTGCCTCAGTTTTTCCAGAATGGGAAAAATCCTTCCAAAGAACATCCACAGTGCTACTTTAATCAAACACAAACTATAGCACTGTACTGTTCTCTTTCAGAAAGGTAATAGTTGTACATTGCTTCAGAGCTGTGATTTCATGGAATTTAACTGGTGGTTTTTCCTTAGAACCCTTGCACTATACAACATTTCCTCAGGGTACATGTGATTATTAGGGGAGATTAGACATGGATGCAAAAAAACACAAATAAAGGCAGAAAAGACTGAGTAATGCAACAGTTACACAAATGCTGTTAAATAAAAGTAGAGTAAGGTTCACAAGAAGAAGTGATTTTTGAGATTATTTTCAAAGAATACATAGAATTTGTCTCAGTATATGTGGAAGGAAAGGAATTTTACACGTGGGAAATAATGAGATGATGTCCTAAGAGAGATTCACACTTGGGCATGTTTGATGATTCACAACTGGAAAGATGATGTTAAATCAAGGTGATGTGTATGCTTTGCAGAGCTTTCTGGGAAGAGCCCCTGTCATAGTTTTTCTTCGTTTTGCTTATATCTCAAGAAAATGTTGTCAGCTGGACATGCCACTTGTGTCCCTTTCCCCTCACAATGTGTGTATGTATAGGCAAGGGGGAAGAAAGTGAAATCCAGAGTCGTCCTTCCACCTAAAAGCGTGGAACTCTGGTCAGCTGAATGAAGAGCAGTGAATTGAGGGGGTGATTGGAACGGGGACCATTCTGTGGTTCCCGTGCAGTGATGAACTCGGGGCAACTGAGAGCAGCCCTCCTCCTGTCTCCACTGACATAAAGGAAGAGCCACCAGAGCACACCTCTGGTGCTGATGAGGAACTCTGGTGGCCTGAGAGAGCTGAGAGGTCTCTGGTGTTTTCTACCTGAGGATGAGCCAGAAAGGCCTCAGCACCTAAAGGAAGCAGTTAGGCTGCAGCTGACTAGCATCCTGGCTTTCTCAGCTTCTCACCAAGGCAAGCACAGGGGAAAAGTATCCAGTCAGCACTCTGAACACTTAGCCTTGTCCAGGCTCCCACCTTCTCTCCCATTAAAAGTTACCCCGTAGCTTATCGTCACGTCACTCCTTCCCATGTTACCATTCACCCCCTTATCAGCCCAGCCGGAGTTTGTGAGTATAAGAGAAGTGGGGTCCCCTTTCACCACTTCTGAATAGTCAGTGATATGACCTACAAATGTTGAAAGTACAAAATACTGGATATTACCTCTGCCTCAGTTATTTTATGTGTAAGATGAAGACAGTATGAATACTTATTATATGGGGTTATTGTGAATGATATTTAAAGCCATTACGTAAAGCTATTAACACATTACCTCATGCATATTAAATGCTCAATAAGTTTAGTCATGTGTGTGTTATTATGAGAGAGGGAGAGAGTACCCATAAATATTTCAAAGCTCAAACTTAAGTTGTATGATTAACCAGAAAATAGAATTTAGGAAAAGAACTTTAGAGTGTGTCTGGGGAGGGAAGTGGATATGCAGATGAAAAGTGTGATTTAGGTCTTGTTGCATTTCGATATTGGCAGGACAGCCTAGTGGAGATGCCTTGCAAATGATTAGAAATGTGATTGGGACGGAATTTGAGAAACCGTACATAGAGTGTGCCTTTTTTTAGGAAATCGATAGAGTGATCAGAAAACATATCTAAGGGCAGAATTAATTGAAAAGGAAGAAACTTTTAAAGAAGATAAATATAAAAAATAGTGACAAAATTAAAGAGAAAGGAAGTTTTAGAAGAGGAAATAGGCATTAGACTTAAATGTTGTGTGAATTCATAAATGGGGAGTAAAACTGAAATATACCCAAAATACGTTATCAAGTAAGTTTACAGTCTAACTTATCAAGTTAACAAACTAAGTTAACAAACTCAGTTTCCAAGGTTTTCTAAGTTAATAGATTTCAAGAAGTACAGTGAGGCAGGAAACGTGCTTCAAAACATTAGATCATGATTTAGGGCCTCTTTTGAAAAATTCATTAAGAATTTCAATTTCAGAAATATATAATGCCTACCTCTCTATTACCATTCACGTGAATCCCAGTTATCATGGAGACAAATTTAGAGACCTGCCTACTCAAAACCGATCTGCATCATCAGTAGTTTTTAGCAAAATTTTGTCTATATGTTGAACAGATTCTATTTAATATTTGATAAGTACCCATTAGAATGAAATCTTTACCTTCGAGGAGCTTACTAGGAGCTTAAAACCTAGTTGGAGAGAAAAACCCATGAAGACATGACTTCAGGGTAGCGAAAGAGCTTTGTGCCTGACGGATGTGTTTCTCGAAATTGTGGGAGGGCTAGAAGGTACATCCAAGTCTCAGACTGTTTAAAGAAAACCAGACCAGGTGAAGAAAGGGGGAATTTTCCCAATATGTTGGAGGGAATAAGTCAGGTCTCAAAAGCACAAAGTGGTTATATTGTGGAGGGAAGCAAGAATTAAAGTCTACCTGAAATATATTTTCTTGTAATCAGATTATGATGACCAAAAGCTTATTAACTGACCCAGAAATTTTGGTAGTAAAACATTTGGTTTGCACTTTTTACCAATGAATCCCATTGTTGGGATTGGAGTCTGTGTATTTAATAGGCAAACTGATTATTACCAAAGCTGCCAAGGCCGCTTTTTTTTTTTTTTCCAAGTAGGCATCACTTAAAAAAAAATCCTGTATGATTTAGAATCATATTTCAGGTATCGTATTTACTAATTTCTGGAAGAAAGAAAGATAATAAACTGTATGAAATGGTTGTGTGTGGATCAGGGGAGGATAAACCAATCAAAATTCAGCAAAGAAAAAGTTTTTTTTAAAAGGCATCGTTATGGCACCCATTGCCTAAATTTGTTTAACCAGGAAAGTAATATCTTCATGTAGAACATTTGATTATAAATGTTAGCAATATAAGCTTTTTTTCAAGAGAGTTTTACATTTTCAGATTATAAACTATTTTTTTTTTAAGATTTTATTTATTTATTTGACAGAGAGAGATCACAAGTAGACGGAGAGGCAGGCAGAGAGAGAGAGAGAGGGAAGCAGGCTCCCCAGATTATAAACTATTTTAAAGACGAAAATAATCTAAATCTAGTTTTGACAATGCAGTGGTTACACATAAGACTTCTCATGATTTCTTTCCTCTAAATAGTAAATAGGCCTACTAGAAATATTTTAATAGTGGAATAAAGTGCAAGTGTAGACTGATCAGTATAGTTTTTAAAGATTTCTTTGTTTGTTTTAGAGATGCCACACAGGAGGGAGGAGATGGAGGAGGGGCAGAAGGAGAGAAACTTCAAGCCAACTGTCCTGTGAGTGCAGAGCCCAACGCTGGGCTCCATCTCAGGATCCGTGAGATCATGACCTGAGCCAAAACCAAGAGGTTTTGATGCTCAGCCTATGGAGCCATCCAGGTGCCCCAACACCTAGTAATATTTTTGAGTGTAGTGAGATTCATTTCTTTGACTCATACATGCACATCATTTATTCACTCATTCATTAATTCATTTATTCATTCAGCAACAAGTTATGGACCACCTCCGAAGCGCTCAGTAGAGAGGCACAGATGGATAAAAGATGTCTTTTATTTTCTCAGTAGGTCAGTGCTCTCTAATTTCTCAAGCCTTTCCCTTTCCCCATGGAAAACCTCAAGGTTGTTGTGCATCACGGGTTATGAGAGACAAAATAGGCCTGGAACATATTTCTGTAGAATCCATGAGACATCAAGAAATCTCAGCAAGTGTAATTAAACTCTGAAGTCAGGTAAAATTGTGCTAGAGGTTCTCTGCTGTTTCGTAAAGCTCATAAAACTCAATCAGGTTTTAAGAATTCTCTGTTTAGTCCAAAACCAAAAGGAATTCTTTAGAGCAACATCTGAAAACTTTTTCTGTAAAGGTTTAGGTAATAAATATTTATTATTTTGTGGGTCATACAATTTCTGTGGAAATTATTTAACTCCACTGTTTATCATAGATAAATGCACAGTAAAAATGCAGCTACAGATAGTATGTAATTAAATGGAAATAAGTGTGCTTTAATAAAAAGTTATCTACATAAGCAAGCTGTGAGTCTAATGAGACTTTAAAAATTTAAACAGATTGAAATTAGATAAAATAAAAGCTCAGTTGCTCAGTCCCACTAACCATATTTCAAGTGCTCAATAGCCACATGTGACTTATGAATGCCACTCTGAATGGCAGAAATTATAGAACATTTTTGGCATTGCAGCAAGTACTATTGGACAGCACTACTCTAGATTTTCTTTGTAGCACCTGGTTATCTTAGATACGGGAAGATAAGGAAGAGGTGAAAGGACTTGATCTTCTTGCAGCTCTTGAAAGAAATAGGGCAAAAATGTGACCAGGAAGTTTTAAGAAGTTCATCAAATGACTGAGTAGCTACAAACACTATAAAACTATGTATCCCACTACAAATGTAGTTTT
The DNA here is from genome assembly GCF_010015895.1 of Lontra canadensis. NCBI lineage: Eukaryota > Metazoa > Chordata > Mammalia > Carnivora > Mustelidae > Lontra > Lontra canadensis. The sequence goes on from NW_022630995.1 coordinate 96,035,388, forward strand.
GCAGTGTACATAGTTTTTTCCTTATTAAAGATCAATGAAGAAGTCAGAGTCTATAATATTTTCATTTTTTTCTGCTGGATTTTATTAGTCAATGAGACAAAGCCTACGTGAATTTTTTTTTTCTTTTTAGCTTCAAGAATTTGTTGGGAAAGCATCATAAAATGGTTCAAGTCTTCTAGACAAATACATAAATCTTCTAGATAAATATAAGTTAAGGAAAGAGTACACTTAGCTCTAAAGCTGGTAAGAAATCAAAGACCGATTTAATAGTGCAATGATATAAAGTGAACAAGCATTAGGAGACTATTTTGATTTAAACTGTACTTCAAGGGGCACCTGGGTGGCTCAGTGGGTTAAGCCTCTGCCTTCAGCTCAGGTCATGATCCCAGGGTCCTGGGATCGAGACCCACATCAGGCTCTATGCTCAGCAGGGAGCCTGCTTCCCTTCCTCTCTCTTTGCCTGCTTCTCTGCCTACTTGTGATCTCTGTCTGTCAAATAAATAAATAAAATCTTTAAAAAAAATAAACTGTACTTTGAGATTTTAGTTATTAAGAATAATTAATCAACTTGTAGAATTTGAATACAATGAAGATTGACGTAAATGTGTTAACTAAGAAAGGTGATTCAAAAAATGACTCAGTATTTTATGGTAACTAACATAATACAGTAAAAAAACAAAAACAAAAAAAACAAAAAATGACTCATTTCTAACTAAATTGGAAATTATCATGTGTGATGATAATTTGGCTCCTATTTGTGAATCTATATCTAATGTTTCATGAAAGTTTCTTTCAGGAGTGTTAATAATACTTTAAGCATTTATCTTGGCAAAGATCTACATACTCAAGCTTCTAGCATTTTTCTGTGTTAGCCTGTTTGTTTTGTGTCTTTCTTCTGCATTTCACAACTTTTGGTGACCCTTTTCATCAGTTAAGAACTATATGAAGTTCCTTTTAATAGTAGATACTTTGCTCTCTTGCCTTTGCCTTTGTTAATTATGTATTAAATTGAAGTTTGAATTTTCTAGAAATGATCAGGAGTTTCTCCTTAACATCTACATGCCTTTCAAGTTAAGCAGTACTTGTGAAATGTGTCATATTTCAATAAGATCACTTGTGTGTGATGGTTTTGAATTTTTGAAATAAAAGTTCTTACTTCTATTTTCTAGAAATAGAAAACTACCCTTTGGCACACTTTCTCTTTTTTATGAGTTTCAAATGAAAGGTAGATTGTTAAGGACCCTGGCATCTCCTCCCACCACTATTACTAACCTTACAGACACAGGTATATAGGGGACTTTCTTGTGCCACCAAAGTAAAACAGAGAGGCAGATAACAGCAGATCATAAAAAGAAAAGCACAGTTCATTGCACAAATTGAGTTTATCTACTACTGAAAGACTGCACTAACCACGAGGGGATATAAACCAAATGTCCAAAGGAGTCTCAAAATGTCGAACCTGATACTTAAACCACGAGCCATTCTCTTGTGTTTATCCAATGTGCTTCTTACACTGACCCCTGGATATTAGAAGGACCCTGTGCCCCGTGGAAGCCTTTCCACATGCTTCCATTATTAAATGAGTTTGTTTAGCTCTGACTTCAATTGTGATAGTAAATAGTATTTCCTACATTAAAAAGTGCGGATGAACTCCAGGTGGACATAGCCAGCACGCTTAATGTCTCCAGTGGTTTTCCAGTTTGGGAAGGGAGTGTGAATGTGAAAAGAACTTATGGATGTGTCGGACATAGCATTTGAAAACTCTCTCTTCCTCACCATTTTAATAGCATGTTTTATTTTACTGGTACCCTTTGATTTTAGCACATTCTCTGGAGCCTATTTCATAGGGTTTTTCATTTGTTTTCTCTTTAAAAATCATTTCTTCCAGGAGAAATCCTCAAACACGTGAAAAATTTGTATTCAATTCAAGCTCCAAGCTTTGTATGGAACACCACTTAAGAGACCACTCGGAAGCTTCAGACCCTGAAAATGCTGTGGTCTGCTTGCTTAACTAGATTGGCTACACGAAGCATGTTACACCTGGGCTCTGCCATCTGTGCTGATTGCTTTTTAGCTTCTGAGTGCAATTCAAGGTGATCATTTTAATCTCTAAGGCCCTGTATGGCTTGGGACCCAGTTATCTGATAAATTGCCTTTTTCCCTGGGCATGGCAATTAATATCATCCAAAGTGCTGCCACTAACAGTTCCCTGTTCTTAAACAGAGGAACGGAAGCCAGGAGAGTGAGTGTGTAGGCAGGAGGTGTGCACCCCAATGTGTAAGACCCCTATCACTGACACTTTCTAGCACTTTACAGGTGAGCACACATATAATATACACCCGTGATGTATACTTCCACACTGGGGTGTATACACTTATTGCATATATATACAACTTCTGTATAAGTGTGTACACACACACACACACACACACATTGGGTTCAAGATTTCAAATTGGCAGTCCAATCTTTTTAAGATCAGTTTTTAAAATATTTTCAGCACTTATAAATTTCCTTTTGAAAAAATGGTTAACCTTCACTATATTCCCTATGCTGCTCATTTTATTTCCATGACTAGTTCCTTCTATAACTGGCAGACTCTGTCTCCATATCAGAATATATATTGTTAAAGATAATTTTTTTTAAATGGTTAACATTTTTATTTGATTATAATATCCTCAACTCTTCTCAGTGGGTGGGTAGTGCCTTTTGAAGTAAAAGCCACCTGTGTGATTCACATTCTCAGAAATATAAGTCATGGTTGGATTCAATGGAAAAGTGAAGTATTCCTGGAAGAAACACACCCATTCAATAAACATTTATCAAAGTCTCACTATGTGGCAAGCACTTTTTTTTCAGATATAAAAAAAAAGCTTAGATGATGAAAGAAATATAGCACTGTTTAAGAATAACTGGTACATAAAGTTGATGCTTGCTGATTTTCTTATATACAAAATTATACATTGTATTTGGCAAAATTAGTGGTATTTTATAGTCATACATGCTTTGGTGCACACAATTCTAACCACTGATACTAATGCTCAAATAATGGGCACTATCTGACATTGTGTGTTAAAACTACACAAGAGTTATGATACTGGCTCAAACTTTCCAATTCTAGTTACCTTCACAAAAAGAAAAGCTTTAAAAGGATATGAATAGGTAGATGGATAAATAATATATTACACGCACATACACACACACAAGAATATTATGTAGCCATAAAAAGGGTGAAATTTTATCATTTGCGACAACATGGATGGACCTAGAGACTATTATGCTAAGTGAAATAAGTCAGACTGAGAAAGAGAAATACCATATGATTTCACTCATATGTAGAATCTAAAACAAAACAAAACATAACAAATGAATAAACAAAAAGGTGAAACAGACTTATAAATACAGAGAACGAACTGATGGTTGCCAGAGGGAGGTGAGGTGGATGGATGGGGAAAATGGGTCACAGGCAGAGCGAGATACAGGCTTCCCATTATGGAATAAATAAGTCATGAACATAAAAGGTAAAGCATAGAGACAGAGTCAATGATATTATAATAGCATTGTGTGGTGATGGTAGCGACACTTGTGATCATAGCATAACACATAGAGCCACTATCCAGTATACCCGACACTAGTATAACATTGTATGTCAATCACGGTCAAATAAAAACAATAAAATTAAAAAATAATAATAAAATAAAGTTAGATACTCTCAGCTCACACACACAAAATGAATATGAATAGCTTACAGAATCAGTAAGAACAAATAGTCTACCTTAGGAAGAACAAGTACCTGGAAAAGTCCTAGGACCTAGAGAAAGACTACAGAAAAATCTTTCATTATACTTCTCTCAGAATGAATCCATTCCTACTGTTTCTGTCACTGACATTATTCTACCCAATATACAGATATCAGGGGTGAGGCAAAAGAGAAGGAGAAGAAAAAAAAAAAACATTCACCACAGAATAGAGAAACAAGATGAATTTGTGCATTTAAAATTTGGCAGATGGAAACTTCCTCTGATAGGTTTCATATTTGTTTACCCCTGTCATGCCAACCAGCTCTGCTTGTTCCCCAACTGCAAGTTGATCTTCAACCTAACCTTTCAAAGAAACTTAGTCCCTGGTTTGAGAGAATATTGGATTTCTTCCTCAGGAATTTGAATTTGCTGCCTTGGTCCCCATAACTGGATTTCTGTATCATACACAAGTTCTCCATAGCAGAGCCTTGGGCTCCAGCCCCACATCTGCCAGTGATAGGAATCTGACCATAGTTATCCAGCCTCCCTCACTGTCACAGCCTTCATGTGGCACCTTTATTCATGGTTTAGTTGATCTTTACTAGTTGATTATCTTGCTTTTGCTTGAAGGACAGCCTGGAGCTAAGCTCTGCTTCAATTCTTGTTAATACTACTTGCTGTCCCTGTCCCCTTCTTGGGCTTCTCCCAACTCCTCCCTATTACAAGGGGGGGAAAACATAATTTGGTATTCAGTCCTTAGACTCTCGCTGGCGGATGTGTTTTTTGTTTGTTTGTTTGTTTGTTTGTTTTACATCTAGTTCTTACTGTCAAATATGTGCTTTGTTTGTTTGTTTGTTTTGTTTGTTTGTTAGCTGAAAACATGTGATTGTCCAACGCTCTACTCATCTCCTGAAGAAGTCTTCTGGCCACATGGTTCTTTCCTTTCTCAATATGACTTTTTCTTTTCTCCCCAAGTATCAGTTATGATACTTCTAAAAGTTATTAACTCATACTTTCTTTTATGTGTTCATTAGCGAAATCAACAAATCCTTATTAGGCATTTCTACAATTAACACACACCTTTTAGTAATGAATTCAAACCTTGTAATTGCTTATAGTCTAGTGAAAGAAATAAAATACACACTAAACATGGAGACTGCAATAGGGGAGAGTTATACACAATTGAGTGCCAAAATAAGAGTTACAGAAACAGGTCCTACAGAGGTTCAGAAAAGACAGACTGTTAAATGGGAGAGGGAGGCAAGAGATGAAATTTGATCTTGAGACAAAAGTGAGGCTAGAACCTGAATAAATGGTTTGGAGACAGTAGTTGGGAGGGCTTCCTGAAAAACAACATTTACATTAAAGAATGTATTTGGTTTGTTCAGAGGATAATCATGAAATTGATTAGAACCAAGAGCAGAGTCACTGCAAGAACAATTGGGAGATAAATTTGCAAACAAAATGGCATTAGATTGTGAAAGGTGTGTCTTTTGAATTTCTTTCTAAAGGCAATTGTAGCCGTGCTACCTTTCTGAGCAAAACAAAATTTTCATGTACCACCTAACTAATTTTTTGAAAAGTGCAGCCCTGAAAAGTAGAGGGGGAAAAAAAAAGCCAAGCAACTATTTTTTGCTTTTTTTTTTTTTTAATGAAAGAGTGATGATACCTGTGCATATTTTAAGTGTTTTTCCCCTCATTACTAAAAAACACTAGATAATAGAAAAATACTATAAAAAACACTATAATAGAAATTATAGAAAAGAAGAAAGAAAAATCTAAAACCATTTATATTTTTAGAGCTTAGAGATAGATCTCATTAATAAAAACATACACTTCAGTTTTTTAAAAATAAATTTGCAAAACTGGGACTTTTTTTATGTAGAGTTATTTGTCTCTGCTATTATGTCATGAGCATCTTCTTATTTTCTTTGTGGTTTTGAGATATTTAACCCCTTTATCTCAAACAGCCCATTTCCTCTACAACTTTTATCAATGGCTAAGAATCTCCCTACTGCTCATATTCATCATCCAGAGTTCTAGTTTCCTTTTTGTTTTTGTTTGTATTTGCAGCATTTTAAAATCTGGGTGCAATATTGCAGTTTACAATAAACTGTTAAAATCCTATCAAACCACTGCATTGTATATTTTAAAAAAGTGAATTTTATGTTGTATAAACTATATCTCCCAACAAAACTATTATAAAACTATCCAACAGACTTTCTTCTTGTTTCAAATCTATTCTTGTTGCAACAACCAATTTCTATAAGATAAAATATTCATGAATGGAAAAAAATCTACAAAAATTTCACTTGCATTGGGGTTCTTTTATTTGGGCCTTTTTTTCCCCCAAACATATGTCTCTTGTTTTCCAGCATAAAAAGGAAAAGATCATCGAAGAATTCCTGAAAACAGTTTTTTTTTGGGATCATGGAAATTCAATGTGTCTTCTAATATTACATGTGCAAAAGTTGGAATCAGAAGAAAACAATTCTAGTTACATGCTGTGTGAGTAAAAATCATTTCATCTTTTGAGGTTAAGTTCTTCAAACTGCAATAAGGGAAGTTTTTTAATAAAAGGTTATCTAATTTTTACCGATTCTCTATTTGAATTTGCATTGCTTGAGAGGTACTTGTCTAAGGAATGATGATAAATACTCATAAATATGATCAAGCCAATATTAAAGACAACAGTGCCAAAAAAGCAAAGAGAAACCATGTATTTATGAATGACTGCTATAAAGTAAAGTAGAATATATAAAATCTGTATCTTATGGAATAATTTCCTTAAATTATAGTTCCTCAACTGTTAATGGTCCAAATCATATAATTTATCATTTGAAACAATGTTTGAATTTCACTTAATATTAAGATGTTCAGACTTTTTTGAGACAAATGTTACTTTTTAATTCCTTTAAGGCTAGAGGGAATAAAGAAAATATTTAAGAAGGAATTATCTTTCTTGGACCTTCAAAGAGAAATAAGACCAGATGACACCCTCTATCTGCCTTCCCATTCTTTAAAAGCAATGCGGTGTTTGAGTTTTTCAAGAGATCTTAGAGACTGTCTAATCAATGGTTTGTTTTGGAGATGAGATTACTGAAGTCTAGAAATTATAAAGTACAGAAACCTCTCACATCAGCTATTAGACTTTACAGTATACTGTACTGTTTAAAATCCAAATTTAGAACTATTTTTTACGGAATGACTCATGACATGTATTAATTTCCAAACATTAATCCTTACAAAGGAAATTATGCTCTTGAAAATAGTGCTATTAAGAAAATGTAAGTTTTTATAAGAAAGGTTTTACAAAGTTTTGAATACACTGAAACTGTATCAGGTCCACAAGCACCTGTCCCTGTCTTACAAATCATATTGCACAATATGTAGTTGGGTGGTCCCAGCCATACAGTCTCATGATACTCAGGACAAATGTGAACATCAGTGCACAGTGGTGGTTTTATGAAATCCTTGATTATTTACATCCATTTCATTTGTAGTATGAGTTACCAAATATCAGTCATTGCATATTTTTAATATTCTATAGTTATAAAGTAGGAAATAAGATCTTTCCTAATTATTTTTAAAATAATGGCTGAGTGGAAATACCTCTGTTTGTTTCAAATTGTAGTTGTTTGTTCTGTGCTCTATTTCATTGAATTGAGACTACATAGTAATATTGTATATATATTTATGCATACATATATATGAATAATACTAGTAGTATTGGTATTGTGAAAGGACATGTAAGGTTTCTCTAAATTGGAATTCCTAATGGAACAAAAGGAATCCAATTTCCCTGAAAAAAATTCACTTGCTTGACACAGCATAAAACTATGAAAGTTCTTCTGGTTAGGCAAAAATCACTAATTTTCACAAATGGAAGTAATTTAGAACTATGGAAGGTAGATCTGTTAATAATTAAATAATTTTTGAGGAAATTTTGTTAACTCAGAAATATTAAACATAGTTATTATATTAATTTTATTTTAACTTAATGACTCTTCTAGAACTTCTTTTTTCTAAAAATAAATATTTTTGTCATTGACCCTCTTCTACCTTTCCTTATTCCTTGTTGCCTCCTTCTCTTACTGTCATAGCATTATCTTTTATTGTAATTATATCTCTTGTTGTAACTAGAATCACTTTTCTTATCTCAAAAATCTTTGGTTCTGCAAGAAACAGACTTAACTATAGAGAACAAACTGACGGTTATCAGAGGGGAGATAGGTGGGGGGATGGGTGAGATAGGCAATGGAGATTAAGGAGTACACTTGTGATGAGGGAAGCATTGAATCATTACATTGTACACCTGAGACTAAAACCACACTTTGTTAACTAACTGGAATTTAAATAAAAACTTAAAAAAACTGTGGTTCTAATAATTAAAAATAGAGTTCAAAATATAATAGTATAAAATGTAATTTATGTCAGAACTCAGTTTATTTGCTTAGGTCCATTGAATAGGAAATGTAATTAATTGATTGCTAAGTCATTTGAGATCTTAGTTCAGCTTACATTTGGCCCATGATGTTATTATAAGAGTACTCGCCCTGCCACCCCAGGTATTTGTAATTGTTTTTTTCTTTTATCCTGTTTATAACAAGCAGCATTTAGGTGTGGACACAGAGCTCCTTAATTACACTAGTTGCTTTTGAAATCCACTTTCTTCTGAGGTCCTTTATCTCAGACTCTGATTTTCTGCTTTAATAACAATGACACTTTTACTTTCTAGACCTGCTGCAATCTAACATTTACATCTTACACACTAGAGAGTCAATAAATATTATCTGAAGTGATAAATCAAGAAATAGAGGTTTGACTATACTATTTAAAATTTTTAAAAATAAAAATTATCTTTCTACATTTTTTAGGAGAAGGGATGTAGTGGTTAAGGTAATTAAAATTCATTTTTCTATGAAGGTGAAACTATTGATAATATTTAAATTGGTATTTTTGGAAATTAAAGGATATGCATACTTATTGAATCAAATAACCAGCAAAGAAGAAAACAATAGAAATGATTAAACATGGTTTTGTCTGGGGAAAAATCTAAAAGTATAGATTTAGACATTGTCTAAATGTCTAGATTCTGGAACTTTGTTGTCTTCAGTCTATTTACTCTTATAATAATAAGATGACCACTATAGAAGAAAAGAAGCAATTTTTCTCATGACCTGAAATTAAAATATCTAAAATTAGTATTTATTAGCAAAAGCCAAATGAGAGGAGAGTAGGTATTTTTAAAATAAAAATCAATGTTACTTCATATTAAAAAATGTTTATTGATAGCTTTCTATGTGACCAGAACTATACGTAGTGTTGGAGATGCAACAGTAAACAATGAAAATGTCTTCCTTTTCCTCATAGACACAGTAGTTTAGACCAGTAAAGGCAAGTGAAAATCTAAAGCCTATATTGGGGAAAAAAGAATACTCTGAAAGTACTTAAGAGGACAATTAACTTAAGGGCACATGGGTGGCTCAGTTGGTTCAGCAACTGACTCTTGATTTTGGCTCAGGTCATGATTTCGGGGTCATGATATGAGTCCCCCTCCGCTGTGGGCTCTATGTTCAGCAGGGAATCTGCTTGAGATTCTCTTTCTCCCTTTCCCTCTGCCCCTAACCCATCACTCCCCTTTCTGTCTCACAAATAAGTTAACCTTAAAAAAAGAGAAAAGAGGACAATTAACTTAGATTTAAGAAGACAAGAGGCCTTTGCAGGAACACATCCAAGCTAAAGGCTATATAGAAAAACAGATGACTCAAAATGATGCCTCTCACATATGCCCATCCTTATCTCAATGCACTCTTGTCTAATCTTGTCGGTGAAGTATCAGAAAAAATGTTTATCTTTTCCTCCTCAAATAAAACAAACATAAACAAAATAAAACATATGCGCAAGCAAACAGATTTTAAAAAAACCTTCCAATTTTACATTGGAGACCAATCTGATTTACCATCCTAAAACATCAGATTGCAATTTCACATAGCTCTAACCAATGAAAAGGTATGGTGCTACATCCATATCCCATTTGTAATTTCCAACAAAAACAGTATTATTGACCATAATCATGCTGTGTAGGAAATATCACAAAATCTCAGCTCTCTACAGTATTCAACATTTATTTAGGTGTTTATCCAGATAGTTGCCAGTCAGCTGATCTAAGCCTGGAACAGCGGGGTGGTTCTGCTAATCTCAGCTGGCCTTGCTCTGGGGGTCAGCTGGAGCTCAGATGATCTAGGCTGGTCTTGCTACGAGCCGTTTGACTAAACTCCATCTGTGTCTCATGCTACTTCAGGAGCCGTCAAGTTAGCCCAGGCATATTCTTTTAAGATGGCCGGGGTCTCAGAAAGGGAAATGAAGCATGCAAAAACTCTCATGGTCTAGTCACAGAGCTGGCATACCTTCAACTCTGTCTTACTAGATTGCTCAAAGCAAATCTTGAAGCCCAACCTGAAGCTAAGAAGCAGGAGAATATATCCTGCCCCTTCATAAGAGAATCTGAAAAGTCACAAAGCAGAAAGTATGGATATAGCTTAGGATGGAAAATTGAGGCAGCTGAAATTAAAACATAGACTAATTATAAAAATGTTCTGTATAAATTTTCCATTATACCCATTATACCCACTCCATAGCTCTTCTGAAGTAACAAACTTAAAAATGTTCTCAGAAACCCTTGTTTTTCTGGTGGGCCTAAGCATGAGCTTAATTTGCCTATTGGCTTATCCTGCCCTGCCACCATTAGAAGGTTTTAATTTCAACTGCTTTTATATAGCTAAATATATGAATAAACATAAATATGACTTGAGTCCCAAACAAAACAGATAAAGAATACTGGATATTGTATTGAAGGTATACTAATCAGAAGAGTATTTGCAAATCATAGAAACTATCAATTCTCATATAAAGAAAAAGTGATAGTACTCTCTAGTGAGTGTGATATAGAAAAATAAAGCAAGTCACTTAACAGAATTCTTGGTCCATAGGAGATGTTTAGTGTTTATTGTGACTCTGCTATTGGTCTCTAATTTTGTAGGATCTGTAGCAAATTATTTAGGTTCTCTTAGCTTTAGTTTTCTTATCTGTAAAACTGAGACCATAGCCATGCCTATCTTATGAGGATTTTTATGATTTAATTCATAAAAGGGTTAAAGAAGAGTGCCGGGAACCCACTAAGCTTTTATTAAATGTTAGTTCCTCTTCTTCTTCTTGTTTATGAACATTATTATTATTAACTATGTTGTCATCCTATACGACTGTCATAGAATGCTGTCATATACTAGCACTAACGATCAACTTTTGGAGTATAAGTCTTTAATAAATCTCACATAATATTAAACTGCCTTTATGGTGGTTATTAAAAACAGGCAAAATTATTCATTGGTTTATTATTCAAAAGGAGTTTTTCAGCATCAGTACATATCATGCCTATACCAGGGAGTGAATTGATAATAATGATAATTTAAAAAAAAGAGTTAATATACGGTCCCTAAATACTACATGTTTATATTCTAGGTACAGATAAAATAGGCATATGTTTGAAACATTCATTTAATATAATAAGTTTCTAGAAATTAAAGAGAGAAGATCAATAGTTAGGAAGAGGCAGAGGAGGATAGAATAAAAATGTAAATCTAAACTGGGATAAATATTCCTTAGTGAAAAGGCAATTCCAAGTGGGGAAATAGTAGGCTTAAGCTCAAGGGCAGTGGGGAGACCAGACTGCATAAAAGCTTTTGTTCAGGCTGAAATGGTAGATGAGTTGTAAAAAAATATTTTGATTATTCTTTTTTATATCTCTAAATCAAATATATGTATAACAACTAAAGTAATGATGCGATAACTTTCTCACACTCATATAAAGCTATAAAACTATAGAGAATTTTGAATAGTAGTGGGACAACAAAACATTAGTTTTTCCCTTGAAATCAGCCATTCTAATTGATTTTTCCTTTTGATGACCTTTTGACTCTTCTTGATGTCAGAATAACCACTTAGACAAATTTGGTGTTTAATGCTCACAACTGTAACTTGTATTATTTTTATAAATCTCTACTATGATAATCAAATAAAAGAAAGGGGAGGAATCCATGGAGCTCACGTAGGAGAACAAACACAGAACCACTGATTCAGAAAGCCTGAGTTGGTGGTAGACAAATTAAACTGGAACAAAGAAAGATAGTTTTGGGTAGATAAGAGGGACTCAGTAAGACTGAATGAAAGACGTATGGAGGGTAGTTTACTGATTTTAGTTCACAGAGGTGAAATTTAAGAGCTAGTAAATTTATAAAGTTATTTCTAAATTTCTGTACCATTTTAATTACTAATCAATTCAATCTATAATAAATGTTTTTTGCTTGTCTATTACCTGCCAGAACTTTGACGGACAATGCATGGATTGTGTCAGACATCTAGAAGTATGTAATCAGTTTGGGATTTGTGGGTGAAATAATACCACAAAGTGAAATGTTAAATTCTTAGCTACTGATGCTATGTGCCATAGTAACTCCTATAAGGGAGTGATTGGTGCTGTCAGAATAGACACCAACAGGCTCTCGAAAGAGTAAAACTTGATATAATGACTTTAACCAGATGTTTAAGATACAAATGTGTAGAAGAAAAGGAGAGGGGTTCAGGATAGGAGAAGTTTGAACAAACAGAAATCGCTGTAGGAATGGTCAAGATGAATTCCACTGTCAGAGGAAACCTGCCTCAGTGCAAAAGGCAGAAACAGACTGAGTCCACTGGAGTCAGAAAATGCTGAGTGAAAATCAGTCAAAAGAATTTGGGCCTAATGTTGGAGACAAGAAAGAGTTGTGGTAGCATATGGAAGACAGTGTTAGAAGGAGGTGAGTCTCCTTGTGGTAGGCAGACTAATTTGAAAGAGAATTAGATGGCAGGGAGAGATGAAAAGGATACTTATTTAATTCAGGTAAAGAGAAGGCCTGGAGCACAGAGGGGGAAGAGAAATACAAAGATATTTTTGAGGAAACAAAGGGAAGAAATTAGTAAGGCCAAAAGACAAAAAGTCACATCAACATGAAGAGAACTCAGATGACTGTATGGTTGGATCGCAGCTGAAAAAAAGATGAAGATGAGATTTGATTACACAATCCTAGAAGTAATTGCTGAACACCTCAATGGAAAAAAAATTGGCTTAAAATGAAGATCTGTGGCCAGTGATAGAATTAGACATTCCACAGTCAACTTAACAAGACTTAGAGAGATGATGCCATAAAACTGGCTTTGTTTGTTATTTATTTTTTATATTCAGTTTTAGATGATAAGACCCTATTAATGACATAAGCAAATAGTACAACTTTTTGAAATTAAGAAAGCCGTTCCATATTACTATATTATTTTGGGATATGCACGCAGTGTGGTGTGTGGTGGTGGTGCTATGGTGGACAGGAAAAAAGGTGTGGGGGAAAATAACAATTCTCAAATGTCAAACTGATATTTTTGACTTTGATTTTTTTGATAAATATCAGAAGAGCTAACATTAATATTGCTGAAGTTCTAGTTCTTCAAGGACTCAAGTAGTCCTCACAACAATCCTGAGACATAAATATTATTATCTTTATTTTTCCACAGATATGGAACCAGATGCACGGAAAGTTTAAATGGCTTATGCAAAGTCATCCACCAGTTCTGCTGCAGAACTAGGATTCAAACCCAAGTAGTGTGGTACGATTTTGTTGTCTTACTGTCTCCACTATTCTTTTTCTGGCAGGACGATTGTTAACTGTGAAATTTTATGTAAGTTCTCACACATTAATATTACTTAGGTGTATCAGGACATAGACTAATCCTGAGTCTCAATTAGGTAAGATTTGAATTATAACAAAAACTCCAAAATATTTCTCTTCTGAGTTCCATTCTTTTCATGTCATGTATGGTTCCTCCAATGATTCATTTATTCCACAATGCTATATAACCTCAAACCATGTAAAAATTGTCCCTCCCAAATGATCATAAAATAAAATCTTATTTTGTAATCAGATCCTGTTGTAAATTAAGTTTTTCAGGAAAATGGCAGATTTATATTTATCACCTCATGTTATAAATGTGATAAAGTAGACAATAATACCAAATTCTAATTAAACAATAGGAACAAAATAAAGCCCTATAGTAGATCTTGAATAGAATCAATTGCTGGTGTTTATTTCCAGATTGGTTTCCAGTAAAAGTTTTAGTTCTTTTTCCATATTTGTTTTGAAAATTTCCAGCATGACCACATTTTATTCCATTTATTTCTGATGTTAGCACTATTTATTGAAGAGGAAATAGTCTAAGAAGACTGTTTCAACCCATTGTTTGAGAAGTTCCTTAATCAGAGAGGGCTGTTTTGTCTCAGAACAACTGCAGTGCACTGTTTGTAATTATGGAGGCATCTTGGAATTACAAGCACCAAGAAAGAAAGCTCTGTGATCTGGCCGTGATTGAGAAAGATAGAATGCTTTGATGAAAATTCAGTACCCTTAGAAACTAGAAATATCCTGAGTTTTGAACTAATTGTACATTTTGAGGTGTAGGGGAGTAGCTTAATCTTGAAATGGCATTCCTCCTGAAAAGTACAGATTCAAGTATTTTTTTAAGGAGTCTTTTGTAACATCAGATAACTCTTACAAATAGCATTTTGATAAGTAAAGTGTAAATGAATCAGATCATATAGATTAAATTTCCTTTGAAATGCTCAAGGGTTTAAATAACTAGGGATGTGTGATTGGTCCAAATCATTTGGGGGTTTATTGACTCCAAAGTATCCAAAAGTCAGATTGAGCTTGTCAGGCCACTGAAATGTGGCTATTGGTCTATTGATGACGTTTGATGTAAAACCCTGAGAAAATATTTCTATTTCTTTACTGTAACATTTTTTTTTTTGCAGTCAGTTAATAATAGATATAAGACCAAATCAAAAAAACCTTCCCTGCTGGTATTTTTGTCAAAATCCTGTGTTAATTTATCGGGTTATCAACATAACTAATTTCCTTTTGCAAGTATTGCTTAACTCTACCTCTCAATTAGAATTAACTTGCTTTTCCAGAATTTGGTTAGAGTCAAGGGTGATGAGGTCTACTGGGAAGTGTGCAGGTGGAGAACCAGGAAATTATACCCTTGAGAAACTCTGGGGTTTTTAATCATTGAGATCTGACCCATAATGACTGATGAAAACATTCTGTTCCTCACTAGTGACTTGCAGATGGTGAAACTAGTTCAGACTCATTTTACTTCTTTCTTCCTTAAATTAGTAAACATGTGTATTATGTATGTATGTGTGTATGTATGGGTATATGAATACAGGATTTAAATAGCTAGCCCAAAATCTTATTTTTATTAATCATGATACCTAGCATCAGACTAAGTTGCTAGATGTGATTTTACATGAAAAACTTTCCTGCAAAACCTTTCACCATGCAGATTAAATCAAAAGCTATGTTCTTGCTTAATACTTCCCCAAACGGCGCTCATACACACATATGCGTGTGTGCACATGCACACACACACCCATGGACATTAATAAAACCTTGGTAACCAGTACAACTAGCTTTCTGTCACATATTCTATATACACATAATATATATTTGCAGTATATATGCCTGTATATATGCATATATAAATATATATACACACATATACATATATGACTGAGAAAGGATGATATCAGATAAAAAGGAAAACACATAATTATGAATTATAAATGACATTTTGTCTGTTATCTTCTTATGATTTGTAAGGTGCTTTGTGCATATAGCTGATGATAGAGAAGATGCAGACCTGGCAACTGAGAAAAGGCAGAGATAGCCTTCCTATATTTCCCCCACACTATGTAATCTATGTTTACATAATTCATTTTCACTTGAGAGAGGCAGTGACTCCCTTTTTTTCTCATTGGTTTAAAAAATTCTTAAGGTCTTCTTAATTAACAGGAAAATTTAGTTCAGTTGAATTTAAAACTGTATTATTATGTTTAACAGTGAGATAACTATAATATTGCTTAAAATATTCATTGCAAAATGATGTATCATTTTGCTTTGTTATAAAATAATGAACTCTCGAGAATGTCAATTCTTTACATTAATAAATATGTTATTATTTAGTTTATCTTCTGGAGTGAAGAATCTTTGTGGAAGAAAACACAAGTGTTTCTAAATCTTGTTAAAACATTTGGTCATTTGTAGAAAAACCTTATGATTTCTCTAAAAACAAAATTTGGGAGAGGTTGTTTATAACCAAGTTGGCATGGTTACTGAGAAATATTTGCATTGTTGTATTTTGTCAGGATAGCATAAGTAGATTGATGGTTATGATTGGTTATATAAGTTATTATATAACTTATGAGACATTAATATTTTATTTAAAAATTTTAATTTATGCTGTATACAAAATTCATACATTAATACAAGTATAAGTAATTCAAATTATTTTCTATAATACAGCAATTCATGTTACATAAGTAATTAAAATAATTCTGTTCATATGTATTTTATAAATGTATGTGTGTTTATGTATGTGTAGTATTCAAAGGTAAGAGAAAAGTCTCATGAAGATAAATCATAATTTTCTACAAGTGTAGCTATAGTATAAAGGAAATATACACTTTACTTATAGTTTTAAAGTGTTACTTATATATTAAATATTATTTAATAATAATATAGACATGTAACCATAGAAATAAGTTCATAGCATTTGCAAGTTACTCATCTCAGAAATGACCATTTGCAGATATGCTTCTTAAGTTATAAATGGGTTAGGTATACAAACGACTAAGATCCTTTCAGATGCCTTACTTCTCCATTTTCAATATTTTAAATGGACTATTAGATACCTGCTGGTTTTGATTGAATTTTGTGTATGTTGTAAAGTTACCATCAGATAACATTACTTCTGATTCCTGCTAGAATATGTCATATATGAGTTATATTTTGTTCCACTTATACTTCTCCTGTGTGCTCTTCTTTATTTTTGGATATATATTCATTTAACATCTACAACCTTTATTTTCTTACTTTTTACCCTGGGGAGTAAGTTGTGCTCTTTTCAGACTCTTCATATTACAGATGGGAAGTTGTTGTCCTAAAATGACAGTTGAGCATTCCTGAGCATGTCCTGGGGAGCTAAGGGTCCAGAGTGACCTGACAGGTGGAGTGTCTCCTTATTCTCCATTTATATTCTCACACTCCTGGTTAATCTGGCATATTTAGAGCCTGATGATCAGTAAGATGAAATGATCTTGACACTTGACAGTCTGCACATCCTTTGGATGGCTCTGAATTGTCTCCGAGAACATTGTGCATGAACCAGACTCAGGTGTATGATCCCAAGATATATTTCCAATCTGACATATAATACAAATGTTTAGATGGCTATTATAACAAAAGATTTCATTGTTTCCTTGACCTTTTTTTTTTCTCTTCAGTATAACCTCTAATCTCATAAAATTAATGTCTGCAATTGAATTTCTTGTCTTTGCTGTTTAACCACATGGAAGGTTTTTGCCAATGTGTGCAAATTTCCCACAGTCAAAGTATTTTGTAGAAAAGAAAATCGTGATTTACTCTCTTGTATTTTTAATGAAGACTGTCAGATCTGTCATGTTTAACCAAAGAAGTAATTACAGTAAGTAGTTTTAAACACCTATAGTGTTTGAACCTTGAAGGGACTAGTAATTTCTGAGACAAAATCATAGGGTGATATATATGGTTAAAGAAATAGATATTGTTAGGAGAGTGTAGCATTTAGGCATAGATGTTTTAGAATCACAGTGCACTTCGAAAGTGCTTATACTTCTCTTTTTGAATAACAGCTAGCTTAGAGCATGAAAGGACCTCAGTAATAACCAGATCTCTAGGGTATTGGTAGAAGAGATACAGAATCACAAAATCCAGTGAATTTGCTGGAAGCTCTAATAATATCCAAACATCTTCACTTCTCAGACAATCTGGAGTGCTTTAACTTCACGTCCTGGGTCTTTCCATGTTACCGCAGATCACTGTGAAGGCCAGTAACCCAGCATCCATGGCCAGTTGCTTTATTTAGAGCCCCATCTGGTTATAAAACCTTTCTTATTCTTTGGAAATAGACCAGAACCATGGTCCAATTTACATGGGTGAGGTGCCATAAGTGCCTCTTCAGTAGCATGGTCTCCACAAGCTGCAACTGATTAATTTTGTGGTTTATTTGCTTTGCAGCGACCTTGTAACAGCAGCACGTGCCCTCATGACCACATGGTCTGATTGCCATCGGGGCCTCCCAACAGGACGCCCAGCAGGGCTTCTCCATTGCTTGCAGCTTATGTGGAATGCAGTAGCACACCCTCTCAGGGGTGTGGGTAACCAAGATCAGATTTCGTGTCTCTCTTCCCCAGTTTGGTTTGGGTTGACTGTGTGGTGGGTTGACTCTCAGTTGGTTTTGCAGATTTTTAATGAGGAGCAAACATTGTTTTGGAGTGGCACAGCTGAGAAGCAGGGGACTGTTGGAAGATGTTGTTTTTGGCAGAAATGGTGGCAGGATCAGGCAGAACAGCTGGTAAGGGTACACTTACTGCGGGAGGGGGAAAAAAAAAAAGAGTATCTCCTAACTGCAAAACTCATAATTGTGTTTGTGAGCCTTCAGTCAACAGCTCTGATTTCAAAGTAATATGTCTTGCAAATTACTGAATTTGGAATTATTGTTGCTAAGGATCTAAAAGATTCCTGTTGCAGTAAACCATAATATTAGTAACTCCTCAGCATCTCTCCTGGATTTTTGTTTTGTGTCATGTTATCATTAAGGTAAACTGCTTAGGTATCTATCTCTCTGTTCTTCTTCCATTAATAATGGGTATTTGTTATAGACTTATTGTTTGCCTTTCAGATGATAGAAAATTTAATTAAACACAGCCCCTATCCTTCAACACTTTATAATCTTGCAAGTGAGGAAAAACATCTGTAAATAGCTATGCAAAATGAGATGGCATATAAAACATTATGGAACTTGAGATGAGCAAAAACATTTTTTCTATCTAGAAGGATTGGGAAAAGCTTTAAGACTGAACTAGTATCTGAGTTTAGCTTTGAACGATGAGTAGAAGTTAGAAGTAGAAGTTAGACACAGGGAAGATACGTCTCAACTGGGGGAAATGGCCAAGCAAATGGGACTATACCAGAAGACATAGGTCCTTGCTTTTGCTAGAATGTCTAAAGTGAGCATTGAGAGATAAGACTGAGAAGGTAGATTGCAGATATATATTGGTGGGCCTTAAAAGTTAGTTGAAAAAAAAAAAAGAACAATGTATGTGTGAGAAGTTGTCAAAAAAATTTTTTTTAAAGACTTTATTTATTTATTTGACAGACAGAGATCACAGGTAGGCAGAGAGGCAGGCAGGGCGGTGGGGGTGGGGGGAGAAGCAGGCTTCCTGCTGAGCAGAGAGCCTATGCTGCTGGATCCCAGGAGCCTGGGATCATGACCTGAGCTGAAGACAGAGGCTTTAACCCACTGAGCCACCCAGGCAGGTAGCTCAATCTTTTAGAAAACTGTGGACTATTCATTAATTGCTTATTAATCTTAGTAAACATGCTGTTTATGCTGAATATATTTTTTGTTTGTCTTTACAAATCCAAGAGTATGATGTAATAAAACTATCTTAGTTTCAGTCACTACTAAAAAGGAACTTAACATGGAGAGAAATGATAATGAAATTTATACTTTTTCTGTATTTATACAAAACTTTTGCTAGGCAAATATGTACTACAAAGAAGACTTGGTAAGGCAGACAACTCATGAGGAAATAAAAACATATCTTCTAATAGAATTTCTGATGTTCAATAAGGGACAGCAGTTCCTTTGTTTGTAAGATGATGTCTTGAGTGTGTGTTTGCACACAGAAATCCTTCCAAATTTTTTGCATCTAAGGTGTTAGAGAAATGTTTAATTAAGCTTTCTAGGAGAAGATATTATCTTTAAGCATTTTAAGGATTTCAGAAATACCAATTATTCATATATTCAGAATCTGTCATTTGGAAACCCATTTGGTCCCTTCATCTATCAAAGTCTATGGGCATCAGCTAGGTAGTACTTTATTAGTTCCCGTGCAGTTAACAGTTTTTCAGAGTAAATCACTGCATTTGCATGAAGAATTCTCTGTAATACACAACGCCATTATTCATACTGAAATGCTCCTCACTAGTATGTCTTGGTGCCATTATGTGGATTTCTCTTCAAGTGAAGGTAACTTTTACAATGTATAAAGTACTCAAAGAGTTAAGAAAATGTCATAAAATCACCCAGTGATTTTTAGGAAGGCAGGACTTCAGTTTTGGATTTACTAGAATAAAGAATTGGTCATGAAACACCATGACATGTGTCCTAGCATTCTCCGTGGGGACTTACTTGTTTAACTGTGATTCAGAGAGGAGAATACAGTCTGGTAAATTTTCTTTAGTGGCTCCCATTGCCAGAATGCACTAGTTTTCTTCCTGCCCATCTTGTAAACTTAATGAAGTATCTTTCCGAACTGGGTTGCCGAATATCTTCTCCACTTGATGTTTGTACTTCGTTGATAAATGCATGATGCACATTCTTAAAAATACCTTTTTGTGCCAATATTAGAGTACTATAAAATGGAAAGAAGAATATTTAGCTATTTGCAAAAAATCTATGAACTACTATGGTTTTTTAGAGACTGAAGTATACAAGGAAAAAAAAATATAAGGTATAAATCTACCTTGCAGTATCTTATTTTCTGTTTTCTAGATCAGCTTTAAAAAATTTCCATTGATGGATATAAACAACATCATTAACTTTTTACATTTAAATAGCATATAAAATATTTTTGGTATTTTTTATTTAAAATGGGCACTCACAATTTATTTGATACAACCATTCCTTATTTTTTTCTAAACTACCCAATTAAGAATTATGGATCTAATCCAAAAGACTTTGTATTTACAGATGATTCCACATGTTCACATCAAGTTGATTTTCCACTTTAATTTACAAAATTTGGAATTTTTCAATTTTTTCTGTGCAGCAGTTCTCAACTAGGGAAATTTTGCTGCCCCTCTCCACCTTCACTTTTGGCAATGTCTGGATATGTTGATTGTGAAAGGGTGGGGAGTGGCATCTTGTGAGCAGAGACTACAGATGCTGCTAAACATCCTGCAATGCATGAAAATTCCTCAACAGTTATCTGGTGATAGATGTCAGCAGTGCCAGGACTGAGAAACGTTGGAGTAGAGCAGAAACAACTGGATTATCCATACCTATAGTGAGCTTTTATTTCTGAAATTAGAAAGACTCTTCGTCCCCCTCCACTGTTGAACTCTTGAATCAGGAATGTAAAATCTTTATCAACCAGAAGAGGAGGAAAGAAATTTTAAAGATAACACAAGTAAGTAAAACAAATTAATTAAAGCTAATGTACAATGTAAAAAAGCAAATGTAGATGCCCCTCCAAAATCTAATAATATTGACAAGCCTCTGGTAAGAGTGATCAAGACATAAAGGATACATGTATAAATAAATGGTTTTAGGAAAGGAAAAAAGGACATGACCACATCTGTGGATGTAGAGAGTAAAAGCCAATGTAGTTTATACACTCACAAATCTAAATTTTATAGCCAGATTGGCTATGTTTATCTTTTTTATTTTTTAAATACTTTATTTATTTATTTTAGAGAAAGAGGGAGCACAAGCCTGGAGATGTGGGGGACAAGCAGAGTGGGAGGGAGAAGCAGACTCCCTACAGAGCAGGAAGCCTGACATGTGGCTTGATCCCAGGACCCTGAGATCAGGGCCTGAGCTGAAGGCATATGCTTAACTGACTGAGCCACTCAGGTGCCACTGGATTGGATATGTTTATATTCCAGCTCCACAAATTGCTCATGTATGATCACAGTCAAGTTAATAAATTGTCTTTACTTCAATTTCACCATCAATAAAAAAGAGGGAAAATAATAGAATCTATCTCAGTGAATGGCACCTAGATTAAATACGTACTATATGATAAGCAGAACAACACAGCATATAGTAAATACTGTGTAAGCATTTTATAGTTTTATTATATATAATCTGAGATGATGACGATTAAATAGAGTTGTGCAAATAAAATTTAAAACAAAATCATTAAACTCTTAGAAAAAATACATTTTAACAAAACTCACTTAGGAAGAAATAGAAAACCTGCATAATCCAACAACCATTAAAGAAAATCAATATAAAAACTGTTCCATAAAGAACACACATTCCAATGTTTCACCAAAAAAATCTACCTACAATTAATAATCAAGTTAATCTGTTCTCACACAAAATATTCCAGAAATCAGAGATCATGGAAACATCCCTTAATCTTTTAATGAACTTAGTATAACCTTGATACTGCAAACTGATATACATAGCACAAATAAGGAAAATTAGAGACTAGAGTCACTTGGAAACAGGTGAAAAATCCCAAATAAAAATTCAGAGTCAAGCATTGCATAAGAATCACAATACTTTATGACCAATGTGGAATTACTCCAGGGATACAAGTGTGGTTTAATAATAGAAAAATTTCCAAACATAATGCTCCATAACAACAGTTAAAATGGCAAAGATCTCATTTTCAATGAAGATCAGTTGTTTGATAAAATTGAACATCTGTGATTAAAAACAGAAACTTAGCAAACAAGCAATACAAGGAAATGTCCTTATCCTCATAGATAAGATCTTGCAAAAGAAAATCTGTAATGTGCAGAAAGATGAATTGGAATGGCAGCAAGACAAGAACAACAGTTATTGGCCCTTTGATTCAGCATTTTAACAGAAGTCTAAGTTTAGGAAAGTGTGAAAAAATTAAAGGTTTAAAAATTGTATAAGTAAGGGCGCCTGGGTGGCGCAGTGGATTAAGCCTCTGCCTTCAGTTCAGGTCATGATCTCAGGGTTCTGGGATCAAGACCTGCATTAGGCTCTCTGCTCAGCAGGGAGCTTGCATCCCCCTCTCTCTCTGCCTGCCTCTTTGCTTACTTGCGATCGCTCTCTCTCTCTCTGTCAAGTAAATAAATAAAATCTTAAAAAAAATTGTATAGGGAAAAATAAAACTTTATATTAAAAACTCAAAGAATATCAATTAAAAAGGTATATACAAACCAATAAACAGAAAGTTATTTGAATGCATAAACCACAAAGGGTTATAAAATATTAAAATACTGTTGGTAATAGCAACACAAAGAATAAAAAAACTTAAGAAAAAAATCTAATAAAAATATGGAAGCTTGGGCATCTGGGTGGCTCAGTTGTTTAAGCATCTGCCTTTGGCTCAGGTCATGATCCCAGGGTTCTGGGATGAAATCCCGCGTGGGGCCCCCCCCTGCTCAGTGGGGAGTCTCCTTCTCCCTCTTCCTCTGACACTCCCCCTGCTTGTGGTCTCTTGCTTTCTCTTTGTCATATAAATAAATAAAATCTTTAAAAAATATATGGAAGCCTTTTGAAGAAAGTCATAGTAGCTTATTGAAAGTTGATATTTAGGGGTGCCTGGGTGGCTTAATTGATTAAGTGTTTGCCTTCAGCTCAGTCCTGATCTCAGGGTCCTGGAATCCAGCCCCATGTCCTAGGGCTCCTTGCTCAATGCGGACTCTGCTTCTCCTTCTCTCCCTCCCCCTACACCTGCTCATACTCTCTCTCTCTCTCAAATAAAATATTTTTTAAAAAATTTATTTATTTATTTGAGAGAGAGAGAGAGAGATCACAAGTAGGCAGGGAGGCAGGCAGAGAGAGAGGGGGAAGCAGGTTCCCTGTTGAGCAGAGAGCCCAATGCGGGGCTCAATCCCAGGACTCTGGGATCATGACCTGAGCCAAAGGCAGAGGCTTAACCCACTGAGCCACCCAGGCGCCCCTAAAATTTTTTTTTTTTTTTTAAATAAAGTTATGGTCTCTAAGTGAGAAGAGATTTCATGTTCTTAAACTATAAGTCTCAATATTGTAGATATCACATCTTTTTGAAGTTATAGCATCAATTTAATAAGCATAACAACCTCAGAAAGTTTGTTTAGTTATTTGTATATATGTTTATAGAATTTGGCAAGCTGAGTCCTTCATTTACATGAAAAAATAAAGGAACAAGAATAGGTAAGATGCTGCTGGAGAACGTGGTTGGGTGGGATGGGGACTGTCTTGCTAAATATCAAAAATTATCATAAAGCTCTAGTAATTAAGAAGTATGATACTGGTTACTGGAAAGACAAGTACATAAAGAGAACTAAATAGAAAGCTTACCATATGAAAACTTATGACATAATAAATATTAGAGTTGGCATTGTAAAATATTGTAGAAAGGGAGACATTTCAATAAATGGTGCTGGAACAATTGGTTAGCTATATTTATCCTTTATTTTTATGGAAAAAGAAAGGACTCAACTCATGTGTAGATCAATGACAGATGAAAGACTAAGCCATAAAACTTAGAAAACAACATAGGAAAACATTTCTGTGAGCTTGAGAATAGAGAAGGACTTTTTTTTCAACATCTTAATTTAATTTTCTTTTTTTCAGTGTTCCAAGCTTCATTGTTTATGCACCACATCCAGTGCTCCATGCAATACATGCCCTCCTTAATACTCACCACCAAGCTCACCCATTCCCCCACCCCTCTCCCTTCCAAAATGCTCAGTTTGTTTCTCAGAGTCCGCAGTCTCTCATGATTCATCTCCCCCTCCGATTTCCCCAATTCACTTTTCCTTTCCTTCTCTTAATGTTCATAGCAGCAATGTCCACAACTGCCAAACTGTGGAAAGAGCTGGGATGCCCTTCAACAGACAAATGGATAAAGAAGATGTGGTCCATATATACAATGGAATATTACACAGTCATCAGAAAAGATGAATACCCAATTTTTATATCAACATGGATGGGACTAGAGGGAATTATGCTGAGTGAAATAAGTCAAGCAGAGAAAGTCAATTATCATATGGCTTCACTTATTTGTGGAACATAGAGAAGGACATTTTAAACAAGACAGAAAAAAGTAATAAACCATAAAAGATCGATAAATCCAACTTTATGAAATTTAAGAAATTCTCTAGTAAAAGATACATAAGGAGAATGGTGATGGTGGTCAGAGTAGAGGGCTAACATACAAATTACAAATTGAGAGAATATATTTTCAAAATTCAAATTCAGTAAAGTTTAGTATGTTGGAAACTTAAAGAATGGTGTAAATCAATTAGAATAGCAAACAGAAACAACTAGAAAAATAGGCAAAATAAATGATTGAGGGTTTGACAGGAAAGAAAATACAAGCAGCTCATGAACAGTTGAGCACATGCTCAACTTCATTTGGTGTGAGGACACCATGAAGAAGAAGAGGAGAGAGGAGTTCCCTGGGGGCTGATCTTTGTTTGTTTATCACAAATTTTGCCACAGAAGAAATCAACTCAGTTGCATATGAACTTGAGACTGAAGGCCCTTGAGTCTTTCAGGAGAAATGGGAAATTAAGGGAGAATGAAGGAAAGCAACCCTGAGTAATTGAAAGAGCAGAAAGGAGAAAGAAGAATTCATATGGCCACCCAACCCCCCGTTTGAATACCAGTTACAGACTGATTACAAGTAAAAGTTAGATTTTATAATTTGGGGAGTTACAAAATTGTTATATCTATGGCTTTTTTCATTGTAATTGCAGTATTTTTAAAATTACACTATTTCTTTGTATTCAAAATCTTGACTTCTTTTAGCTGACCTGTTTTAGTCTCTCACTCATCCAATATTTATTGATACCTTAATATGTATTCTAGGATACGGGAAACATAGTAAAAAAAGACTACTTCCTCCACCCTCATGGTGCTTATAACATAGCTGGGAAGACAAAGAATTACATCAGTGATGATGTTAGAGTCTTGTAATGAGAGAAGGAATAAAGCTACTTGAGGGTTCTGTATGGATGCAACCTCCTAAATTGAACTGAGGCGTTAAGGAAAACTGAGCTTTGTAGAACCTGTGCTCATGATGAGATTTAAAGTTTGAATTGGTTACAAGTGGCAGAAACTCAAAACAAACCCTGGGTAAGTAAGAAGTGGACCATTTGCCTGAATGACAAATCCAGGGGTAAAACTCACTATCAATTAAATAATATATCGAGAATCTGTCCTTTCCCATACGTTTGTCTTCTTTTCCTTAGTTTTCTCCTCTCTTCCTCTCCTCTTCCCTCTTTTCCTCCCTTTCTTTCTTCTTCCCCTCTTCCCCAACCCCCCGCTTCCTCCCTCCCACCCTTCCTTCCTTCCCTTCTTCCTTCCTTCCTTTTTCAGTGGCTTTTCAGGCAAGTTCTTTCCTGTGGAATAAGATAGACGCCATCAGCCCAGCCTTCCATTCTAGTTGATTACCAGCCTCAGAGGCAACACTGTTTTCTCCCAATCCATAGAGTGAAATCCCTGGCTTGATGCTTGTTGGTATGAATTCAATGAATAACCATTTCTCATCCACTCACCAGGGGAAAGGAGTATAATGTTTGGAGCACATGTTCTCATTTAGCATTTGAGTGGGACGTATGTGGAGGACTAGATTAGCCACATCTGAGCCACATGGATGAAGAGAAGGCATTAATTCCCAAAGAAAATTAATTTTTTTTTTTTTTTTTTTTTTTTTAGAGAGGAAGGGATGCCAGACAGGGAAAAAAATGAAGAGATTACTGTGGAGGAAGATAGGAAGAAGATTCTAGACAAAGAAATCAGTGTATGCAAATCATGGAAATATGAACTTGCATAATTTGGGGGAAACAACAGTGGAAATGTTTGCAGCAAAGATTATGAATTGGTGGCAGAGGTTAGGTGGACTGTTTGGTAGAAGCAACTGAAAAATTTGCTAATGATGAGCATTTACGCCTTTCTCAGTACCTAGACGAGAGTACTGATTGAGAACTCTCTACCCTTATAACATGGTGTGCAACCTAATTTCTAGTTCAAGGAAATAATTTGAAAGCTGATTTAATTTTGGTACTCTACAGAAATGTCTGGATCAGCACTACTTTTTCTCATATGTAAATTATGACAAGTAGAGTTACCCTCCCCACTATGGATTTCAATATAGTAAAAGTCATAAATAAAAGTATTTTTATTGTAGAAAAATAGTCTTCACATTTTTTTTCTTCTGTTTGGTTTTTAGAAAAACATTATATGTTACTGCCTGCATCTATTATTTGTAAACATAGAATACCACATACCTATTTACATCTAATGCCTTCATTATCTTTAGTTCCTTTCTTAGTATTTTTCTGGTTTGGTTTTTGTTTGCCTTGTAATTCACTCACTCATTTCTGTCTTGGATAGTGAATCTTAAGAGGACAAGAAAAATGACTTTTTCAAAATGTTTTTGTGTATCTTTTTGCAGAAGCTAGTAATTTCCTTGGTCGTAATCTGTTCTCAATAAATTTTGTTTGGATTGGTTTAAATGGAATTATATCCTTAAAATTTTATGATGAAATAAATCATCATTATCAAGCCTGATGTAACATTATTCAAACTCCCACATTATAGTAATGATTGTATCTCTGTCTTTCCTCCTTTTCTTATCTGTATGTAATTGTCTACTCATTTTTAAAATATTGCAAGAAAACTTGAGATTACAAAATATTGGACTGAAGAGAAAAATGACTGACAGAAACGACCAAAGATTAGAAGATGCAAAGAAATGGAAAGACATTCTATGCTCATGTATTGGAAGAACAACTATTAAAACGTCCATACTACTCAAAGCAATCTACAGATTTAAAGCAATCTTGATCAAAATACCAAGAGCACTTTTCACAGAACTGAAACAAACAGTCCTAAAATTTGTATGGAATCACAAAAGATCCTGGATAGCCAAAACAATCATGAAAAAGAAAAAGAAAAAAAAGCTGGAGGATCGCAATTCCAGATTTCAGGTTATATTACAAAGCTGTAGTAATCAAAACAGTATGGTATTTGCACAAATGTAGGCACATAGATCAATGGAACAGAGTAGAAAGTCCAGAAATAAACCCACAGTCATATGGTCAATTAATCTTTGGTAAAGGAGGCAAGAATATAAAATGGGGAAAAGATAGTCTGTTCAAAAAATGGTATTGACAAACTGAACCACTTAAATAAACCATACACAATACACAAAAATAAACTCAAGATGGATTAAGGACCTAAATGTGAGACCTGATGACATCGAAATCCTACAAAAGAGCACAGGCAGTAATTTCTCTGACATCAGCCATAGCAAAGTCTTTCTGGATATGTCTCTTGAAGCAAGGGAAACAAAGACAAGCAAACAAGCAAACAAACAAACAAACAAAAACCCCCAAAACTGTTGGGATTATATGAAAATAAAAAGCTTCTGCACAGCAAAGGAAACAACAAACAAAACTACAAGACAACTTATAGAATAGGAGAGATATTTACAACTGACATATCTGGTAAGGGGCTAGTAAATATAAAGAACTTGTATAAGTCAACACCAAAAAATAAATAATCCAATTAAAAAATGGACAGAAGACATGAACGGTCATTTCTCCAAAGAAGACATCCAGATAGCCAATAAAAACATGAAGGGATGATCAACATCACTAATCATCATGGAAAAGCAGATAAAAACTACAATGAGATATTACTTCATCTTGTCAGAATGGCTAAAAAAAAAAGAAAAGAAACAATAGTATTGGCAAGGATATGGAGAAATAGGATCACTCACCCACTGTTAGTGAGAATGAAAACTGGTGCAGCCACTCTGGAAAACAGTATGGAGGTTCCTCAAAAAGTTAAAAATACAACTACTCTATGATCCAGTAATTGCACTACTGGGTATTTATTCAAAAGAAAATAAAAACACTAATTCAAAGTGATATTGCACCTTTATGTTTATTACAGTATTATTTGCAATAGCCAACCTGTGGTAGCAGCCTAAGTGTCCGTTGATAGATGAATGGATAAAGAAGATGTGAAATATAAATATATGTGTGTATGTATATATGTATATATATGTATGTATATAATATTATATGAAATATTATTCAACCATGAAAAAGAATGAAATCTTGCTATTTTCAACAATATGAGTGGATCTAAAGAGGACAATGCTAAGCAAAATAGGCTAGTCAGAGAAAGACAAGTACCATATGATTTCACTAATATGTGGAATTTAAGAAACAAAATGAGCAAAGGGAAAAAAAGAGAGAGAGAGAGAAACCAAAAAAATAGACTCTTAACTATAGAGAACAGACTGATGGTTACCAGAGGGAAGGTGGGTGGGGTATGAATAAGATAGGTGGTAGGGATTAAGGAGTGCACTTATCATGATCAGCACTGAGTAATGTATAGAATTGTTGAGTCACTATATGGTACACTTGAAATGAATATAACCCTGTATGTTAATTCTGCTGGAATTAATTTTTTTTAAATATCAATAGATTAAGAGAGAAAAGTGGCAGAAAACATTTCTACAAATTTGAAGCCACAAGAAAAATTAGAAAATAAAACTTTAGGAAAAAGAAACCACAATACTGAATAAATATTTAATAAAGGAAAATGGAATTCTGATAGCATCTTTCTACCTGCTTATGACTCATATTCTAAAGATTACAAAACTAATACATTTTTACCTACGTGTAGATAAAACTCAGTAATTTGAAATTCTATCTACATTTTTACCTACATGATAAACATGTAGGTAAAAACTCAATAATTTGAAATTCAGGAATTGACTCATTTAAATTCTGAAAAAATAAAATAAAATTAGAAGTCTAAGCAAAATTCAGAATAGCTGAGTCTTTTCTCATTATAGCATCAAGATGTTGAAAATTGTAACCTTGCTCTTATAAATGTGTACCACATAGTCTTATTTTATACTGGACCTGTTTTTAAGATAAATTTTTACAAGGCAAAAATTAACGTGACCGAATATGACCAATTAATATGACCAAGATTATTTTTGAAAGCCCATTAAATTAAAGTACAGTATACATGGCCAAATATTCCTACTGGAGAGTAATTTGTTATCTCTTCATAATGTCAGCCAATTCAAAGTGGCTTTTAGGTACTTGGCTTATATTTAAGGTTCATGTTATAAAGAAAACAGAAACAAAAACAAAAACAAGACAAAAAAACCTCAAAAGCATATCATGACAAACTCATACTGCAAGAGACACGGGGAAGATATAACTGAGGGAATAGCAAATGGACCTGTTTTGCCCAATCTTTATTCTTGGATATAGGCTCAATGTCAGGCAGTATAGCTTACATTATTTAATGTTTTCCTTTTTCTATACATCTTTTTCTTTCTCCCAAAACTAGTTAAATTCATGTAAGTGCATATGTAATGAAAAACCATATATAAGAAAATATTATTTCATATTTTCTTGATGATTCAGACAAGACATGATTCAGTCATGGTTATGGGAACAAATTAATATTCTATAATTTAGGACTTCTGTAATTTGACCCTATCTCTTCTATCAAAATGTCTCCTTGGTAACCTCATTCAATTTTTCCTAACCAACGTTAGTTGACTCTAACTCAATCCTTCCAGGATCAGGACAAAAGAATTGGGGAAGTCATTCTTGATTTTTTTTTTTCCCCTCACACCACAGATCCAATTTGTCAAGAAATCCTAAGGGCTCAATCTTCTAAATATCCAGAATCCAACTAGTCTTCACTATCTCTATAGTTATCCATCTGGTTTAATCAATTTGTATACTGACTTTAATTAATTAATTAATTATTCTGTTACTTTAATTTTTTTTTTTTGTCTTCTGGTATTGAGCTAATTGACATTTGGTGTGGGTAGTAATATACAGCAACTTCTTTATCTTTTTGATTTCTTGCAACTCATATCACCAAGCTTATTAGGATTGAATATAAAACATGAATTGATGAACTCTGAAGGGAAACATAAGAGGTTCTTGGATGTATAAAAAGGGTTTTATGTATAGAATGGATCTGTGAATATCTTTTGGGTTCTTAGAGAATCCAAAGCAAAAGTTTTTGCTTTCTGTTGTTTGTATATATTCAGCTGATTGGTGTTCTCACCAGTAGGTAAGTCCTGCTGAAATTAGTTGTATTGATCAAATGAAACCGATCCTTAAATTTTGGTCTTCTCTCAAATTATTCATTGTTCATCAAGTTGGAAAACATATCATTGTGATTCTCATCTTTTTTAATTTATGAAAACACCATTTCATATCCTAAGCATGTTTTATAACTGTCAACTTTTCCTATAGTTTCTTGAGTTTGCTTTTTTTGGTTGATTTTAGGTGTTTGAAAGATATTTAAGTTTATATTAAATGGCTCATTATAAATTAAAGAAAAAGTAATCTGAAACTCTGAAATTTGCAAATAAATACAGTTTGAGCCTGCTAATGTCTCCTGATTTTTTTTATTTTAAAGAAAGAAGAAAGAAAGAAAGAAGAGAGAAAGAAAGAAAGAAAAGAAAAGAAAAAAGAAAAAAAGAAAGAAGGAAGGAAAGAAAGGAAGGGAGAAAGGATCTAATGTGCCTCCAGATTAATTTGCTACACAAAGCAATATTTTCCTGGGAAGCTGTCAGCTAGAGAGAAATTTTGAGAAAATCGTAACTGTATTAAGTTAATCAGATTAAAATAAGCTTAATGACTCAATTCTTCATTTAAAAAAATGAACATTTTAATAATATAAATTGACATAAGACATTATAATTAATCAATTAATGGAATTTATGTTACCCTTTCATAAAATAAGTTTAAATAAAAAATGTGCTCAGCCTAAAATTTCATCTTAAGTCGCACATCAGAAAGAATATTTCATATGTTCCATATCTTTAACACATTTATTTCTAGTTTGATTCTTCTTTTTGCAAGCATTAACTTACTCTCCCTCAGTTTCCTTATCTGATAATGAATGGATTAATTAGATTTCAAAAATATCTTTGCCCTAAAATTGTAATTCAATTTTATTTCATGTAATCTCTGAACGCTAAATTTTTATTCTAATTAAGATTGTTTCTTATTACAGAAGAGACATGTTACCATGGCCAAAACCAGCACATGGCTTCTCAGTAGGCCAATGTGAAAAACATGTGGTAGAAAAAATACTTTTGTGGATTTTAACATAATCTTATTGGTATTTAGAGATCACTTAAAGACAAGAAATTTAGATTTTCTAGAACATCAATTTAAAAACTGAAAATAAATTAGATAACTAAACTATAGAAAACCCTCATGCAACAATCTACTTTTTAAAGTTTGCCCCTGGAAGTTCAATGATGTGTAGAGATGCGATGCTATAAGATTATGGCTATCAGCTTCTGAAATACATGTAACACAATCTGATACTGTGTTAAGGATCAGTGCATCTGTCCGTCTTGCATATCTGCCCTGCTGGAGAGAAAGCAACAGTCAGACCAGGGGAGAGCTCAGTTGCTGAGCAACGGCTCCATCACTGACATGCTCTTTGCTTCGATTTGGCGCAAAGACAAGTATATGTGTACTTGTACATATGTATATATGCACATACTTGAACACAGTGAAAGGAGTCTATCATTGAGCACAAGACTATCAATAGCAAAGAATCCTTTGGTATAATGTTAAGATTACAATTACTGATCACAGAAAATAAATTTGGTAGTATCAATGTGAAAGGAGATAGTTTTACTTTGAATTTTACTGATAATGTGCATCCATAAATGCTCCGTATGCACAAAGGGACCCAAATTAGACTGTTAAAATATTTCCTTAGGGTCTAAGTGATTATATCTTCCCTTTTCGAACCTGTTCATCAAAGACTGTGTGCAGTGAAAAGATCACAGATGTGGTAGTTATTGGAATGATTCAAATCTTTTCAATTTGAAAGCACATTATGGTTTCTGTTAAATAGGGACATGGATAGTTGGGAATGCTTCAGATTAATGTCTAATTTACTCTATTTGCCTTTCTTCTTATAACTGGACAACTACTTGTAGTCTCATAATTTTTGAATCATCACCCATGAGTCTTAGGTCTTTAGAATGAGCTTCCTGAGTCCTTGTTATTAGTTAGCAAATTTAAAGAACAGGGTGCATTGGCCAAATCTCCATATGCAAACCAAGTGGAAATTAAATGATCTAATGTAACAAAGGAACAAAGTGAAATTATTTCTCACAGTATCCTTTGTTTGTCTATTCTTAACCACCATCTTAGAGAAGTGTAAATTAAAAGTCGAAATGATTTATTTCAGAAACTAAATAAATAGAGCACACTGCTGCTTTTTCATTTCATTGTGTACCTTCACTTCTGGTATTTTTTTCCTCCCTCTGAAAGCGCTATTTCAACAAGACCATGTAAATGTCTATAATTGCGAGAGAAAATGTTAATATAACATTTACACAGTTCAACAGCTTCAAAGCTGTTTCATTGACTATGCTTAAAAGGAAACTTACACACAGAGGCCCCAAGCCCACATAAATGCTAGTTTAGTGGGACATTTGGTGACAGAGCCTTGAAAACAGAAACAAAAAGGAAGGGAAATCAAACAGCCCCATCTTCCAGCCTAATTCAAGCCATTTAGAAGCTCTGTGCTTAAGCCAAGGATTACCAGTGATACTATCTACATCAGCTTTGCTGTTCAGGAAGAAATGTCCCTCTTATTAAAGAGAAAAAGAGGGAAAAAGAGTGGGGTAGAAGAAAATAGTTTAAAGCCAAGTAATTCAGGCTTGCATAAATCTTTAATGGGTTCTGTCTTCATATGATTGGCTGTGCGTTCTTTTCTCTGCCCAGGGGAAACACTATATGTCTTAGAGGAGAATAATAGTAACTCCATCTTGTGTGTTATACGATATCTTCAAGTAATCCAGAGGATTTTGGCTTTGTCTGCCGTAAACAAAAGGCCACCCATACATAATGTGTCTGGGCTATTCCAGACTCCTCACCTTAGCAGGTGACACCCATAAGATGGACGTCGGAGACTAAGCCCACATGTAGCTGGAGGCAGTTTTGCTCCCAAGACAACTGAGAAAACGTAAAAACAAATAGCATATTTCTCTTCTTATAAGAACAAAGTGTGATCAGCACCCTGTGGTTGTGTCAATTTTCTGGGCTTTTCTCAGGAATAAGAATGAAATGCCAAATAACATGCTTTGTTTTGCAAGCTGATGAAGAAAATACCACACTATAGATTTTGTTTGTTGAAAATATACGAATGATTCCAAGCCCTCTATGTCTAACCACAAAAACAAAAGAGAAATTAAGGAATAAATGCATCTGTCATTGATGTGTTCAGATTTCAAGAAAGATTAAGATGAGTTACCTAGAAAAGTCCATTTTGCCTATTTTATCATCATTCTTTTTCATTTTTCTGGGGGTGCTGCTTACTGGGTCACTTCCTGAACAGTTAAGCTTTCTAACTGATGGATTTATTCACTCAACAAATGTACACTCATTGCATGTAAGAGCCTTTCTTCCACTCTGATAATATGAGAGCTTTCTCTTTTAGATTTGACTTACTACACAGGTTAACTTGGTAAAAATTTAAATCTGAAAGGGTCAGACCTGAATCTCCTCCATTTCTTGATCCTCTCTGATCAATATAAATTCTCAGCAATTCTATACTTATGAATCACATAGCATATAAATAGTATGCAATTACATCATTATTCAAATAGTACCAACACTTCAGAGGGGGAGTTTTAAGTTGCTTGGCTAAAATGAATTATTTAAAAACCCAGATCTTATAGCAAAAGCATTTTGAACTTAAGGGCATAAAAAGCATAGTTTCTGCTTTTCTTTAATAAGATAACGAATTGTCTCCAGGATACGTGTAAGTTTATGCAAGAGGGCATGTTTATTTTTATTTAAAATTCCTAGGAAAAGTTTTCGTGTAACGTAGAAAGGGAAAATACTTTGTCAAATATGGGTTTTCCGTGAAGACGTAAGTTGCAATTTGGAGTTAGGGAATTGATGCATGGTAATTAAAGGTGGGATGGTCATCATCAAACACATAAAAAGTGATAATTTTAAAAGTTTGCTGCAGTGTGTAATACATGGGGACAAGTACAACAGTAAGTGAAAAATTAAGTGGCTGGTAAAAAAGGACTAACAGAGGTACTACTACTATTATTTTTCTTTTTTAATTTAAATTCAATTAGCCAACATATAGTACATCATTAATTTCAGATTCTATTATTAATTTTTAAAATGGATTCAAAGCATTCATTTTACAATGTATTTTCAAGCAGTGTTACTATCTTTATAGTATGTTTTCTTAGTTACCAGAATCAGGTTGATAATTTATTTTTAGTCTACACTTCATGACTAATAAAAGGGAAGCCAGCTGATCCTCCAAAAGATCGAGTTGTTGCTTGATCTTGCTCGATTTCTTATCTGCAAATTTCACAGAAACAGATTTTAAAAATCCAAAAAAGGGAAGAGAGACATAAAAATAAACCAATCATACTACAATTTTATGCCCAACATGTTAATGTATCTTATATGACTCTTAATTAGATGTGAAAATGTATAGAAACGTATCATATGTTAGTCATTCCATGGCAATTAAGTGCTTTAGATTTGAGTCATATAATTCAGTATTTAAAGAGACATGTTTAAACAATTAGGAGTTCAGTGTATATCCCCTAGTTAATGACTTCTTTAACTGATTTTTAACTTGTTAAATAAAAGTAATAAATATTATGAGATTAACTGAATTTGCTAATATTTTAATACATTAAAATCTTATATTCTAGGGCATCATCTTACTTTGCTTAATTAAGATGAAACAGCCTCAGCATTACTCTGAATAACTAGTTTAAAAAAATAGGATTGACATATGTGGTCACATCTATGCTGAATATACCAGTTTTCTGATGAAGAACATGTCTCTGAAAAATATATTTTGGGGGCACAAGATATGGCCTGTTGCCTAGCTCAAAGTTTCAGTATGATGCCTATTCTAGACTGTGCTGTGATTCTCTTTTTCATACCCTTCTAAGACCTCTGAATACATTTGTATTTTCTGCCTATGTTGCTTTCTAGAACGCTTAGTTTTGGGGGTGCCTAGATGGCTCCATAGGCTGGGTGGCCAATTCTTGATTTTTGGCTCAGGTCATGATCTCGGAATAGGAATTGAGCCCCACAATGGGCTCTGTGCTCAGCGGGGAGTCTGCTTAAGGATTCTTTCCCTCTTCCCTCCGCTCCTCCCCCCGCCCGCACGTGCTTTCTCTCTCTCTCTCTCTCAAATAAGTAAGTCTTAAAAAACTGAAGTTTCATATGTATATCGTTTTTTTTTTTAAATGTGCTTTAAATTTATGCCACTCAGTTTACAAAGGGTGCCCCCTCATTCAAGTGTGGTTTATAAATATATTTAAGCATTATTTTAATGATTTTAAGCATAAAGAAAAATTAGATGCTGCCTAAATAAAAGCACCCACTTGCCCTACATATATATTATATAAGGTATGAAACCCTGAATTAAAGTTATATGAAATAAAGAAGGGAAATATGATCATTTGAGAAGTTACTATGTCTTGACTTTGGAAAGTAGATCTGGAAGACGCTAAACAGAAAATAGAGATACAAATTCATTTATTGTTAGTTTTCTCAACAAAGTTAAAATATAAATAGAAAAACAAATACATTTTAATATTATTAACTTTGATATTAGAATAAAATATAGATCATAAGTCACAACTCATTATTTCTCTGTATCATCCTTTCACTGACATGTCCTAAAAGAACAAAGTTTACTATTTACTAAAAACCTAATATTTTCCATTCTATCAGACATGTTGGTTAAAATAAATGTTATAATGTATCGAACACTTACTATATTTGATGGTTATTAGCAAGAGAGTACTTTCAGCTGCTATAACAAATGAAGTTAAAGATTTCAGGGGCAGGGGCACCTGGGTGGGGTCTGCCTTCGGCTCAGGTCATGATCCCAGCATCCTAGGATTGAGTCCTGGGTCAGGCTCCCTGCTCAGTGGGAAGCCTGCTTCTCCCTCTCTCACTCTCCCTGCTTGCGTTCCCTCTCGCTGTCTCTCTCTCTGTCAAATAAATAAATAAAATCTTAAAAAAAAAAAAAGATTTCAGGGGCATAACACAATAGGGATTTATTTTTTCTTACACTGCAGTTCAGTGTAGGTATACCTGGTTAGTGGGTGGCTTTCTTACTTGCTATCCAGGCTTTCAAATTCCTTAAAACTTATGGCTTCAGTAGCATTCTAGGCTGGAATCTCTTTAGTACTCGGCACCTAGTCAGGGAAATGGGACAGAGATCAAGAAGAAGGACACTAGCCTTTTTAAAAAAAATTTATTTTAAAATTCAATTTAGTTAACATATAGTGTATCATTAGTTTTAGAAGTAGAATTTAGTGATTCATCATTTGAATATAATAACCCAGTGCTCATTACATCACATGGCCTCCTTAATGCCCATTACCCAGTTACCCTATCTCCCCCACCTCCCCTCCAGCAACCCTCAGTTTTGTTTCCTAGAGTTATGAGTCTCTTATAGTATGCATCCCTTTCTGTTTTTATTCTATTCTACTTTTCCTTCCCTTACCCTATGTTCATCTGTTTTGTTTCCTAAATTCCATATATGAGTGAAATCATATGGCATTTGTTTTTTTCTGACTTATTTTGCTTAGCGTAATACCTTCTAGTTCCATCCATGTCATTGCAAATGGCAAGATTTCATCCTTTTTTTGGTGGCTGAGTAATATTCCACTACACACACGCACAGACACACACACATATGCGATGTGATATATATCTTACATCTTCTTTATCTATTCATCTGTTGATGGACATCTGGGCTCTTTCCCTATTTTGACCATTGTGGACGTTGTTGCTATAAACATTGGGATGCAGATACACTAAACTGCCTTTCTCTTCAGTAACATAGTGGGATATCTTGGGCTGTTCTTTATAGTTCTTCAGCACATGTAAAAATGGTCTGAAAACATATTACCCAGACTGGAATCTACTCAGTGACTCCTCAGGTCTGCAAACACATAGGTCCAAAAACAAAACAAAACAAAAGACAATGATTGGCACCTTCTCTTCTTCCAACTGCCACCACTAATTTCTCTCAAATAGCTTGGTAAGAAGAGCACTAATGGCTTTTTATTACTTTTCTCACACAAACTGGACACCTGGTGTTAGCACAATGGAAACTCAGGCACATGTTCGCTATCTTCCTGCGGCTCCAAGCACGCTCAGCGCGTGTAGTGTCAGTGTAGCCCAGATCCGTGAGCATCTTCACACACACCTCATCATTTCCTAGAGACAGAAACCTTACTCGGAGTCATAGTTTAGACCTAAAGAATATCTCAAAGACAATTTTTTCTGAACATCCAAATATAAGTTCCCTATAATGATTTCTGGGTTAATATTTCTAGTAACAGGGAACTTACAACCTCACAAGATAACATACTGGTTTAATTGGTAGAAAATACTTAGAATCATAGAGTCAGAGAAATTCAAACAGTCTAAGTGTAGCCTACACACTTTTCCACTGTGCTATTCACACACACTGAGATCTATATGTACAACTATCATTTCTACCTCTGTGAAAACAAAGGCCTTGAGGGCTTTGGAGACCAACTTGCCAAATATCACATAGCTGGTCTTTCTGCAACTTTAATCCACTAACCATATGATGTTTTAATGTAGGTTCATTCATCAATTGAACTAAATGTATCACTTTGGCAGAGGGTGTTGATGATGTGGGAGGCTGTGCATGCTTGGGGGAAGGAGGTATATGGCAAATCTCTGTACCTTTCTCTCAATATTGTTGTGAACCTAAAAATGCTGTAAGAAAATAATCTTTATTAGAAAAAAGTCTGATGATATTTTAATTTTCTTTTTTAACCACATGTTCTTTTTGTCCTCATACCTAGTAATTCTTCCCTTATTTTTAATGTCCAAAAAGTTGCCTATAATATGAATTTTTGACCATTCTGTACCTATATCATTTTTCTTGAGTTATACTTTTTATTATATTTTCCATTTTCCTGCTTTTCTTGATGTTTTGCAAGGATTCCAGTGATTTTTATGTTGAATTTTCTTTGCCTGTCTTTAATGTATTGTTCTTACCTCTCAAATCCTTTTAATCACTTTGTTCTTTTTTTTTAATTAAATGTCTACTTTTTCACTGTATACTTCTCTTAAATTTTTATTTATTTTGTTTATATGTTTCTGTGTTCTTTTATTGTTCATTTTTCATTTCTTAAAGGATTTTTTCTTATTTACTTCTAACTGTATTTTTTCTTCTCATTCCTGAGTTTTTCTAATGACACTTTATGCTGTATTTTCATTTTTTTAATTATATTCTTAATGTTTAGGATGCATTACAGATGGCTACAAGGTTTTTTGATGCTTTCCCATTGATGCTTGCAGTGATGATAGGGTCTATTTTTCTTCCCCTTTACTCTGGGCTGATCTGTGACAACTTTGACCATTAGAGTATGTTTATAGTGACACCATGCCAGATCTGGGCATAGGCTTTATGAAGACTGGAGCTTCCTTCTTGTCCTCTTTGAATCCAAACCACCAAGTAAAAAATTGAATTACCCTGAGTCCATAATGCTGTGAAAATTCCAGGCCATATAGACAGGACCTGTGGGGCGAGATGCCTTTAGCAAAGATCACCAAAGAACGCCAAGGTTCTGGATGCATGCATATGCATGAAGAAGCTCCTTTGAAACTGCACCCTCCAACCCCATTGCCTTGGCTGATGCCACGTGGCCAAGATGAAAAGCTGTCCTGACAAGCTTTTGTCAAATTTCTGACCCATGAAATTATGGGCCAAGTAAAATGACTGTTTCAAGCCACTGTGTTTTGGGATAGTTTGTTACCCAGCAATAGATAGCCAAAACAATGTCTTTCACCTTCTTTTGAAATAGTACAATGGAGGGTGCCTGGGTGGCTCAGTGGGTTAAGCCTCTGCCTTTGACTCAGGTCATGATCTCAGGGTCCTGGGATCGAGGCCTGCATGGGGCTCTCTGCTCAGCAGGGAGTCTGCTTCCCCCTCTCTCTGCCTGCCTCTCTGCTTGCCTCTCTGCCTACTTGTGATCTTTCTCTGAGTGTCAAATAAATAAATAAAATCTTAAAAAAAAAAAAGAAAGAAAGAATGCAATGGAATTCTGACCTTTTTAAAAATTAAATCTCTCTGGTTCACTTTCTTTTTCTTTTCTTTTTTTTTTTTTAAGATTTTATTTATTTATTTGACAGAGATCACAAGTAGGCAGAGAGGCAGGCAGAGCAAGAGAGGGAAGCAGGCTCCCTGCCGAGCAGAGAGCCTGATGCGGGGCTCAATCCCAGGACCCTGAGATCATGACCTGAGCTGAAGGCAGAGGCTTAACCCACTGAACCACCCAGGCACCCCTCTCTGGTTCACTTTCATTGACTGTTGGAGTATTAAATCTGTTCTTTATTTTCATTTTTTAAAAAATAATGTCTTTGTATGGGATTTGACCTCAATACTCTCCTGTCTTTCCTTTTCACATTGATTTAGTTTTCCTGATAAGCTCACAAGGCTTTTCTAACTCTACAGAGCTCCCTCTTCTAATGTTCTCAGGCAGTATTTAAGTATTTGGCAGTTTATTTTTTGAGATGTGCTAGATCTTTTCCTGTACCCTACTTCTTTTAAGGTATTTTTTTCTTAAAGATTTCATTTATTTATATTAGAGAGAGAGAGTGAACACACTAGCAGGGGGAGCAGCAGGCAGAGAGAAAGAGAGAAGGAAACTCCCTACTAAGCAGGGAGCCCGATGTGGGGCTCGATCCCAGGACTCTGGGATGAAGACCTGAGCTAAAGTCAGACAGACACATAACTGACTGAACCACCCAGGGGCCCCTACCCTACTTTCTTTCTTATCTTCTCTTTCCTTTGTTTTTGCTTCCTTTTTTCTCAATTTTGGTTCCACCCTCAGCACTTTCTCTTAAATGCCACCATCTTCTCTTCTAAGGGAGCACTGGTCATTCGGGTAAAAAGTTCATAGGGCAAACTGCTACAGTTCCTTCAGACAGACCCACTGCCATTACTTGGATTAGATTAGGCAAAACCACTTTTATTGGTCCACCATATTTTCCATTTACTTCTACTTGTTAATTGTTGGCTATTTGGGAGTCCTCTTGTCCAAGATCTCCCAGACACCCTCTGGCTTCCCTCTGCTTTCCCCTTCACAGAGACTGCTAACAAACAGACCTTGGAGCTATCGATGGTTCTCTCCTTCTCCTTCTATTTTGTCTTTTGAGGGATAGACCTCATCACCTAGTTTTCTGTAAACATTGTCCAAGTATTATTGGCTTTGCTCTCTAGTTAATATTTGTTTTTACAAGAGAGTCAGGAAGATCCAAAAACTATGCTATTGCCACCTCCACCGTGTTCCCATAATCCACACATAATACAATAAATGGTAAAATTATGTGCTGGTTTTCAAAAAAAAAAAAAAGAATTTAAAAAACAATATATATTGCTTATAAAAAAGATCCCATTGTTCTAAAAGCTTATTCCCAACACATAGACATATAACTCTTCTGCATTTTTGACCCAAAAGAAATATACAAATATAACAAACAGCAGTAAGCATGTAATTAGCTGTAATTTTATTTGTCTTAGAATTTACAAGAGTTCTTGTGAGAAAGATTAGAATAAAGTCTTATAAAATAAATTGTCTAAGAAATTGTGTGCTGTTGTTGCCTTCTCTTTTACCCTGAGAAAAGAATACATGTGTAAAACTGTCCCATTTACTTAGAGCCTTGACTAAGTACAACAGTAGGTATATAACCCATGTTTATAGTGAGGAGGATATAATTCTGCCAACAAAGACACGTCCAATATTTTCTTCGTTAGAAAACATTTAATGACCAATTAATATGTATAGTTCTTTATAACCATCACAATAAAAGTTAAAAAGAATAAGGCAAAATCTTTGTCTTTAAGCAACTCATGAAGTGACAAATGAAATTAACATTTATGTAATTAACAATAATATAATAGAGGGTGACTATTTTCAATTTTGTTCAGAGTTTATTAAAAACATCTCCTTCAAATATGAGACAGCTACATGGCCTTCACAGTGAATAGGAGAAGCATTAAAGTGACTAACTTAGGCTTATTCTAAATTTATTTAATAAATGTGTGCACTTGGATAAAGCATCAGAGTATCTGGATACACCTATGCCTGAGTGTTTTCATTTGTAAAATGCAGATTCTCACAGGTTTGAAGAGATTATCATTTTATACTTCTATAAACTTTCTGTCAAATACCTAAGGCGTGTGTGTATACCCAGACCAATCTTAAGCTATTGATTTCCTAGGTGCAATACTCGCCAGAAAGACTCCTTATATATGTTTCTCTATCTACATGTGCATAGACACATACATTGTCTATTTAAATAGTAAGTGGATTTTATAACTTTCTAACAATTTTGTAGTGAACAGAAGTCCATCCGTATCATGATCACTGTCTTGGAAAACTAATGCGTGTTCGAATTTACAAATTCCTTTTGTAATCCTTCCTCTTGATTTTTATTCCATTAATTATTGAAGTCATTTGACTTTATTTAGCTACCTTATTAACCAAGTACACTATATCCAAAGGACCTAGAATTCTTTATATACTAACAATATCTTCTGCCATGAGTGCTTCAATCTGTGACCCGACCAGTGATCTTAGAAGCATAAGGGATAAAAAAGAAAGTATCCTTGATTAAATCAATCATTTAATCAACAAGTATTAAGAGCTGTGAGGGAGATAAAAAAAAACACAGAAGATAATTATCTCTGCTATCAAAGAGCTTACAGTCTTGCTAGAAATGTA
Source organism: Lontra canadensis (assembly GCF_010015895.1). Taxonomy (NCBI): domain Eukaryota; kingdom Metazoa; phylum Chordata; class Mammalia; order Carnivora; family Mustelidae; genus Lontra; species Lontra canadensis. The sequence continues at coordinate 96,077,871 of NW_022630995.1, forward strand.
ATAGTGCAAGAAGCAATTAGAGAATAAGACAGTATGTAATGAAGTGTTTAATTGGGATGGGGGATAGCCTCACTTTTGCTGTAAACTAAAGGGTTAGACGAAATGGGCTCTCAAATGACTTTCAAGAGTATAATCTCTACAAAAGTAGAATGAGAGGGCATCTATGAAGGTAAGACCTCGAAAATGTAATTTATCACTTAGCCAACTATGTTACTCTTTCCATTCCACTCCCATCTCACTGGACGTTGCGGAAATCTTCTCTTTATAAGGCCCCCACTACAGAGTGTAAATTAATTGATCATACTTCAAGATTACAAATATAAACTCTCTTTGGCAAACAATATGTCATCAACTAAACTAGAATAATAAACAACTAAAAAATAAATGTCCAAAGTTATTTAATATTATTTTTTCCTAAAAATAGACATATATTTTCAATAAAAGAAAAGATTCTAAAATAAAACACTGAAAACAATGTCTGGTTGGGCTTGAACCTCATTAATTAAAAAATAAGAGTCTGGCTATCCATGTCATACAGAGATAAAGCAGTTTTTAAAATTATCCTCTGAGATGGGGTACCTGGGTGGCTCAAGCATCCAACTCCTGATTTTGACTCTGGTCATGATCTCGGGGTCGTGAGATTTAGCCCCGCTTCGGGCTCTGTGCTCAGTGCATGCCAGATGTTGGGGGGTCTGCTTAAGATTCTCTCCCTCTTTCCCTCTCTGTCTGCCCCTCCCTTTCAAATAAATATAAATCTTTAAAATTATCCTCTAAGACAGACTGGAAAACACGTCCATAGAATGTAAGACATTGGTACACCACAGAGCTGCTTCATTGGACCATTATGGTAAAAATGAGAAATGAAAAGACTAGTTTAGGGTAGCTGCTTCTAAACATTCTGGTGGGTTTAAAGAAGAAATTAAAATTCAGGCTTATAAGTTCTCAGACTGACATGGTATCTCAGACTGAGATCATCTGTGATCATCCATGGATATCCTTATCTTTTTTAAAGTTTTTTTTTAAAGATTTTATTTATTTATTTGAGAGAACTGGAGCGGGGGGATGGGGAGCAGAGGGAGAGGGAGAGGGAGATGCAGTCTCCCCGCTGAGCAGGGAGCCCTATGTGGGAATCCATTCCAGGATCCTGGGATCATGACCTGAGCCAAAATCAGACGCTTAACCAACCGAGCCACCCAGGCACCCCCTATGGAAGTTCTTAAAGAATCATCACTTACCATCTCTGGTTGAAATTGTTTAAATATATTGTCCAGTCTGACTCTGAATTGCTGAATTATAATATAGGTTATGTTCTGAAATTGTCCAAGATTCCTTATAAATTTTAAGAGAACTTATTGGGAAAGAACATGATCCCCAAATTACAAGAGGGACATTATAAGGATTCAAATGACCCTGAGTATCTGACACACCAACCCAACTACGAGGCTGGCCATGATTTGTTTGAATACCTTAGAAATACCTCACATAATAACAAACGCCAGTTTTTCTGAAATCTCTTTCAAGATCTTCAATCTCAGTTTCCAACTTAGATGGGACTGTATTTGTGATAGAACATAGTAGCTTGGGGCAGAAGCAGATGGCCCGCTTTCAAAGTTCCCCACCTACTCCTGGGTATTGCCGTTTCTTTAGCTCTTACCCAGACCTACCTATTCTATCAGGTCATAGATAATTTTATTCCCTCTGCTAACTGGCGGATTATTACAAGTTTAGTTATGTGTTCAGTCCAATGTCAATAGCTGCTCCAGAAGTTGTCTCCTTACTGAAGAACATCAACCTAATTTCTACCACCAGGCAAGGAACAATTCAGCTGGCAAATCGCAGTTTCTCTATCCGAAGAGACAGAGAATTCCAGAAGCAGTTTGTTTTCCTCTCTCAGTGACCATAGCATAACCGCATTTATCGTTCTTTGTCATAATTTATTCTGCAGGGACCCTGGTCATCTCACCATCACATAGGGTATCATGCTGGCCCACTTTGTTGAGCTCTATGTGGGCAGGAGAGAATTATGGTCAATGTGTAGGAAAGACACATGCATGCAAGAGGGTGAGAACAGCATGCCATAAGAATTCAGCGAAGCTTGAATAAAGTCTGGAGTTAAAGCTTTCTGTGATAATAATTACTCTGTTGGCATTTTACTGGGAGGTATTGAACACCTTGTTGGGAGACACAAAGTGACATCATGTGTCCTGTCTGCCTATCATTCACAAGGTGTTTTTTTTTTGTTTGTTTGTTTTTTGTTTTTAGATTTTGTTTATTTATTTCACAGAGAGAGAAATCACAAGTTAGCCAGAGAGGCAGGCAGAGAGAGGGGGAAGCAGGCTCCCTGCTGAGCAGAGACCCGGCCCCCCGCCCCGATGCAGGGCTTGATCCCAGGACTCTGGGATCATGACCTGAGCCAAAGGCAGAGGCTTTAACCCATGGAGCCACCCAGGCACCCTCACCAGGAGTTCCTATCAGAAAGCCATGGAGCTGGAAGTAAGCAGCAGGTTGACATTGTTTAAATGAGATCAACCTTTGAGACTTTCTGAAATCACAAATGAATTTCTTGAAAAGGTGTCTTCTACTCACACTGTACCTATTTTTGCTGACTTGCTGTCTTTCCCTCCACTTTTACGAATGGCTTCAGAGAGGATTCCCATAAACTCAGCCCCCTAGTTTACAGATCATTGTGAATTATATGCTTCCCCAGTCAAGAGGTGGATGATTCCAGCAAATTATAGTTGTATTCAGATATGGCCCTTATGGGCAAATCTTCCCAGCAACAGAATATTTATCAGCAGTTTTCTAAAAGGAGACATGGTCAGAGAAAGAAGTGTTTACTGGTTAATATTTTGAACAGGTGGTCAGGTGGAAGACTAGTAACAAGAAGAGTCTGAGGACTTTCTTAATCATATTATCACTACATATAACAGGTAGGGAAGAGAGTATCTGCCTTCCAGATATCCTCCAGGATACCAGCTTATATTAACATGCCCACGGAGGGGCGCCTGGGTGGCTCAGTGGATAAAGCCTCTGCCTTCGGCTCAGGTCATGATCCCAGAGTCCTGGGATCGAGCCCCACATCGGGCTCTCTGCTCAGCAGGGAGCCTGCTTCCTCATCTCTCTCTCTCTCTCTCTCTCTGCCTCTCCACCTACTTGTGATATCTCTCTGTCAAATAAATAAATAAAGTCTTAAACAAACAAACAAACAAACAAACATGCCCACGGAATATTTCAAATCCACCCATGGAGATGGAGTCTTCCAGAATTAAAGTTTGTGTTGCTCTTTCTTGTAAAACAATGGTGATCATCTGGGCGTTATGGCTGAGAGCAAAGGAAACATACACTGACTACTAGAGGAAGAAAGTTACCGTGTTCCAACTCAGAATTCACTGTGGTTTACAGAAATGAAGACTCTCGTTACTCTTCATGGTGTCCACATTTATACAGAATAAGAAAAGCACACACAAAAAATGTTCCCACAGTAAGAGGACTTCAGATGTAATGAGATTGCCTGTTGCCCTTCATCTTCCACCCAGCCCATGTTTTCAAATGGAGTGCAAATACAGTTTTTTTCTTCTGTGTGTATGGCAGGTGAAACCCAAGGAGTAGAAAGATGAGGCTCTAGTGAAGAAGTAGCCAACCATGCCATCTTCAGAAGCTTGGGCTGCAGGGTGAGGCCCTCTATCCTTTGTGTTCCTTGGCCCTGTTTCCCTCTATCAGGATGACTGGAATCACTGCTGAAGTTGTCAAAATCACAGTATGGACATGACACACATTCTCTCTACTGATAGTTAAGGGAGAACAGTCATCTATGGCAGTATAGGCTCACTCCAGTCATTCATTAATTTCACCTGACCACACATTTTACATGACTGAATTTTTGAACCCCTCTTATTCTTCTACTTTTCCCACCCTTTCTTCTATAGTGAATGATGGTGGTCATTGAGTTTTTTCTTTAGTACATGGATTACAAGATAATAAGACAGAATTCAATTTAATTAGAAGGAAAAAAAGGAATCTATCAGAGAGAATAATCAGTAATGGAAAAAATGGTATCCACCGTTTTAGAGGGGCTATAGAAGTGCTGAAAACACTGACTCCATCTTTGACTGTCCATTTTGGTCATGCCTATGCAATGGCTTCCCTCAGGGATATGTGTTTCAGGCCCCATGGAAGTTAATGTCTTCCCAAAGCAGGAAGGTTTGCTTCGATCTTCCTTCAAGTGCCCCACACAAGGCTCCTCTTTAGGTAACTAGTAGAGATGACTGGTACACAGAAACTCCAGTTTAGATAACTAGTAGGCATGACTGGTACACTGATAGTGCAACTTTATATAACTACATTACCACAATGCCCCTCAGTCTATAAAGCTGTCGGTTAAGGTACAGACTGGGCAAAGAGTGGCTGTGGAGAGTAGCTGTGTAGCACTGGGAACATGTGTCTGCCAGATCCTCCTCCACCTGTCAGTAAGTGACCCTAAATAAAACTGTAAACAGCATGGAGTGGTTTGCTTTGCTTTTTGGTTTCAAAGTAACTTCTCCTTCTAGAGAATGTCTCTCTTCAACTTTCTAATGGGGGTGGAACATTTTCATTTCTACTCATTTTAGGTGTATGATGAATGGGATAATGCTGTTATTCTCTTAGTTATTAATTTTATGTAATATAAGAAGCGTGGATGTTAGGAACCAAAGGGATGGACTATTTACCTATCTTGTCATGTTCTATGCTGAAGAGGCGAAAAAGCTAAAAGCCTTCAGGCTCCTTTTGCAGTATGTCCTAGATGCAACTAAGTCCTGACAATCCAATGCAGTTACTTGAGATTGAAAGCCAAAGTAAGTCAGAGGTCATGCTTCTGAAATACCAATTGTCTTAGCTAACAAGGAATATTGGGAAAGCATTTTCTTTCTCTTCTCAATTTTGGTGATGATCTAGGAGGATCTCTTCAACTTGGTGGTTACTGAGAGGCAGGCTTCAGAGAATTCATTGGTTGGAGACATACTAGGCATGGCATAGTTCTGAAACTAGTAGAGATAACAGTTGACTTAATTCATCTAACATATTCATTGGGCACCTATCACATGTCAGAGACTCTTCCAGGTCCATAGGGTGTTAACAGTAGATGGAACGCACCACGATCCCTGCCCTTTTGGAGTTTCCATGCCAACAGTGGTTTCCTGGTCTTGTGGTTTATGCATTACTTCCTTAATAGGGACAGTGACAATTCATTCTTGGCCCAGGAGTTCCTGATAGTAGGGAAAAAATAACAGTTCCTTTGTGGTCTGGCTCTGGTATGACACTGGAGGTCATTGCTGAAAGCTCAATTCAGACTTTTCTTCTGTCCTCCTACAGATTTAAAAGTTAAATAATTCCCTATATTAACTTCCTTTTTGTTTAAACTATTGAGAGATACTATGTTCTCGGCAAATGATATTGACCAATTACAATTATCTTCTTGGAGTACCTTTTCATTTCCACTTTGCCCACCTTGGGAGTCCCACACATTCTTGAATGTCTACTCAACTAAATTTCACTTGGCTCTCACCTTTCCTGTTCCCCATGTGATTAATTACTACCTCTGCTGAGCTGCCATAACAATTTACACATGCTTTTCATTTTTTTAAAAAAGATTTTATTTATTAAAGAAAAAGAGAGAGAATGAGCAGGGGGAAGGCAGAAGAAGAGGGAGAAGCAAACTCCTCACTGAACAGGGAGGCCCATGTGGGGCTTGATCTCAAGACCCTGAGATCATGACTTGAGCCAAAGGCAGATGCTTAACTGACTGAGCCACCCAGGCATCCCTATACAGGCTTTTAAAAATAGGATTGATTGAGCTGTGTGACTTGGTTTCCTTTCCTGCTCTCCTCCTGTTGCCCACACAAACACACAAGATAGAGACTTGGTCTTATTTACTTTCATGTTTCTGACTTTTGACAGTGTTTGACAAATTACAGTTACCTATTTTCAATTTATTCACGTATTAATAAATCAAAAGTTTCCTTATTATGAAATTATCCTTGGATTTGGGTTTAAGAAGAATATCAGAAACTAAGTAGTCCAAAATTCTTTTCCAGGTCAGGAATTTCGGCCAGCAGGATCTGGCTTCTTGTCCCGGGTTTAGTGTTCTTTGGTGTTGTTCTACAGTTTCTGAGCATAGAATAGATTATCTTAACCTTAATCTAATTTGTAGTTTCAGTGAAAATATATACTGTCTTTGAAGCTCCACATTATGCTTTGCAAGGTGAGGGGATAATTGGCGCCTGAAGAGCTTCCCATATTTCCCTCAAAAGTGCCTTTATGGAGACTTAAAATGCAGGGGAGAGGATGTTCTCCATTCAGAGCAAGTGCTTTTGTCAACAAAAATGTTCATGGACACTAGATAAACTGTCAAAAATTAGATCCTGTTCCTGATTCCATAAAGTATATAGCACTCTCATATTATAGTTTTCCCCTGTAAGGTGCAAAAAATGATACCAAAATATGAATGTATGTGCTTTTATTTATGAAATTATTTGGGACGCAAACTAGTTAGGTCATCAACAACATAGTAAAAGAACATTTTGTACAGATTTTTTTCTTTTAGCACTTAAACCAGGTTTTTTTGTTTTTGTTTTTGTTTGTTTGTATGTCATTTTATCTCTCTCTCCCAGAAAACCATGGACTCCATGAGAACAAGCATCATGTCTTCATGTTAGATTTATTGCTTAACAAGATGTTGGCATAAGCTACGCATTTTGTTTGTTCATGAAAGTTCTTGGACAGATATATGCCATCTGCAGGATAACAAACTTCTAAATCTCTCACATTAAATGAAGTGAAACCAACAAATTTCTACTAGTTCATGGATTGTCTATTTAACTTTAACAAGTTTCTGTAGCCCTTTACAATTATAGAAGGAAGAGGAAAATTCTGTCTTCTCTGTATTATTTTCTTGCAAAAGCTGCTCTGCTCTCTTCCCAAAGTTGTTCCACATGGCATGGAGTATCTAGAGTATAGGCACATTAGCACTTTGAAATGACCCCAATTAACAAACTTGACAAGTGCTTCAACAAATGTAGTCAAAAGTGGAAAAGGTCTGTTTTTAAGTGGTACTTCTGAGAAGTGTGAACTCATAATGGAAAACACACTCACATAATCACTTATGAACAAATTGTCTTGAAAATGAGTCCTACACAAGTTAGCTATAAAACACTGGTTTTTCCAGAGCACACACATGTGAGCTCTAAGGAGTGTAATATGATTCTGCTTCATGCTGACAGTCGTGGTTGACGGACAGGTGCTGTGAATCAAGACCAGTGAATATGAAATACAGTTGTTTAGGAACATCTTCAAATGAAGCTCAGGGACAATGATTTTTACATGGTTACAACAGGAAGAGGGAGATGCGAGGACATTCCTTGATCTAAATTCAAAGACATTGTAAACTGAAGCGATATAATGAACACCAGGAATCAAGTTTAGTACTTGGGTACTTATCTCACTCAATATTTTTGTAGTATTTCTCAAGTGAGTTGAAGAGGAGATAATAGGTCACCTTTGGATTAATTTTATATATCTCAGAGAACAATACAATTTTTTACATTTTAGACTAGTAAAGGCAAAAAAGACAATAAGAATCTTTGAAAATTGTATTTCCACTAAAGGCTCACCTTGATTACAAAGATGTATTGACCATACATCAGGGCCTTTCTATCCTTTAACACTCATATTGGAGAACCAGGTCCTAGAAGCTATCAATGTGTTAACTTGATTCATTAATGCAGAGAATATTCACGATTTTCCACCTTGGAAGAGTCTGAGTCTGTCATCGCTTTAATAGAACTCTGCTGGAAATCAAACACAATTTTTATTCTAGGGGATGATTACTGTGTCTTGTTTAATTCTCCCCTAACAAATGTCAGCACTAATGTATTACAGATTATTCAGTCAATTTGATGGTTCCAGGTGAAAGAAAGGAACACAAATCTCTTCTTTTAGTGTAAAAAGGGTCAGCCGGATGACTTCCCCTGCAGGAGCCGAGATGAGGCTTGACATGAATCAATCAAGAAGGCTCAATTTTACAGTTATAGTGCCTAATGCCTAAACATGAGCGTACGGGTGGAAATTAGCACCCGATTATGAGCATACATGATCTTCCCCTGGAAGACAATAATATTGGCATTAAGCTTCTCAAGAGGGAAGATGCTGCTGGTTTTTAATATGTCTTAAATTATGTCAGGAAAAACACTGGAACATCACACAAAAGCCACAGTCAGTGTCTATTGCTATCTCATAAAGCTGGAGATCTTTACAACAATATTGACACAGGAGCAGGCAAGCAAATGTCAGCCAATATAACATATGAAATACTTAACGTAACCAATTTTCAGCTGTCAATCAGCAGGGAATAATGACTGATGCAAGGAATCAATACGCCACAATTGAATTCCAGCTCACAAACTTGTTTCGTTCTGTGCTATAAAAGACTGTCAAATGTCACACCCCAAGAGATGCAACAGGATTCCAAAGATTTATTTATTTCGCACTCTGAAGTCTATTAGCAATAGTGCTCCTTTGCTATTGGAAATGGAGCTTCAATGACATTAAATTTTCAGAAATGACAACTTGCTTTTCTGACAAATTAATGATAGGACTTCCTTAGTCCCGTATTTATTTATTTTTGGCCAACATGAAGCACAATTATACTCAACCAATTCTCAGGATTTCAGAAAGCAAATATTTGACATAGTTTGTCAAGTAAACTGCTCACAGAGTCAACTAGTCTTAAACAAGTTGTCCTATACATGGTAAGTAAATGGAAATTGCATATGATAAATCTCAAGCTTATGTTGAATCCAAACCTTAACATTATGCAAATGATTAGTAGCCAATTAAATCTGTAAAATTTTGTCTTCTTCAAATAACAATATTTAATTCCACTCTCTCCACTGCATGATGAACTTTTAGGTAAAAATAGTAAATCTGTATAAAAAAGGCTGTGTTATCCAGAACACAAGTAACTTATTGTATCTTTTTCAGGACTGCAATTTGAGTTGATAGTCTGAACCTATTTTTTAAAAAGTCATTTTAGTACTAATCAAACATTCAAAAAAATTCAACTTTGATGTGATGTAATAACTAGAGAGATGGTTTTTATAAATGGGGAGAAAAAGGAAACATAGAAAATCACTATCTACCCTTTCTTAGATATTCCCACAGGATTTTTTTTTTTCTTTTCAGCCCTATTATTTCACATTTTGCTAAATATTCTCCTTAAATCAAAGAGGAAAACCTCAAACATTAGTTTTATAAAAGGAAGAAAAATTTGTCAATGGGAATCTTTCAGGAAGTGTTCTTTTTCTCCTTGGGACCAAAGAAAATTCAAATCACATACTCTTCCAAGCCATTTATCCTGCAAGGTCCAGTTACATGAGAGAAATGTAGGAACTTTCACCACTGCCAGTGGAGGTAATGACAGGGTCAAGTCAAAGCCTGCTACCCTTTCGGCAGGAGGCACCCTATTGAAAATGCACAATTACCGTGCTATGCTCATTTGGTCACACGTTTGCCTATAGCCTTTTGCTATGTATTTTCTTGTTTTTGTTTTTGTCTTCTACAGAGTGCCAAAATGGTGGGACTGTATATTGGAAGAACTCAGCACTCTACCTAGTCTGATGCCTAGGGTAGATTTTATTATCTCATGACAGCTCCCATTTTAAAATTGATCTGACTTAGTATTAAATGTTTAAAAGAAAATAATTCTCTTCAGATACATTTGGCATAAAGTGATAAAACTCAAATAAAGCATGCTGAGAATCTAATGTTTGTTTATGAACAAACCAGCAGAATGCCTATGTTGTTTATAAATGGGAATAAAATACTGTTAAGGCAGAGTTACTCATGTGGTTGAGTGGGCTGATTAAACCCAGAGATAACATCTTGGGCAGAGCTGCTGTATCCTTCATTTGTTCTTCACTGAAAATGATAACATCGAACTGTAAAAGTTGAGATTGAAAAGCCACTAGTGTGTTGTCTAATTTCAACTGCAGAAGCTGCTGTGCTCTTTTGGTGACTTTATGAGGGAATAAGATTATAGGTCACAAGAGCTTCTTTATTTCCCACCTGTAGCTTCTAACAACATTTTATTAAGGATTTTCCCATCTTCTTTCTCTGACCTATTGGGGTTGAAATCCTAACAGCTGTTATAGCACCTTGACCAAAATGGTATTAACATAGATTAGTGATTCTGAAATGAAGTATCCTTTTATCTGAGCTCTATTTATGGATGGCTACTAATATCTTTACAGTGGTAAAAAGATAAACACAATATATCATTATGTAAATAGAAAAGGAGTCCTTAATGTGGTTAAACACTTAAAGCTTTATGTTTGCTTCACAGAAAATCACACCAAGCTATTGTTATTGGAAGGTTTAATGTTAATTTCTAAAACAAACTTGGGAGAGTAGTCTGCAAATACCTTCTTGACATTCTGTTGCTTTATGTCTTGTTAAGATGTTTGGGTTTTTGTTTGTTTGTTTGTTTTAATTGCCTACTCACTGACTACATTTTCAAGATAAAACCTGGAGGGACAATTTCAAGCACATATATAGTGTACACTCTTATTGGAGGATATAAATTCTTGTTTTCAAGAATTGTTTTTGAGACGAGATGTATGATTTCTTGCCTGGATAGTTTTGAAGAGTAATGAGATGATATTTGCAGGGCACTTGGAGAGCAAGGAAAGGTGCTAAGTACCCAGTACTATCATTGGTCTTCACTCAGAGACATACTTTAACCGAATAAATGTAAACACAGTACAACAAGAACACTCTGCTCACCACTTTGGTAGACTAAAAATTGGAAGCAACACATGGCTCATTGGAATGTCGGAGATTTGTATTTCCCTAATATTGCTCTATACCAAAGCCAATGCTGCTGCTTCTTAAAAAACAAACAAACAAACAAACAAACACCTCTCTCCCAAGCATTATTTCATTAATCCTAGATCAACTGAGTTCCAGATATAGTCAAGTTAGACTATCTTGAGCTTTTTGTGGCCCTTAGGTATAATTCCTAAAATCGTCCAGCCAAAACTTTATTATTATTAGGCAAATCAATTCTAGAGCCCACTTTATTTTTTGCTGTTAGTAAAATTTGAAAAAAAAAAATTCCATCCGTTCTGCAGTCAGATGGAGGATTTGAGAACACTTTGACAATAATTGTGTTTATATGAAACAGATCAAAAAGAGTCAATCTGCTGTTTTAGCTGTCTTAACAACAAAATCGGATTGTCTGCACAGCTGATTCAATCAATAGTGGAGAAATCGGTTAATATGGCAGAATGATTGGAAAGAAAACCAGTGGATTCAGTACAGGCATGGCCTGTTTATCTACGAACTAAATATCTAATGTGTTATTTATACTGAGGTTTTTCTCTACTCTGCATTTTTTATTGTGAATGTATACATAAGATTAATAGAGAAACAAACACCCATCGCATAGGCTATTTTGATTATTAAATGGATCAGATTGAGAAAACATCAATATCTTGCCAAAATGTAGCTTTGTATTATTACATAGGTCATTAGGTGAGAAGGAATATAACATATATGTAGAAATATATACCGAAGCTCTTTAATCTAAAGGTAAATATTCAATACTAAAAATCATGTAAGTTGATTTTATTTTGATGCTTTCCCTAGCCTTCCTTTATCTGTTCTGTTCTTTTTCATATATGTAATTCTTATAGAAAAATCCCAATAGTTTTAGTCTGTGCCATCTTCTTAGAGTTTAATAGTATTGAAATACAAATGTCAAACCAGATAGACATGGTGCTACCAGCTGAATTGTGTGCCCCTCAAAGGATGTTTAAGTTATAATCCCCAGTTCTGGTGACTATCACCTTATTTAGAAACAGAGTTTTTGCAGATGATCAAGTTAAAAATGAGTCATAGAGTGGGGTCTAATCCAATATGACTGTATCCCTATAAAAAGGGGAAATTTGGACACAAGTGTACACACAAGAATACCACATAAGCATAAAAACAGAGATCAGGGTGACGCCTTTACAACCCAAAGAATTCCAGAAATTGCCAGCAAACCACCAGAAGCTAGACCAGAGACCTGGAACAACCCTCAGAAGGAACAACATCTTGATCTCTGACTTCTACCCCCAGAATTTCGAGACAGTGTATTTCTGTTGTTTAAGCTGCCTAGTTTGTGGTATTTTGTTATGACAGCCCTAGCAAAGTTATATTCCTAGTAATCACAGACCAATACATATCATCAAACTTCAACTTTGTAGCCTTTGATATACAATAAGAAGACAAAGGATGAAATCCTCAAAAGGTCCTTCTGAAGACCTTCAAGTCTCCTGTAATTGTCTCTTTTTCTTAAACTTGTGTCTGGGGTGAAGGTGTATTCTAGCTGTTCTTGAGAGTCTGACATACAAAGTATAACTCCTGAAACTTCCAGAACATTCTAGGTCTTGTGCTGAATGGAATTTTACATATTCTTGGGCAATATCATACTAGTGTTTTTTGAGGAAAAGAAAGTTTCTTCCTTGAGAATTAACATTGGAAATATATTTCTTTCTTTGCTGTCTTTTCAGTATATTTCTTTCTTTACTTATCAGTAAAGTCAAACTAGAAAAAGATTTCCATCAAAATACAGTGGCAAAGCTAAATGAGTCAAATAGGCTGAATGAGGTATATTTGGCCCCCTTAGTCCCTTCTTTAAGGACACAGAATTGGAGGTGCCTGGGTGGCTCCATGGGTTAAGCCTCTTCCTTCAGCTCAAGTCATGGTCTCAGGGTCCTGGGATTGAGCCCCTCATCGGGAATCTCTGCTCCGCAGGGAGCCTGCTTCCCCCTCTCTCTCTGCCTTCCTCTCTGCCTACTTGCGATCTCTCTCTCTCTGTCAAATAAATAAATAAAAATCTTTAAAAAAAAGGAAAGAGATTCATCCGAGTCAAGATTCCTTTAGAAGACAAGATAGCTAAATGACTGTGCTTCTGAAAATGAGACCATTAGACTGCTAAGTATCTAATATCAATGCCTTGATGGAACTGATTTATTTCACACCAAAAAAATATTTTTCCTCTAACAGCAAATATGCAAAAAATCCCTAAAATTAAACTGACAAAAAAGAAAAATATACAGTGAACGCTCGAGATGAAAGAAATATCTTCTCATAGGTTAATGTTTTTTCAATCTTATCATAGAAATATTACATAAGCACAGATTTATTTAATATAATTATTTCTCTCATATTTGATTATTATTTTGAGATCAGACCTCCCAATGAATTTATAGATCATTAAATTCTAAGGAAAATGTGAAGTCTACTGTTATGTAAATAAAATTCTAAAATGTCTCTATTTCTCTCTCTCTCACTGTTTTATTTCTAAGTAGCTCCTTTTCATAGGTGAGAAACCATGGGTAGCACAATAAACTTAGAAAAACAATGAAGTCAGCAAAAGAAAGAAGACCAGCACATTCAGCCCTCTGATTGGTAGCCTAATATAATTATTCTCCAAACCAAACTTCCTATCCATGTACTTAGTGTGCAATATATATTGGGTTGAAAATGATATTTTCAAAACCTCTTTGCAATGCCAAAACTACCATTATGTAACCTATTCTCTTTATTAAAAGATAATACTAAAAGGTTATGAAAAGGCAAAAGATTAAATCGTTTAAAGTAAAAATAATTGAATTGAATTCTTGCCTGCATTTTATAAAACTAAAATGAGTTTATTTTGCTAAGTCAAGCAGTAAAAAGAAGGAAATGCTTCTCTTTTATAGCCATGTACCTCTAAAAACACTGTCCAGGAATTTTCCAGCACTAACATTTTTGGTCTGTGGAGACCAAAAATATGCAGATAAAGTTAGTTCCAGCAAAGATTTCTCAGTGTAACCAAGTTTTGCATATTCAGGGAGAAAACAAACCTATAAACTTAATACAAATTTCAAAACATGTGGCCTCATTAAACCGTTTGTCATTCAGAGATCAGCAAGGACTCTGCTTTGTCTGCTTAGTGGTGAACATTAGCAGCTCCTCTGGGCAGATGTCGGTCAATAGTAATTATCCAGAAAGTTGTGATGACTTGCAATGGGTTGTTTTTCATACAAAAATAGCCATAATTCTACAAGAAGTTACATATAATGCATGGGAACTTACTAAAAGAAATCTGAGAAAAAACAACAGCAATAACAACCTTGCAATGAGGATGGGCAACAAAATTATGAAGTTGCTCAAATTCTACCAGTTATTTTTTAAGCTTTTAGAAAATATCCAGAATCTTCCTCTAATAGATAATAATCTATAATAGATTCCTATTATAGGATCTTCCTATAAGCCAAAGAAATTTCTCTTCTTTTACCAAAAACAGGGTTGTCATAAAAAATTGGTAAGTGTCATTCTGAAATGTTTCCTTCCGAAAAGAGCATCTAGATGTTTGGCAAATACTCTAGTCAGCTACTCAAAGGTGTTTGACTTGGGCTCCCCAGTGACAGTGATTGGAGGACACTGATGCATTGTCTGGGCTGGTCTGACTTCTTAGCAGCAATTTCTGATCAACTTACAATATAGTGTTCATATTTTCCCCCAAATAATCTTTTTTGTCTTATATATTTTTAAAGAAATTTTGTCATATTAATCACAGGTTACATGTGATTAAAAAGAATTATAACTTATTAAAAAAAAAAGAGGGACCTAGTTTACATATCACCTACCAAATTTGCTCATTTAAAAATTTTTAGGAATATTACAGATAATGTTTATACCATTTGTTGTTTTTCATATTAATATATTCTAGATAATGATAAGATTTTTTTAAGTTATACATATAATGATTCTATGAATCTCGCTTTCTTTGGTTGTCTGAAAGAATTGTAATGGCATCTAAAACCAAAAAGTCTTAAAACTTGGATTTCAGACACCAGCGCTTTTTCTAAAAAGTAAGACTAAGGAAAGGCCAGCAACAAAATAGTCTTTCTAACTTGTTTTTTTTTTTTTTTTTTTTACCAAATAAGGACTTTTAAAAAAAGATTTTATTTATTTATGTGTGAGAGAGATAATGAGAAAGAGAAAGCATGAGAGGAGAGAGATCAGCAGGGGAAGTAGACTCCCTGCCGAGCAGGGAGCCCGATGATGCCGGACTCAGTTCCGGGACTCCAGGATCATGACCTGAGCTGAAGGCAGTCATTTAACCAGCTGATTCACCCAGGCACCCAGGACATTATTTTTTAAAAGAAATCTATCCCACTTTACCATTATTTTATGAAAGAATCAGTTTATCACAAAAAATTAAGAAGAACAGATTCTTAGACTAAAAGTTTTATGTTTACAATACAGTATTGTTGACAACTTTACTTCACGTAAGAATCTTGTCTTACTTTTCTCATTTTGTTCTGCATTGTGAAGACTTGTTCGAAACTAGCCTTGGTCTGAAAATTGGCATGTGGGAACCATCGCATTACATTTTCCCAAGAGGAGAAAGAAGGTTAAACATAAATTCTGCATTTTCAAAAAGAACTGTTCTAAATTGAGGATGCCTTTGCAAATGATCTGGCTGTTGGGCTATCTAGTCACAACAGTTATAATACCTGAACATGCTTTAGGAGACCAACTCCTCACATCTTTTCCTGCAGGAGCAGGAAAATGTATTTGGCTGTTCCAGTTACGTGCCTTCTGTATGTGTCCATGCAGACTTGGGGATGCAGTCTGGCTGCCACCTGGGAAAATGGTTTGTATTTCTGGGAAAGAAGAAAGAATAACATGTTAATATATTGATAATATTTATACTTTCTCAGTTTTATCTTCATATATCACATCATTTTGCCAAGCCAAAGAAATGAATTCCCCACCAGAAACCATCTTTGGATGTGTGATGCCCCCAAAATTCTAACATTATTTTGGATTTTTTTTTCCTGTAAAATTTCAAATGATGTTGATTTATACTTTTATTTACTTAGTACTGAAAATATAATAGAAAATTTCTCTGATTCCCATATTCAGGGGAAAATACAGGTAAAATTGAAGAATTCCTCTAGGCATTTTATAGTTTCTTTCTCCTATTGAAAGAGAAATAGAAATAACAAAATGTCTGTATTTTGTAGTTTTCCTCTTAGTTTTTCCTTTATTATGCTTCTGAAATAAAGTAAAAAATGTATGAGTTTTTTTTTTTACATATACAGATTGTCCCAATATAAAGTACAATAGGAGATAACCTTTAAAATCAAATGACCTGTAATTTAAGAAATATTCATTAAATAGCTTATGCATTGTCATCTTTCTAAAATTCCAAGTTAAATTCCTTTAACAGCATGGAAATTTTGTGATTTTTTTTCTCATTCAAATTTTAAAATACATAAAGTAGTACAAAATTAATTAATATCCATGAAATAGGATTTGTAGCATCACATTTGAAGCCCCGGATCCTGCAAACTTGTGCTATTCTTCTTTATCTCAAGCAGAGCTCTGGCAAAACTGTTTCAGAAAATGCAGAGTGACAGTAGCGATTTTTCTATTTATAACAAATAATCTTATTTTAATGGATTTCATTCATTACCTTAATATTATTCATTCAGTGTGGTAATGAAGAACAGGTGCATTTGTTCACTGGATAAACTTTTTTTCTTTTAAATATTCAACTCACAAAATTATGTCAAGATATGATAGGGCTTTGACAAAATTGATTAGAATGAAAATATTTTAAGGTGAAGTTAGAAAAACTCTGTCTAACAAGCATGTGTTATTGGGCCACAAATGTTTCAGACCCTAATAATATGAGTTATTGGAATCTGGCTCAAGAGTAGTAATGTTGAAACTATTCTTACCTCTTATGACAGATGTGGGATAATGCTGCTTGAAGTATCTTATCACATATTTTGTAATATTATGGGTAATTCAAAGGATAATTTACTGGATTTGCAAGAAAAGAATAGCAGTGATATTTAGTACTCTTCAAGAGTCTTTCAAGCCAACAAGAAAAGGCACTTTATAAACTCTGAAGCTCATTAACCTTCACAAAATACTGGTGAGTTAGGTGGCAAATGTTACTCTTCTCAGTTCATAGATGAGTGAACTGAAGCACTGAGAGGTTAACTGATTTTTCCAATTCACAAAGCAAGTCACGGCATAAAGGGAGGTCACACGGAATCCTTGACTATTGGTTCACATGGGGCTCTACTCTCTGGACAAATAATTTATTAAATAAGCACCTATTGATTATAATTTACTGGATAATGCCATTTGGCATTTGTCCAAATAATTTGCTCATGACACAATTATCCACCCTCTAAAAAGACAAAATTGCCTGATTTACCCAAGGACTGTAATAGTTTGGATCACAGCAGGTGAATAATTGAAGGAAAAATTCCAGTCAGCTTTTATACTAGTAAAACTATAAAACATATATAAATATTTAAAATAAATTAATAGTTTGTTTTCACTGATAAATAAGATAAACACCATCTTAATGTACCTTCTTTCAGGAAGTTTTCAAATATAATTTAGAGTAGAAAGTTATATATATTTTTATTTATCTTCTCTAAGGAAAAAGCAAAAAAATTTGAGAATGTATAAAGAGGAAGAATTTAACTCTGCTTTGAAAAGAAAGATATATTTGCTACGATATTGTTAAAACCAGATGATGGGTATATCAGGGCTCCTTTTTGTTTTTGTGTCCACCACTGTATATATTTTAAATTCTATATAATGAATTGTTAAAATAAAGTATTAAGCACAGTTCCTGGAACTTATAAAAATGATTATTGTTCAAAACAAAGGTAAACCTAAAGAATATGTATTTGACAGTGGACATAAATTTGACATACTTTGTCTAGTGATCTAGAGCATTATTATAGAACAAAAGCCATTCAGGTACATAGAGCATTTTCAAGTTCTAAAATGTTGAATGTTGATCTCATATATAAGCTTCATCTTTTTCTTATGGCAAAGCAAAAAGAAATAACCTGCTCAATACTGAATAGTCAGTGTGGTCCTAGAGAATTCTTTAATAATGTTTCTGAGAATTGGGGAACCTTGCTGGACACATAGTTTCAGAAAACAGCAGGCTGTTTGAACAAATTCCACTAACCTCTTTTACTTTGATTAAAGTGAAAATTTCAATCAGTTTCAGTGTAGGTAAGAGAATGAGAATACAGAAAAGAGAAAGGGAGATGAAACGAAGGAAGGAAGGAAGGAAGGAAGCAAGCAAAGGAGGGAGGGAAGGGAGGAAGGGAGGGAGGGATGGAAGGTGGAAAGGAGGGAGGAACGCAGGTGGCTAAGGCTAGACAATAGGCAAAGTTTGCTAACCCTAGGGATTCAAATCTATTTTGCATTTTCCCTTCTTTATTTCATCACTATAAATATGTTTCCCATTATTTATCACCTCAACTATTGTAATTGTGTGTTTATGAATCTTTTTACCCTCCATTTCCTCCAGCTTCAATCTATGTCACATGCCATTGCTAGAATCATCTTTCTAAATGCAATTCTGTATTAAGTCCTCTATTCATAGGCTTTCAATGATTTTTTGTTTTTCATCAAATTAGGAAAAATTCTCACCTAAGAGTCAAAAGTCCTTCACAAGATGATGACTACCTACTTTCCCAGCTGCATTTCTAATTCTTCTGTGTCTCAATATTGCATGTTTTAACCAAACTTATATATTCTTTTTTTTTTTTTTTTCTGAATATGCCTGTGCTCTCAAGTCATACACATTCGCATGTACACATCCAAACTTGGTGTGTGCCATTTTAAGTGTCTGGGATAATGTGTTTCCTCTGCTTTCTGCCTTGGCTTTTGCATTTTTTTTTTTAATTTTTATTTATTCATTTGAGAGAGAGAAAGCATGTGAGAACATGAGCAGGGGAGAAGGTCAGAGGGAAAGGGAGAAGCAGACTCTCCACTAAGCAAGAAGACTGGCATTAAGCTCAACCCCAGGACCCTGATATAATGACTTAAGCCCACAATAGACACTTAACTGACTGAGCCACTCAAGCACCCAGCTTTTGCATTTTGTTCCTTGGACTTTGTAATCAGTTTTGATTCTCAATCCACAGAAGTGATAGAAAGATGTCTTAGTAGATATAGCATAGGCAATGATTTCTTTTCCTGGAAATCCTGGCTCTGTTTTCTCTGCTAAGCCTACTCTTGAAACAACTAGGAATCCAATTTATCATTTTTGTCTGTTCAGAGCAGAGTCATCCTTTTCAAGTAACAGTATTTCAAGGTTTTTTTTTTTTTTTCTTTTTTTTGCAGGGGAGACCAATTCTTCCTTATTGTCAGTTCATGGGATAATAAAACCACAAGGTATGTAGTATGGAAGAGACTAAGTTAACATATGAAGGCAGTGAGGATCCCTCTTTTCTAGGTTGAGAAGGCTACTGTTCTGGTTATGTGGTACCAAAACATCTGTGAAATGGTAATCTCTTTATCTTAGAACACCCATAATAAGACAAGCAAGTCTAGGGACCTGGTGAAGAAATTTCAGTGACCCCTTCTATCCATGAACAAGCACATCTATGTGGCTTAGAGTCTAATGATATTAATCTTTAGATAATTGAAAAAAAATTGAAGTATATGTCCAAGGCTCATGTTAGTTTCAACAAATACAGAAAGATTGGAGTGCAAGTGTGGGATTATACGGGGACCTGGAGAAAGCCTCCCAAATTTTCCCTATTTACTTCCCCTTCTAATCAAAGGAAACAATCACAACCATTGTAAAGAGTTATAAATTTGAGGGGCGCCTGGGTGGCTCAGTGGGTTAAGCCTCTGCCTTCGGCTCAGGTCATGATCCCAGGGTCCTGGGATCGAGCCCTGCATCGGGCTCTCTGCTTAGCAGGGAGCCTGCTTCCCCCTCTCTCTCTGCCTGCCTCTCTGCCTACTTGTGATCTCTGTCAAATGAATAAATAAAATCTTAAAAAAAAAGAGTTATAAATTTGAAATACAGCCTGGTGTAAAAGGGCAACTCATACCACCACATCCCATGCTATGTACATTGCTCCTGTCCAGGGACAAGCTGAAAGCATTCAGGCCTTAGATGTTTCGACATGAATGCTTATGGGATCTACATTCAAGGATTATGATACTGTAAGATCTGTCCCTAGTTACTAGTTTATGGGATTAGACTAATGCAAATAGAAAAAAAGCCCACAAACATTTGGAAAATTCTGTTGTCTGAGAAATCCTATTTCTATTTTCCTTTCCAAAATTATCTGCATGCCCCAAACTCCCTGTGGTTTGGGTGGGGCTGGCTCAATACTTGGTCTCCAGCTCAGATGCCTGATTGACTCAGACTTGGCCATTCAAATTTCCATATCATTTTGACCCCAGGGATTTCTTCACAGATGGACACATGGCACAAAGTGGCCAATAATATGAAAAGTAAAATGTGGATGTATTAAAAGAACTTAAGTTTAGAGAACAAGGATACCACTCATAAGCAATTTTGCTTGAAAAATGAATCAATTTTTAAAAGTAGATCTGAAAGATTGGAAAGTTGAAAACCCTAAAGAGCTGAACATATTGTTTGAACTCATGAACTATCCAAGCATGAAAACAATTCTATTTACTAACCTTTCTGTTATACGAGGAATATATTTCCCTTTTCACTTATGCCAGTTTGGGATTCTATCTCTGGTAATAGAAATACAGTAATTACCACATAAATAGGAATAAATTAAATTGAATTGAGATTGTTTCTATTGCTACAATTCAGCAGATTAAAAAGATTCATCCATTTGATTGAAGATCTACCTAACAGAAACTAATTTCAAGGTAGATTCTAGTTTGGGATGGCCAGTACCCCTTATATAATCATTTCTATCCCCAGTATAATGTTTAAGAAGCACCAAAATGAATGAACTCAAAATGATACTAAAAATTAGCACTGAAATGTTAGTCTAGTGCCAGAATTTGGGAAGAATTCCCATTAGCAGCAAGGCTAATGGGATTGGATTGAAATACACCAATCATGATGCACTATAAGATCATAACACACATCCTTTCCTGAAAGTGAATGGAAATATTTATTTCCCACTATTCATCCCTAGTCCCCCAAAAAACAATTTCTGAATTAACTTAAGAATTCCAGCAGTATCTTCTATGGCATGATGCTTCTGTTCTTCTCTTGCTTATTCCTCAGCCTCATGCCTCCTTGTGAATGCTCTATGAATAAATGTTCCAAAGACAGAAAGTGAGATGGACTCCTGGGGGTTTGTTGTTAACCTAGGAAGAACCTTGTCCTAGGAAGTAGGGTGGAAGAATATCTCACCTCATGACATCATAATATCATAGGATACATGTCCACCAAGGCAAGGTTTGGGAGAGGAGTTGTGTCTTCCCACTTAACTCCAGCTTTAGATCTAAAAAAGTTAAATATGTACAGAGAATGGATGCATACTCTACACACACTTATTGTTTGACACACTTATGTGTATTTGGATTTGGCAATTTTTAAAAAAAATTTTTATTAATATATAATCTATTATTAGCCCCAGGAGTACAGATCTGTGAATCGCCAGGTTTACACACTGGATTTGGCAATTTTTGAGGATTGGGTTCATTTCTTTAATGAGAGTTCTCCTGGTTTTAGAATAAGAAAAAAGAAATTACATGGGATACACGTTAAAAAGAAAAAAGTAAACACTTATTAGAATAAGACATGACCAATTATAAGACTCAGAAGAGGAATAGACCTCACAAAATAAAATGACATAGGGATTGTAGGAATATTTTATAAAATAATTTGTCATCCTCAATATAAAACAAGAACCTATGGTTCTTTGAAATGGAAAAAAAAAAACTAAACTAAAGACAAAGTTGGCAGAGAATAAAAAACTTAAGAAACAGAAATTTAAAAAACTGAGGAAAAAAACCTTAATGATTAAAAAAAGAGTTTACTGAAATTAAGTAGAAATACATGGAAACTAAAAATTTAATAACAATATAAAAGTATTATTAGAAGCATTAAATCATAAGATTTCTGCTTTTTAAAACAATTTTATTTATTTATTTATTTATTTATTTGAGAGAGAAAGAGAACATGAGCACAAGCTGGGGAGAGAAGCAGAGGATAAGGGAGAAGCAGACTCCCCCAGAGCTGGGAGACTGATGCGGGGCTTGATCCTAGGACCCCGCCATCATGCTCTGAGCCAAAAGTAGTCCCTTAACTTACTGAGCCCCCCAGGCACCTCAGATTTCTGCTTTTTCAAGTTTCAATCCTTGAAATCAGATTTTTCTAATACTGTCTTTTGTTTGTTTAATACTGAGCTACTGAAAAATGGATCATAGAGGAAGAAGGAAAATCAGGAATTTGACAAGTATGAGAAGGGGAAGATGACATCTCTATGTCATATATAAACCAAGTTTTCTACTGGTTGAGTCTGAGACCAATCTTAGTGGGGTATATATTCTCCTGAGGGGTAAAGACAAAGAGACATAAGTGGAAACTAATTTCTGCTGTATTTTATCTCACTTACACTTGGGGGGATAATCAGCAACAACAAATTGATAAAATCAAAGGGTAGAATGGTGGTTGCCAGAGACTGGGGGTTGTGTGGTTGCGGGGCATGGAGAGTTATTAATCAAAAGGCAGAAAGTTTGAGTTATAATATGTTAATAGTGATAATCTTGTTCCTAATCCCCTTCAGAGTAACCAAACATGGAAAGCCAGGAGAGATGGTGACAAAAGGAGGAGGGTTAACAATAGACTAGTATTCTCTCACATAATAAAATGCATTCTTGATTTTGGTAAATAGATGAATGTGTGTTTTAAATATTTATTAAGTTAAATTATCACTAGTAGAATTACTAAAAGATTTTTTTAAATATTTAGAAAGTTTGAAAAACAAAACAAGTCAAAAACAAACATAGCAAGAAAACATTCAAACCGAACTTTAATCAGAATTCTATATTACGTGAGAAAATCAAGGTGTGAAAATAAATATACAGTATAGGCTCTACCGTTAAACTCAGGAAGAAATAAAATATCACTAGTAGTTATCTTTGGTAGTGGACTTATAAATTGCTTTCTTCTTTATAACTGTCTTCGTTTTTTATACAGAAAGCCCAAAATTACTTCTATAATCAGAAAATAAGCTGTTCTTCAAAATAGAGAATAAATAAATGTGACTGCTTATGTAGACCAATTCTAGATTGTGTGACAGAGAAACCAAGGAAATTTGAGAGTTTAAGAGTTTGAAGCAAGAATTTGAAGTACATAAAAAGATATGCATATTTGTGGGCGAGAAAGAGGAGAATGTTAGCTTACATTTACAGCTGTGTTCTTCTCAATTTAAAGGCAGCTCCCAGGAGCACAATTTAAATGAAAAGAAAGCATAATTGACCCTAATAAAATAATGAAGTTTATGAAGACTATCTTCTAATTGCATCAGTTCCTTTTGTTTTTCTTTTATTGTTGTTGTTGTTGTTGTTGTTGTTGTTCTTATACTAAGTACTACACGTTTGGGCATTCAATAGCCAAAAGATCATGAGACACCATAAGCAGCAGAGAAAAATGTAGATCCCTGACCACAGTATAATTAAAAATGGTATTAAAATATAAAGTAGGTAAGTAATTTACTGGTATTGGATTTTTCTAATTCTACATTCTTTTGGAAATATCATATGTTGAATGATTATGTAAAAAATTCCTGCTTTTGCTTTGCTAGTGCCTGGATAAATGTTTAATCATCAAACTACAATAGGTTTATGCTCTTCCTCCAACCAAAATCTCTCTTACATGATTCATTTAAGCAACTGAAAAAAAGATTTAAGAAACTGATCAAATGTTTCCACATCCTCTCATCAGTATTAATGTTAGTTAGCAGTCTTAGATTAATTTGAACCATCTTGTAGGAGGGAGGAAGAATCTTGGAGAAACTGAAGTTTTCTCTTTATGACTTTGTATTTTGGTCAAAAACTTGAGTCATACAGACCGAGTAGCTCTCCCTGTACCCTTTTGATTTCTTTGTTCACAGGAAACCAGTGAAGTTTATGGATTCTTTCTGAAACAAACTACTGAAGTCATTCCAAAGATGGACACGTAGGGGTCACTGTTCAGGGCTGGCATAAAAAAACTCTAGTGACTGTTCCACAGGGCTCCTTCTGACTCTCATCTCAGACTGAATGGTTAAGCTCTTTTATCTTCCTACACTGTTTCTGATGGATATTCAACCAGCATTCACTTTTCTTCTGCTGAGTATAGAAACTTGTATAATTTAATCTTTGTAAAATAAAGGAATTATACTAGATTTACTAACTTGTTCATTTAATCTTTCTACAAACGTTTATTTAGTTAAGTATGTATTATTAAATATGTAAATATGTATCAAGCGTTTGTTAAGAGACGATTATATAACTATAAATCAAGCAAGGCTCTACCCTCATGGAGTTTATGCTCCAGTGGTACATGTTTAAAAAAAATTATCTTCATGTTCCACTATTTGTGATTCTATTAGCTCTTCTACAAATCACTGGGTGAGTGTGTGATGAGAGAAATTGGAGAGGCAGACGAGATACTTATTGGAATTTGCCATGGATGCTTCTTGTCAGTCCTTTGCTTAATATTTCTGAGATTTACAAAAGGAAGATCTGGCCAAAAGGGAGCTCCTTCTGCCTCCAGGGGTCAGTCTCTCCTTGAAAATCCTTCCTTGAACCGCCTGAAGCCACTTCTAAAAATCACAGACTCTCAGGTAGGAAGAAGCCTTCAAGAATTTTACTTGCATAGAGAAACCAGTTCTAAGTTTTCTTTCAAACGTGAAAGGAATCTCAAGCAATTCTTTTCCTTTGATTGAGATCGAGGGGCTTGTAAGGGTGCGTGTGATTTGTACGTTTACACACCCTTTCGTATGTCTTTGAAACCTAGACAAAGATTTTCCCTCAGGCCACTAAGGGAGTGAATATCACAAAAGGGATTAGCGTGCTGTACTTCATAGCATCAGATCGTGTATTAGAGTATTAGATCATATTTTTAATTCAAATAATTTCACATATGTCCAATTCAGTCAGAACCATGAAGGCACATGACTGATGGTTGCCAGAGATTGGCTTTAATTTGAAGTGAATCTAGCAGTATGGTTTATTTGAAAGACAACCCCAAACATGTACATTCAACATGCTCACGTTCTAGCCCTACTAGGAGACCACTCAGCAGACACAGGTGTATTCCATTTAAGAACTGCCTGCTGATTAGGAACCTTTTCCTTCATTTTGCCCTATCTTGAAAACTCAGCAATTAACAAAATGAAAGCATTCTCTTTCTGGAATTTAGACTTTAGAAGCAGGAATTTAATTTACAAAACTGCCTGCAACTGATTAAAATGAGTAGTCACTGTTGGTTTGAAATGGATTATCTCTGAGAAAATTACACTTCAGATTGTCAAAAGAGGGTTTATATCCTGATTTTGAAAAAGCACCTTCCTCCATTGTAAATGCTTTCTCTGCTCAGCCGACTGATGCTTATTCAAATTAATGGAATCTGAAATCTGAAGCCACACACTGAAGATGATTGATACTCAAAGGTTAGTTTCATACATAGATGCTTTACATCAGAGTATTTTTGAAAGGATTCGTGTTCCTTTATTCCATTATCTTCTCATTTCTTTTGCTTTGGATGACCTTCTGTTGTGCAATGTACAACCAAAGAAGTACTGTTTTAGATTATTTGTAGATGAAAAAATTAAGCTATTTTTTAGCTCACCTAATATTTACTTGCACTGAATATTTTCATCAAGATTCTCCAGACTTAATTTCATATTAGTGCTCAATCTGATAATACTTGTGTCATAATTGGAAAAGCATAGGTTATAATGCTGCTAACTTTCAATTAAATTTCTATATGCCTGAGTCTTACAGTATTTTAAGGCAGCTTATTTTTTACAAGTTTAATCAGAAATTTAAATATTACCCCATTTAAAAACTTCGTGGACTTCCATGATCAACTTGAATTAATTTGGTTAGCCTAATTATAATAAGACAGTACATGAACAATTATTATCTTTAGAAGGTTGATAATACAAAGTGTTTTCACAATATGTCTGTTTCTATACCTAGTTTTCAAAGTTTTCTTTTTAAATAAATCAATTAACTACTGTATAAAGGATCAATAAGTAATAAAAATTCAAAGAATTTGGTGTTTCAAATATAAGGAAGTATCATTAAGCTATTGCTTATTAATTGTATCAGTAACCGAAACAAAAAAAGTGTGTTTCCATAAATCTGAATGGGAACAAATTATAAAAAGTTAAATGAATTTTCACAATGCAAACAGATCAGCAGAAGCAGCACATTTTATTTTGATGCCTTACTAATATCAGTGGGTTCAGAATATATTTCCTAAATTAATTCTTCCTTTGGGAATATTAGTTTACATTATTTGAGGAAATTTATTGCCTCTACTGATGTTTTAAATTTCTGGAGTAAAGAGTACTTGGAACTATAGAGAAGAGATACTACTGCTTAGTTTACTCAAATTATCCAAAATCTAACTTGTAATCACAAATGACCACTGATATTAGAGAAGACTATATAATAAATGATGTCTAAAATATCACTCTAAAGTGAAAAAATACAAAATTTATTTTTATTTATATACTTATTTAGATATATATATTTTTGTCATGTTTTCCTCTATAATGAATTGGAACTAGTTTGGAATTATCTTAAAAGATAGATATCCAGAAATTAATTAGAAAGAGTACTAAAAACATTTTGGAAACGTGTATTATAATTCATCTATCTAGATCATGCTATAATGTGTATACAGCTTAAAAGAAAAATAAATGTGCATTATATAGGGGGATGCCTGAAATAGAATATTGTGCTAAAAATAAAAACTTTCGGAGAGAATGGATGATTACAAAATGCATAATAGTTTATAAATGTGAAATATACCAAGAAGATATTTAAAACTCAAATCCATTCTGAATACACAGAAATGAGCCTATACATCAATACCTAAATTTTCTTTTCTGGCAATATGTTGCTCCCATAAATAACATTGATAGTTGACTTAGCTAATTTATGGGCTAACCTAGGTCATTCTCATTAATTTACCCAAAGCTTTAAAGCCATTAGCAGTGCCTCCCTTTGATCACTTCTTAAGTTTGCCCTAGGATTCTTTTCTGAAAACTGTTAGTTTACCTCTCCCATTTTTTATGATATAATCCTCAATCTTTCACTCATGTTGTGTGTTCTTTAGGTGTTGATCTGTGCTCCATTAAATCACTTCAATTTTTCGTAATGGGTCTGGATTAAGTGTTTCCAACTTGAACATGCACTTAGGTGCTTTTTTAAGTATTCCCCCTATTGCCTTCTAAGCCAAGGGCAATGTGGAGTAAATGAGAGCCTTAAAAAATAATATTTTTTATGTCTTTGGAAATCACTATTAGGAGAATTGGGGAAAAAACGACAACTGCTTGGGGACATAACCCATAAGAAGAAGCAAAATACCCAGATCTGCTCCCCCCCAAAAAAAAAAAAAATCCCACAGATTATGCTATCAGATGGAGAAAGTATAGCTAGCTTTTCTTGCCAGAGGTTTACAAAACAAAACAAAACAAAACAAACAAACAAACAAACAAAACAAAGAGAAACAAACAAATAAAAAAAAAAACAAAAAACCCCACAAAAAACCCAATATGCGTATTGCAATATGTTCCTGCTTCAGAGGAAGGCCAGTCAGTGATTTCATGCGATACCATTGTTGGGAAAAACTATACTTATGTCATACACACTATGCCTGATGACATCTATTCTATTTGCTGTGTCTCAGTCACTAAATAATGACGAGTTCAGCAAAAATCTTTACTTGGATACTAAGACATATGCCATAACCTTTCAAAGGTCTTTTCAATCATAATCATGAATCAAAGAAGTCAAAAAGGTGGGATAATGGTGTGGAATTGGCACGACTTTGGGGTCAAAACAGATCAATGTCTAGATTTTGGTTCAGTCACTTGAACTATTTCTGTCTTAGCTTATCCATCTAGAAGAATGGTACAGTGATGCCTATTTTTTGTGTTGAGCTAATTTTATTGGAAATAATGTATATATGGTATCTAGCACAATTCCTAGTACTCAGGAAATATTTGTTCATTTCCATAACTCCTTATATCATGATCAGAACTCCAACTCTGGGCTGAAAGGAAAGTTTAAAAAAGCAACTGGAAATGTATTAATGTTACTAATCATGATAGACCATCGTCTTTTTGAGAGCCATTTATAGACACAGATAACAATAGGTCATTCTATATCTGGTTATCTTGTAAGCATCTATTCTTGTCAGGGTGAAGAAATATGCATTCATGTAAGCTAGGTTTACCTGAATGGTGGAATGCAATGGAAATACAATGGGAATACAAATAGCTTTTCAAAAGTATTGTAAAAACTATTTTTTTTTGGAGGAACTTGGTTTTAACTGTATATACATGAGGAGATCATACTCCAATGGTGGTTTCCTAAATGAGTACCAGTTCAACCAACTGATGGCTGCCAGAGGGAGGGGGTTGAGGAGGAGCAATATGGGTGAAGAGGACTGGGAGATAAAGGTTTCCAGTTATGGAATGAGTAAGTCATGGGAAATAAAGGTACCCAATAGGGAATATAGTCAATGATATAATAGCATTTATGGTGACAGATGGTAGCTACACTTGCAGTGAGCCTAACATATAGTTGGATCACTATGTTGTATGTCTAAAATTAATGAAACATTGTATAGAAATTATACTCAAATAAAAATACATACATACATACATACATAACCTTTCTTCACTCTTTCAAAAATAAGTACGTGTTCGCCTGTTTTTCTCTTTTCACATAGTTGGTGATGGCTTTTTCTGGCTATTAATTTCCCTCTTGAAGTGAAAATAGAAGGTTCTAGAAGATTTAGTAGAACTTCGAGCTTTTGGAAATTTTAGATTTTGCTTAGACTTATATCAAATGATTAATAAATTCAAAGGTTCCAAGTTTGGGGCATTGTTTCTGGCAAGGAGAACTTTATTAACCGTATACTAAAAAATATTTTGGAGACTTCTGTTGTCTTAACTAAAAACACAGTGATAGTTTAGAACCTGTGATACAGCAGAATTGAGAATTAAAGATAGTCCATGTATAATGAGTGTTTTTACCAAAAGACAGCTTTTCAATGTGTATATTTCTATTATATAGTGTAGAGTGGGAGAACGGACTACTAAATGCAATAGGGTTCTCATACCTTATGTTAAGTAGGTAATGGGGATTAAGGAGGACACTTGTGATGTTCACCAGGTATTGTATGTAAGTGATGAGTCACTAAGTTCTACACCTGAAACTAATTTTACACTGTATGTTAACTAACTGGAATTTAAATAAGAACTTGAAAAAAGACACAAATGCTTATTAAAAGAGAAAGGATTTGTACAATATGATGCCCAAACTAAGCAAAAATATTTCTAATGCAATTTGATCAGAGCAGAGTTCCAGGAGACTAATATTACTAAACTCTGTCCTGGATATTCCATTTCTATCACTTTGCTTTGTAATTGTCTCCGTGTGTGTGTGTGTGTGTGTGTGTGTGTGTGTGTGTGTTAATATCTTCTTCATATTCTCTAGTCATCCTAAACTTGGTGTCATTATTATCGCCACATCATCTCACATAAATATCAAAGCCACTTTTCTTATATTCTATTAAGATACTTTGAAGTTAAGAAAAGATTCTATATGGTTAAAAGTTCTTCATCCTGGGTTTTTGTTTTGTTTTGTTTTGTTTTCCTGCTAATAATTCTACAATATCATATTTTTAATAGATCCTCATTTTATTATCCAACAATATATGAAAATATCTACTGACTTTGACAAGCCTATGAAAATGACCAAAATGTTTTTTTTTGCCTTTATTTATATCTGATAAAAGTGAAAACTGAAACAGGATCACACAATGGAAATACCCTTCTGCATTGACACAACACTTCTTACACCAGGGAGCCAACACACTCAGCAGTGTTATCAATCATAATTATGTACTATACTCATCAAGGAAAGGGTCTTCATACATCTTTTCCATGGCATGGGGCTCTAAAACTTCCTTGAAATTATGATTCATTTTTTGATAAGTTTTCTTAATCTATATAGTAAACCTGTTAAACATAGGGTTGATGTTGGTTTGACCTTTTTTCCCCCACTAGCAAATTTACATAAAATTTTGGCAGTAATCTTTTTTAAGTATGTAGATATCAAAGTTTGATTTTAAAGTTTATTTTAGCAAGAAACTGATGTTATTGTATTCTAAGGAGTCTTAATTTAATTGAGGCAAAGATAATTTAAGTCACAGGATCTATTTCCTAAAACATAAATTTTTATTTTTCAGTGTGTACTAGAAAAACCTATAGAGTTTTGACAAATACTAAAACTTGAACCCTTCCCCCAGAGGTTCTGATTGAACAGACTGGGATGGGGCTAAGTTACCTATAGTTTCTGAAAACTGAACAGGTGAAAGCTCCACTTCTGAGAATACTGCAGAAATGTAGTACATTAGTGGTCCCACTACCTCAAATAGTAAAACACAGATAATTTATTAAAATTTTCTTTTTTGAAGACAGCCATTGGCTGTGGAAGCTCTTGGATAAAGTAAAATTCTAGGTAAAAAGAATTCTCTTGAGACTTTCAGGACTAAGAATACAGACCAATGCCAGGCCCTCAATCAAAACCACATGTTGCTCAGACCTAATGAATAGGGGATAACCAGAAGTAAACTGAATCCTACTGAAACTAAACCTAGTCACAACTCACTTTCACCTCTGAGTATGTTATGGTGATTGAATCTTCCCCTTCTCTGACTGGAAAAAAAAAAAAAAAACCACATGTATTTTGGGTGAAAAATAACATCGTCTGAAGTCTAGGTTTTTTTATCTAAAATGTCTAAATGATCAAAAATAAGAAGACAAACAAAGATGAAAAAAAGTATGATCAATAATCAAAGAGAGCAAGTGAATACTAGAAGTTGGTTCACATGACCTAGATATCCAAGGTAGATGAAATGAGGAAAAATAGATAAAAGCAGGAAAACTTTCAATAGAGACTCAAAGTACATGAGAGCAATAATAAACTAGACTATATTGAACAAAAACTTTAAGATCTAGAATTAAAACTCGGGTTTTACTTTGATTAAAATTCAGGGTCTAACTATGACCCAACAATTGCACTACTGGGCATCTAACCTAAAGATGCAAATGTGATCTGAAGGGGCACGTGCACCCGTGCACCCAAACGTTTATAGCAGCAATGTCCACAATGGCCAAACTATGGAAAGAACCTAGATGTCCATCAACAGATGAATGGATAAAGAAGTTGTGTGAGATATATATATATATATATAGATATAGATATAGATATATAGATAGATATATATATAATGGAATACTATGACTGAGCCATCCAACTCACCAGAATATTTCAGGGGGGTGAATGTGGTTACCTATACACACCCACACAATACCACTGGAGACAAATACTGATCTGAGAGGATTCATCATTTTGATAGTAGACAGAAATAACCTTAATCCTTCTCCAGGGGGAGATGGTACCTCAGATGTTCACCAGGGGCCATTCCAAGGGTGACTACTAGCTTCTGGGTGCTGGTGGTTAGCATGCACAGCAGAAACCAGACATTGAGAAGCCTGGAATGCTGCAGGAGCCCAAGACTGGAAAAACTAACATGCTGTAGGAACCTGCAGAGAGAACAACCCGAATAAAACCTCACCTCCTGCAATGACTCTCCAGTGTCCTGTATTGATGGATCTTCAACGTCAGATGGCAAAGAAAAAGTACTTTCAGGGACGAGATCCATTCTCACAATTTAGTCAAAAGCAGCGAATTTGGGCTGAGAGGCAATAAATGGATAAACCCCACAGCAGGTCCACATATCATAATCATTCTGAGATGCTCTCCACTTCTAATCAAAAGAGAGTCATGCTGGTGTTGTGAAGCATACCTAAGTAGCAAATCAGTACTTTACACCATTAAGTAATTGGTCATTTACATCACTTAGCCCTGGTTCTCTTCACAAAGTTATAACATCTTCATTAGGAAACTAATGTAGAACATTCATTACTCTCAACTTCTTCACATTTTTTTCTGTGACTTCATAGTCCTTAGGGATAATTCCTATATCTCTTATGGTAAAGAATCCAACTAACTAGTGGTCACTGAGATTAGTAACCCTCACTAAGATTTACACTACAATGCATAAAGAATATTTTTGAAAGAGGGTACAATTCCACATAGCTCAACATATATTTCCTTCTACGCCACTTAGCAGGATGGGTCTGACCCCCTAATGCATGTTTTCAGCTCAGGGGCAGTGACAAATAGTCACTTACTTGCCCTTATTTAGATGCCTTCCATGCCCTTCTGTACTTCCCTAGAGGTCTGGGTTTAGTTTATGTGTGAGACAATCCACATATACTTAATCGCAAATTTATTCACAGATGTAGATTTTTTTTGTCTTTCTTCTTTGTATCTTGTTCCTCTCATCAACATCAGTTTTGACATCTGTTTTAATTCCCCTCCATTTCGTGATTTCTTTTGAATAAGACTTTTCTCTATTCAAGGTAGAAAAACATACCTAATATGATATGTAAGAACACACCCAATATGAAATGGAAGAACATTTGTCTCTTCTTCTAAAACACTTGTTTAGAAATGAAACATTACATATTTACTGTAAAATGCTTCAGTATAGATGGCTTTACATAGGTTTTCATCTGCTCCTTTGCACAAATTCTAAAGATGAAACATGTGGTCTTCAGATACTTTTCTCATTAGGAGAAAGCTGATTTTGGCAGTTGTCATTTTTCATTGATTTTCAAAGTATTTTAGGTGGGTTTCTTAAGGAGACACTGCCCTATGGATTTAGAAAGTTAGCACAAAAGAGATTAATCATCATAGATGTTCATTTTGAATGCATTTTTAAAATAGTTTAAATAATCCCAGCCTGTCACTTTATGTTTTAAAGCTGCCCAATTATCTTGATAATTGGCAAAAACGAAACACTAAAAGTTTAGTACTGATGAAAGACAAGTGACCAATTAAGGTATTGGATGTGGTAAGGGAAAGACTTATTTTGCATTACACTTTCATGAAAATCTGAGATAGAATTTATGTTGTTCTAAAGACTGGCTTAATTTGCTAAATGCTTTGCACCTTTAAGCTAAAACCTAGAAAATACCTCTTGGTTTTGCTATTCAATGAAAATCTCAAGTTGTGTATTTGGGGAAGTACAATAATTTCTAGAAATGTTTTATATGCATAAGAGGTAAAAAAACTTCTTTAATTACATAATAGCATTTTTTACTAGTCTGTTGCATCTTAAAAAAATTTTTTTTGAGGACTTTCAAATCTTGTTTGTTTTTCTTTTATTCCCAAGTCCTGGCATTTATTGACTAAGATAGTATTTTGAAAAAATTTCTGGTAACACTCAGAGTCTTATTGCCCTGAGAACAGATGCTGTGAGACTGCTTAGAAATCTTCAACTAGTTAACATTATATATGTATATAATAATATACAGTTAAAGATATCTGTCTGTTTCTAGTCTTTCCCTTTATAATTTATATTCTTTGAGCTTCAACCAGTACCCAACTCTCAGCCAGCCCCTGAGGATAATATTTAGTTTGACTCAGAGTAACCTAACATACTTATTGTCAGGTATATGTTTTGCTAATCAAATTTGCACTTCTAATCTAGAGGACTCAAGGGATAAATTTCTTACCCTCTATTTTACTTAGCTTACAACCCCATGGGCAAGAACAGTTTCCATTATCTGAATTTTGTTCATGATTAAGCTACAGCAGGAATAGTAAAGAGCAGAAAAGGAAATGCTCTTTTGCTAATGCATCATAATATAAAGAGTTATCTTTTAGAGGCCCCCTTTAAGAAATCATTGTATTATGCTGGGTATTACTCATGGTGTTCACACATTGTAAAAAATATTTACTCTATAAATTTAGTTTAAATATCTTGAATATAATTGTTTTTGGTTTTTGGCCATTGTCAAGCAAAGTTATTTCTTTCTAAGTTGTGCATTCTCTGATTAATCATATGGTTTGATTTCCTTGAAAACATTTATTAAACTGTGTATGACCTGATTATTTTAATTAATCTCATTTTGAGTTTTAATCTTCAATAATTTAAATCATCTTATTTTGAGTTTTAATGTTCAATGGATCTAATGATCTCAAATTATTTAAAAATAACATCAATAACATTATTGAGTACTTTTTGGCAGACACTAAATTCATGTTTATTGAACTCTTGAACAATGTAGATCCATCCACTTGTCAATGATTAAGTTATAAGAATCTAAAGGATTAATGTTTATAAGAATATACCCCACCAAATTATAGAAATTGTATAATAGATTATTTTTCCTGTATATTTACTCATTCAATATCTTTAAACATACCTAAATTTTGATGTACATGAAGCAACAGCTTTATAATTACACACTTTGATTTCTGTTCCAATTATTTTAGCCTTAGATAACTTATTTCTCTTTTTGTCTTCATTGCTATGCTTTTACCGAGGTGTTTTTTTGTTTTGTTTTTGTTTTTGTTTTTTGTTTTTTTTTAAACAGTGTCTTTTTCCTTCTGTCTTTAAAACAATTTCTAATTTGGAATATATAATAATTTAATTTAATTTATTAAATTAAATTTATTAAATAATTTAATAATTTATTAATTTATAATTAATTTAAAATTTAATAATTTATTAAATTTATTAAATAATTTAATTTAATAATTTAAATATATTGGAAGTAATGTACTTCCAGAGTCCTTAGCAAATTCTAATGTCTCTGCTTACTTCCAGATCTTCAATGTGGCTGGTAAATTTCACTGTATTGCTCTGGGGCAGATAATTTTTCTTTGATGACACTAAATAAGATTCACTCAGACATTTTTATATTTTTGGCTGTTCTTTCATAATAATTTTAATAAAAACTGGGAAACAACTTCAGTCCAAAAAAGCAGATGACTCAAAGAGAGACCCCTGGTGTACTAAAAATGCTTTTATGCAATTTCTCAGATGGGTGCTATCACTGAGAAGGGCTTTTGTTTCAGCCAGAATGATGATGATAAAGCATGAACACTATGGCTCTGAACTTCCTTTGGATAATGCTTCATGACATTTGGAAAATGTTTCCTGACATGAAAACTAAAATCAAGACAGAATTTATTAGAAGGCTAGGGTCGCTGGGATGAAAGCAGCATTAACACAATCCTTAAATACTGTCTTTAAGTCATAAATACCCCACAAATGAAAGAAAGATAATTATTTGAATTTTCTGAGTTTTAAGAACCTGTAGGCAAAATAATAATTTCATACCTAATAGTTAATATTTGGTTGTTTCAATGAATAACTCTATTTTCTTAAAAAGCAAGCACATTTACTTAAAATGATAATAAACTTCATACTCTGCATTAATAACTTTTTTGCATAGTAAATGAAGGTTTTAATTTGGTTATTTCATTAGGTAAAACTGGTATGTTTTCAAATAACATCAAGTGAAAAATTATAATGGCTGTTGGAATTGGTATATGTTGTACTCTAATGTCATGAAAATTAGGCTAATGAGCAAGATAGCAGCTAGCAAATCATTTAAAATTCTAGGGACCACATGTCAGAAATTCAAAGTAGCTGCCACTAAGTAATTGTAGTACCTCATTTAGTCTCAGAGCAGTGCTTGGTTGGTCCAAAGTCTTCCTCCAGCCAGGAAATTTGACATGTGGGGAAATGAAACTAAATTTAAACTTATTTTACAAGTTTGCAAATATAGGGCTTATCACTGGCCTAATCAAACACCACTACTTTCTATAACAAATATCATGCAGACTTCTCCCAAAACTATTGAGAATTAAATCCAAAGTAACTTTAGAATGACAACCGTAAATATTGTGTTTTCTAGAAGACAGATAGCTTCAAGGAAGTAACTGGTTAAAGTTCTAAATCCTTTGCAAGCATTATACTGTTTTTACTATAATGTTATTATATATTTCACTTATATATACATATTTATATATATATACACGTATATATGGAGTAAATGCTTAGAAAAATTTACAGAAATTCAATAGAATATATATAGATTTCAGAAATTGATATATTTCTGTTGAAATATATATATATATTTCACATATATATATACATATATATTTCACCTCTTCTTCTTTCTTATATGCCCAAGAAGTATTTTGATTTTGAACTTTGCTTCCTTCTCTCTTATACTGAGGTAATTTTTAAATGTTCCTTTGACATTGAGGTCTGTCTCCAGGTAGATGATGATGATGATAGATAGATAGATAAAGAAATAGAAAGATGGTAGATAGATAGATAGATAGATGAAAGATGATGTTATCTTCTAGCTTCTTGATGTTTCTCCTCAGACTGCTAATAATTAAGCAAGATAAGTCTACCTAGGCGAATAGATTTTTAGCATGAGGTACCACTTTTTCTCAAAATGTGTGATATAAGGAGTAGAGCATAGTGGAATAAAGTGGAATAAACTTGGAGTTTGATTTCAACATGTACTTGCTCTGTGACCTTAATAATATTACATAATCTCCCTAAGATAGATATTTTCTAAATGTGAGTGAAGATAGTAGCATCTGTTCTATGTGTCTAATAGGACCATTTAAGAGAATAATTTAGAGCAGCCCTTTTCACACTGTCTAGAAAGACCTGAGATCATGACCTGAGCTGAAGGCAGATGCTTAACTGACTGAGCTACCCAGGTGCCCCAACAAGCAGTTATGATTTGTTTTAGCCATTTAATATATATCCATACAGTTATTTTCTTAAGCAAGTCTGTGGTTGCTTTGCATTAATAAAAAGATCTTATTCCACAAATGTATGTATACACATGACAAAAACAGGCTCAACTTTAAAAACTACTGTATTATAGCAAGTATCTTTCTCTCTCATGTCAGTCTGAATTCTTAAATTTACCTATCATGCAAGTTCTACTTATGTAAAAAATTCAAAAAGAAATGAACAAAGACTAATGCTATCTGTAAAATGAGACTCATAAATATGTCTAATATGATAAAGGAATGATCTTAGGATAAATTACTTTCATTATCCTCTCAAAAATGTCAACTCCGAACTACTTTATATCTTCTACTTCTAGTTTTCTATGTAAGACTCCACAACACCTGACTATTTTCACCTACATTGATGATACATAATAAAATTTAATTCACTAGTTTTATTTAAAGCTTCTGCATCACAGTATGAATTTGTAATAGATAGTGCTTATGTGCCAAGTGTATTTTGGAGAGCATATACCTTATTGCAACAACATTTAAATTGCTATGGGAAAGAAGTGTGAAAATTTCCATAGTACTAAAGGAAATCTAGGCAAAAGAACGATACTGTTTTCTTAGGAAAAACAGCAATGGTGTGATAATATTCTGATGAGGGAATCCATTCCTTCAATTAATTTTTCCTAAAAAGAATATTTTATACAATGCCACATGATTCTGTGAATCCAAATGCTACACACTAAGATGGGTTAATACTTCAACATGAGGCAACTATGAGTCTGTTTTGTGCATCATTTAATATACATTTATGCAACTTTTGCAGTCAATCAAAATGAAGCATAAAATTATATATTTAGAACTTGAAATAATGTGTAAAGGTAGAAATTATTTTTTTAATATTTAGTAGTTTTAAGTATGAGGAAATTAAGGTATAGAGAAGTCAAGTACATGGCCTCAAGTCTCTAGCTCACCTGTGGTGAAAAGAATCTTTAGTTCTTATCTGTCTGTCTGAGGAGGCTTCCTTAAACACTATGCCACTTTGTGTCCTGTGTAATTATAATACCACCTAGGTTTATACAGCCAATTTCTCTAATGAGTTCAGAGAAAATTTCTGTCTGTTATTCTCCTTACCCCTTCTGTTACTATTTCAAGGGAGTTTGAGTTTTATACTAGGTAAGCAGTGGAAACTAAAACAGACTTACTTTGAAAATCGAGACATAGTGATATGGTTATGTGAAGTGATTTGTTGAAGGTCCCACAGCAAATCAATAAGAAAACTAGAACTAAAATATGTTTTCCATTTTCTCTGTGTTCTAATTTTTCATCAGAATATCTTTTACCGGTTCTTTTCTCTCACAAAGGCAGAAATATTGCGAACAAATGAAGAGATTATTTTTAAAGGATTTGTTATATAGCATCCTGGGAAAGTTAAAATATATAAAGTTCAGGGAAATAAATACTCTTTTATACCATTTAAAAATCAGGGATAGAGATAGGTTTAAATTTATAGTTGGAGTATGTCAAGGACCACACGCAATCTGCCAGGCATTACACATAACAGATTGTTAATCAGTTCTTACCGAATAAATAATGCATGAATAGTCTAGTATGAAAAAAACATTTACACAAAATAAATTGTCAATTTAAAAGAACTCACCCATTCATTTGTGCACAATACATGGCAGGCAATAAATTAGTTACTCTGCATACAAAGCTCATTTCATGCTCTCAATGAGCTTATAGTCATGTCAAGGAAACACTAAAGTAAAAAGCCAATTTATTCACTGAATGTAAAGTGCTGTGATCTAGGTGGGCACAGGTCCGCCAGTGGGGTGTCCAAGCATCCTGGAGGGAGCAAGGCCTGGTGGATGTTAGGTATTCCAGGAAGAGGTAAATGTGTGTATGTCCCAGAAGAAAGCCTAAAGGTAGTAATTCACTGGGAAGGAAATGCAAAGTTCAAGAAATATTTATGTCTCATGGATATTCACACATTGAGTATTTTTCTGTCTTAATTAACTAAAAGATTTTGAAGAAAATTTAGAAAATGTTAGGATTGGCACAATTCATATCAGATGTGGAGTGATGGCAGGCCAGGTGTTATTAGTATAATTTTCTCTTCCTCTAGTGAAATCCTGGTCTATTAACATCACTCCATAAATCAAAACCTTCGGTTGACTCACCAGACTTGACAGATCATATCGCCTTGAAGATGCCATGGAGCAAACTTGTTTTTATTAATTTGGGTCAGCCTATAATGTATGAATATTAATAAAGTATGTGGGTGGAAATATTGCTGGAGAGGATAATCGTAATATTGCTAAAACTCCAAAAACACAGAATTTAAAAATAATTCTCACCAACGAATAAGATTCAACCAATTATGCCCATCTTTAAAAAATATCCCAGAGCATACTTATTTCCAGTGCAAATGTTTGTTCCCATTGTCTCAACCTGCCAGAAATAACAAGGAAGAGAGAGAATGAGTTATTATTTTCTAAGTTTCTTTCCAGTCACTGCCCCTGACACTTTAATACTCAAAGTGCCCACATATTTCCATCAACACATTTTTCCCCATCAAATATGCTGATGGTCCTAGATTCCCTGGGTAAGTAGGTGAGAGTAGCCCACTGGCTGTGACTTTGATGTCATTATTTCTCAAGCATGTCCTCCTCAGCAGAGCAAATATGAAGCCCTGACCAGGGAACTGGCCTTGCTGTCGTTGATAGTTATGGGCCCACAAAAAATATTGAGTGTACACATAGAAACTACAGGGGGAGAAGTATGGTTCAGTGACCCACTAATTCAGTACAGAGTCAGAAGTTTGGGTTACTGTATCATGGACAAGTCAGTGTTCAAAGATGGGGTAGTTTCCTTTGGTCAAATAAGATGTGAAGACATAGAGGCATATCAAATAAAGAAACAGATTCTAAAGCATTAACAGGTCCTACTTAATAACTATAATTGCTTGTCAAATGACATCATACTACTGATTGTTAGTATGATAGTCCAATGTCAGTACAATTATTTAAAATGTGAAAAATATGAATTTATTTTGTCCACATGATATCAAAACATCTCTTTGTTAGTTTCTTGTAAACTATAGTAAGTGGTTTGTTAAACTACAGACTTTCTAGGCTGTTTCAAATCAGTAAAATGTTGTAAGACTTAGAAAGTCTTGAAATGATGCCATCATCTTGAAGAAAATTCAGGCACTTTTTTGGTTCATAAATATTCACAGAAACATAAAATGATTTGGTCTATACCATTTAGTCACTTATGTTTGGTTTAATTGTTCACACTTCGGTAAATGTACATGAATAAATCAAAATATCTCCTGTATGACTTTAATATTTTGTGTTTGCTGTTTGCTTCAACCATACTTTAACACAAATTTAAGGTTTCTCTGATAAAGGGTCCAGATCTTATAGCAGACCCACTTGTTTGTCAGATATTATCATTTTATTTTCCTGATTCAGATGGAAGGCTGTTTCATAAAATTCAATTTCTAAAATAGCTTTTTTTGCAAATGGTTGGAACCATTTTTATATCTTATCTTGTGTCCATTGCACCATGTGTTATTACACTGTATATGCAATTTATATATGCATTTATTAGGTAGAGTCCAGCAAAAGGAGGAAAAAAGAGAAAGCTTTAAAAGGGCGATTTTCAGGTCCATACTTTCCTCAGAAAGCAATATGGGGAGGGATACTAGATTCCTCAAGAGATTGCATTATGATCTAGTGACCCTGAAAATAGGGTCATAAGGAGGTCTCCCTGCTAACTGGAAAACTAATCAATATAATTCAATATAAGGACTGGTGCCCCCAAATCACATAACTTCTCTCCTTCTCTGTCCCCCTCCATTATCACCCTAGACTTCAGCCTCCTGCTCCTCATGGTTCCCCCTTCCACCCCATTGCTCACATACCCATAGTCCTGCTAGGCACATGCTAATAAAAAATTGCAAAAGCCTTATATTTTTGGCTAAGTGCATAAAAATCAAGAACTTTTAGTTGAACATCATTTTCATGCTCAACTTGTTTGGACTGAGGTTTACTAGTTTGAAATATGAATTAATTTATTTCACTTAAAACAGTAATTTGGGAATGTAGATTTTGTTTCAAGAAAAAGGCATAGAATGATATTTTTTCTTAGTAGATCAATGTCATTGCTTATAGCAATACCCAATTATTTAGACTCATAGCAGGTTATAAAAGAAACTTCTCTGTGGATTGGTCTGCATTTGATTCAGATCAGGTACAGTTACTGAGAAGGGGAGCAAGACAAAGGGTAAAAGGTCACTGGTGACTAATTTTCTGAAAACTAGCAGCTTGTGTAAGTAATAGAACATTTATTGCCTTTCGATGTTGTCCCAGCAATGAGCTAGAAAATCCATAAGAATTCCCAGCCCTAGCCTTTATTAAGGCATAGCCCTGGATTAGTTTAATGTGCAATTTAAAGTCACTGCCTGCCAATACTTTGCTTACTTTTCTTAAGTAGGGCCATTTTCCACCTCCCTTCCCCACTGCCCATCATCAACTTGTCAAAAAGAAAATAAAACGAGGTGTGCTTTTCTTAATCGTTTGAGAATGAATTAAGAATTTTTCTAGTCTAAGTTTTACATTTATTTCTTCTTATGTAGTGCAGGTCCTGATAAAATGACCAACCCCAAGTGATGTGCTTATTAATTACAGTAAATTCATTAAAGTGCAGAAGATAAGAACTGTTCCCTTTGTGCCATCTGCTTCCTGCCCAGGAGTACCAGACCTCTATATTCCAGTGCTTATGAAACATATAGGAATCCATTAACTAATTTACTTAGTATTTTAAAATATAATCACAATACCAAAGTAATTTTTAAGACTCAAATTGTTTTTCAACTAGAAACAAACTTTATTGAGAAAGGAACATTTTTTTTTAAATTTCTTTTCAATGTTCCAGAATTCATTGTTTATGCATCACACCCAGTGCTCCATGAAATCTGTGCCCTCTTTAATACCCAGCGCCAGGCTCACCCAACCCCACACCCCCCTCCCCTCCAAAACCCTCAGTTTGTCTCTCAGAGTCCACAGTCTCTCATGGTTCATCTCTCCCTCTGATTTCCCCAATTCACTTCTCCCCATCTCCCAGTGTCCTTCGTATTATTCCTTATGCTCCACAAATAGTGAAACCATATGATAATTGACTCTCTCTGCTTGACTTATTTCACTCAGCATAGTCTCTTCCAGTCCCATCGATGTTGATGCAAAAGTTGGGTATTCATCCTTTCTAATGGAGGCATAATATTCCATTGTATATATGGACCGTATCTTCTTTATCCATTTGTCTGTTGAAGGGCATCTTGGTTCTTTCCACAGTTTGGTGACTGTGGCCCTTGCTGCTATGAACATTGGCGTACAGATAGCCCTAGAAAAGAACATTTTAACATATGAACACTATCAGATAAGTGGATAAGAAGTATTATTTAAGGTCCGGCATCATGTATATGTTATCCCTACATCCATTAAACAAGTTTCTGAAGTAGGCTGCAACATCATCTTTTTAAGGATGAGGAAACTGTAATTCAGGAAGTTTAGTAAACTAGCCAAAGTCACAGAATTAAAAAGAATTAGTCAGTTTTAGTGTAACCCAAAGATCCCTGCTTTTTTTATGTGACTCTACAGTCTTCTGGAAGCATCTTGTTCTATGTTCCAGATAATCCTTTGGGGCCTCTGATAAGATCTCTTGGTATAACCTGGGTCATTTGAAACCTCTGAAACATGTTTAAAAATGCCAACCAGTCTTCCATGTATTTGAAATAATACTGAGTCAAAGTTTATAGAAAGCAAAAAAAAAGAGAGTTTCCTAGATAGAGGGTTTATAAAGGAAACTTATTTTCTTTGGTCATTAACCCTAGAAAATGAGGATCAGGACATGGAAGGAGGTACCCAATGAAGCAGAAAAAGAACAGAATTATGCTGATGATTCTTTGCTGTATTTTCCAGATAGAAGTTACTAAATATGTTAAAATTTTAAAATGCTAGTGCTAAATGTTGCTGGAACATTTATTTCAGAACTAGATCATTATTTTGATATTTGTTTTGCCTTAATCATGAAACTAACAATGAGATAGGGATCCACTATTAATCATGTTGGTATCCTTGTTACCTCCCATATGTAGTTCTTGGCACATGGACATTACTGCATGCATGTCTGTGATTGCATGTAATGGCCAATGAAATACACACTCTCACCAAAATCCTCATAAATTTGAAAATTGTAACAGAGAATATAACACAGGACAGAACTATTCCTCCTTCAGTTTGGACTGAGGTTCCAAAAAAAGATCAGATGTCAAAATGAGACAGATTTCTAGCATGGAACTTTTAAAATAAATGTTTAAGAACTGGGCAGGAGGTGGGGGATCCTTTCTGAAACACCTCAAGCCTAATGATGAGATCTTCCTTGGGAAGACTTAAAGAGCTTGAAATTTGTTCTCTGCTACTGGAAAGTCCAGGGGCCTGGGGCCATACTCAGTCCAGAGAAAGTTAAGGCAGGCAGTATATACAGAATAAAGGAGGCTATGTTAGGATTGTCTTATTCTCCAAGACTTTGTCAGGGGAAAGGCTCTGTGAGCATTTTCCTTGGAACTGATGTGGGCTCTTGAAGGACACTAGAATCTCAGAAGCAGGAAGATCAATGTAAAAATCAGTTTACTAAGATCTGAGGGAGGAGTCACAAGTGACCATTAGGAATACAAAAGCATTTTCCAGAGTCAAGAAATCTGCATGAGAGAAGTATGCCATGATAGGTCCTACCAAGAGCCCAAAAATTTACACTTAAGACAGTGAATCATGTAAATATTGGCTAGGTCTCTAGAGAACAAAGCTTATCAAAATAGTACCTCATCAATCAGGAGCTCACTTCTCTACCTAGCAAACTTCCTCTCCAAATTCTGACCTCGAAGGGGTCAGAAACAACTGGTTCCTGGAGGGATTGGGAAGGGAAAAAAAAAAAAAAAAAGCAGAAGACAGAGAAGAAATTGCAAACACCACCCTGTTCCACTTCAGCTTTCCAGTTTGGAGCAGGCCTCAAGGTGGGGAAGGGGAAGATTTAATATTGAATTGGTTGTAGAGTTGGTTTTTAAAATTTTTTCTTTTTTACTTTTGACTATTGATTAATACAGTGGACTAGATAAACTAATTACTGAAGGAGACAGTATTTGTGACAAAGTATTAGTATTTGTGAGGACAATACTCTCTGTTCTTAAATGCCAGACATTCAGAGCCAGAATAAAGAAAGTCTAAGTGCTCTTAACTCACAATCTTGGTGGGTTGGTTGATAGTAGAACATTGTTCCTGCTAGGTTATTTGTTTGACTACTTCATCAGAGACCGCATTTACCAATGGCTCAAACAAGAGAAAGGAATGCTTTTTTACTTTTTTTGACTGACCAAATCCACTAATGAGAAATTATATTTAGGATAAAATTCTCCAAAATTAAAAGATGTTGTTATTAAAGTATCCCCTAAAATAAGAAGACTTGAATATAATTTAATGTTCAGCAATAGGAGAGTGTTTTAATTACTTATGGCGCAACCCCTTGGGTAGCTATTATAATTATTTTTAAACTATTGGTGCAAAATTAGAAAA
This sequence comes from Lontra canadensis, assembly GCF_010015895.1. Classification (NCBI taxonomy): domain Eukaryota; kingdom Metazoa; phylum Chordata; class Mammalia; order Carnivora; family Mustelidae; genus Lontra; species Lontra canadensis. The sequence continues at coordinate 96,122,282 of NW_022630995.1, forward strand.
CATAATTAAAACATAAAAAATTTCAATAACATAAAACTCCTTTATTTTTGCAAAATTAGAAAAAATAATTTAAAGGCAGACTATGACAACAATGATTCATTTTTTGCCAAATATGTAGCCGAGTTCCAGAAGAAATCTATTTTGAACAGAATCTCTTTTGTTAATAATAACCCATTGTAGAGAATTCTACTTTCTTAATTTTTTCAAGTATTTGATGTTTTCATAATTAAAAAAAAATGTTAGATGGGGTAGCTGTGTCATTAATGGTTGCTCCAAATTTATTTTTTAAGTTTAATGATCTTTTGGTAAACTTTTTTAGTGTAGCAATCTTTGTGACCAGCTCCAAATTTTTTATTAATAATTTCTTTAAATTTGGGGGCACCTAGGTGACATAGTTGGTTAAACATCTGACTCTCGGTTTTAGCTCAGGTTGCCATCTCAGAGTTGTGGGATTGAGCCCCTTGGCAGTCTCTGAGCTCAGTGGATTTTGCTTACAATTCTCTCTCCTCTCCCTCTGTTCCTCCCTCCTCCCAAAATAAATAAATAAATCCTTAATAAAATAAAAATAATCTCTTTAAAGTTTTGATTGTTTCTAAAATTGTCATTCCCATACTCTCAGTGGAGATCACAAACACAATTATATATAAATTAAATGTATTATATATTGTCTATTAACGGCAAAGCCCTACTATGGTATGGAGAGTAAAAAAAACAAAAACAAAAACAAAACAAAAAAAATTGAGTACACTCATTCCTTACTCCACACAGTTTATAATCCAGAGATCCAGAGTTAAGACAAACAGATTACTTATAATTCTTCACCTAAAATATGACAAACTGCTGTTAGGGAAAAGTGTATTCCCCATGATTCTGATTTCTGTGAGCTAGGATTTTCCCTCAACACTGCTAATTATTCTTCCCTTTGTGTTCCTCCCTAGATGAAAGAATGAGTTACTAGGTTTGTGAGTGTGGGAAAGAAATTGGACATGGATATTTCAGTCTTTCTCTCTCTCTTTCCTTAGAAGTCGGTTGCTTCCAAGACCTGCTTCCAAAAAGGCAAGTCTTCTTCAGAGACCTGCTTTTGTTCAATACTTTCTGTAACTGAGTTGGTAAATCAATATAATTCTGGGCTTCAGTATTAGGAAGTACACTGTTGCTAAGGGCTCAACTTCCATTCTAGTTGTTATCAGTAATGAATATGCTATCATTCCATCCTTGGACTGATTTATAACTCAGAAAACAGGGAAGAAAGCGTGCTATTTTTTTAGCTCCTTTAAATCCCAGCTTCTAAAAGAGTGGACCCAATAAAACACAACAGGAATTCAGGTAATGAGAAGATTTTTGCTGCATCAGGAAATATTGAGTGGGTTAAATAATATTTTAGTTAATTTTAAAGTTTGTGTAGATATCTGTCTGGCTGGAGGGACAATGGGGGATATAAGAGGTAACAGTATGACAAAATGTCACAGGAATAGAGGAGATAAACATAGTCTTCATTTTAAGAAGTCTCTCTGGCTTGTCTACAAAAGTTGTCTGTTCAAATTATGTTCCAGTTAACTTAAAAAAAGGTGGATATTTGGCTAGTTTCTAGTTTTTAACTACAGCAGAAAGTGCTGCTATGATCATTGGAGTGTATGTCCTTAGGTGAACATATGTACACATTTTTGATGGTTATGTACCTAAGAATAGCTAGGTCATGGGGTACAGATATGTTCAATATTGCTAGATATATTTATTGACTATTTTGATACATTCTTTTGTAGAGTGTATGTTTAGAAAGAACTTTGTCATTTTTAAAAAAATTTTTTAATTTTTTTATAAACATATAATGTATTATTAGCCCCAGGGGTACAGGGTGTGAATTGCCAGGTTTACACACTTCATAGCACTCACCATAGCACATACCCTCCCCAATGTCCTTAACCCCACCACCCTCTCTGAACCCCTCTCCTCCCAGCAACCCTCAGTTTGTTTTGTGAGATTAAGAGTCTCTTATGGTTTGTCTCCCTCCCAATCCCATCTTGTTTCATTTATTCTTTTCCTACCCCCCAAACCCCCCACGTTGCATCTCCACTTCCTCACATCAGGGAGATCATATGACAGTTGTCTTACTCCGATTGACTTATTTCGCTAAACATAATACCCTCTAGTTCCATCCACATCATCACAAAAGGCAAGATTTCTTTTCTTTTGATGGCTGCATAGTATTCCATTGTATATATATACCACTTCTTCTATATCCATTCATCTGTTAATGGACATCTAGGTTCTTTCCATAGTTTGGCTATTGTGGACATTGCTGCTATAAACATTCAGGTGCACGTGCCCCTTCGGATCACTACGTTTGTATCCTTAGGGTAAATACCCAGTAGTGCAATTGCTGGGTCAGAGGGTAGCTCTATTTTCAACTTTTTGAGGAACCTCCATACTGTTTTCCACAGTGGTTGCACCAGCTTGCATTCCCATCAACAGTGTAGGAGGTTTCCTCTTTCTCCGCATCCTCGCTGGCATCTGTAATTTCCTGACTTGTTAATTTTAACCATTCTGACTGGTGTGAGGTGGTATCCCATTGTGATTTTGATTTGTATTTCTCTGATGCCCAGTGATGTGGAGCATTCTTTCATGTGTCTGTTGGCTATCTGGATGTCTTCTTTGAAGAAATGCCTTTTCATGTCCTCTGCCCATTTCTTGATTGGATTATTTGTTCTTTGGGGTTGAGTTTGCTAAGCTCTTTATAGATTTTGGATACTAGCCCTTTATCTGATATGTCATTTGCAAATATCTTCTCCCATTCTCTCAGTTGTCTTTTGGTTTTGTTAACTGTTTCCTTTGCTGTGCAAAAGCTTTTGATCTTGATGAAGTCCCAATAGTTCATTTTTGCCCTTGCTTCCCTTGCCTTTGTCAATGTTTCTAGGAAGAAATTGCTGCAGCCGAAGAGGTCAAAGAGGTTGCTGCCTGTGTTCTCCTCAAGGATTTTGATGGATTCCTTTCTCACATTGAGGTCCTTCATCCATTTGAGTCTCTTTTCATGTGTGGTGTAAGGAAATGGTCCAATTTCATTTTTCTGTATGTGGCTGTCCAATTTTCCCAACACCATTTGTTGAAGAGGCTGTCCTTTTTCCATTGGACATTCTTTCCTGCTTTGTCGAAGATTAGTTGACCATAGAGTTGAGGGTCTATTTCTGGGCTCTCTATTCTGTTCCATTGATCTCTGTGTCTGTTTCTGTGCCGGTACCATACTGTTTTGATGATGACAGCATTATAATAGAGCTTGAAGTCCGGAATTGTGATGCCACCAACTTTGGCTCTCTTTTCAGTATTCCTTTGGCTATTTGAGGTCTTTTCTGGTTCCATATAAATTTTAGGATTGTTTGTTCCATTTCTTTGAAAAAAATGGATGGGATTTTGATCGAGATTGCATTAAATGTGTAGATTGCTTTAGGTAGCATAGACATTTTCACAATATTTGTTCTTCCAATTCAAGAGCATGGAACATTTTTCCATTTCTTTGTGTCTTCCTCAATTTCTTTCATGAGCACTTTATAGTTTTCTGAGTATAGATTCTTTGCCTCTTTGGTTAGGTTTATTCCTAGGTATCTTATGGTTTCGGGTGCAATTGTAAATGGGATTGACTCCTTAATTTCTCTTTCTTCTGTCTTGTTGTTGGTGTAAAGAAATGCAACTGATTTCTGTGCATTGATTTTATATCCTGACACTTTACTGAATTCCTGTACAAGTGCTAGCAGATTTGGAGTGGAGTCTTTTGGATTTTCCACATATAGTATCATATCATCCACAAAGAGTGATAGTTTGACTTCTTCTTTGCTGATTTGGATGCCTTTAATTTCCTTTTGTTGTCTGATTGCTGAGTCTAGGACTTCTAGTACTATGTTGAATAGCAGTGGTGATAACGGACATCCCTGCCGTGTTCCTGACCTTAGCGGAAAAGCTGTCAGTTTTTCTCCATTGAGAATGATATTTGTGGTGGGTTTTTCATAGATGGCTTTGATAATATTGAGGTAAGTGCCCTCTATCCCTACACTTTGAAGAGTTTTGTTACAGGAAGGGATGCTGTACTTTGTCAAATGCTTTTTCAGCATCTATTGAGAGTATCATAAGGTTCTTGTTCTTTATTAATGTGTTGTATCACATTGATTGATTTGCAGATGTTGAACCAACCTTGCAGCCCTGGAATAAATTCCACTTGGTCGTGGTGAATAATCCTTTTAATATACTGTTGATCCTATTGGCTAGTATTTTGGTGAGAATTTTCGCATCTGTGTTTATAATTTTCTATTTTGATGGGATCCTTATCTGGTTTTGGGATCAAGGTGATGCATAAAATGATTTTGGAAGTTTCCTTTCCATTTCTCTTTTTTGGAACACTTTCAGGCAATAGGAATAAATTCTTCTTTAAATGTTCGTAGAATTCCCCTGGGAAGCCGTCTGGCCCTGGGCTTTTGTTTGTTTGGAGATTTTTGATGACTATTTCAATCTCCTTACTGGTTATAGGTCTGTTCAGGTTTTCTATTCCTGGTTCAGTTGTGGCAGTTTATATGTCTGTAGGAATGCATCCATTTCTTCCAGATTGTCAAATTTGTTTGCGTAGAGTTGCTCATCGTATGTTCTTATAATTGTTTGTATTTCCTTGGTGTTGGTTGTGATCCCTCCTCTTTCATGCATGATTTTATTTATTTTGGTCCTTTCTCTTTTCTTTTTGATAAGTCTGGCCAGGAGGTTATCAATCTTACTAATTCTTTCAAAGAACCAGCGCCTAGTTTCATTGATTTGTTCTTTTGTTTTTTTGGTTTCTGTTTCATTGATTTCTGCTCTGATCTTTATGATTTCTTTTCTCCTACTGGGTTTAGGGTTTCTTTGTTGTTCTTTCTGCAGCTCCTTTATGTGTAGGGTTAGGTTGTGTATTTGAGACCTTTCTTGTTTTTTTGAGAAAGTCTTGTATTGCTATATATTTTCCTCTCAGGACTGCCTTTGCTGTGTCCCACAGATTTTGAACAATTGTGTTTTCATTATCATATGTTTCCATGAATTTTTTCAATTCTTCTTTAATTTCCTGGTTGACCCATTCATTCTTTAGAAGGATGCTGTTTAGTTTCCATGTATTTGGGTTCTTTCCAAAGTTCCTCTTGTGATTGAGTTCTAGCTTCAGAGCACTATGGTCTGAAAATATGTAGGGAATGATCCCAATCATTTGATACCAGTTGAGACCTGATTTATGACCCAGGATGTCATCTATTCTGGAGAATGTTCCATGTGCACTAGAGAAGAATGTGTATTCTGTTGCTTTAGGATAGAATGTTCTGAATATATCTGTGATGTCCATCTGGTCCAGTGTGTCATTTAAGGCCTTTATTTCCTTGTTGATCTTTTGCTTGGATGATATTTCCATTTCAGTGAGGGGAGTGTTAAAGTCCTCTACTATTATTGTATTATTGTCGATGTTTTTCTTTCATTTTGTTATTAATTGGTTTATATAGTTGGCTGCTCCCATGTTAGGGGCATAGATATTTAAAATTGTTAGATCTTCTTGTTGGATAGACCCTTTGAGTATGCTATAGTGTCCTTCCTCATCTCTTATTATAGTCTTTGGCTTAAACTCTAATTGATCTCACATAAGGATGGCCACCCCAGCTTTCTTCAGATGTCCTTTAGTATGGTAAATTGTTTTCCACCCCTCACTTTAAATATGGAGGTGTCTTCAGGTCTAAAATTAGTTTCTTGTAGGCAGCATATTGATGGATTTTGTTTTTTTATCCATTCTGATACCCTGTGTCTAATGATTGTGGCATTTAGCCCATTAACATTCAGGATAACTATTGAGAGATATGAATTTAGTGCCATTGTATTGCCTGTAAGGTGACTGTTACTGTATATTGTCTCTGTTCCTTTCTGATCTACTAGTTTTAGAGTCTCTCTTTGCTTAGATATCTCTTAGGTCTCTCTTTGCTTTCAATATTTCCTGCAGAGCTGATTTGGTGTTTGCAAATTCTTTCAGTTTTTGTTTGCCCTGGATGCTTTTTATCTCTCCTTCTATTTTCAGTAATAGCCTAGCTGGATATAATATTCTTGGCTGCATATTTTTCTCATTCAGTGCTCTGAATATATCGTGCCAGTTCTTTCTGGCCTGCCAGGTCTCTCTGGATAAGTCTGCTGCCAATCTAAGATTTTTACCATGGTATGTTACAGACTTCTTGTCCTGGGCTGCATTCAGGATTTTCTCTTTGTCACTAAGACTTGTAAATTTTACTATAAGATGACAGGGTGTGGACCTATTCTTGATTTTGAAGGGGGTTCTCTGTACTTCCTGGATTTTGATGCTTGTTCCCTTTGCCATATTAGGGAAATTCTCTACAATAATTCCTTCCAATATACCTTCTGCTCCCCTCTCTCTTTCTTCTTCTTCTGGAATCCCAATTATTCTAATGTTGTTTCGTCTTATGATGTCACTTATCTCTTGAATTCTCCCCTCGTGGTCCAGTAGTTGTTTGTCTCTCTTTTGCTCACCTTCTGTATTCTCTGTCATTTGGTCTTCTATATCACTAATTCTTTCTTCTGCCTCATTCATCCTAGCAGTGACAGCCTCCATTTTTAATTGCCCCTCATTAATAGCTTTTTGATTTCAAGTTGCATAGAGTTTAGTCTTTTATTTCTCCAGAAATGGCTTTTATTTCTCCAGACAGGGTTTCTCTAATATCTTCCATGCCTTTTTCGAGCCCGGCTAGAACCTTGAGAATCGTCATTCTGAACTCTAGATCTGACATATTACCAATGTCTATATTGATTAGGTCCCTAGCCTTCGGTACTGCCTCTTGTTCTTTTTTTTTTTTTTTTTTGTGATGAGTTTTTCCGCCTTGTCATTTTGTCCAGATAAGAATATATGAAGGAGCAAATAAAATACTAAAAGGGGGGCAAAGACCCCAGGAAAATGTGCTTTAACCAAATCAGAATAGACTCCAAATCATGGGGGGTAGCAAGGGGGTAAAAAGAAGTTCAGAAAAAAAAAATTTAAAAAGAAAATAAATACAGAAAAAATACAAAAAGATATATATATATATATATATATATATATATATATATATATATTAGACTGGTGACTAGAACAGGGTCACCCACTTGATTTTGGGTGTATTTTGGTCTCTTAGAAGAAACTACCTCCCAAAATTTTAAAGAATGAGAAACATATATAAGGATAACAACAATGAAGGGATGAAATATGACTATAAAGATGAAAAAAATTTTTTTTAATTTCTAAAAAAGGAATTGATAAGATAAGTTGGTTGGGAGAATAAAGAAAAAGACAGTGAAGAGAATTTGCTCGTGCTGGAGATTAGAACAAGTCTGGTGCTCAATTTAAGGTGTATTTTGATCTATTAGAAGAGGTTGTACCCCAAAATTTTTAGAGGAAAAAACCCTATGTGTATACAAAAAATAAAGTTAGATATAATGAAGGATAAAATATGACTATAATAATGAAGGTTCAAAAAAGGTTATTTTTTTTATGAAAGGTATTGTTACAATAAACTAGTTAAAAAAGTTATAAGAGGAAATGGTAAAAGTTAAAAAAAATTAGCAGAAGAAAAAATAAGATTAAAAAAATTAATTAACTTTGCAAGACTAAAGAATCATGGGGAGAAAGAATGAATTCCATGCTTTGCTTTTTCCTCCTCTGGAATTCCGCTGTTCTCCTTGGTAAGTGAGCTTGGTCTTCGCTGGATTTCTTATTGATCTTCTGGGAGAGGGTCCTGTTGTATGATTCTCAAGTGTCACAATTGCACTGTCCTTACCCAGGGCCAGGCTAAGTAATCCACTCAGGTTCGCTTTCAGGAGCTTTTGTTCCTTGAACCCTTTCCATAGAGTTCCGGAGGACAGGAATGAAAATGGTGACCTCCCAATCTCCGGCCTGGAGGAGCTGAGAGCTCGGGGCCCCACTCCTCAGTGCACCCTCAGAGAAAAACGCTCAATCACTCCCATCTCCCTGGCTCCCGGCCGTGCTCCAAGCTCACCCAGCCTGTGACCAAGCATCTCTGTCTCTGGTGTATAGCTCTGCCTGGAGTCTCCGAACCCTGCAGATCCCTGAGCTCTTCCAGGGGGTCTCCCCGGATCTTGTGGGGACCCCACTCACAGAGCAGTGGCCTGTGCCATGGATTACAGTTCAAGGTAACTCCGAGTTGAGAGCTCACTCCTCAGCTCTGTCTCTGTAGCTGGCTTCCCCGCTCTAATACCTGCCAGCTCTGCGACACTTAGACACCCCCATTCTTCTGTGACCCCACGGGACCTGAGGCCACGCTGTCCCTGTGTGGGCTTCACCCTGGTTTAGCCTCTGGAGCAATGTCCCTCAGTGGAGCAGACTTTTAAAAGTCCTGATTTTGTGCTCTGTTGCTCTGCCTCTTGCTGGGAGCCGGCCCTTCCCCCCATGGTCTATCTTCCGGTTGCTTTGGATTCACTTCTCCGCTGGTCCTACCTTTCAGAAAGTGGTCTATTTTCTGTTTCTAGAATTGCTGCTCTTCTTCTCTTCAATCTCCTGTTGGATTTGTAGGTGTTTGGAATGGTTTGATAAGCTTTCTAGCTGATCTCCTGCTACCTGATGTGGTCTCAGCCTGCTACTTCTCCACTGTCTTGACTCCTCCCCCCGAACTTTGCCATTTCTATTGCTTTTCTGTTGGTTTTGTTTTTACCCATTGACTGTTGGAATATTCCATTGTTGGAGGACTTCTAAAAATTATATTAGAGGGATTGTAAGAACTCTGAGTTTTGCTTGAAATTCCACAGAGTTCTGGGAAATAAAATGTCAACAGAGAGTTCAACAGGGAGTGGTGAGAAAGAATACATTTTTTTTTCCATGCTTGAATCTTACTGGGCCCACCTCATTTAGTAAAATAGTTATCCTTGTACACATTTATATTTATAGTAAACATTTATGAATATATACATATATTGTTTATTTACCAAAATGAGTCTGTATTATATAAACCAACTATGTTTTCAGTTAATTTACATTATTTTATCTCTCCAAGTAAATACACACAGACATGCCTGGCTTTATCATAATTCACGCAACGATTCTCTTACTGGTGAAAATTTATATTGCTGGCACATTCTTGTCCTTACAATGTTGCTATAAGCATTCTTGTAGATATATTCCTATATATATGCATGTGTGTGTGTGTACCTGTAGATATATGTGTATATGTACATGTATACTAGGGATATATGTGCAAGAATGTAGCAACAATGTACTTTTATTGTTGTTGTTTATTGATATAGATTAATTTCCCTAAATCAGATTACTTTATCAAAATTCATATCTGTGATGAGGCCCTCGGCTCAGACATAGCGTTTGAGTATTCCAGTTACAGAGTGAATTTAGCCTCTTAGATATTATTAAAAGAATAAACTGAATAGCTCTCATAATGATCAGTTCTCATAAACTTTCTGATTTTTCTCCTCATGCTCATTTTTTATACTTGTCTACATTTGAAAAGTGCTTTGAGATTGTGCTAAATATGAATCTTACTAGGGCTGAAGATGCATAGTTTTGCTACACATTAGGAATGCATCAAGTGTGGGCTGGCAGCAAATTTACTCTTCTTAAATTATTTCTAGGTTGAAACATATAACATAATGACAACAGGCTGCATTTGTTTCTGACTTGACAGCTGGTTCAGACTGGTACTAGCTAGAACATTCACTTTGGAGTCAGACCATATCTACTCATCAGGATTTTTTTTTTTTTTAAATGCAGGCAAGTATTGCATTTTAAAACTCTGTATTATTCAAACTTTATACTTTTCCAGGTTTAATTAGAACAAAATTTAGCATGAATTACTTAATAGGCATATCCCATAGATATTTTTATTTAAGCCTTCACTTAAATAAATGAATAAATAAAATTTTCATGAGTAAAGAAGGAAAACATAGTACAAAACATTTAGAATATTTAAATAGCTCTCTTTTGAACTCCAGAACAATATATTTTCTAGTTCATTTTTTCCAAGTAAAGTCAAGTTCAACATGTTCATAGGATTTCCAAGCATCACCTCCAAACCTGGTCATTTTCTGGTATTTCTCCCACAGTTAATGGCACCTCCATCAATTTAGTTTCATAAGCTGTAACTATGAAGTTTATTTTTGACAGCTTCTTCTTTTTTTTTCTTTCTCTTTATTTTCTTTCTTTCTTTTTCTTTTCTTTTCTTTTTTTTTTTTTTTTAACTTTCTGTGCATGTTTATCATCAAATGCTGTTGATTTTACCCTGGAAAATCTCTTGAATGTGGAACTTCTCTCTATTCCTGGTCTTTCCACCTTGATACTATCAGTCCTGGTTCATCTTGGTTCATTCAAATCCTGTAACAATCCTGGTTCATCCAAATCCCTTAAAATTATTCTGTACAATATGGCTGAAGTGATCTTTTGAAAGTATAACTTTGTGTTACTTCCATCATTAAAACCCTTAAATGGAGTCCTTTTGATCTGATGATAAAGGCCAAGATTCTTAATATAGCCTGCAGAGCCCTGGGTGACTTGCCCCCTGTCTATTCTTCCAAGGGCAATTTTCACCAAATCTCCTTTTGTTCCTGGTGGTTGTAGCACATGGGCCTTCAGTCAGTTTCTCGAACATACCAAATTCCTTGGGTTCAGGGCTTTTACACATGCTATTTCCACCCTTGGAAAGATCTCCTTCTTCCTATCTCCCTAAGCTTCCCCCATCTGTTAATCTCCACTCATCTTTTGTATCTGGACTCGGACATTACATCCAAGTAAGGCTTTTCTAAGCCTCTAAACTAGGTCAGGTTCCTCTGCTAGGACACCAACATGCACAAGGTAAGAGAGAGGTATTTTGCCTAGTCCATCCTAGTAATGTAGTTGATGGGTGGAAGACAGATTTCCACTGCCAACTTCCTACTATGTATATCCTGAATTTGCTTCTACATTATGGAAAGGGTATGGTTATTTGTTTCTCTTTCATAAGCACTCTGGGCGTTGAAAATTAAAACACATGAAACTAGCTTAACTCCTAGCACTAATCCCGTTTAATACATATCCTGTCTTTCTTTTAAATTCTGCCAGTTATTGGTGTCCTTTATAAAATATCAGCAATTTTAGAATGTAATCAGTAATTCTCACATTAGTGTGAATCACATCATTTTTCTCTGGATAGCATGGTACACTAAGAGAGCTGAGCCGATGAACAGGAGAAAAGATGAGATGTCAGAAGACTTCAAACTGCAGAGGAACAGAGAAATAGATGGATGTACCACAAAGACAAAAGTGATTATTTCAAATTCCTGTCTGGGTTTGTATACCCTTAGGCTAGAGAACCATCGCCTAAAGTCTTGTTTCTCTGGTATTGTCCAAGATTAGTCTGTTTCTTTCACATGGAAAATCCAGATGTATTTGTTTCCTCTCTAGATCTGTTGTGTATTACAGCTTGTATAAATGAACTAATTTCCTATTTTGGTAATGATGCCTGCATTCTAAGATGTGAAGTAAGGTGTACACATGCATGTGTGTATATGTCTGCAATTTCACCTTAAATTGGTGAAGTATAGGTGGGATTTTGACAACCTACTCATGTTTCACAGAAAATTGTTTTGAGCACAATTTTCTCCACATGTGCTGTCAATTGTTAACTCCTGATATTGAGAGAGGCTTAAGAGAAGTTAAAAACAAAAACAAAAACAAAAACACTTAATCATATAAATCAAAAAGAAACACCCACATAGTTTATTTAAAAATGGGCAAAGAACATAAACTAACAATTTACAATAGAAGAATACTAAGTGATTAATAAACATATTAACAGATATCATTAGTAAATAGGAAACTCAGGTTAAGCAGTGTGATACCCAGTAGACTTAAAAGTCTAACAATACCAAATACTGTTAAAATGTAGAAGAAAACACGGTTTCATATTCACTCAGTGGGAGTGAAAGTTGTTACAATAAATTTGGAGACTTGTTTTCCAATATCTGATAAAGTTGAGAATTTGTATCACTTAAAACACAGCAACTCCACACTTACATAAATACTCTAGAGATAGTTTTTCTCTTAGAACTGAAGACAAGGAAACATACAAGAATAATCACAATGGCCTAGTTTCTAATAGCATAAAACTGAAAGCAACTGCAAAACTGATGGCAAATGGTGGCATACTCACCCAACTAAATGCTTTTCAGCAATGAAAATGAATGAATTAAACTCTGTATATCAAATAGATTAACTTCCCGAGGATAATGTTGAGTGATAGAATAATTTATGGAAGTTTTTTGAAATGCCGGGCAATGGTACATGTTGTTCCCAGATATAAACATGTGTAGTCAAAGTTTCAAAAACATGGGAAAAAAGACGATGACAGCTTTCCTATACTAATTATCTTTAGGAAAGGGAGGGAGAGGGAGTACAAAAGGGAATTCAAGTTTACTTTAATATTTTATTTGTTAAAAATTTTAACTCAAAATGTTAGAAATTTCTAATAGCTAAACCACAGGTAAAGTGTGTTGGAAATATGTAGTTCTCTACAATTTTTTTATGTTTAATATACCACATAACAAAAATATTGTAAAGTACATTATCCATGCAGACTTAATGTTTCCATAACATGATGCGTAATTGTCGGTTATAGCATTCATCAGCTTCCATTATAGTACATCTCGTTAAGATGCTATCTACTCTACAAGATCAGGATTGTTTCTTTTTTTTTTTTTCCCATCGGCTTGTGAATTTATTACCTCAATATTTGTTGTTGAGTAACTCTAACAAGTTCATTATAATATTAGAAATGCATATAAAATTAATAGCAAACTGGTCAATATGATAGTAAAGAGATCATAAGTAGACAAGTGTGTCTCTACATGAGGGTTTTCTTCTTGCTTCAGCCTCCACCTCAATTATAGGATGTTATTTCATGGCACTGACTTTTGCTGATGGTATGAGATGATTTTACAAAATATCATGTACTTGTGCACATATAAACAAGTTATGCGATGCAGCTCATGGTCATGTTTCTAAATGAATAACCAAATATTTTCATTGCATTCTCTCTCTATATTTTTCCTGACCAAGGCCAAAGTTATTTTAGGAGTAGTAGGAAATGAAGGGATCCTCAATCATTTCTTTCTGTATGTCTGCAAGTAAAATTGAGTTGTGGTCATGATAAACTATACATATCAATTAACTCTTTTACATTCTACATTTTATGTATCATTTCTCAAATCTCTGTAAGACAACTTGTGACAAGCAACTCTAGTTTGATATCAATTTTCTTATGATCAGATAAGCATTTTGTTATGGTAAAAAAAAGCTAGTTCTAGTTCTGATTTTTTAATCTTTATTTATTTATTTATTAGATTTATTTTTTTTATTTTAGAGAGAGACAGTGGGGGGAGGAGCAGAGAGAGGGAGAGAGAGAGAGTCCTAAGCCTACTCCATGATGAACACAGAGCCAGACACAGGATTTGATCTCACAACACTGAGATCATGACTTGAGCTGAAACCAAGAGTCAGATGCTTAACCAAGTGCACCACCCAGGTTCCCCCAGTTTTGAATTTTTAAATCAGAGGAAAAGCTTTGGATATTATTATTAAGACAGAGTACAAACAGCATCGTTCCAGAAAATAAAAAATTTGTGGAAGGACTGGAGTCCTTCCACAGTCTGAAGTACACTGAGATCCAGTGCATGCATCATTGGCATTGGCCTTGATAACTCCAAGATGTTCCAATAAGGCTCAAGCATTTAGAACCAACCATAGATCAGCAACATTTCTGACTAACCCAGAGTAGAGCAACATTCCCACAAGTTCTGTCATAATATGATCTTTGTAAATATACTCAATCAGAAAAATCATATTTTGAAGAATAATTTTGTTTCCCAAACTGGAAACTGATCCTAGGACTAAAAATAATGACTTCCAAATAGTGGAATATTCTTTAAGTAAAATATTAAGAGAAACTCAATATGCAAAATGGGTTAAAGATACACAAATATAAATGGAGATAGTAGGGCACCATCTTACCAAAAGTGACATATCCTCTTTGAATATGATTCAGAGGAGCAAGTTACTAAATCACTGGTCCAGAGGTTGTTTCTGGTAATGAAAAAATCCTTTAATTGGACTAATCTTCCCACAAATAGTAATTATAAACTCTGGCCAAAATATAAAGACACCTCTTTGAAGGTATCAGAGTCTGGCAGAAACTGTGTTTTGTGTAACTTTTTTTAAAAGAAGAAACCCATAATGGATGAGACTTCAGATGTACATGGCTTCAGATGTACACTTCACAGCACCTAGATGAAGCACATAGATGAAGCACCTAGAACTTAATCAGAAAAGCACAGTTTTATTCGCCATCGAAGTGAGAGGAGATGTTCACAACTGCAAGAACAGTTAGAAATTATGAGAGGAAATTCTAGAGATGAGGGAGTTACAGAGGAGAGGGCCTCAAAATGTGTGTTTAAGTCCCCTGAATCTATGATTTGCCCCAAAGTTATGCATGACTGGGCAACAATCCAAGAAGTCTGGAGGAACTGACCAGATTTTTTAGCAACTGCCTGCTGTAAAGGAGACAGAATTTGAAGTCTGAAGCCTGACAAATTAGAGAAACTTGGTAAGCACACTGGGCCACATTCTAGAAGTAAAAACTACATCCCAGGAGTAGAGGATTTTCTCATGGACTTTGATCAAAGCCAGGGACCCAATTTAATAAAGCTTAAAACCAAGTATCTACAAGTTCAAGGCTATGTGCCAGTAATTTAATGCCTTTTAGAACAAAATTCTTCAGAGAACAAGAACCTAATCAAGAATCTCTACAAGGTATCACCAACAAGGTCCTGTACATTATTAAAAAACTGCTAGATATGCAATGAAATGGAAATATGTGAACCATAGTCAAGGAAAAAAAATAAGTCACTAGAAACAGATTTACAAACATCCTGAATGTTGAAATTCACAAATATATATTTTTAAATATTTTTGATAAATATTTTATAAAACTTAGAGCAAAGTGGTAAAATTGGTAAAAAGATGAGAATTGTCAGGATATACTTGGAAAATATAAACAAGGTCCAAATAGAAATTACTAAACTGAAAAATATGATATATGAAAAAATGTTATTGTGTGAGATTGACAGTAGATTGGAGATAATAGAAGAATCAATAAATCTGAATACAGATTTTAAAAATCACACAAATTAAAGCACAGAGAGATAAAAATTATTATAACCAAGTCTTAATAAATGATATGTGAGACAATATATACTTTTATAATTGTATAATTATGCATTTGTATGATTAGTGTCCCAGAAAGTGGGAAGAGAATGAATGATGCAGGAAATATATTTTAATAAATATTGATCAAAATGTTTCACATTTGATAAAAACACCATTCCAAAGAACCAAGGAGCTGGATAATTCATAGGAAGACAAATTAAAACAAACAAATAAACAAACAAAGACAAAAAAACAAACTCCATAGACTATAGTCAAATTGCTAAAAACAAAAATGAAGAAGTAAATTGTAAAAGCATCCAGACAAATTAAATCCAGGGAACCCAAGAATAGAATTAGTATAGTTTCTCATCAGAAATAATGCAGAGCATAAGAAAATAGAATGACATATTTAAAATACAGAAAAAATAGAACCTATCAGCATAGGATTACTTACCATGAAAAAAAAATTGCCTTCAAAAAATTAATGTGAAATAAAACATAATTTCAGATTAATGAAAGCTGAGGGAAATTGTCAGCAACATATGCATGTTACAAAAAAATACCAAGGATGTCTTTCAGATGGAAGAAAATGACACCAGATGGAAAATTTAATTTATAAAAAAGAAAGATCACTAAATAATAATAAAATTTTCCTTTCCTAATTTTCTTTTGAAAACTCAACTGCCTATATAAAGCAAATGTACAACAAAGCATATGGGGTATATAACATGTATAGAAACAAAATAAATTACAGCAGCAGCATAAATAATGAAAGGCTGTGAAAGAGAAATATAGCACTGCTATAAATTTCTTATATCAAACATTTGGTGTTATAAATTTCTTACATTACAATACTCTGATAGGTTAGGATTCAGAGTGCAATTTGCAGAAAAAAATCACTAAAAATAATACAGAGATATAGTTATAAAGGTAATAGAGAAATTTAAGTGGAATAATAAAAAAAATACTTGATGCATCCAAAAGAACATAGGAAAGAAGAGCAAAACAAGAAAAAAGAAAGAAAGAAAAGAAGACTGGAATGGGCAAATAGGAGGTAAATACAAAGACAGATTGTAAGAGAGATACTAAATTTAAGGATACCAATGAATAAATTAAGATGATGCAAAAGATATGCCATGAAATAATATACTCATGAAAGATGAATTGCCTATATTTATATCAGACAAAGTAGTCTTAAAAAAGACATATAACCAGAAAAGATCATTTTATAATGATTAAATAATCAGTTCTTTACTAAGACTCCTGAATGTTCATATACCTAATCACAATGCTTCAAAGTACATGAAACAGCAATCCCTATCAAAATTCTACCAGCCATTTTTACAGAGCTAGAACAAATAATCCTTACATTTATATGGAACCACAAAAGACCCTGAACAACCAAAATAATTCCAAAAAAGAAAAACAAAACTGGAGGCATCACAATTCCAGATTTCAAGCTATTTTACCAAGCTGTAGTCATCAAGACAGCATGTTACTGGAACATAGATCAATACACCATACACAAAAATAAATAAAAAATTGATGAAAGACCTAAGTGTGAGATAGGAATCCATCAAAATCATAGAGAAGAACACAAGCATCAACCTCTTTGACCTTGGCCACAACAATTCTTGCTAGACACACCGCTTGAGGTAAGGGAAACAAACGCAAAAATGAACTATTAGGACTTCATGAAGATAAAAAGCTTCTGCACAGCTCAGGAAGCAATCAACAAAAATGAAAGGCAGCCTTTGCAATGGGAGAAGATATTTGCCAGTGATACACCTGATAAAGGGTTAATATCCAAAATCTATAAAGAACTTACAAACTCAACATGCAAAAAACAAATAACCCAGTTTAGAAATGGGCAGAGGACATGAATAGACATTTTTTCAAGGAAGACATCCAGATGGCCAACTGACACATGAAAAGATGCTCAACATCACTGATAATCAGAGAAGTACAAATCAAAACCATGAGGAGATACCACCTCATACCTGTCAGAATGGCTGAAATTAACAGCACATAAACTGCAGGTGTTGGTGAGGATGTGGAGAAAAGAGAACTCTCTTGCACTATTGGTGGGAATGCAAATTGGTGCAGTCACTAGAGAACAGTATGGAAATTTCTCAAAAAATTAAAAATAGAACTACCCTGCCATCCAGCAATTGTACTAGGCATTTCCTCTGGGATACAACAATATAGATTTGAAAGGGCACATACATCCTGATGTTTATAACAGCATTACCAGTAATAGCCAAACTACGGAGAGAACCCAAATGATGTCCATTGACTGATGAATAGATAAAGAAGAGGTGGTTTGTGTATGTGTGTGTGTATATATATGTGTGTGTGTGTGTATAATGCATCTTGCCATTTGCAATGGTGAGGGTGGAATTAGAATATATTATGGTAGGTGAAATACGTCAAAGAAAGAGATACCATATAATCTCACTCTTAGTTGAAATTTAAGAAAGAAAACAGATGAACATATGGGAAGAGTGGGAAGAAAAAAAGGAGAGACGGAAGCAAACCATAAGAGACTCAATGATAGAGAACAAACTCAGGATTGAGACAGAGAAGTGGGTGGGGGATGGGTTGGATGGGTGATGGGTATTAAGGAGAGCACTTGCTGTGATGAGCACTGGGTGTTGTATATAAGTGATGAATCACTGAATTCTACTCCAGAAACCAACATTGCACTCTATGTTAACTAAGTAAAATTTAAATGAAAAACAAAAACAAAACCAAAAACAAACCAAAGTACATAAAACAGGGGAATTGGGTGATTCAGTTGGTTAAGCTTCTGACTCTTGGTTTCAGCTCAGGTCATGATCTCAGGTTTGTGAGCTCCAGCCCCACACTGGGTTCCACACTGGAGATGCAGCCTGCTTAAGATTCTTTTTCTCCATCTCCCTTTGCCCCTTCCATCTGCTTTCTCATAAACAAACAAACAAAAAATGAAAACAACAACAACAACAAAAAAAAAAAAACTACAGAAAACAAAAGTTAAGAACTAAAGAAAACATAGGATACAACATGGGATACCTAGCTGGCTCAGTTGGTAGAGCAAATGACTCTTGATCTTGAGGTTGTGAGTTTGAGCCCAATATAGGATGTGGAGATTGCTTAAATAAATAAACCAAAAAATTAAAAAAAAACTAAGGAAAACAAAGAAATCCACAAAAATAGAGATTTCGTTTCTCTCAGTGATTATAAGAACAACAGACAAAAAATAAGTAGATAGAATTGAATAAAAATATTTGGACACAAAGACAAAGACACACAGGAAGCTCCCCATGGGAAGATAGAGGTGGAGACTGGAGTTATGTTGCCATAATTCAAGGAATGTCTGGGGCTACAAGAAATTGAAAGAGACAAGGAAGGATCACCTCCTAAGAGGTTGTAGAGGGAGCAGCTTTGCCAACACCTTTCTATTCCTTGAAGCCACCTGGGTTGTAGTGCTTCATTTCAGCAGCCTTACAAAATTAATATTCCCACTAAGAATGCCTCATTCCTGGATGACTCTGTTAGCAAATTACATTGAACACTTATGCAAGAAATAATACCAGTATTTCCAAAGACTTTCAGAATATATTGGAGGGAACAATCCCTAATTCATTCATAAAAATTGTACCAAAACCTTACAAAGACATTTCAAGAAAAGAAAATTACATATCAGTAGCACTCATTTATAAAAATAAAAATACTAAAAAAAAAATACTACTGAATCATTTAAAGAATATATAGAAATGAGAATACAACATGGCCAAATTAGACTTATTCCAGAAATGCAATATTCAACATTCAAATATTAACCAGTGTAGGCAACATTAGTAGAATAAAGAAGAAAAATCATGGAATAATTTCACTGGATGCAGAAAAAGTATCTGGAAAAAAGTTAAATGTCCATCTATATTAAAAACGCTCAATGAGAATAGATATAGAAAGGAACTTCTTCAAAGTAAAAGAGATCACCTACAAAAACCCTACAGTAATGTTATACTTGATGATAGAATATTGACCACAAGGAAAGAAAGGATATCTACTCTTACCACTTTTATTCGACATTATATTGGAGATACTAACGAGTGCTGTATATGAGTAAAAAGTTAGAAAAATTAAAAAAGGAAGAAGAAACGCTGTTTTTATTTTCACACAGCATGATTGATTATATAGAAAACACTCAGGTACCTAGGAAACCTACTAGAGATGATTGATAATTTAATAGGTTTATAGCAAACAAGTCCAAAATATATGTGAATTTCAAATACTAGCAATTATAATGTAGAAATATTTCTATATACTAGCAACAAACAATCAGAGAATGGAATTTAAAAACATGTATACCAGCATTAAAATTAAAAATATAAAATATTTAGGAATATAACAAAGACAACTATGTAAGACCTCTGCACTGAAACCACAAAATCCTGGAGAGAAAGTAAAAATGTAAAAAATAAATACAAGAATATAACATGCTAATTAGTTGTAATACTCATTATTGCTAAAATGCTAATCTTGTCCAAAATTATCTATAAATTTAACACCATTTCCATTAAAATATTAGCAGCTTTGTTTTTCCTGGAAAAAAAAATCTAAGATTTACACAGAAATGCAAAAGAACATAAATATTTCAAATAATTTTGAAAAAGAACAAAATTGGAAGAATTATGTTCTTTAGAAGACTTTAAAGCCACAATAAACCAGAGTATGTGGTATTGGCCTAAAGAGACAAACAAGTCAGTGGAACATAATAAAGAGTCCAGACATAGATCCACATACATATGATCAATTGAATTTCACCCAAAATAATCCAATTGTGAAAAGATATTCTTTTCAACAAATTGTGTTGAAACCACTGAATATTCCTATGGAAAGAAAGGAACCACAATTATTTCCTCACACCTCACTAAAAATCTTTGAGAAAGATAAGAGACCTAAACATGAAAGCTAAACAATTAAATCTTACAGGAAAAAAAAAAAAAAAAAAAGGGAAGAAACTTGGGATAGCAGATTTTCTTAATACAAAGAAGCATTAATCATTAAAATAAATGGAAAAATTGCAAGTTATTGAAATCAAAAATCCATGCTTTTTAAAAAACTCAACTAAAGAAATGAAATTGTAAGCCAAAGGTTTGAGGAAAATAGTCTGGATACTAGTATTTAACAGAAGACTTCTATCCAGAATTTGAGCTCTTACAGTTCAATAAAGCTTAAAAAGCTAATTTGAGGGGCGCCTGGGTGGCTCAGTGGGTTAAAGCCTCTGCCTTTGGCTCAGGTCGTGATCCCAGGGTGCTGGGATTGAGCCCCGCGTAGGGCTCTCTGCTCGGCAGGGAGCCTGCTTCCTCCTCTCTCTCTGCCTACCTCTCTGCCTACTTGTGATCTCTGTCTGTCAAATAAACAAAATGTTAAAAAAAAAAAACAAAAACCTAATTTGAAGTTGGATTTTAAATTTTAAATTTTTAAAATTTAAAAATCCAAGAAAATCAATAAAGTTTAAAAATCCAATCCAATTGGATTAAAAATCTAATCCAAGACAGTAATGTTTTTTTTACTGATATTAAGTAAAATATTTTAGTTAATATTAAGTAAAATATTTTACTTAAGTTAATTTTTTTTTTACCTAAGATTTTACTTAAGTAAAAAAATAATTTAACTTAAGTAAAATATTTTACTTAATATCAGTAAAAAACATTAAGGATTCTTTTACTAAGAGGTATAGAAATGGCCAATAAATTTCGCATGAAACGATCCTCCCCATCAGTGTCTATCAAGAAAATGCAAATTAAAACCACAATGAGAATAACTATAAGAAAAAGACTGACAACATCAGATATTTATCAAGATGGGGGAGAAACTGGAATACTAAAATTTTGTGGAGGAAATGTAAAATGTTACAACTACTTTGGCAAAAGATATGGCAGTTCGTTACAAAACTGACCACACATCCAATGACTATCTCACTATTATATGGCTACTCAAAAGGAATAAAAACTATGATCCATAAAAAAACTTCTGCATGAATGTTTGCAACAGTGTTGTTTATCAATTCCAAAAGCTGGAAACAACACAAATGCCTATAAATAAGGAAATGGATTAACCAATTATGTTATATCCATATGATACAATATACTCAGCAATAAAAAGGAACAGACTATTGAAAAATGCAAAAATGTAGCAAGAATCTCACATATTAAGCAAAAAAAGCCAGACACAAAAATCATGTGCTATATAGTTCCATCATATAAAGTTCTAGAAAAGGTAAAACTAAGCAACGGACGAATGGATAAGGAAGATGTGGTCTATATACACTATGGAGTATTATGCCTCTATCAGAAAGGATGAATACCCAACTTTTGTAGCAACATGGACGGGACTGGAAGAGATTATGCAGAGTGAAATAAGTCAAGCAGAGAGAGTCAATTATCATATGGTTTCACTTATTTGTGGAGCCTAACAAATAGCATGGAGGACAAGGGGAGTTAGAGAGGAGAAGGGAGTTGGGGGAAATTGGAAGGGGAGGTGAACCATGAGAGACTATGGACTCTGAAAAACAATCTGAGGGGTTTGAAGCAGCGGGGGGGCGGGAGGTTGGGGGAACCAGGTGGTGGGTATTGGAGAGGGCACGGATTGCATGGAGCACTGGGTGTGGTGCAAAAACAAGGAATACTGTTATGCTGAAAAAAAAAATAAAATTATAAAAAAAAGAAAAAACTAAGCTATCATGATAGAGATCAGAGGAGTGATCTCTAATTACAATGTGTGAGAATTAGCTAGAAAACACTGGAGGGTATGGTACTAACTGGAGTGATAAAAATTTTTCTCTATCTCAATAGGGATAGAGAGCTTATGAATGTACACATTTATCAAAATTCCAAAAAGTAAATACTTAACAACTGTATATTTTGTTGGGATTAAATCATACCTGATTTAAAAGTATGTATATTAAATTCAAAATAAAATAGTACTGGCCTCAGAATCCCACTTCACCTCTTTGTAGACTCAACTTTGCTCCTACTTTCCCAAGTGCCTAACAAGCAGAAATAGAAGAGTTTAAAATGCCTCAAAGCCCAAAGTTCTGAAAGAGGCAGAAGATTATAAATAAGAAGTTAACTCTAACACCCAATAGGGGCTTTCTGATCTAATGTGTTTTACAATAACTCCTAATCTTTTCCTTTTTTTCTTATTCTGAAAGGTCTACTTTTAAATTTATGGTATTTTTACCTGAAAAAGAAAGTGAGAGTTGAAATTCAGTGATTCAGGGCTCATCACAAATGCCCTCCTTAATACCCATCACCCAACCAGCCTATCCCCCACCCACATCCCTCCAACAATCTTCAGTTTGTTCCCTATTGTTAAGAGTCTCTTATGGTTTGTTTCCTTCTCTCCTTTTTTTTCTTTCTCTCTTCCCATATGTTCATTTTTTTCTTTCTTAAATTCCACATATGTGTGAGCACAAATTTGTCTTTCTTTGACTGGCTTATTTCACTTAGTATAATACATTCTAGCTCCACTCTCATCATTGAAAATAACAAGATTTCATTCCTTTTGATGGCTGAGTAGTATTCCATATTCTACATATATATGTGTGTTTACACACACACACACACACACACACACACCAACACAACATACACCAGATCTTCAATCTTTTCAAATGGAATTCCAAAAGCTGAAACCACTGGAAAAGTATTCAAGAGTGAGAACACCATGAAGTGGGACCTGGGAATACCATAATGCAGTCCTTTGGATCTTCCTTTTTGCATGCCTAATAGGACATATCTTGGAGCTATTATGATAAATGAATTGAATTATACTAATAATAATTTATGAAATTCAGTCTTACTACATATGGTATTTTTGTATAGATTATCTTACTTCAGACTTACCTTAACTAAATGAAGTCAGTTTAGAGTCTCTATTTTATAAAGAGAGAAAACTAAGATAGTAGTTTTTTAATTTACGTACTCAGTGACAGAAGGGGACTATATTTAAGGTTAATACTATTTTTAAATATACAACCTCTATGGGCACAATTTTGTGAGACACCATCTTTTAGAAATCTATTGCTTTAAGTATCTGGAAATTGCCTGGTAGAGAAATTCAAGAGATTAATTACACTTAGAAATTCTTCTCACTGGGGCACCTCAGTGGCTCAGTTGTTAAGTGTCTGCCTTCAGCTCAGGTCATGATCCCAGGATCCTGGGATTGAACCCCACATTAGGCTCCCTCCTCAGTGAGAAGCTTGCTTCTCCCTCTCCTACTTCCCCTGCATTGTGTTCCCTCTCTAACTGTCTCTCTGTCAAATAAATAAATAAAATATTAAAAAAAAGAAAGAAATTCTTCTCAGGACTCTAAATTAAATAATAAAGCTTTTTAAAAATCTGCCATCCAAGTCTGACTTTCGTTTTCCTTAATTGGAAATGTAATTTTGAAAATGTGTTCAATACCTTTACAATGTTAACGTTATATGAATTAATACAAGTTCTGAATTATTGAATTCATTCTGAATTATCCAAGCATTCTGTCAGTTTAGTATTTACTTATCATTACTTGTTATAAATGTTTGACTCCACAAATACTGTTATGGGTTGAATTGTGTCTTCTTAGAAAAGGTAAGTTTAAGTCCTAAGCCCAGGTACCTTGGAATTGGACCTTATTTGGAAATAGGAATGTTGCAGATGTAATTAATTAAGATGATGTCATACTGGAGGATAAACCCCGTGCCACTATGACTGGTGTCTCAGTAGTAGACAGCCATGCGGAAACAAAGGCACACAGGACAACACCATGTGATGATGAAGACAGAGATTATAGTTATGCAGTTTGAGAGCCAAGAAACACTGACGATGGTTAGATAAATTTTTCACTTTTCCATTTTTGTCTTGGTTTTTATAAAGTGATAACTTCTCATTATATTAGAACTTGAAAATTCTTCCTGTTTTGTTTTGTCCCTTCACGTACTAATGGTAAGCTATTATAGAAAAATTCCTTTGCTTTTTAAATATTTTTTAATTTTATTTTTGGAAACACTTATTCAAACTAAGCCGACCCAGATTCTCTCTTCGCATAAAGCATTTATTTTCTGCATAAAGAGATTTCTCGGGTCAAATAGATTTTTTCAAAATTTAATTTTAATCATCCATCTCTGCATACTTTAATTGTTTAGGAAACTCTTCAGTTAACATTTTCTTAGCCCTGCACAGTCTTGTGATGCTGATGTTATGAACTTCTGACCACTGAGTGGAGTCTGCTATTTGGCAAATCTACTTAGGATCTGTTTTCACAACGTGGAACTTATTTCACACCACCTTTCTTGCTCAGGTTCGCATTGAAGCTTCCCTTCCCTTGGGCATGAGTAACAGTGTTATGACACTGGCTTCAATAAGCAACTTTTTATGGTGTCTAATCATGTGCAAATGTGTTAAAATTGGTAGTTTTTAACAAACAGTTATGGAACATATTACCGTAAGGCATTTGTTCGTGGCGTGACAATGATTGGCCCTTGGCCACTTAAATGTTTTATTTAATAATGTGGGAATTTCAGTGTGTTTTCCTTTCATTATTTTTAACTTGAAAACAGAAACAGAAAGCCCCTTCTTTAAAGTTAAAACGTTACCGCCTACAGTCTGTCAAAAGCAATATAAGCATCTGGATTTTAGAGAGGGGCTTTTGCAAGATGTTAATTTAATATACTGGCATATTTCATGCATGCTTTTTATATTCTGTATGCTTGAAGCTATCTCCACAGTGACCACCCAGGAATAATAGACTTATTTTCGAGATTGCATACTGAAGAGCAAAAAATCTTGTCCAAATAATAGTGCAAGTACTGGATTCAGATGAATATACCTCTACTTAACACCACACATAAAATTCCAGATAATCCTTGATATACACTAAAGTAGAAGATACAACTTTTCAAGATCAAGCTTTGTCTTTCCACAAATGACATTAATTTTTACTCCCCTCCCCATACTATCTCACAGAGGTGGTTCTCCATTGGCTCTGCAAATACTCTGTAGAGTGAATTTTCAAATAATTGCTGAAAGTAATGTTGTGTTTTCAAAAACCAACATTTTTAATTAAAAAAAAAGGAATAGTGTAATATTCTCTTTGATGTCTGTAGGGCAGGGCATCCTAGATTGGTAATGTTTACTGAGATCAGAGTATAAAAATATTCTTTATTTTCAACAGAGCTCAATAGTGTTATTTAACATTCATAAACAGAACTTTCAGCCTGACTTCAGAGACCTTTCATGAGACTAAGCTCTTAAGTTAGTTTAGAATTAGCTTCAGTACTATTGAAAATAAGAAATTATTAAATATAATAAGCCAAGCATGTTTTGATATGCATATTAGACTTGCATAGTTTCAAATTTTGAGAGATCTTGAAAAAAATTAGTTTTATATACAGTTTATACATAGCATAAGTTTTGTTTTGGTGGTCTGCAAACTCATTTGCAGAAGTAGGCTATTAATCTGAAAGAAATGAATGGGAAAGAAAATCTTTACATTGGGGCTATTTGGTTTCAAAACTGGAGTGCTTAGAGGTCTTAATCCTACTTGGGGTGTGGGTGTGTGTGTGTGTGTGCGCGCGCGCGCGCGCGCGCGCACGCGCCTGCGCGCGCACATGCCCATCTAGGGGAGGAAGATGACAAGATGTATTGTGATTTTCAGAATGGAGAAGCAGAACACATCCAGGATGTGTTCCAGCAGATCAGCTGTTTGTAGCTTCAGTAGACGACACTTAATATTCTTGACAATTGCCAGTTAAAGCCACGCCCATGTGATTCTAATAATCCCTGTCCACAACCACTGCCAGAAAGATCAAGAGAGGGACCTCATCGAATCATCTATAGGTAACTATCTCAGAATTTCAGTTTTTAAATGGAGAACAAGGGTTTCCTCTGCTAAATGTAAAATGCAAAATGTGAAATATGATAATCATCTCAGCATATACAGTAGTCCCCCATTTTCCATGGGGATACATTACAAGACACCCAGTAGATGCCTGAAGCCTCAGATAGTACCGAACCCTACACACGCTATGTTTTGCCTATGCAAACTTACACAACTATGATAAATTTTAATTCATAAATTAGTAAGAGTAATAGTAATAATTAATAATAAAATAGAACACTTACAACAATGTACTGAAATAAAAGTTATATGATTGTTGTCTTTCTCAAAATATCTTATTGTACTGCACATATTCTTCCTGTGATAATATGAGATGATAAAATGCCCACCTGATGAGATGAAGTGAGGTGAATGATGTAGGCATTGTGATGTGGTGTTAGGTTACCACTAGCATTTTGATGATACGTCAGAAGGAGGGTCATCTGCTTCCCCACAGCAGTTGATCTTGTATAAGTGAAACCATGGAGCCATGGAAAGCTACACTGCGTAAAAGAGGGGGCTACTGTAAGTTCTGAGGAATTACTTAAATATTTAAGCTCTTGGTAACTTACAAATAAGACAGTTATTTATTTTTAGACAGAGAGACTGAGTGCAAGAGGGAGTGGCTGTGGGGTAGGTAGAGAGGAACAGTGAGAATCCCAAGTGCAGAGCCCACAGCGGAGCTCAATCTCAAGACCTGGAGACCATGACCTGAGCCAAGAGTCTTGTGCTCAACTGACTGAGCCAGCCAGGCTCCCTTTTACATTAGACTTTTAAAGTAATTCTTCAGTTGATGCTTTTACTAGAACAATTTCAAATATTATGGAAAATACTACTCAAATTAGATCAAATTCTTAGACTGATGTAATGATGTTTTTGCAAATATGCATTTCCTTATTTGATAAATTATTTCTATTATACAATAATATGTACTAACTTAAGAAAATTTAGAGTACATAAAAAAGCAGGAGGGAGAAAATCAAAATCACTTATAATGATCACTCAGATTGAATAATGATAACATTTTTGTATGTTGCAAAATATAAAACATATATAAATATAAAAATATAAATATATACTTCATAATATATCAACATGTTATATATGTATGTGCTTATCTATGTAAGTTCTTATATATGCACATGCATATGTATGTAAATGCCTATAAATATGCCTGTATATAAAAGGGCAAATGAATTTTTTATGTAAGCAATATATTTTTGTTTTTAGGAATCCCTAGTTCCTAGTTGTCTTGCTATATTGATAAGAAGAGCAACACTTATCTGTATAGGGAATATGGTCTTTCTGCCATTATGAGAAAACTGAGCTTAATGCCCCCAAGGAAGAGGGAATACCCCTTCTAGAGAGGACAGATAACTGTAAAGTCCACCTTTTCTGACCTAAAGTAACACAGAAAGAAGAAATAAAGAGGCAAGAATTTTTAGTCAGGTGCTAGCATTTTATTTCCATTCCACTTTGGACTAACCTTAAAGGTGGATGTCATTGAACCATTGAAATAGGTATGGGATAATCTTGAGAACATTTGAGCTAATGTCCACTTCCCTAGAAAAATGGAAGCTGCTAGAAAAAGTCCGACTCCAGTTTGGAACCACAACAAACAAGATAGGTGACCAGTAACATGACACTGACAGTGGAGGTGAGCCTGACACAGGCCTTTTGTCTCCCTATGGACTTTGGAAGGGGGATGCAGTTGAAGGTCTAGAAATCCCATTGAGCATCCCTGAAGGAACACATAATTGTAAGGTTGGTTGGGAGGGGGCAGCAAAAACAAAGTGTATGGACAAATGGGCCGTGGTGATCAGGGACTTTGAAACTAGATGTGAGGAGCCAAGACTATGAACATAAATGAAACCCTGAGAGAGTAGATGGGACTTGTCTGTCCATAATGAATACGAGAACAAGGGTGAGGAGAAATGAGCTGCAGAAACTAGTGCAGATGGAAGGCCATTGTGGGGAAAGGAGGTCTTTCTGCCCAACAGCCAGAAAGTCATATAAATCTCCCACCTACTCAGATTCATCTAGAGAGAATCAGTGGACATGGGCATGGGAGGGCATATAGGGAAACTATGCATTTCCCCCAAAGATACTGGATCTTTTGAACAGACTATTCCATTGGAAAAACCTATTACTTGCCAGTTAATTTATCCCAACCTATTATCTATCCCTTCCAGCCCAGCAGCATGGGAAATAGTGAGGAAATCAGATCAGTAATAGAACATAAAGAAGTTATACTTACTTTCCATCTAGGGAGCAGAATTTAAATAGGCAACCATGTTACATATGTGTGTGTTTCTCAATTGTGTGTCTAAAATAGAAACTAGTATAACCTATTATTTTTAACGTATAAAATACCGGTCTTTCAATGTTTCTAGTTTTATGTCTATATGGTCATATATTAAATGTGCCATAACTTATTTAACCTACCCTCTTTTATTACATGTTTATATTATTTCCATTTTGTTTTATGAATAAAAACATTCTAAAATCAGCATTTTTCAAAAGCTAAATTGGTGATGATATTTCACAATATAAAAGTATTAGATGCTTAAAACTATTCATACTTACAATAATGATTACTATCTTAGCCCTGTGGTATAAATTCAGATGTTCCTTGGTCCCTCTATTACATTGTCCTCTGAATCCTTGCCCAGGAAGAACTTAAATGAAAACTGTAGAAAGCAGCTCCATTGAATAGGGTCCAGAATGAACATAGTTTATTGGGCCCTTTGCTGTAATAGAAATAATGTTGTGTTAAAAATACACATCAGCAATAAAGAGGAGGGGAAATTGAAAGTAAAGAGTTGGTTGTTATCAGAAAAATGAGAGTAGTAAGATGTTTAAAGGCGAAAGTGAAAGAGTTGCTTTCAGTTTCAGTGAGAAAAACTAAGACAAGTCTTAGACTAGGCTTCTAATGGCTAAAGTAAGGGGGGTGGGAATGGGTAATTCAGGGAAAACTTGTTTATAAAGACAAATTTTCTCTGTTTCAGTCCGAAAGGGGAGATGTCTTGGTACACTTGTTTTTTTTTTTTCTTTTCTTTTACTGCATTGCATATCAGTGGTCTAATTCACCCCAGAGGTAGTCAGTGGCTGCATGGGAGGCATTGCTTTGATCCATGCACTTTATTTCTCATTAAAGCAAGTGTAAGTTTGGTTATGGCACATTGCTTTGAAAGCAATCGCGATGGTGGGGGACAATAAGAGAGTGTATAAAAGAAACAACTGGTTCCTATTCTGGGATCACTGCCAGCGTTTGATTCAAAACCAGAACAAGTGCTGGCTGTCAGCTGAATCTGTGCTTAAAATAAAAGAAGGCCCATAAGAGCCTAGATTAACAGGAAGAAGGGACAATCTAATGCAGAAATCTTAGTACAAGTAGCTGAAAATGGTGGGTGCTGTCCCTACATTTCGTGTGGCTTTTAATACGATTGCAGATGACTTCGCTGATAAAACAGGATATAGGATTCCCGTAACCCAAGTGCCCTATGAAATATTTAATTGATAGTATTTATGACAACTGAATATATGAAAACCAAGAAGGATCGCAAATATAATTAAGGTAAAACCTGAAACGCAAGTTCAGAAATGCGTGTGGAGCCATGTTTTATATTACTTCACTGCATATGAAGTTGACGAATTGTAGGCGGCCAGTAACTACATTTCCAATTTTGCTATATAACCTCGTTAATTCTGATGTTTGAGGAGCGACAAGAGCCGGTCTCACGTTCTCCTATATACTCCTCAGTAAGAAATCAGTTTGTTATACCAGATGGTAAGCAAGTCTGTAAAGGGAATAATTAATTCACCCAGGGTGGTAGTAAGTTATTTTTAACATTTTATACAGAAGGAATATAAAATTTAGATGATTAGTACAATCACATTATATGGACGCATGAAAACAGGCAGAAAAGAACATATATTTGACCTTAACATGCTGAATCATTTTGGACTATTAAGTATATATACTTAGAAATAATAGCTATGTATTTCTTTTCAAATATTTTTATTGGAAGGTGCCTGGATGGCTCAGTGGTTAAGCAGCTGCCTTTGGATCGGGTCATGATCACAGGGTCCTGGGATTGAGCCCCGCATTGGGCTCCCTGCTCAGCAGGAACACTGCTTCTCCCTCTCCCACTCCCCCTGCTTGTGTTCCCTCTCTCACTATCTCTCTCTCTGTCAAATAAATAAATAAAATCTTTAAAAATATTTTATTGAGATATAACTGATATATAACACTACATTAGTTTCAGGTATACAGCATAATGATTCATTATTTTTATACATTGTGAAATGATCACGAGAAGTCTAGTTAACATTCATCACCATACATAGTTACATAATTTTTTTCTTGTGATGAGAATTTTTAAGATCTACTCTCTTAGCCACTTTATAGTATGGTTACTTGCGGTATCCATTCTGTACATGAGATCCCCAGGACTTACTTTATAACTGAAAATTTGTACCTTTGACCACCTTCACTCATTTCTTCTAAAATTTCCCATTTCTTGAAAAATTTTATAGAAATCAAGGTGTCTAATTCAGACCGTTTCCCCCATTAAGTTCCAGCTAGTGAAAATTTATAGTATCATTTAAAAGATACCTGCATTATTTGATTTCAAAGGCCTTCAAGGGTGCAGTGAAGAGAAACCACTTTGAGCCCTTTATGACCAGAGAAAGCAGTGAGAAAAGTCAACCTTTCTTATTTTTCAGGGGCATAGTCAATGGTATACATAGTCAATGATTTAAATTAGTTTGTGAGTGGGTGGGAAATCCCATACAATTCAGCCATCACAAAGTTGACCAAGATGCAGAAATGCTTTGTATGTTCTGCTTTAAATAAATACAGATAATTAAATAAACTTTTGCAGCAGTAGAATAAAGCATACATCTAAACTTTGCCCAGCCAAAGGCTGCCTTGGCCACTAGCCAGAAGCCAGAGGGCCAGGGCTAATTTGCATAAAATTGAACAGATTGCTGCAGCTGCCATCCTTATTAATACCAAGGCGTAATCATAATCAGGAGACATTCCGTCCAAAGTATAGCCACCTCCTGCGCAGAGCCACCCATTGCTTTGTGGGACCCACAGTCACTGATACGTGATCTCCCTTTAAAGAGAAAAGCAATCTTTTAAACACACACACACACACACACACACACACACACACAAAACCTTTTTTCAATTTGCTAAAAAAATCTCCAGCTCTTTCACTGAGCAGATCTTTGGCTTATCAATATAAAACATTACAGATATTCCTGTATGTTGTCATTACTTGGATAAAGTAGTGGGTGGAAATTAGCAAAACTGTTGATTTCAAATTTTCTTCAAAGGAATTGTCGTGAACTTTTCACAAGTTAATTTTTTTACACGTCTGCAATGTATTATTTATGATACAGTGACTGCTACCAGTTGCTGATGATGTCACACTTGGCTTTTTACATTCTGTCACCCTAATTTCAACTGCAGGAAACTCTACACGGCAGTGAAATGCAGAAAGATGTCAGAAAGCATGTGCTATGACTTATCACGCCCCAAACATGCTGAGAACACAGACACTATGTAATGCCTGATAGAGTGCTTTTGCATCAGGATATCAACAGCTCTCTCTTTGTCAGGACTACTAAATGAGTTGGAAGATTGCTGTTCTACAGTTTCTCAGTCAGAAGGGCTGTCAGCAGCTTCATGAAGGCCATCTGGGGAAAACAAACTCTTGGCCCACAGAACCATGACGTAACATACAAGGAGCACTGGCAAGGATGGGGTGGATTATATTAAAAACCTATCATATTCGTTAGCTAACTGTGGATGACAGCATTGGAGTGTACAATAAAAAGCTTTTATGGTGCTCTGAAAATCCCATGAGTTTACCACACGGGGATACATCTTGAGTTCATCTCTTGGTCTGGAATGCAATAGAAGTTGAGTGCTGTTTTTTTGTTTTGTTTTCTGATCATAGAATGCACATTGATATATTAAAAGAAACTCTAAATACCCACTTAGGACCAAAATTTGTAGGTAAGATTGAAGATTTGGCATGCATCCTTTCCCTCTTTCTATTATTTAAGCATGTTTGATTTTACGGTTAGGATTATATATTCATCACCATAGAATTCCCATTGTGCAAAAGGCTCTATCTCTATGCTAATCCTTAAACCAAGTATTAGGGATATTTTTAAGATGTACTCAAAGAAATGATTAAAATATAATATAAAATCCATATCCTATTAGAAAGAAAATATCATATAGTTTTTTCTCTTTGCAATAATTCATTCATTCCTGTGTCTTCTATTGTCCTATAAGTGAATAATTCTTAAATTTACAACTCAAGTTTTAAATTATTTTATTTCTTATGCATATTCTTATTTTCATGTTATAATTTCTCCACGAGTATCATGCAAAGACATCAAATGTAGAGTGATCTCTCAAAACTCTACCTTGAGTTCAATGACCATTATAGTATGGTTACTTGCGGTATCCATTCTGTACATGAGATCCCCAGGACTTACTTTATAACTGAAAATTTGTACCTTTGACCACCTTCACTCATTTCTTCTAAAATTTCCCATTTCTTGAAAAATTTTATAGAAATCAAGGTGTCTAATTCAGACCGTTTCCCCCATTAAGTTCCAGCTAGTGAAAATTTATAGTATCATTTAAAAGATACCTGCATTATTTGATTTCAAAGGCCTTCAAGGGTGCAGTGAAGAGAACCCACTTTTTAAATCTCTATTTTCTAAGTTTTTGTCTTAATTTTCTGTATTTAAGCTCATCTATAACCCCAAGGTCCTTGATCTGGATGTCAATAAAAATGAGCTCCAAATACTGAATCTACACTTATAGTCATTGCCTGGACGCTCACCTTCTTTTCTTTGATGCAATTCTGACTTGATTACACCTCTCCAACTTGTATCCTCTTTTGAGAACCACTTCCCTTTGGGTTCATCACCTTGAATTTAGACACTTGAAATCTAAAACTTTCTAAAGACTATAGGATGTGCTTTTTCCTATAGGTATCTGAGGTTAGGGCAGCATGTTATAGTTTTAGCTCAGATCCTAGGACTTCCAACTCCATCAAGGCCCCTTTGTTCTTAAAGGGAAACTCCTCATGCTACCTAAAGAGAAGGAATATTTATCTGAAGAAGGATGAAATCGAACAACTATTAAGCCACAGTGTTGGTATTAGAACTCAGTTCCGATAAGAAAAAACGATGTTAAAAAGCTCTTGCAGCCATTTATTGATGTGTTTTTATTGACTTTTTTATTCACTTTTTTGGATTGGCTTTTTGGTTCTGTTGTTTATTTTCTATTCTAATTCCCTTTTTGAAACTATGTGTGGTTGAAATGATGAGACAAGCCTGGGGATAATTCCCACTCAGGACAAGTTCCCACCCTAAAAATTTGAATCTGACTCCAAATAAAAGCATAATTATGTAGACAGTTTTGCCTGTGTAGACAAACTTAGAGAACCCCATTGGTTCACACATTTCCTATACCAACTTTTCACATAAGGTTTTGAACCTAATCTAATCTGGTAACACGTAGCAACTTTAGCTGGGCTTGTTTTTTGTGTGTGTCTACCTCCATCAGAAAATTTGAGAATACTCATATTAAGTTGTCTACACAGATTCAAAAATTTGGCAATTCTCATACTAGCTCTATTCATCAGAGCTAAATGAGCTCTCGATCATCACAAGATTAAAATGGTGTTCTGGTTAGGCCTCCCCCAAAATACTACCTACTTATCTCCATACCAACCAAACTAACAAATTTTTAAGACTGGTTTCCAGCCTCCCAGGTGACTTAGTAGTCATCCTCATCTACTATCCTTCCTCCATCTCCCACACTTACTCAAGTACTATGGATTCCATTTCTATAATTTGGTCATTTCCTACATTTTCAATATCTGGATGACTGCAATAGAGTCTTCATTTTTTTTCTAGCCTCAAATCTGTCTTCTGAAAACTTCAATCTTCCATTAAGAATAGGATGTTCTCTCTAACATACATATTTTTCTCATTTGCCAAGTCAAAGGCCTTTGAAATCCCCTACTACCTACTACCTGAAGTACTTGGGATGATAGTCAAACAACCATATGATCTGATTTTAGCCTACTTTTTCCTTACTAACTTATCTTTATGGTGATCTACATTCTGAAGTCCAGCGAATGAGGCTACTGGCTATTACCTGAATGTAACTGTGTCTTTTCATTATTTGCACTTGTTCCACCCTGGTCTATTACCTTTCTCCTCTATCAAAATTCACTAAATATAAATGTCACTCAGAGAATGTGATTTTATAATTAATTTTTCTCTTATATACTAAGTTTAGAGCTATGAAGCTTATCGGAGGTTTTATACTGAAAGTTACCCAATCGCAAGTGAGTGAACATTCTAGAAACACTAGGTGGTTGAGATCAGACAGCTCACAGTTTATGCCACTAATACACACTTATCACATTATAGTTTATGATGAAGTTAAATAACTGTAAATTTGAAATTCACTTCAACTCGCATATCTATACTTCGTTGACTCAGAAGTCCCCACTGTGTGACTTCAGGCCTCCAAGTCACTCCCATCCCACAAAGTCCTGGTTATCTCTGAGAGGTCATGGAAGGGCATCCATTTGCTCTGTTGCACACTTAGAACTTTAAGCTATTTTGCCACCAAGTTTCTACAGCAGATGTGCCACATTGGCTTGTTAATGATCTGTTGAAAATAATCTCAGAAAAATCCATGTGTAGGATTTTCCCATTATATGCAGCCTATCCCTGTGAGGCTACTGAATGGACAAAATCATGTAGTATTCCAAGGTAAAGGGAAATTATCACAAGAGACTGACTTTCCCCAACTCTGCATCACATTTTTATGTTTATGCTCCAAAACAATATTACTGTGTTCCAAACTTTCTAAGTCTCTTGAGAAAATATTTCCCTCAGCTCCTTCCTATATTCTTCATCTCCATGGGGACTCAGAATCAGCCACTGGTATCAACAGGTAATCAATGTGTAAGCTATTTTCCATTGCTTTATTTTCCTTGGTTCCCCCAAACATTCGGATACCAATATTTGTTCTCACTCCCCCTCCAGGTAAAAACTAAAGTCCTCAAGCAAATCAACTCAGTAGCTAGACACCTAGAGCATTTTAGTTGGACATGATTTTCTTGGACAATGAGTATTTTATACACAGTCTCTTCTACAAGACTGCCAGTTAAGTGTAGGTCATGCCCATGTCATAGTCACTTTCGTATTCCCCAAGGCACCTTGAGAGTGAGTGGCATATAGTTGGAGCTGAACAAATGTTTGTAGTTTGAGGAACAAATGAAACATTATTAAAGATTCTAATGGTAGGTGATCTAATATAAAGTATTAAATTATGTCATTGGAATAATGCAGTGTTTTTAATTAAACAGGTTTATAAGTAGCCACACATAAAACTAGAATACCCCTACAAAAAAGGCACATATATTGATTAAGTAGTAAGTTGAGCTGGAATAACATCTTTAGTCATTATGACTTATTCTTTTATTTAACCATGACTTAATAAATTCCAATCCTTTCTGTCTATGTAAAGTGAATCCAAAACATTGAATATAACATTAGTACTTTGGGGATATTTTCCTAGTCTAAGTAGCCTCAAAATCCATTTCTTTCATACATTATTTTGCCTTGACTTCTTTTTATCTGTTTTAATGTCATTCCCTCCTTTCTTTTAATGTTATTTCTCTCTTTTAATATCATTTGTGGTTCTTTCTGCAGCAAGAACAGAGTACTAGAACATGTCAAATATTTTCCATTCCATGATTTAAATTTTTTTTACAAGAAAATTTTCTTAGATTTGCACCTGCTTGCCCTTAAATTGCCTTGAAAGACATAAATAAATCACCAGCACTCCCTTTCCCCCATTTCTTCCTTCACTTTAAATGAGAACAAGAACTTGGTAAGTATTCTCTGGCTCACCAAACCTCCCTGAATGCCAACAGGGACCTTTGGCTCAAGTCTACATTTCCTTCTATTAAAAAGGTGAACTGCAAAGTAGATTCTGAAAAGTTAATCCTTATAATTTAAGCCCTTATTTGTTCCACATGAACTAACTTCCAGATTGTTACTGAAACAAATTTTCTTTTATTTGTGTATTCAAATGAGTATGATTCATTTAAAAAGCAGTTCCACTGAACCACATTTGCATATCCTAATTAGTTTAGCATGTTCATTTTCCATTCACATGTTTTTCAAATAAATGCTTTTGAAGAATACTTAAACTTAACTAACATCTGAGGCTGCAAGTTCACAAAAAGGAAAAAAAGAAAGAGCTGACATATATACTAGCTAAAAAAGGCAAGAATTTCAATGTGTGGCACAGAGGATGTGGATTTGATTCCTGTTTCATAATGGGGGCTTGATTTGTGTTTAGTATGTACCAGGATGTGGGTGGCTTCAAGACCAGCTCATCCGTACATTTGTATAACCAACACAGGATGGAAATTGAAGTAATATTCTAAGACTCTAATGTATATTCAGAACTTATCAATTTTTGAAGAATTTTTTTAGGGTTTATTTATTTATTTGAGAGAGAGAGAACACAATCAGGGGGAGAGGGTGAGGGAGAAACAGACTCCCCATTGAGCAGGGAGCCTGAAGGGGGGCTCGCTCCCAGGACCCCAGAGATCATGACCTGAGCTGAAGGCAGACACTTAACAAACTGAGCCACCGGGTGCCCCTGAAGAATATTTTTATAATCTAAAATAAGCTAAGAATAAGAGGCTATATCAGGAAGAGGCTATAATATAGAAAGCTAGTCATTAAAAAAAAACAACACCAAGTATACATTTCGTATCATGTGGAAATACAAACCTTTGATTTGGAAAAACATTTTCTATGTGGAACATGGTCTATGATCAGCCTTGAACAGAAGGGAAGAGGAGGGGGGAAAAGGCTTCATGTGGCAAGCATGGTTTCAAATACATGATTATTGGAATTAGCTGCCTAAATTCATTTTTTAAAACCCACTCATTCCCACAAATAAAAAGAACACAAAATAGAATGATGTCAGTTGTGTTTTTCAGTCTTGTTATGGAGCACTGTGTTGTTGAACTCTGCTTAGGTTCTTATGAGACTCTTAGCTGGTCATTTCAGAAATCGATGTTATTTAAATCCATTCACTTGGTTACTCTTATTCCTTCTCCCTCTTACTTTTAAGAAATATGGAAAACAGAACACCCTGGGCTGAATCTTTTTAATCCAGCCTAGGTCATGGATCATACCTGGGGCCCTGGTGCTTACATGTTTCTTTCTATGCATTAGCACTGTATTTTTGAATTTGAGTAATATTTAATGCATCTATCTAATCTGAAATAGTTAATAATGGTATCCTACTACTTGATTTCAGAAAGCAGTTGTGGCTAGAAGGCTGTGCTCTATGTTATGTCTCATTTAAAAGACGAAAGCAAGAAAGTCTTTGTAAGAACATCACAAAAGCTATTTGTATTGGAATATTTTATTATTGGTTATTTCAAATGTAAAGTTAGTCAACAAATGAAATCAACAGCTAATACTTGGGAATGAATGGCATAGAAGGCATATATTATAGTGCCCTAGGTATTAGGGATAAAAACTCTGAGTTACTTAGCCCTGGAGTCTCCATGCCCATGAAGATACTTTGCTATTCCACTTCCAAGACTGTGTGTGCACAGACTACTTACTACACAGGGAAGAACAATTCTACTAGACAGCAAGAATAATCTGGGATTTGGGAGACAAAAAGGAATATTTGAGACTGGAGAAGACTCCCTTTCCCTTTAGGATCAGGGTAAACTGAATAAGCCCAACACTAATGGGAAATCATTCTGAGTTAAAGATTCGTAAGTAAATAACATACTACATATTTAGCAAAGCTCCTTCCCGCCTCCACAATCAAAATCAAACTTACCTGAAAAATACATGGAGGGATATTTTGTTTCGTTCATGCAAGTCCTCTCATATTTTATGTACTAAAGTATTAAAAGAGAAAGAAAGAGATACCCAAACTCTAACAAAAGCGTGTTTCGGTATGGAATGGATGACATGTGTTTAAAATGGTGTCACAGCCACACATTTCTTATTTTATTTGTGTTTCCTAGAACTAGAGGAATGTTGAAAAAAACTCTGTGAGTTAGCTAAGAGGGTACAAATGGAAGAGTATCTGTGCTCCAGCTGAAAAAAGTATAAGCGGTGTCATGTTGGAGATCATTTCTAACCCTCTGTTGCTTTCTTGTGTGAGAAATGAAGTCGAGGTGCTTGGCAGTTCTTGTCAACAATATGTCGAGGTGGTGATTGTACGATGCTGTGGCAGCAGGGCTTTCAAACAAAAACACCAGGACCTGTGAAGTATGTGTCTGTGATTAGTACCTGATGCTACACACAGTAGATACCCAAGCTCATGTTTTCAATGGAATATCTTCTTTATAAAACCAATGATTCTTCCTTCTCTGGTAATCACACTAATGTTGAAAAGATCATATGGCTGCAATCAATTCTTCAGCCTGAAAAAGTTTGTTTCTTCCCTTTCCAGATCCATCAACAAAAGCACATGAAATGCCATTTTGCCTAGCTATAGACATCAACTTTCACAACAAACACAATTAACTATACAGATTGAAGAAAGTAACAGAAATGCCTAAGCTCCTTTATACAAAAGATCAAAAATTATGTCACGTTGCCCCACAACTGTAGGAAACTGAATCATTTCAGAAAGATTATAAATTTTAAGAAGACAAACTATAATCTCTCATAATAACTTCTCTTTATTTTTCAAATGAATATCAGATGCATCCTTCCCATCCTATACACTGATTGCACAGTAAGAGTTACAGGAATATGTACATTGGTTCTGTGGAAAGCTTATACAGTTATGTCATGTCTGCAGTGTATTTACCTGAGTAGAAATCTTGACTATGTTTCTCAATAAATCATGTAGTTCTTTCTAACACAGAAAGACTGTGTTACCTGGTAAAATCATTTATGGAAAGGATACTTAATGTATAAAGCAGAGTGAGGAAAGTCAAGGGAAAAAAATGATTTCTTATCAATGTTTTGAACTATGGGCACGTGCGTGTGACTGTTTAGGAGTAGGTGGCATATGAAGGACATAGACTTTTCATATTTTCTTACATATCATATTCAGCATTTACTAATTTGTATTATTTATGCAAACACCAGCAAGAAATAATGGTATGAATTTCAAGATATTGAAGAGGCAGAATTATGTATTTCAATGAGAGGCAGTGTTTCTGGCCATGTAGACAAAGTGTTACCTAAATTCTGGTGAATACAAAAGTTAAACAAACAAAAGCGCATGTAACTTCCCACAAGAAACTTACAGTCAACCAGAAGAAGCAAACTTATGTAAAACAGTTATTGAAAGTCATATTTCCCTCTTTGCTCCCTGTTCTAAAACTTAGAGTCAAATTTGTGTCTGTCAGTAAGAAACACAAAGTTCAAGGGATTGATCTTCACTCTGTTTTCATCTTACTTTTCTTCCCCTTCAAATTCTTTACTTTTTAATGTTTCATTTTTTGCCTGTTTCTGTGAGGTAACTTAAACCCTCTTTAAAGGTGTAAAATGAAGACAGCATATGTAGGGAATTTTTAAGTATCTAAGACTCATATAATTAAATCTATGATTTAGGAAGAGAATTCTGACAGCATTGGGGAATATGGTTTAGAAAAGGCAGACAGGGCACTTTGGAATTCCATCGCCATGGTCCAGACGAAAGGCAATGAGGGCCTAAACTTGGTCAAGGGCAATGAAACTAGAACAGAGGGGACACATTTGACAGACATTGAAGCAGTTGTTTCTAGGGCTTGCTGACCATTTGTACATAGTATATATAAGAAAAAGAAGACATAAAAATCAAAGATATCTGTTCGATTTCTTGTCTAAGTGATTTGGCAAATGTCATTGTCTTACGAAATACAAAGAACACTAGAGAAGAAGGAATGTGGTGGGAGTTCATAGCAAGATAATGAGTTCATTTTTAGACAGTGGAATGTGAGTGCTTGTAGGACCCTCAGGTAGCAGTTATCTAAAGAGAGTTGGAAATCCAAATCAAAGTTCAGTGAAGAAAATGACTACTCAGGAAACACTGAATTTGCAGTTAATGTGTTATTAATATTTTTGTAGGAACAATTTGGAAGTGTGAGAGCGTGATGATGTAAGGGAGTCATATATAGAGAAAGGGAAAGATGAAGAGAGCTTCAGTTTAGTGATGGGGCAGAGATGCCTGATGGATAATTAAACAGTGTTACGGTGCTCTTTGAGAGATAGGCTGTTGATATACAAAATGGAGAAACAGCCAAATGGGAGCAATGTTAAGGAAGAGATGGGTATGGAGAATTAGAGTGGGGATGGAGGAGAGTTAATGAATAGAGGTGGCTTGCAGAATATTCATGGTGGAAAAAGTGCTGGACGGAGAACCGATAGGCTTGGTTATTGATTTAAGAACTCTCAGGAACTAACTGTAGAATCTGTGGGAAAACAATTTTTCTGATCTTATGTGTAAAATGAAGAGTTTGGATTAGAAGGGAAGTCCTTGTTCTAGGGAAACTAAATGATCTTGTATTCACTGTTAGCCCCAAATTTCTATAATTCTCAGACTCCCCGCTTAGGGGAGGAGAAAAAGAGAATTGTATAGAGAGACTCAGCTTAATCCAGAGGAATTAAGAACATTTCTATATGCTCCACATTAAAAAAAAAAAAAGAAAAAGAAAAGATTATACATGCCTTTCAATTCAGAATGGCAATAAAGAAAAAGTAATAAATTTATCAGAATCAGTGACAAAAAAGAATAGTGGGCAGAGGTCCATTCAGCTCAATCCCCTATCCCTTTTGCTAAGGCAGAATATAATCATAGTCCAGGTATATCCCTTTAGGTGCAGCACAGTGGAGACAGGAAATACAAAGTCACATGATCCTGATCAGCCAATGGCTTTACTGCTTTGCCACGGTTCTTGCCAGGAGAAAATGAAAAGAATCCAGCCTTTAAACAGGTTCTGACTGAGAAAGAATTTGTTGTTCCCTTATGGTGCCCTTCCTACCCTCTTTGCTCTTTACTCTAGCGTTTTAGAGGCAAGACTTGGTCCTCAAAAGTTCTCCCCCCAGGGTTGTATCTCAGATACAGAAACTTCATGCTGGTGACTTATTTACACATCAGACACATGATTTAAAAGTAGGGATCTTACTGTGATTGACTCCACTGTTTTATCTTGCCTAAGGAGGCAAAGTTAAGTAATAGCAAAAATT
Organism: Lontra canadensis; assembly: GCF_010015895.1. NCBI lineage: Eukaryota > Metazoa > Chordata > Mammalia > Carnivora > Mustelidae > Lontra > Lontra canadensis. The sequence goes on from NW_022630995.1 coordinate 96,163,704, forward strand.
AAAACATGTTGCTGATTAATGCAACATGTTAAACTTTTGCTTTTTTTTTTTTTTTTAAGTGAAGTAGTTTGGGTTCATATAAAACAGACACTTGCTATCTTTTCCTTATCTCTGAATGTGTGATAATCACAAACAGCTTTTAGAAATCTCCCGGTCAGGGGACTGTCGGCCAGACAATTGTGTGATGTGGCCCAAGACACTAGAAACATTGGCTGGATGCCAAGGAACTTGCACCTTGAAGTTCAATAGGGGAAAAAAAGCTATTTTTCCAAAGGTATAAAGATGACTGTCATTGGAAGACCCAAGTCTAATATGAAGGAGATGGATGCATATGACTGCAACATAAGACAGGAGCTTTTTTATTGTTTAAATGTATTTTTAAATGTTTCCTTTGAAACAAAGACAAATTGTAAGAAGAAGGAGTTATTTCATACTTTAAATGTCTGGGTGCAACTGTCAGTGATCATACCTATGAGCCACCTCAATTATATAGTTTGTATCTGATGATTTTCTAATTTTCTTACCTTATATTACAAATAGTCTTTTTGGATGATGGTGATAAATCTGCATATGGATAGAAGAAAGAGATGTCACCAGACATTTAAAGTAAAACAGCATTTCTCAAACTTGTTTTTACTATTGCCTCTTAAAGAACCTTTTAAGATATTTTTTCCAAATATACCTCTGCATGACATTTTGATAACATAAATAGACTGCATATTTGTTTGTGTTTGAAAGATATTTTGCCTCTCAAAATATTTTTTCATAACCTTAAGAATGATAATGCCCCTATTAAAAATGCTTGGGGTAGAGAGAAATTAGAACCTAGAGATGCAGCTTTTGATGTATAATTTCCCCTCAAACTTGTGGGAGTTGCCTACATATCAACTCAAAAGAGAAAACCACAACCCATCTGGAGTATGCTGAATACTCTTTTGCCATAGAACCTTTACATATTGATTCATGTACTCTTTTGAGTACTCTGAATATTTGGAGAAGAGAAACATTCTAGATGGAAAAGGAGGTCAAAAGCAACAGGGAAGCTTCCCTCCACAGCTAAATTCCCCCAGAGAATGCAAATAGTTCTTACTGAATCCTTGCAATGGATGAACAGAAATTCTAAATTATTAAATCCAAATTATCACATTTTTGTATGTAAATAAGATTTTTTTGTATGTAAATAAGATTTGTATTCATATGTATTTTATTCATTTTTTTAAACTGTTGATTTGGGGACCAGACCATGTACTGGAGACACAGAGAGTTATGTCATGAAGAAATTGCCCCATAATTGTTCACATTACATCAGAACCAGCTATGAAAACAAGCCATTTTAGCAACATAAAAAGAACTATAGGAAAGGTATGAACCTGGTCATAGAGTAACACAGAGAGTAATGTGGGCAATCATGAGGTGATGCTTGAGCTACTAGTAGTCTAGAAATCAGGAAGGGAAACTAGGGAGGAATGGTGTACTGGGGCTCAGAAAGGGTTATTGTGACTTTCTTTTGGAGGAGGAGAGAGATGTAAACATGCTTATAAGAGTGACAGGAAGAATGTGCTAGAAAAAGAAGTTGAAATCTACAACATAGGGCATAACAATAGAGTTGCATAGGTGGAGGAAAAATTATCTGCTAGAAGTCAGGAACTTAGGTTCTAATATGTCTTTACTATTTTTTTCAATGTGTTTTTTATTGTCGTGAAATGCACGTCAAACTTACCATTTCAGAAGTTTTTATGTGTACAGTTCAGTGGTATTAAGTACATTCATGTTGTACAAACATCACTACCATCCATCACCAGAAGACTCTTCATTTTGCAAAACTGAAACTATGTAACTATTAAGCATGAACTGTCTACTCCCATATTCTGTCTACTCCCAGCCTCTGGCAACCACCACTCTACTTTCTGTCTCTATCATTTGGACTAGTCTAAATCCTTCATGTAAGTGGAATCATACAGTATTTTTTTAGATTTTTTGTGATTGACTCATTTCATTTAGTATAATGTCCTCAAAATTTATCCATGTTTTAACATGGGTCACAATTGTTCCCCCTCTTTTAAGGCTGAATAATACTCTATTATATGCATATATACACACATTTTTCTCATCCATTCTTCTACCAATGGCATTGGGTGACTAGGCTTTTTGCTATTGTTAGTAATGCTGCTATGTACATGGGTATACAAATACTTCTTTGAGATTCCGCTTTAATTTTTTTTAGTATATTCCCAGAAATGAATTGCTGAATTATAGGGCATTTTTATTTTAAATTTTTCAGGAACCACTAAAACTTTCTCCATAAAATCTGCACCACTATACATTCCCATAAACAGTGCACAAAAAATTCTAATTTTTCCATGTTCTCAGCAACACTTATTACTTGCTGGGTTTTGTTTGTTCAGTTGGTTTTACTTTATTTTGTTCTCTGACTGTAGTTATCCTAATGGGATATTAGGTATCCCTAGCATAAGAGGACATCTCGTTGTAGTTTTGATTTGGATTTTTCTTTTTTTTTTTTTTAAGGTTTAATTTATTTATTTGACAGAGATACAGTGAGAGAGGGAGCACAAGCAGGGGTAATGGGAGAGGGAGAAACAGGCTTTCTGCTCTGATCTTAGGACCCTGGGATCGATCCTAGGACCCTGGGATCATGACCTGAGCCAAAGGCAGATGCTTAATGACTGAGCAGCCCAGGCCCCCCTAATTTGCATTTTTCTAATGATGAGTGATGTTGATCATATTTTTATGTAGTTATTGGCCATTATCTTCTTTGGAGTAATGTCTGTATAAGTCCTTTGCCTATTTTTAAATCAAGTTGCTTGGTTTTTATTGTGTTTTATTAGTCCTCTGTATGTTTGGGATATTAATAAATGCCTTATCAGATACATGACTTGCAAATATTGCTGGCTTCCGTAGACTGCCTTTTTACTCTGCTGATAGTATTCTTTCTTTTAAAAAGATTTATTTATCTATTTGGGAGAGAGAGAGTGCAAGTGCATGAACAGGAGGGAGAGGCAGATGGAGAGGGATAGAATCTCAAGCAGACTCCCAGCTGAGGGCAGTTCTGGACATGGGGCTCAATTTCATGACCCTGAGATCACATCCTAAGCCAAAATCAAGAGTCGGATGCTTAACAGACTGAGCCACCCCGGTGCCCTGAAAGTACCTTTTGACTCTTTTTTTTTTTTTTTTAATTTTCAGGAAGTCAAGTTTGCCTATTTTTCTTTTGTTGCCTGTATCCTTGGTGCCATATGCAAAAAATATTCACCAAATCCAATGCCATGAAGTTTTTACCTAAATTTTCTTCTAAGACTTTTACACATTTAGATCTTACAGTTAGGTCTTTGATCCCTTTTGAGTTAATATTTGTATATTGTGTTAAGTAAGGTCCAACTTCATTCTTTCACAATAGATATCCAATTTTCCCAGCTCTTAATAAAACAAAAACAAAAACAAAAACAAAAACAAACTGTTCTTGCCTTATGGAATTATCTTGGCCCTTATTCAAAATCATTTGACCATATTTGTGAGGTTTATTTCTGGGCTCTCTATTCTATTCCATTGATCTACATTTCAGTTTTTATGCCAGCACATACTATTTTGATTACTGTAGCTGTTTAGTAAGTTTTGCAATGAGGAGTCTGATTCCTCTAGCTTTATTTTCCTTTTTAAAATTGTTTTGGCTATTTGGGGTCCCTTGAGATTCCATATCACTTTTTTTTTTTAAAGATTTTATTTCTTTATTTGACAGAGATCACAAGTAGGTAGAGAGGCAGGCAGAGAGAGAGGAGGAAGCAGGCTCCCTGCTGAGCAGAGAACCCTGAACCCAGAACCCTGAGATCATGACCTGAACCAAAGGCAGAGGCTTAACCCACTGAGCCACCCAGGTGCCCCTCCATATCACTTTTAGAATGGATTTGCCACCAAGAATATCATTGGGATTTTGATAGGGATTGTATCAAATCTGTGGATCATTTTGGGTATTACTGACATACAATACTAAGTCTTCCAATTTATGAACATGGGATGTCTTTCCATTCATTTGTGGTTTTTTACACTTCTTTTAACAATGTTTTATAGTTTTTATTTCACTAGTCTTTCACCTCTTTGGTTAATTCCTAAGTATTTTTTGATGTTATTGAACATGAAATTGTTCTTTTAATTTCCCTTTGGGATTGTACATTGTTTTTAGAAGTGCAATTGATTTTTGTGTGTTGACTTTGTATCCAGCTAATTTGCTAAATTTTCTTATTAGTTCTAACAATTTTATATGAAATATTTAGGATCTTCTACATTTAAGTTCATATATCTAGGAACTGATCATTTTACTTCTTCATTTCCAATTTGGATGTTTTATTTTTTTCTTTCCTAAGTCCTCAGGCTAGCAATTCTAATTCTATGTTGAGTGGAAATGCTGAAAGTGAACCTCCTTGCCTTGTTCCTGATCTTGCAGGAAAAGCTTTTAAGTTTTCACCATTGACATTCATATTTGTTATGGGTTTTTCATATATAGGTTTTTGTATGTTGAGATAGTCTCCTTCTCCTGGTTTGTTGAGTATTTGTATCATAAAATAGTGTTTAGTTTTGCCAAAAACCTTCATTGACTGAAATTATCTTTTTTTTTTCATTCTTCTAATGTGATGTATTACATCGATCACTTTTTATATGTTGAACCACCCTTGCATTGTAGGAATAAATCCCACTTGCTCATGGTGCTTTTAATATGCTGCTGAATTTGGGTTGCTAGAACTTTGTTGAGAATTTTTGCATCAGTATTCATCAGGGATATTAACCTGTAGTTTTCTTTTAGTGTGTCTATTGGTTTTTTGTAGTGTAATTTAAAAATTTCCCTTTCATTTACTTTTGTATATATTCTATAACTATTTTCTTTGTGGCTACTTTACATCCTAAAGTTATAACATTCTTGAATTTATCAATTAACTAAAATAATACACAGGATTATGTAGAAAAAAGTACGGAATTACAAATCAAAGTTATAATTAATTTTATAACTTCCCATGTATTTACTTTACTGTTTTTTTTTATTTCTTCTTAAAGCTTTGAATTACTGTCCAGTGTCCTTTTATAGTAACCTGTAGTTTTACAGTTGGCTTTTCTTGCAGGAGGTCTACGAATAATAAACACACTCTGCAGTTTATCTGGAATCACTTAATTTCTTCTTCACTTCTGAAGGACAATTTGCCCAAAATAGGAGTCTTAATTGACAGAGTTGTTTGTTTTTTGTTTTGTTTTGTTTTTTGTTTTTTCTTTTCTTTCTTTTCCTTCAATACTTTAAATATATCAACCCCACTACCTTCTGGCCTCCAAAGTTTCTGATGAGAAATCTGCTGAGAATCTTAATAAGAATCACATGACAAATTGCTTTTCTCTTGCTGCTTTCAAAGTTTTCTCCTTGTTTTTGTCTTTCAACAACTTGGCTATAATGTGTCTCACTGTGGGTCTCTGAATTCATCCCACATAGGATTTGTTAAGCTTCTTACATATTTATATTTATGTCTTACACTACATTTGGGAAATGCTCAGCTGTTATTTTTTCAAATACACTCTGCCATTTTTTCACTCTTCTGAGACTCCCATAATGTATATGATGGCTTGTTAAATAGGGACCAACAAATCACTTAGGCTCTGTTCAGTTTTCTTCACACTTCCTCTTTTTCTCCCTCAGACTCAGTAATTTCAGTTTTCCTATTTTCAAGTTACCAATTCTTTTGCTTGTTCAAATATATCTTTGAATTCTTTTTGTGAATTTATGTCTGTTATTGTACATTTCACCTCAAGAATGTTTTGAGTGTTGTTGACACACAATGTTTCAGATGTACAACACAGTTATTCAACAACACTGTACATTATGCTATGCTCTCCAAAATGTAGCTACCATCTCTCATCATGAAACACTATTACAATACCATTGACTATATTTCCTGTGCTGTACCTTTTATTCTTGTGATTTACTCATTCCAAATTGAAGCCCATATCTCCCACACCCTTTCAACCATTTTTTCCATCGGCACATCCCCTCACCTTTGTTCTTTGTATTTATGAGTCTGATTCACTACTTGTTTGTTTATTCACTTTTTTGTTTTGTTTTTTGGATACCACATATGCATGAAAATCATATGGTATTTATCTATCTCAGTCTGACTTATTTTATTTAGCATAATATCTTCTAGGTCCATCCATGTTGTTGCAAATGGCAAGATGTCATTTTTTCTGGTTGAATTTTATAGACACACACACACACACATACATATCATATCTTCCTTATCCATTCTTCTATTGTTGGGTGCTTGAGCAACTTCCTTATCTTGGCTATTGTTAACAATCCTGCAATAAACATAGTTTTCTTTGAATAAGTATGCAGTAGTGGAATTACTAAATCATATGATAATTCTATTTTTAATTTTTTGAATAACTTCCAAACTGTTTTCTGCAGTGGCCATACCAATTTTACATTTCTACCAACAATGTATAAAGGTTCCTTTTTCTCCATATTCTTCTCAATACTCTTCTTCCTTGCATGTTTGATTCTAGCCATTCTGGCAGGTGTAACATATCTCCTTGTGGTTTTAACTTCCATTTTCTTGATGATTAGTGATGTTGAGCATCTTTTCTTGTGTCTGTTGGCCATTTGTATGACTTCTCTATAAAAATATCTATTCAGGTCCTCTGCACATTCTGAAATTGGATTTTTTGGTTTTTTCTGGTGTTAATTTGTGTAAGTTCTTTATATATTTTGGATATTAACCCTTTATTGGATATACCATATGCAAGTATCTTCTTCCATTCAGAAGTATGACTTTTTGTTTTGTTAGTGGTTTCTTTTGCTGTGCAGAAGGTTTTTATTTTGTTGCAGTCCCAGTAGTTTGTTTTTGCTTTTGTTCTTTTTGCTTTTTTTTCTCTTGTCTGATGTTAAAGAAATTACTGCCTATCGTCTTTTCTAGAAGTTTTATGATTTCAGGTCTCACATTTAGGTCTTTAATTCATTTTGAGTTTATTTTTTTATATGGTATAAGAAAGTGATCCAGTTTCAATGTTTTCCATATAGAAGTCCAGAATTATTTTGTCTTCTCTTTGGGTTTTTTTTTTTTTCAATCTCCTTTCCATGCCAAAAAAAAAATATTTTTTTTTCTTTTTGCATCTTTTGTTTTTGTTTTATTTTTATTTATTTATTTGTATACAGTATTTTCTGGATTTTCTCCATGTCTTCCATGAGTTTTTTGAACAACTTTATTGCAACTTTTCAGATTTGGGATTTGAAGCCACTCACCCTGACTTAAGTCAGTTTTCTTTAAATGTAAAGTGGGGATGATAACATAATCTTCATTGGGCTGTTTTTGAACATTTAGAAGTGCCAGGAGATAATTAATATAGGTTACTGGTAGAGCTTTAAATGTGTATCTGTGCATATACTATCATGCCATGATTACTTTTTAAGATGATGTCATTGACAGTGCTCATAATTCAGTAGGAAGTATTGGGCTAAAGAGGTGATTGTCAATAATCTTTTTGTGGCTATTACCACATTCATATAGTCTCTTGCTGTACATTTAGAAGTCTCAATTTTCAAATATTTCTACAAGACACATCATTTTTGAGAATTCACCTTCAAATAAAACTTTTCTTTCAAGTTATTTTCTTTTCTTTCAAGTTATTACTTTCTAAGGCAGATTTCTAAGCTGCTCTACATCAGAGTGTGACAAATATAACAATTACAATTTGCTTTTTATTGTTGTTGTTCCACTAAATAGTGATCCAAACAAATTGTATTAACTTTTATAAAAGATCAAGGGTATCCAAGGATTATTTCTTTGCTCATTTATAGCACATAAACCATGCATCAAATTGAATAGTGTGGGCACTTGCCATCATGCTTATCATGACTGGCTCACTTGTAGAATTATTGAGCTCAATTTTATGTTTATTAAATTCTTGTTCTCTCTGGAGAGTCTTCCATCAAGACCCATCTGAGATAAAGGGGTAGCAAGGAAAATATTTTAAATGGTAGAGCAGAAGCCAGGATTATAAAAATGAGCCCAATATAAGTCATGTTCCTAGTTGTTATTCTTGTGTTGGAAATAGCAGTGGTGACTTCACTTTAAAAATCTAGAGGCATAGGTGCCTGGGTGGCTCAGCTGGTTAAGTGGCTGCCTTTGGCTCAGGTCATGATCCCAGGGTCCTGGGATCAAGACCCACGTCATGCTACCTGCTCAGCGGAGAGACTGCTTCTCCCTCTCCCTCTGCCTATTGCTCTGACTACTTGTGCTCTCTATCTCTCTGTCAAATAAATAAATAAAATCTTAAAAAAAAAACCTTCAAAAAAATAAAATAAATAAAAAATAAAACCCCAGAAGCAAAAGATATATAGACAGGAAATATATATGCTTACTCTTACATATATTTTTCTTCCTTGTTAGCCTACAGCTAGCAGAGGTTATAATGCTTAGGCTTTCCTGGAATAAGACAACTGCTGGATATGTTTCAGTTTGGACTGCTATTTTACACTATCAGCAGAAAGATTAAAACCATCCTTTTTGCTATAAATGTTTTCTACTGAAGATACATAATTAAGACAGTGACTAAATTGATTATATAAAACTACAAAATTATTCCCTTATTATAAACCCAGATATCTTAAAAGTAAATTGTATGTAATATATGTTATGACTATAATATAAATAATATACTATATGTTATACAGTATAAAATGCAAACAATATATCTAATATAAATAATGGCTAAGAGGTTGATAAAATAAATATGAAATAAATTGATATGAAATTTGAGCAAATATCACAATCAACATACTCTTTTCTCCTTTATTTTTCTGAAATACATAATTTTATCATACAAAATTGCACTCCTATTTAGAAGAAAATTAATAAGAAACATTTTCTATAATTTAAACACACGCACACACACACACACACATATGTGTATACATATGTTTATATATGGCCGAGGAAGAGGGAGAAGGAAAGAGAATCTTAAGCAGGCTCTACACCTACCACAGAGCCTGAGGCAGGGCTCAATCTCAGAATCCTGAGAACACGACCTGAGCTGAAATCAAGAGTCAGATGTTTAACTGACTGAGTTACCCAAGCACCCCAAAATATATATATTTTAAAGTATAAAGTATTGCGTTATTTATAGCCTACTTTATTCTAAACACGATTTGTGGCATTTTATGGAATAATGTATAACATAACAAGATTAAATAAAACAAAGATACTAGGAAGAAGAAAAAATAAAAGTAAAAAAAATAAGTGAAATAAAGGACATAGTAATTACAGAAAACATACTTTTTCCCCATCTTACATAATGTTTATTTTACTTAAATAACTTTCTTTAGTATTTTAAATTCTTTTTTTTAATAATTTAAAAAAAATTATAGACATATAATGTATTATTAGCCCCAAGGGTACAGGTCTGTGAATCACCAGGTTTACACACTTCACAGCACTCACCATAGCACATACCTTCCCCAGTGTCCATAACCTCACCATCCTCTCCCTACACCCTCCCCCTGGCCACCCTCAATTTGTTTTGTAACATTAAGAGTCTCTTATGGTTTGTCTCCCTCCTGATCACATCTTGTTTCATTTATTCTTTTCGTACCCCCCAAACTCCCCACGTTGCATCTCCACTTCCTCATATCAGGGAGATCATATGATAGTTGTCTTTCTCTGATTGACTTATTTGACTAAGCATAATACCCTCTAGTTCCAGCCACGTCATTGCAAATGGCAAGATTTCAATTCTTTTGATGGCTGCATAGAATTCCATTGTGTATATATACCACTTCTTCTTTATCCATTCATCTGTTGATGGACATCTAGGTTCTTTCCATAGTTTGGCTACTGTGGACATTGCTGCTATAAATATTTGGGTGCACGTGCCCCTTTGGATCACTACATTTTTGTCTTTAGGGTAAATACCCAGTAGTGCAATTGCTAGGTCATAGGGTAGCTCTATTTCCAACTATTTGTGGAACCTCCATGCTGTTTTCCAGAGTGGTTGCACCAGCTTGCTTTTCCTCCAATAGTGTAGGAGGGTTCCCCTTTCTCCACATGCTCATCAGCATCTGTCATTTCCTGACTTGTTAATTTTAGCCATTCTGACTGGTGTGAGGTGGTATCTCATTGTGGTTTTGATTTGTATTTCCCTGATGCCGAGTGATGTGGAGCACTTTTTCATGTGTCTGTTGGCCATTTGGATGTCTTCTTTGAAGAAATGTCTGTTCATGTCCTCTGCCCATTTCTTGATTGGATTATTTGTTCTTTGGGTGTTGAGTTTGCTAAGCTCTTTATAGATTTTGGATACTAGCCCTTTATCTGATATGTCATTTGCAAATATCTTCTCCCATTCTTTCGGTTGTATTTTGGTTTTGTTGACTGTTTCCTTTGCTGTGCAAAAGCTTTTGATTTTTTTTTTTAAATTCTTTTTATTTATTTATTTTTAAGATTTTATTTATTTGACAGAGAGATATCATTAATAGACAGAGAGGCAGGAGGAGAGAGGTGGGGAAGCAGGCTCCCTGCTGAGCAGAGAACCTGATGCGGGGCTCGATCCCAGGACCCTGAGATCATGACCTGAGCTGAAGGCAGAGGCTTAACCCACTGAGCCACCCAGGCGCCGCAAAAGATTTTGATCTTGATGAAGTCCCAATTGTTCATTTTTGCCCTTGCTTCCCTTGCCTTTGGCGACGTTCATAGGAAGAAGTAGCTGTGGCTGAGGTCGAAGAGATTGCTGCCTGTGTTCTCCTCAAGGGTTTTGATGGATTCGCTTCTCACATTGAGGTCCTTCATCCATTTTGAGTCTATTTTCGTGTGTGGTGTAAAGAAATTTCATTTTTCTGCATGTGGCTGTCCAATTTTCCCAACACCATTTGTTGAAGAGGCTGTCTTTTTTCCATTAGACATTCTTTCCTGCTTTGTCAAAGATTAGTTGATCAAAGAGTTGAGGATCTATTTCTGGGCTCTCTATTCTGTTCATTGATCTATGTGTCTGTTTTTGTGCCAGTACCATACTGTCTTGATGATGACAGCTTTGTAATAGAGCTTGAAGTCTGAAATTGTGATGCCACCAACTTTGGCTTTCTTTTTCAATATTCCTTTGGCTATTTGAAGTCTTTTCTGGTTCCATATAAATTTTAGGATTATTTGTTCCATTTCTTTGAAAAAAATGGATGGGATTTTGATCGAGATTGCATTAAATGTGTAGATTGCTTTAGATAGCATAGATATTTTCACAATATTTGTTCTTCCAGTCCAGGAGCATGGAACATTTTTCCATTTCTTTGTGTCTTCCTCAGTTTCTTTCATGAGTACTTTATAGTTTTCTGAGTATAGATTCTTTGCTTCTTTGGTTAGGTTTATTCCTACGTATCTTATGGTTTGGGGTGCAATTGTAAATGGGATTGACTCCTTTAATTTCTCTTTCTTCTGTCTTGTTGTTGGTATAAAGAAATGTAACTGATTTCTGTGCATTGATTTTATATCCTGACACTTTACTGAATTCTTGTACAAGTGCTAGCAGATTTGGAGTGGAGTCTTTTGGGTTTTCCACATATAGTATCATATCATCTGCAAAGAGTGATAGTTTGACTTCTTCTTTGCTGATTTGGATGCCTTTAATTTCTTCTTATTGTCTGATTGCTGAGGCTAGGACTTCTAGTACTATGTTGAAGATCAGTGGTGATAATGGACATCCCTGCTGTGTTCCTGACCTTAGCGGAAAAGCTGTCGGTTTTTCTCCATTGAGAATGATATTTGCGGTGGGTTTTTCATAGATGGCTTTGACAATATTGAGGTATGTGCCCTCTATCCCTACACTTTGAAGAGTTTTTATCAGGAAGGGATGCTGTACTTTGTCAAATGCTTTTTCAGCATCTATTGAGAGTATCATATGGTTCTTGTTCTTTCTTTTATTAATGTATTGTATCACATTGATTGATTTGCGGATGTTGAACCAACCTTGCAGCCCTGGAATAAATCCCACTTGATCGTGGTGAATAATCCTTTTGATATACTGTTGGATCCTATTGGCTAGTATTTTGGTGAGAATTTTTGCATCTGTGTTTATAATTCTCTTTTTGATGGGATCCTTATCTTGTTTTGGGATCAAGGTGATGCTGGCTTCATAAAATGATTTTGGAAGTTTCCCTTATATTTCTATTTTTTGGAACACTTCAGGAGAATAGGAATAAATTCTTCTTTAAATGTTTGGTAGAATTCACCTGGGAAGCTGTCTGGCCCTGAGCTTTTGTTTGTTTGGAGATTTTGGATGACTGTTTCAATCTCCTTACTGGTTATGGGTTGCATATTTCTTCCTGGTTCAGTTGTGGTAGTTTATATGTCTGTAGGAATGCATCCATTTCTTCCAGATTGTCAAATTTGTTTGCGTAGAGTTGCTCATAGTATGTTCTTATAATTGTCTGTATTTCTTTGGTGTTGGTTGTGATCTCTCCTCTTTCATGCATGATTTTATTTATTTGGGTCCTTTCTCTTTTCTTTTTGATAAGTCTGGCCAGGGGTTTATCAATCTTATTAATTCTTTCAAAGAAACAGCTCCCAGTTTTGTTGATTTGTTCTATTGTTTTTTTGTTTGTTTGTTTGTTTGTTTCTATTTCATTGATTTCTGCTCTGATCTTTATGATTTCTCTTCTCCTTCTGGGTTTAGGGTTTCTTTGTTGTTCTTTCTCCAGCTCCTTTAGGTGTACAGTTAGGTTGTGTATTTGAGACCTTTCTTGTTTCTTGAGAAAGGCTTGTATCGCTATATATTTTCCTTTCAGGATTGCCTTTGCTGTGTCCCACAGATTTTGAACCATTGTGTTTTCATTATCATTTGTTTCCATGAATTTTTAAAATTCTTCTTTAATTTCCTGGTTGACCCATTCATTCTTTAGAAGGATGCTGTTTAGTTTCCGTGTATTTGGGTTCTCTCCAAAGTTCCTCTTGTGACTGAGTTCTAGCTTCAGTGGATTGTGGTCTGAAAATATGCAAGGAATGATCCCAATCTTTTGATATTGGTTGAGACCTGATTTAGGACCGAGGATGTGATCTATTCTGGAGAGTGTACCATGTGCACTAGAGAAGAATGTGTATTCTGTTGTTTTGGGATGAAATGTTCTGAATATATCTGTGATATCCATCTGGTCCAGTGTGTCATTCAAGGCCTTTATTTCCTTGTTGATCTTTTGCTTGGATGATCTGTGCATTTCAGTGAGTGGAGTGTTAAAGTCCCCTACTATTATTGTATTATTGTTGATGTGTTTCTTTGATTTTGTTATTAATTCGTTTATATAGTTGGCTGCTCCCATGTTAGGGGCATAGATATTTAAAATTGTTAGATCTTCTTGTTGGACAGATCCTTTGAGTATGATATAGTGTCCTTCCTCATCTCTTATTATAGTCTTTGGCTTAAAATCTAATTGATCTGATATAAGGATGGCCACCCCAGCTTTTCTTCTCATGTCCATTAGCATGGTAATTTGTTTTCCACTCCCTCATTTTAAATCTGGAGGTGTCTTCAGTCTAAAATGAGTTTCTTGTAGGCAGCATATTGATTTTTTTTTTTTTTTATCCATTCTGATACCCTGTTTCTTTTGATTGGGGCATTTAGCCCATTTACATTCAGGGTAATTATTGAGAGATATGAATTTAGTGCCATTGTATTGCCTGTAAGGTGACTGTTACTGTATATTGTCTCTGTTCCTTTCTGATCTACTACTTTTAGGGTCTCTCTTTGCTTAGAGGACCCCTTTCAATATTTTCTGTAGAGCTGGTTTGGTGTTTGCAAATTCTTTCAGTTTTTGTTTGCCCTGGATGCTTTTTATCTCTCCTTCTATTTTCAGTAATAGCCTAGCTGGATATAATATTCTTGGCTGCATATTTTTCTCATTCAGTACCCTGAGTATATCATGCCAGTTCTTTCTGGCCTGCCAGGTCTCTCTGGTTAAGTCCACTGCCAATCTAAGATTTTTACCATTGTATGTTACAGACTTCTTGTCCTGGGATGTTTTCAGGATTTTCTCTTTGTCACTAAGACTTGTAAATTTTACTATTAGTTGACAGGATGTGAACCTATTCTTGATTTTGAGGGGGGTTCTCTGTACTTCCTGGATTTTGATGCTTGTTCCCTTTGCCATATTAGGGAAATTCTCTACAATAATTCCCTCCAATATACCTTCTGCTCCCCTCTCTCTTTCTTCTTCTTTTGGAATCCCAATTATTCTAATGTTTCATCTTATGGTATTACTTTTCTCTCGAATTCTCCCCTCGTGGTCCAGTAGTTGTCTCTCTTTTGCTCATGTTCTTTATTCTCTGTCATTTGGTCTTCTATATCACTAGTACTTTCTTCTGCCTCATTTATCCTAGCAGTAATAGTCTCCATTTTTTTATTGTACCTCATTAATAGCTTTGTTGATTTCAACTTGGTTAGATTTTAGTTCTTTTATTTCTCCAGAAATGGCTTTTATTTCTCCAGACAGGGTTTCTCTATTATCTCCATACCTTTTTTGAACCTGACTAGAACCTTGAGAATCATCATTCTGAACTCTAGATCTGACATATTACCAATGTCTATATTGATTAGGTCCCTAGCCTTCAGTACTGCCTCTTGTTCTTTTTTTTGTGGTGAGTTTTTCCACCTTGTCATTTTGTCCAGATAAGAATATATGAAGGAGCAAATAAAATACTAAAAGGGTGGCAAAGACCCCAGGAAAATGTGCTTTAGCCAAATCAGAAGGGACCCCGAATCGTGGGGTGGGGTGAGAAAGGGGGTAAAAAGAAGTTCAGAAAAAAAAATTTTTTTTTTAAAAGAAAACAAATAAAGAAAAAAACATATATATATGTTAGACTGGTGACTAGAACAGGGTCACCCACTTCATTTGGGGTGTATTTTGGTCTCTTAGAAGAAACTAGCTCCCAAAGTTTTAAAGAATTAGAAACATATATAAGGATAAGAACAATGAAGGCATGGAATATGACTATAAAGATGAAAAAAAATTTTAATTTCTAAAAAAAGAATTGATAAGATAAGTTGGTTGGGAGAATACAGAAAAAAGAAATTGAAGAGAATTTGCTCAGGCTGGAGACTAGAACAAGCCCAGTCCTAGATTTAGGGTGTATTTTGATCTATTAGAAGAAGTTGTACCACAAATTTTTAGAAGAAAAAACCCTATGTGTATACAAAAAATAAAGTTAGATACAATGAAGGATAAAATATGACTATAATAATGAAAGTTCAAAGAAGATTATTATTATTTTTTTTAATGAAAGTTATTGTTAAGGTAAACTAGTTAAAAAACATTAAAAGAGGAAAGGGTAAAAGTTAAAAAAAATTAGCAGAAGAAAAAATGAGATTAAAAAAATTAATTAACTTTACAAGACTAAAGAATCATGGGTAGAAAGCCATGAATGCCTTGCTTTGCTTTCTCCTCCTCTAGAATTCCGCTATTCTCCTTGGTACATGAACTTGGTCTTGGCTGGATTTCTTGTTGATCTTCTGGGAGAGGGGCCTGTTGTATGATTCTCAAGTGTCTTTGCCCAAGGTAGAATTGCACCGCCCTTACCATGGGCCAGCCTAAGTAATCCACTCGGGTTCGCTTTCAGGAGCTTTTGTTCCCTGAAAGCTTTTTTGTAGAGTTCCAGAGGACGGGAATGAAAATGACAGCCTCCCAATCTCTGTCCCAGAGGAGCTGAATGCTCAGGGTCACACTCCTCAGTGCGCCCTCAGAGAAAAGCACTCAATCATTCCTGTCTTCCTGGCCCCCGTCTGCGCTCTGAGCTCACCCAGTCTGTGACCAAGCATCTCTGTCTTTGGCACACAGCTCTGTCTGGAGTCTCGGAACCCTGGAGATCCCTGAGCTCTTCCAGGGGGGTCTCCCCGGATCTTGTGGGGACCCTACTCACAGAGCAGTGGCCTGTGCCGTGGATTATGGTTCAAGGTAACTCCGAGTTGACAGCTCACTCCTCAGCTCTGTCTCCATAGCTGGCTTCCCCACTCTAATATCTGGGAGCTCTGTGACACTCAGATACCCCTGATCCTTCTGTGACCCCACGGGACCTGAAACCATGTGTCCCCGCATGGGCTTCACCCTGGTTTAACCTCTGGAGCAATGTCCCTTAGTGGAGCAGACTTTTAAAAGTCCTGATTTTGTGCTCTGTTGCTCTGCCGCTTGCCGGGAGCTGGCCCCTCCCCCTGCAGTCTATCTTCAGGTTGCTTTGGATTCACTTCTCCACCAGTCCTACCTTTCAGAAAGTGATCGATTTTCTGTTTCTAGAATTGCTGCTCTTCTCTTTGATCTCCTGTTGGATGTGTAGGTGTTTGGGGTGGTTTGATAAGCTATCTAGCTGATCTCCTGCTACCTGATGTCATCTCAGCCTGCTACTTCTCCGCCATCTTGATTCCTCCTCCTACAGAAAACATACTTATTAATTTTTGTATATCTTCCTGTGAGCATCCTATAGAACAAAATAAAACAAAAATAATCAGTTACAAAAGTCAATGTTAATAGGATTAAAATAGGACAATTGATTTATTGAGTACCTTCTTAGTGCTGAAACCATAAATAAATCACTGAGTAAACTAGAGGTTTCAAAAAAAAAGTAGAATTTTCAAGTTGAAAACCACTTCTATAAAGTAAACGTACATTGTAAGATTTTATAGACCTATCTCTAATAATAGTCCTCAATCTACCAAAGCATGATGAATTAAAATTAATTCTATGAAGAGATCCAAAAAAGAAGAGCTAGACAGCTACATGATCGTCCTTCTTAGTCAAAAGATGAAATATTTACAATAGAGTTTGGGGGATGGGGTGGGAGTTGATTTTTCTAAATTTTTCTAAATTTTCTAAATTCTAAATTTTCTAAATTTAAATCTAAATTTCTAAATTTCTAAATTTTCTAAATCTCAATTCTAAATTTTCTAAATTTTCTAAATTTGAGTTAATAGTAAAAATTTTTTTTATATAAAGCTTTTCAAAGATTCTTTGTTTCTTGTAGTCAGAAGATCTTAACTGCACAATCATGAGGACAAAAGTTTTATTTTCATTGTGCTTGTCAATATTTATTATAACTACATTTAATGACAAGGTATAATAACAATGCCTTTTACAATTATCAACAAACTATTATTAGGGTATTTTTTTTTACTAGAATTTTTTTCTTTAAAAAAATTTGTTTTGTGCTTTCTTGTTTTTAGTGTCCATCCTTACTCATTTGTTATGCTTGGTGAAAAATATTTAATAAAAAAAAATGGATAGAAAAATAAATTTTAATTATTTTTTTTTCATTCAATATGTTCTCCTTATCCTCCCCTTTTCTGACCTCATTTAACTTTATTGTCCATTTGGGATTTATTCCCTCAAGGAGAAATGGCAGAGTAGAAAGCAGAAATAACCTCAAAGTCACTCTTTAAAATTTCCAAATCTTAAAAGCACTAAAGTCATTATGTTAGTTGTGCCTGAGGCAATATAAAATGAATCAAAACAAGCAAAGAAAAAAAGCAAGCAAAAAACACAGTAAGTGGAGTAATACTTCAAAGGGAAAAGCAGAAGGTTAGTGAAGGAAGAAATTTCTCTCTCTCTGACTCTCTCTCTCTCTCTTTCTCTCTCTCTATATATATTAGAGGTAGTAGAGTAGTCATAACCTGGAATTTTTAAATAGTTTCTTCTTCTGTAATTTTAGGATCAAGTTACCTGATGGAACCATTAGATCCATAAGTTAGAGAGTGATTTACATAAAAAATAATAAATTCTGAAAAACAGCTTCAAAGCCTATTTGATCAGATTATAAAGCCTATGAACCTTTCCTGCACATGAGATGGGAAAATGATGAGAAGAGTGGCTCTTGCTACTGAACTCAGATGACCATATAATTTATCAACCAAGCTGAGACTCTTATGAGAGTGAAAAAGGATGCTATGAAAAATCACACTAGAAAAGTGGATGTAATGGGATTTTTTCCAGCAAACTGAGGTGTCCTTTCACACTTACATTTAACAGAAGTGAGAAGGGAAAGTTAAATTTGGCATGTGTAGTGCTCACATTCAATGATAAGACCTCTGTCTTACATGATTTTAGGATGCTTTCTCAACTTAGAAATCAGACTTAGTTAATAGCTTCCTTCTGACATGCGATTTCAAATTATTTCTGGATTTAATTTTTTTGTGGGAGCAAATAAAATGTAACATGATAAACATGCAGTATTAAAATCTGTCCCCAATAATTTAAGACAGTATCATTCCAAAAACTGGAGAGAATTTGTTTTAGGGAATTTCTTTCAAAGGCAAAATGGATAAAGAAAAAGATGATCCCTAATATATTGTGGCAAATAAGTGAAAATTTAACTGGAGAAGTCAAAGTCCAAGGAGCAGTTTTATGGAGAGAATGTGGATTTCCATGTATCCTTTGCTTACTGTTTGAACATTTAATCTAGTGCAAACTTTATGAAGGTTTTTAAGATCAGGGTATGTAATGTAAATTTTCTTTAAATGTAGACTGTAGGGCATGGTTGTAAATTTTTTTTTAAAGTGAATTAGTGCAATTTTATGAAGTCTAAATTGACCTTCATAACAATTAGATGTATATGTATGTATGTAATACATGTAAGTATATATTATATAGTAAATATAAATAAATATTACTTTATATTTTAATCTGCTTAACTCATAAAGTTTTTTTTTAAATAACTTGTGTCACTTGTAATAACTAATGGTTTTTTTTACTGTTTCTATGTACTATAGTTTATTAAATTCAATTTTCTCAAAATATATTCTGCAAAACCATTAGCCCATAAGGTGTTCTGGATATATTATGTGGTTAAACACATTTAGAAAAACAGCATAGTATATCCCTTTCTTAAGGATTTACAAAGTACAAACTAAATCATTCATGTAGATTTGCATGAAGAAATTTTTAGTTTGATTAACATAGTTTTTTTTTCCAAACTTATTTTGTCAAAGAACCTTTGTTTTATTTAAATACTTTTAATGTCTTATAGAATTAGTATTTGGCTAAAACACACTGAGTGAAATTAATTTTTAGAAGTCCATGTAGTTGAACAGTCAGGCAGTTTTCTATCATCTCTATTTAAGCAATGTTCACATTTTATGGTATTTAAAATGGTAAGGATAGCTAGCTAATGATGTTATAGTGTTTAGGAACGATTTACTAAGACTGTATTAAATCTAGATATGTAATAGTGGGTAAACTGGCTTTCAAATTTACTCATAGCTGTAATATTCCATAATTTGTCTTTTTATTAGTTACTGAATGGAAGGGATTGTTTTAAAGGATCATAGTGTCCTTAAGGAATATATATTGAGTCAGAGATTTTCTTACTGGTTATTTGGCTGCTTCACTATTGTAACTGATTTGTCAGTGGGAAAAGAATAAAATTTTATAGTTTATGTATAATTATGTGTAAATTAATGAAGATTAAATTTCCATGTTTTGTCCAGACATTAAGCTGGCCTAAAATATATATACCTAGAACAATTTAGAGATATATCTTGGTGTAGAAATACATTTATTCTTTCTACTGCAAAACCAATAAAAGTATTTTGGAAACCACAAATAGCACTAATAAGAATTTACTTTGAAATCTGTGATTTTTTTTCATGAGTCTTCTCTGTAAAATAGAATAAATATCTGAATAAGACAATTTTAAAAAGTTTTAACATTTGGAAAAATTATTTTTGAGAGCATTCAGGAAATTGGGTGCTGCACATTTAAAATAATGTGGGTATTTCCACAATCATAAATTATTTAAGTACTTGTGTAGTTGGCTGAATGAGTGAACTGATTTGCTTTTGTAATTTCAGAGTAATGGAAAATAAGGTAGATATTTGGGTTCTCCTTTTGTGTGCTTTTTGTTTTTCAAAATGTAACTAATATAGGTGACAGTTTGAAAAATATTTTGACTTTATAAATACCATAGAAGTCAGTATAATTTTTTATGTTTTTGAGGATCTAGGAACACTTAGTGAATGTCTAATTTTTCAATGCTATTTTTATTTTCTAATGAGTCATTTAACTGATTACATTTCCTGTTAGGACAGTTTTGGTCTTGCTTTCCTCAGTTTGGCTTGTTTAAATTTATAAACTCTATATTGTACTGTTTAGTTTATGTGGTCTAAAACCTGTCAGGGTGTACTGCTATTGACGACTTAATTACATAGAAAAGATTTACTTCAATTTTTTTTTATAACTAAAGTTTTCTTCATATTCAGGTTAATAAATATTATTATCCTTTTATATTCCTTTTAGCTATGTTGTGGATTATTCTATAAGGAAAAATCTCATTCAAAATGACTTATATATTATATATTTTTTTCATAAAAATACTACCTTACCTCTTTCATATATAATTACTTTTAAGTTGAAAAAATATCTTTCAAAAGTACAATTCTGCAGCTCTACAAAGGCAATCTCTGTTTCTTTCCAGATCAGATGACTTTTGTATGGAAGTCACATTTTCATTATCTTTTTTTTTTCTATTAATCTCCTACTGAATTCCATTTCAGTCTCATGTTTCTTAAATAGAATGCAAAGGTAGAGTTATATTAGCAATCTGAAGACTTGCACATATACATTATAGATAATATTTCAGAAAGATGAAAAAAAAATTTCTGGTCTCATAGAATGCTTCACAGGTTTATTAGTGGTCTTGTCATGGTAATTCTCCCCCTTCTCTCACAAATACTATGTTTGTTTAACTTTATGTATCCCTAAGAATCTTGTTTTCCATGTAAATACTGTGCACAAAATAATAAAATTGTGACATTTAAAATATTATTTATGACATGTTTTGTTGCTCAAAAGTGAGATATTTGTTTTTTGAAAGATTTTATATATTTATTCATGACAAAGAGAGAGAAGCAGAGGGAGAAGCAGACTCCCCAGTGAGCAGGGACCCTGATGCAGAACTCAGTCTCAGGACCCTGGTATCATGACCTGAACCGAAGGCAGACGGTTAACCATCTGAGCCACCCAGGTGCCAAAGTGAGATATTTGAATGGACAGATATCAAATGACTTCTTTTATATTCCTCTTCATAAATCTCCATATGTAGCACTTGTTTTCTTCCTCTGGTCAAATGATGGCAATTAGTCAACTTGAATAGAACTAATTTCCCAAATTATGTGTTCAGAAAGATATTCTATAAAGTATGCTTTAGATACTTTCTCTGCCTGAATAACAGATCATAGAGGAAAATCATTTCATGTTACTGGAGGTATTTAGAATTGGAAGCAAAAATGCTTGTACTCAAATCCTGACGTTGTTACTTATTGCTTATGATTATGTGCGATCTTAAGCAAGTTCTGAGCCTCTTTAGTTTATGTTTTCTCATCTAAAATAAAGCTAAAATATGGGGGTGGAAATTTTCAGCATTTAGAGGGCAAATGAATATTTATTTCATACTTTCTATGACTAATAAAGGATACAATCATTTGAAATACAAATTAGAGTGTTTGCTACATAGCAAAGAATCTTCTCTTTTTAAGATTGTATTTATTTATTTAGAGAGAGTGCATGAGTGGAGAAGGGGCAGAGGGAGAGGAAGAGAGAGAATCTCAAGCAGACTCTGAAAAGAGCAGAGTCTGATGTGGGGCTTGATCTTACAACCCCGAGATCATAACCTGAGCAAAGATCAAGAGTCAGATGCTCAACTGACTGAGCCACCCAGGCACCCCATAGCAAAATTCTTAATATGGTAGTTATAAACTTCTTTCTTTTATTATCAAAAATCTTTAAATATATCCAAAGTATAAATACAAATTCCTCTTTTAGACTAGAATTCTACTAAGTTAGTAATTATGAAATTATGCTGTAAGAGAACACTGATAGTCCTTGAACTTAATGCAAATTGAATAATAGAAATCTTACTTCAACTAGGATGAAAAGGTATTAAAATTTCTCAGTTATTTTTTGTGCATATATTAGTGTTTGATTGTTAGTGATCAATAGCAGTTGAGTAAATAAATGAATGAGTGGCAAATGCTATCAGGAAAATTGCAGAACATCTAAACATTCTTAATTAAAGCTTTCCCTCTGTTCACATGTAGTTTTTTTAATCTTATATTCCACAAGGATAATAATCATACTTTTGTTAGAAAATTATTCTTAGTTCATTCAGTGGAGATACACACATTTTGTATGTTCTGCCCAGCACTTAGAATAGAATAATACCTGGAAAATAAGTATTCAATATATATTCATTGAATGAATGAATAAATAGTTGAATGCTTTTAAGAAGTACACTCTCCAGATACTTGCATACTTGTCTAAGTTGCAATGCAGGATGGTAAAACAACTTAGCGGATGTATTGTAACGACACATTAGGACACCTAACCTTATCTAGTAGTCCACTGATGGTAAAGAATCCAAGTTTTATACCACAGGAAGTAGAGCAAAGTTTTTAAGAACTTGGGTTTTGACTAATCAACTTAATTAATGGCCAGCCTTGCTTGCCCTTGCTAAATAAAATAGATATTTCTTGTTTTACAGACTTCAAAGATTAAATGAGTTAATTTATTTAAAGTCAGATAAATCAGGTACTTCTCAGTGGCTCAGTCACTTAAACATCTAACTCTGGATTTTGGCTCAGGCCATGATCTCAGGGTTACAAGCTGGGCTCTGGGCTTAGCGGGGAGTCTGCCTGAGATTCTCTCCCTCTCTCCCCCCGGCCCCCCCAACCCCTGCACACTCTTTCTCTCTAAAATAAATAATAAATAAATAAATAAATAAATAGGTCTTTTTTAAAAAGTCGGATAAATCAGTGCTTAGCACAAATTAAGCACTGTTAATAACAGCCATTATTAACATTGTCACCACGTATTACATGTTATAGGCCTACCTACTTAGCTTTGGGAATTCACTTAGCCTACCAATGATTTTTCTCAACAAAACCATGAGAGAGTAAAATAGCAGTTTAAATTCTGGCCAAAAAGTGAAATTATTAGAATATGTAACAATACCCATTTGTCTTTTTCGGTTCAGGCTGCTATAGCAAAATACCACAGACTGAGTAGCTTATAAACAACAAATTGGTCTCTCATTGATCTAGAGGCTGGAAGTCCAAGAGCTAGGTGCCAACATGGTTGGCTGAAGGCACTCTTCTAGGTGGCAGACTTTCTTGTATCTTCCCATGATAGAAAGAGCAAGGGGTCTCTGTGGAATCTCTTTTTATAAGAACACAATCACATTCATGAGGGCACCATCCCTGTGGCCTAATCACTCCCAAAGACCATTCCTACTAATAGTATCACTTTTGGAGATTAGAATTTTAACTTATAAATTTTGGGAGAGGACACAAACCTTTCAATCATAGCACCATTGGACGGTGGGCTTTAAAACCATAACTCCATAACTTCTGTGATGTATATGATGCTTGCTCAAGTGGTCTTGTGTCTCAAGTTATATAGTCATTAAGTCCCTTGAAAGTCAGTTGTAACATCCATAAAGGCACATTCATTCAGATGCTTTCCTATCTTTATTCTCAATCATATCTCTTCCTTTCTTAGTTCAAAATTTTATTACATTTTATTTTTGAATACTTTTAAGTGTTAAGAAAACTGGGATAGAACAACTAATATTCTCACATATCTAAACTTTTGGATTTTAACTAGGTTATAAAGTGAAAGTGTGGGCACTTGACAATAAATAGCCCTATTCTGCTTGCTATCTCACACAGCATAACACATGTACTGTGTGTTATATTTCTTATCACCTAAGGTACAAGAGATTACAGGCGCTACTACTAAGAGTGTTCAGTTTTCAGACTGATGATGAATATTGCATTCATGATAAAATAAAAAGGGGAGCTAAGAAATTTTCAGATTAGAACATCAACAAGCAGCTGTGTTGTTCAAAATGATTTAATTTGGGAAGGGTGGGTGATAAGATGGTTTTAAAAGGAAAAGTAGACAAAATATGATGGAATAATGAAGTAGACTGGATATTATTTTAAAGATTTATTAATTTATTTCAGAGAGAGAGAGCACAAATGCACGAGTTGGAGGGAGGGGTAGAGGGAGAGAACCTTCAAGCAGATTCTCTTTTGAGTCCAGAGCCCGGTGTGGGGCTTGATCTCACAACCCTGAGATCAAGGCCTGAGCTTAAACCAAGAGTCTGACACTTAACTGATAGAACCATGCAAGCACCCCACTTTGGGTGTTATTTTTAAGTCAAATAAAATAGTCCTGAAATTCTTTCCCATTATTTCTATGCGAAGAACCCAAATTTCTGATTTTGTCTTTATTTCTTTAGTAAAAGAATAGTTGTTAAAAGATACATGAACCATTTCTATGACTTCTTTTCAGAACAACACGGGATAATTCAACTGTTTAGCATTCAGTTCCTCCCATATAACTGACACCTGAGCTAGACACTAAGGATAAAAGATGAACAAGGTTGCAAAAGACAATTTCAACAGAATAAGAAGACAAGCCTTAGTCTGGAAGGACATATTTGCAAAAGAGACATCTGATAAAAGATCATTATCCAGAATAAACAAAGTAGTCTTAAAATCCAACAATAAAGAAAAAAAAAATGGACCAGAGACCCTAAATATACAACTCATGGAAAAAGATATAAAGATAGTAAATAGTCACAGGAAAAGACACTCTACACCTTATGTGATTAGGGAAATGCAAATTAAACCAACACAACACCACTGCATTTCCGGTAGAACAACTAAAATCCAAAACACTGACAACACCAAATGCTGGTGAAGATGTGGAACAACAGGAGCTCTCATTCATGATTACATAAAAACCTGTATGCAGGTGTACACAGCAGCTTTATTTGCCAAAATTTCAAAGTAACTAAGACGTTCTTTAGCAGATGAATGGATAAATAATCTGGTACAGCTAGACCATGGAATACTATTCAGCACTAAAAGGAAATGAGCTATCAAGCAACTAAAAGACATGGAGAAACCTGAAATGCACATTTCTAAGTGAAAGAAGCCAATATGAACACACTAAATACTATATGATTCCAACAATATGACATTCTAGAAAAGACAAATCTATGGAAAGAGGAAAGATGTCAGTGGTTCCTAGGAGTTGGAAGGTTGGAGGGAGGGATGAATTGGTTGAACCCAGGATTTTTAAAGTGGTGAAACTACTCTGTATAATAAGTATACAGAGTATAGCATAACGAGTATAAAATGGTGGATACATTTGCCCAAACCCGTAGGAATGTACACTAAGGTAAACTAAGGACTTTGGGTGATAATGATGTATCATTGTAGGTTCATCAAACAAATGTACCACTCTGGTGAGGGATATTGATAATGAGCAAGGCTATGCATGAGTAGGAGTAGGGAGTATACAGGAAATCTGTGTACTTTTTGCTCAATTTTGCCATGAACCTAAAACTGCTATAAAAAATAAAATCCATTAATAAAAATTGACCAAAAAAGGGATGAACAAGTTATACTCTCCAACTTTGGGAAGCTTCTCATTAATAGTATGAAGAGAACTGGTCTTGGAACAAGGTCTAGTGTTAGTTTTACGTTTACCACTAAAGACTTATGGGTTGTATAAAATTATTTAATGTCTCTGAAAATCTTACAGAATAACCTGATTGATTTTCATTATCATTCACCAATATCATCATCTTCTTCTTCATCATCTAGTTATCAACACCTTATGTAGTCCCTCCCTCATTTTCTCTTAATTGTATAATTTCAATTGCACAATTTTACTGCCTCCTACATTTAAATTCATTTTACACACTACTGCCAGAGGATTTCTGTTATTCTTCTATTTAAAATCCTTTAATAGCAACTTGTATCTTCAGGATAAATCCAATCTCCTTAACACATTCTTAAAGGTCTTTTAGGATCTGGCCACTGCATTCTAATCTTTCCATCATTTTATGCTCTGTGCTCTAGGCATCCTAATTTTCTTCCTTACAGATCCTTGAACATGCCATGCTCTTTCACATGCCTGGATGTGGGCATATGTGTATTCCTTTGCCTGAAATGTCCCACTTTACTTTTTCTTCGAACCCTTCTTTACTGAGAAATACCCCAAAGGAGATTTGGAAATCTTTGATCCTGATGATCTGAATTGTTTGTCCTTCTTTTGCCTCTAGGCAAAGGATTTATTGCACTGTATTTTCAAAATTCATTCTGTACTAATTCAGCTACCCACATTTTCATCACCTACACCCAAATAGCTGATTATGACTGGAGAAAAATAATACACTCAAGTCTAAAGGTTTTGATTTATGATCAGTAGGCTCAGATGGGCCCTCAGCATAGCCCAGAAGTCCACAAGTCCAGTTATATTTCTCTAGAAAAGCCATTTTTCATTATGGTGATAATTATTAATTATATTTTTTTCTTCTTTCCCAATTTCTTTAAACCTCTTGTATTCCTCTCACTTACCACATACTTCATTGAGACCATATGGCCCTGAGATAGAATCCTATGTCAAAATCTACTGAGACTTGAAACAAGCTTTCTGGTCTTGTTCTCAAGAACTTTAGTCCTTCTCTATACTCTTTTTGTTTTCTTATCTTGCTCTCCCACCAAGCTGAACTCCTAGTGTATAGAGGCAATTTCTTTTGCCTTTGTTTCCTGGGAAATATTAATTGAATATGTACTGTATGATAAAGTTATGGTAGGTTCTGATAATATAATTCTCAATTTCAAGGACTATTGAGAGAGAAAATGTAGACACTTAAATAATAAATAAATTAAAGTGTGATATGGTCTAGGTAAAGGGCCGGGTCAGGGAAATCTTGCTCTTAAATTGACATTTAAGTGAAATCTAAGAAATATTCTGTACTTACCCAAGAGAAGAGGAGAAATTATGTGTTGCCATAAAAAAGGTACAGTATATACAAATGTCCAGAGGCCATAAGATGTATTCACTATTCAAGAAACTGAAAGAAATCAACATATTTTTTAGGAGGGATTGAATTAGGGGATTAAGATAATGAAGTTCCCAGGGGCTAGTTAGGGAATTTAGATTTTTATCTAAGATCAATGAGAACCCATTTAAGGATTTGAAGCATGAGCTAACATGCTCAGAATTTATTTTTGGAAAATAACTTTTATCATAGGAGCTGACTTACTTACATCAGAACAAAAGTGAATTTGGATTAATCAGGTAACAGTTTCAATTGTGTAGGCTAAAGATAATGACCTACCAGTAATGGAATTGAGAATCTTCAGTATACAGAGGGGAACTGAAGCCTTAATAATGGAGAAGATTTTCTAAGAAAAGGACAAAAAATGGCGAGAAATTGAGGATAATTCCTTATGAGGGAGAGTCAAAGAAGAGAAATCTGGAAAGCAAACTGAGAGGGGGCAAATAGAAATAAGAGTATCCTATCAAGTGAGTAGATGTTGCTGAAACCTGGACAACATGTTTCAAGAATAAGAGATTAATTAACAGGGTCATATGGTTTAAAAAGAATTTATAAGATTCCAAAGGGAGTGGATACATAGAGAGGTGGTCAAGAGACTAAGTTCTGGAACACCCCACTATTTAAAGTTCAAGAAAATGAGGGGAACCAGCACCTTTTAGGAATATCAAGTCATTGAACACTGAATCTATGTTGAGTTGTACCTGTGGATGTTTATGAAGGAATGGAAGACAGAATATTCAAAAACATCAAGGTTTTCTGAGGATAAATGAGTTGTTAGAGGTATACATTACTCATGATTCCTCTAGGTTTTTGCAAACTTGGTATTACTTGCAAATTGGTATTAGTTCATTCATGAGGAAAGTGCCCAATTTTCTAAGAAATAATTTGTTAGATAATATGTATTAAAAGCCTTTTTATTTTAAAAGGGACTAAATTACACTTACATAAATGAAGTTTTGTTTGTTTGGTTTTTAATTAAGGAGAATCTGTGAATTCTGAAAAAAAATGGGCCACTTTGAAATTTATACAATTTATGTTTGAATAATGCCTTTTGGTTTAATATAAAGAATATGCAAATCTCTTTTAGTCTTACTCAAAAAATGGAGTGAAAATTATCAGGTGAGGAAGCTTTAATAACATGGTCATGATATGAATGCTTATGAACAAATACACCTACGAGATGACTCTTAGAAATAACTAATTTATATTAAAATTCCCTCTATACATAGTAGGGCTAGCTAAATAAATTCAGTGCCAGTGTTGCTAAAAATCACTTAATGGGTATAGCATTTTTTCAACTAAAAGCTTCATATGTGTTTGGTGAATACAGTGGAGAATTAGGATATTTTTTTGCATGCTGACTTAATGTTATGCCTATGTAGTCAGGTTTAGTAGAAAATGCTACTAACTCATACATCTACAGTTTATGTGTAATTAGGGCAATACCAACCAGATGTCCTACAAATTCTTGAGCCAAGCAAATAACATGACAGAAAGCTGAGTTAAAAAAATAGAAAAACATCAGAGGGGCCCTTGAGGAAGATGCTCCAGTTTCATAAGCACTAACATTTCAACATGAACATTTCTAAAATGTATATTTCCGAGGCCATTTGGAGTCAATACAAATTCTCTGAAAATGTGGTAGGTTTCAAAACCTCATTCAAAGGGGAGAAAAGACATTTTGCCAATTACATCACATTTTTGCTAGTTTTGCACAGTTTTAATTTAGGCCAGCCTAACATAACACCATGCTAATCCCATACACCCACTATATTAAAATCGCTTAATAAAATAATTGCTTCTAAAATATATTAATATAAACATCCAATATAGCAAACAGCTGAATGCCATATTTCTTTTTTCTTCTGCAGTAAGGGTTGCTTTACCACAAATATCTTGGAAAAACACGGGTCTTCCCATCTGCTACAAATTAATGTGAATCAGATCCTAGCAGTCATATTGTCTTTTGTCTATTCTGGGTGCATTAAACACACAATCCAAAGTGAAGGTAAATAAGATGCCCTGCCATTCTCTGTATGCTAAGGAGCTCAGTCTGTTAAATAGACTGCAGTGCACCCTGGGAAATGTTGGATCTATGCCTGCAGTTCTATTTGTTCAAGTAGCTCATCTTGAAAGCCTGCCCAACCTCAGCTGTAGACTTGGAAGATACAAAGCAAGCAATTTGGATTTTCCAAATCATCAGTCCTTGCAAAGGCAGGAAGGAGTCCAGTAATGATAAAGATTCCTCTAATTCTTAAGTAACCAACCCCCATGGGACCAGGATCATTTGAAGAAACTTGGACTCTTTTGTAAGCCAATTTGAATGTGTGTGTGTGTGTGTGTGTGTGTGTGTGTGTGTCTATGTGTGTGTGTTGTCATCTCCATAAGGTGACTGAAAAATGCTTGGTACCATTTCCCAACATCTGTGCCTATTGCTGCCTTTCCAACACAAACTTCCAGATTTTGTGTCACAGCTGTGGTAAAGATTGCAGTTGGCATAACAAGAAATCTCCCCCTCGTGTATGCTATGAAAAGCTTCCAGTACTGGTGCTGAGTTCAAAGCCTTGCCCAAAGTAAATCTTCACAGGCAATGTCATTATGTCTTCAGGAAGTGTTTAACAACCATCACCAATCTGGTCAATCCTATATGGAGGTGTGGTTACATCTGAAATAAAAGCAGTCACAAATAAATGATGTCATTGCTTTGGAGACTGATGCAAACTGAGAGGGTATGCCTAGAAAAATTATTTGGTGGGATTTATGTCTATGTTTGGGAACTATAACAGAGATTTCTTCAGTACAATCATTCCATACCAAAATATTTGAATAGGAAAATTTCCCCCACTTTATGGTAGGGTTCTTGCAATGTCCTTTATTTCTAAGATTTCATAAATGTAATTTGAGTTTGCATTAATAAGAAAAAATAAATTTGTCCTACTCTGTGTTAAAGCATATCATCAAAGGTAAGTTAAATTGTTTTTAAAAAATAGATAATTGAATAGGCATCTTAGAGATTTCAAGAAAATATTTTTTAAAAGTTGGCAAATTTTTCTTCTATATGTATTTTGTGCCCAAATAATTATTCAGGATAAATCCAGAGTCTATAGATTAAAACAAACAAACAAACAAACAAAAACCACAATAGCATTGAGACTTACAATAATTTGGCCAGGACACAAAACCACTTAGTTAAAAGAACCAGTCATTTACACTAATTGTACACCTGATTCTAAAATAAACTTACAAATTAAAACCTACAGTAATGACTAGAAAGTTAAGTCATTGCTGTGAAAAAGTACATTATACCTGTCATGATGATTTTCTTACCCTAATTTTTATAGATGCACTTATTAATAACCAGGACTCTCAGTTCAATTACTTCCCAGAGCTCTCCATGCTATTTTTAAAAAATTTTATTTATTTATTTATTTATTTGACAGACAGAGATCACAAGTAGGCAGAGAGGTAGGCTGAGAGAGAGGGGGAAGCAGGCTCCGCATCAAGCAGAGAGCCTGATGTGGAGCTTGATCCCCGGACCTGAGATCATGACCCAAGCTGAAGGCAGAGGCTTTAACCCACTGAGCCACCCAGGAGCCCCCAAAGTTCTCCACACTTTTTATACAGTGATGGATATCAGTGGTTCAAATTACTGCTTCTTAGAACCATTTGCCCAGTCTAGTATTTTATCTTTCTCTCTATTCTGTTATTTTTACTCTTACTGTACTTAAGATTTTTGCATTTGCATATGACAAATAGGAAAATTGTTAGACACACTGAAGAAATATTTTTCAATTGGGCTACAAGCCAATTCCAAATATGTGCTCTGACTCTCAGTACAAATTATTTTCTAATATACTAGGAGAGTTTTAAGAAAAATTAAGCATATATCTGGCCCTCAAGCAGTTTAAAATCTAGATGTAGTGGAAATTGAGCATATAAGTTATTCATGCAGCAAAATGCATATGAAAAGTTCAGAATTTTGAAGGTGCCCAATTTGTTTTGAAAGATTATAGAATTTATAGTCATGATTACCATGTCCAAATCATATTCTATGGCTATCAGCTATGTAATTGTGGGAAAGCTGGTGGGCATTTATCATCTTTCTATATGGAGTAGTCTTCCTCTTGTTCTGTGTAAATGTTCTTCTGTGATTTATGGTGTAGCCTTGCAATTTTAGAAAACTAAAGTCCCTAGTCACTAGGATGGTGCATGACCTAGTCTGGGCCAAACAAAATAATTCCCTAATATTTTTTTTTCTAAATATGATGGATAGGATTGTTTTTTAATAGGCAGGACACCATAAGGATTAGAATCACAGCTACTAAAAAGTCTCAATTGCAAACATACAGGGATAGCTAGCATGAACAAAATAAGCCAGGGTTTTAAATGGAGAAGAGACAAACAAACAAACAAACAAAAAGGATTCTCACAGTGTTTGGTCCCTGGTCACAATTATTTTAACATACTTTTTTGCAATCTTTCACAAAGTTTAGTAATGGAAGAAATTAAGGGGTTTTGGTGTTGCTGTTGGTGGTGATGGTGGTTTTTGTTTTGTTTTTCTTGGCCAGGTTTGTTTTCTTTCTTTTCCCCAAATTTTTACTTTAATTCTAGTTAACATATAGTGTAATATTGATTTCAGAAGTAGAATTTAGTGATTTGTCACTAAATTCTAGTCACTAAATCACCCAGTGCTCAACGCAACAAGTTCCCTCCTTAATGCCTATCACCCATTTAGCCCATCCCCCACCACCTCCCTCCATCAACCCTCAGTTTGTTCTCTATATTAAGAGTCTTATGGTATGCTTCCTTCTCTTCCTTTCTTTTTTCCATTTCTCTACATTCATCTGTTTTGTTTCTTAAATTCCACATATGAGTGAAATCATATGGTACTTGTCTTTGACTGACTGACTTGTTTCACTTAGTGTAATACACTCTGAGTAATATTCCATTATATTACTCACAGTGTATTTACATATATAAAAATATATGTGTATATATATATATATATATATATACATACACACAATATCACCTCTTCTTTTATATATATACCACCTCTTCTTTATCCACTCATCAGTTGATGGACATTTGGGCTGCTTCCATAATTGGTTATTATTGATAGTGTTGTTATAAACATCAGGGTGCATGTGACATTTTGAATCAGTATTTTTGTATCCTTTGTTAAATACCTAGTGCAATGCTAGGTTATAGGGTAGTTCTATTTCTTATTTTTTCAGGAAGGTCCATACCTTTTTCCAGATTGGCTGTACACACTTATATTCCTACCAACAGTGTAAGAGGGTTCCCTTTTCTTCACATCCTTGCCAACATCTGTTGTTCCTGTGTTGTTAATTTTAGCCATTCTGACAGGAGTGAGGTGGTATCTCATCATGGTTTTGATTTGGATTTCTCTGATGATGAGTGATGCTGAGCATCTTTTCCCGTGTCTGTTAGCCGTCTCTATGTCTTCTTTGGAAAAATATCTATTTATATCTTCTGCCCATTTCTTAATTGGATTATTTGGTTTTTGTGTGTGTGGAGTTTGGTAAGTTCTTTATAGATTTTGAAAAATAGCCCTTTATCAGGTATGCCATTGGCAAATATATTTTCCCATTCTGGGGGTTGCATTTTAGATTTGTTGATTGTTTTCTGTGCTGTGCATAAGATTTTTATTTTGATGAAGTCGCAATAGTTCATTTTTGCTTTTGTTTCCCTTGCCTCCAGAGACGTGTCCAGCAAGAAGTTCCTGTGGCCAAGGTCAAAGAGGTTGCTGTTTGTGTTCTCCTCTAGGATTCTGATGGATTCCCTTCTCAATTTAGGCCTTTCATCCATTTTGAATTTATTTGTGTGTATGACATAAGAAACTGGTCCAGTTTCATTCCTCTGCATGTTGCTGTCCAGTTTTCCCAACACCATTTGTTGAAGAGACTGTCTTTTTTCCACTGGATAGTCTTTACTGCTTTGGCAAAAATTAGTTGACCATGTAGTTGTAAGTCCATGTCTGGCCTTTCTATTCTGTTCCATTGATTTATGTGCTCGTTTTTGTGCCCGTACCATACTGTCTTGATGACTACAGCTTTATAAGATAGCTTGGAATCTGGAATTGTGATGTCTCCTGCTTTGTTTTTCTTTTTCAAGATTGCTTTGGCTATTCTAGTCAGGCTTGTTTGGATTATGCTTCTAGCAGTTTTACCCAAAGAACTTTGACTGATAACTGTGACTGAAAGTGACTTCTCCTGATTATGCTAGGTTCTGTTTTTTTGTTGTTGTTGTTGTTGTTAGTCATTACTTGAATAACACATATATGCACATGCACACATTTTTTTAACTTAAAAAATATACCCAGAGAAAAAAGAATGAATAGATAGTCCCAGATAACTGTGTGAAACAGAATCAAATTCAATAGTA
This sequence comes from Lontra canadensis, assembly GCF_010015895.1. NCBI lineage: Eukaryota > Metazoa > Chordata > Mammalia > Carnivora > Mustelidae > Lontra > Lontra canadensis. The sequence goes on from NW_022630995.1 coordinate 96,197,030, forward strand.
TAAAGAGAATTCATGTATTCAGAATTTAAGTATTGAAATGTAGAAGATAAAGAGGAAATAGAGGGGGAAAACAAAAGTCATAAATTATATATCAAAATGATATTAGTAAGACCAAAGATAAGTATTTTAATATAAATGTAAATGAGTAAAAAAAATTCAATAAAAAATTTAGGCAAAAATACTGGAATCCCATTACTGCATTCTATTTGTAACAAAGTAGAGGATGATTTAAACACACACACACACACACACACACACACACACACGTATATATCCTTATAAAGATTTTATTTATTTATTTGAAAGAGAAAGAGAGACAGAGATAGTGAGAGAGAGCTCAGGAGCAGGGAGGCAAGGAAGAAGCAGGCTCCCTGAGCAGGAAGCCCAAAGCAGAGCTTGATCCCATGACCCCAGGATCATGAGCCAAAGGCAGATGCTTAACCATCTGAGCCAGCCAGACACCCATACTTGTATTTATCACCCCATTGATATGTAATTTCTACTGAATGGACTCACAAATATAAGATTTGGTTGTCAATTGCACTATGGGTGTGCTGACCCCTTCAATTTCCCCAAATGTGGGAAACCCAATTGCATAATTTGTGGTAGTGGGGGACTGCATACATGCTCTCTTGTGTTTAAAAAAAAAAAAAAAAAAAAGGAAAAAAATGTATTTTCAAAGAAAATTCTTATATTGGCTCTAAAAAGTGGAAAATATACCATTACCATGTAGGAAACCACAATTTCTGAAAGAAAAGGTGGGATTGAGGAAAATGCTCATTTAAATCTTGTGTGAAAATATGCACAAATTCCTATAGTATAAACTTGCTAGAACTTTCGGAGTAGCAAGCAAAATTTTTTGTGCAGAGTAAGTGAAGGACATTTGAAAATGTTCAAAAATTTACAAAATACACTAACACATAATCATCTTGAAAAAAATGTTAAATAGCCCAGTAAACTAAGAATGGAATCATAATTAAGAAACCAAGGGCAGGGGCGCCTGGGTGGCTCAGTGGGTTAAAGCCTCTGCCTTTGGCTCAGAACGTGATCCCAGGGTCCTGGGATCGAGCCCTACATCGGGCTCTCTGCTCCACGGGAAGCCTGCTTCCCCTTCTCTCTGCCTGCTTCTCTGCCTACTTGTGATCTCTATCTGTCAAATAAATAATAAATAAAATCTTAAAAAAAAAAAAAAAAGAAACCAAGGGCAAGGAACACAGGAGAGTCTCAATAGAGTAGTACCTGCTCCCAGCAATTTCTCTTTCTCTGAAATGGCCCTGAGGCATAGACAGGGAACTCTGAGATTCTTTTCTGTGTACTACAATTGATTGGCCATGTGATGGTCACCTGATTCAAGTTAGAAAATAGAAATAAAAAATATAATAGAAAATATAATGTTTGAACTGGAACTATCAGAAGCAATATTCAGGCCCTCTCAAGTAGACAACCCCAAAATATGTCCATATTGTTGACAGCATTGGTCTATCCTCTTTGGAGGAATCTAGTCTACGGTATGAAAAAAAAAAATAGATAATCCAGAAAAAAAGAAGGAATAAAAAGAGAGGTCCCAATGTCCTCTAACTCTCAGCTACACCCTTGTATCATCAGCAATTATATGAGACTACCTAATATCCTGCCAATAAATTATATGTCTAAGTTAGAGTTGTCTCTTTCATCCAAAGGGTCCTGCCTAATGTGGAGTGTTGCAAATGGAAGTCTCCAAATTATGGAACTGGCCGAGATGAGGAAGATAAGGGACAGTGAAGATCTTCACTTGCCAAAGCATAACAAATCAGCACTCCTAGTGCAATAGTTTTTTCCTGCACACTTTAAAATTGGGGGTATATCATTGTCATCCTGCTGGATTTAGGCACATCAGAAATAGTATAATAAACTCATCATATGTTGTATAACAAAGATTTCTGTTTTCCCAGACTGAGATTTCATACCAAAAATGAGTTCAGTATACATGGCTGTTTGAAATTAAAATTTTTCCTTTTCTCTTTTTCCCCTTTGCATGTTAAAGGTGATAGGCCCAGGAGATTTCCTGTATCATAATCATTCCAGCACCAGTTTTCTGGAAAAAAGAAAAGGAGAGAAGGAAAAAAAAGGGGTGGGGGGAGAGCATAGAAGAGAAAAAAGGAGAAAAAGGAAGCTACAAAAAATATATAGAAAAAAAGACTTAACAGGGAACAACAGATGTTGACAAAGATGCAGAGAAAGGGGACCCTCCTACACTGTTGGTGGAAATGCAAGCTGGTCCAGCCACTCTGGAAAACAGCATGGAAGTTCCTCAAAAAGTTGAAAATAGAGCTCCCGTACAACCCAGGAATCGCACTACTGCATATTTACTATGTATTTACTCTAAAGATACAGATGTAATGATCCGAAGGGGCATGTTCCCCCGAATGTTTATAGCAGCAATGTCCACAAAGGCAAACTGTGGAAAGAACCCACATGTCCATCAACAGATGAATGGCTAAAGAAGATGTGGCATATCTATACAATGGAATACTTTGCAGCCATTAAAAATGAAATCTTGCCATTTGCAATGATGTGGCTGGAACTAGAGGGTATTATGCTAAGTGAAATAAGTCAATCAGAGAAAGACAATTATCAGATGATCTCTCTGATACAAGGAATTTGAGAGGCAGGGCGGGAGGTTGTGGGGGGAAGGGAGGAAAAAAATGAGACAAGATGTGACTAGAGAGGGAGACAAACTGTAAGAGACTCCTAATCTCAGGAAACAAACTGACGGTTGTTGGGGGGTGGTTGGGGGAGAGATATGGTGGCTGGGTTATGGATATTGGGAAGGGTATGTGCTATAGTGAGTGCTGTGAATTATGTAAGACTGATGATTCACATACCTGTTACTCCCGAAACAAAAAATACATTAGATGTTAATAAAATAAAAAAAGACTTAAATAAAATATTAGATAATTTCTAGATTAAAGCCATGAAACAATGTATTCAGATACTTTTAAGCATTTATTTATTTAAATATTTTATTTATTTGCCAGAGAGAGAGAGAGAGAAAGAGCGAGAGCAAGTGAGTACACACAAGCAGGCAGAGAGGCAGGCAGAGGAAGTGAGAGAAGCAGGTTCCCTGCCGAGCAAGGAGCCCAATGCAGGACTCGATCCCATGACCCTGGGATCATGACCTGAGCCAAAGGCAGCGGCTTAACCCACTGAGCCACCCAGGCATCCCTTAAGCATTTATTTAAAACTTTTCTTTATGCTTTGTTTATTTGTTTCTTCTTATAAACACTGGCATTATTAACTTTTGTTACAAATAACCTCAATTAAGCTCAAATGTTTCTAATAGTTTGTGAACAAATGGAAATATTGTAATATATTTTTCTTCTAAGGCTCACTAACAGCATCAGAAAATTCAAAAAATGTATACTAGAATCACTGAGACTTTTAAAATTTTATATAAAAAAGATTATGTGAAGAAATTTTGTAGGACTAAATATTGTGCCATTGTAATGTGTTTGGATTTTGCAAGATTCCTCTCATAAAAGATACCTGCGCATTTAGATCACATATATTGATTGTAATTCCATTATTCCCTCCAGTAACTTTTCTCCAGTAACTTTTATTCTCCAGTAACTTTTAAATGATTGCAGCCATTTTTTCCCAATTTTGATTAGGGAGGTATTTGCATACATAAACACGTACACATACATGCAAAAATAGTGATGTATAACTATAGAAATCTTTGAGGCAAGTAACCAACTATTTTATGAATTAAAACATTTCATTCTCTATTTGACATATCACCATGGATAATCATAATCACTTTCTTCTTGTTGGGTAGAGCCCAAGAAGATCTCCATGTATAATAAATATTTTTTCTTTACAGCAATTCAAACAGGCTGACCAAGTATGAACCTTCTGTTTGAATGAGCCCAGGGCCAATAATTTATTCTTAATTTTCTGTGGTATGTAGCAAAGGAGAAGGATGTCAAGAATGCCACTATATTTTCATCATAAGACTATTCTCGTAGTCAACGAATACTGAAGAAAGAAGTTGTAGGAGAGAAGATGATGCTTACAAATATAGGATTAGTGAGTTATTTGAAACATTTGGTGGGCCACATTCATTCAGTTTGCTAAGTCCCTACTGAATGTATGATCATATATAAAGTAAGGTATTTTATACTCCTGAAAAAGCCATGAACTTGTCTACCTGAGTTCTGTTCTTGACTACTTGAGTGATAGCATGTTAAATCTTAACTCTTTTCTCTAGACACATTTTTATATGCATCTCATTATTTATTAAGGTTTGAGATCAATTCAAGTAGGCCTACACAGGGACACATTACTCTATTTGCCCAAATAATTTCACTTGGAAACATGGAAGTGGAAATAATGTACAGGTTCTGCATAAATGAGGATGGGAGAAGCAGTACCAATCATTCATTCTTTTTGATGATTTTAGTGAGGAAGAAATGAAGAACTATTCCCAAGGTAATTAGTCTGATTTGCTAAATTCTAGCTATAAAATAATAAAATACAATTATAGCCAAATGAGGGATAATTTTACATAATGATTTTATAGTATTAGAATAAGAATAAAAGTACCTGGGTTCAAATTCTGGCTCTATGACTAATTACAGTTGTGTGAACGCCAAGATGGTGCCTCACATCTTAGTGTCTTATTCTTATATGTGAAGTGAGAATAAAAATCACACCTTTTTCATAGGGCTGTGTGAAGGTAAAATAATATATATAAAGTGCTTAAAATAACACACCAAAGCACTCAAAAAACATAGAAAATTAAATTTATCACTTAGATATTTGCAATAATAATCATAAGTTGGATGGTTAAGAGGTATTTGGCTCAGCAATAATTGTGTTATGCTTAGCCAATGATACTCCTATTGTTTAATAAGTGTACATAATAATTAATAAGTTTACACAAGATTCAAATATAATGATACAGAAATAAATGTGATTTAACCAAAGCACACATGAAAAAGATCTCTATAGTCAGGCATGCTTCTATAAATATTTAACAAATAGACCAACCAGAGCACAGGCCAAGTATATCACTATAGTATGAAGAAACTCAAAGTTTATACTCTTTGACCAACATCCCCATTTCCCTACCTCCTAGCCATTGTAACTACCATTCCAATCTCTGTTTCTGTGAGTTCTGCTTTTTTAGATTCCACATATAAGTACTACAAATTATTTATCTTTTTTAAATTTACTTCACTTAGCATCATGCTCTCAAGGTACATCCATGTTGCAAATGTATGATTTCCTTTTTTCTCATGGCTGAGTAATATACACACACACTTATATATATACACATATATATGTATATATATATATGGACACATACATGTTCTTTATATAAACATATATATGTTTATATATAGGTATATATGTCTATAAATATGTATATATATGTTTACATAAACATATATATATTCATCCATTGATGGACACTTGGGTTATGCCCATATTCAATTTAATGTCACAAATTGCCTTACCTTTCTCATTTTGGAGAAAATATGTAAAATCCATTGATAACCTGATTTTATTATTTTTCTAACCATCTCTCCCCCCCATCTTCTGCACACACATATCCATGATTAAAGCTAACCTGATTTTCACATATAGTAAATGTAACAGATTTCAAAAGTCCAAAACCGTTAAAATATGGGTGCTAGAACAGGTATATGCTCCTTGTTGTATTTTAGGGTGACAAAAATCTGGTCACAATTTTTCCGTACTTGCCCCTCACTGTTAAACCCATATCACTGATCTGTTCTGCAGAGATCACTGCTAGCATTGGCATAAATTCCTTTGCATACTTAGAAAAACATATTATTTGTTCATCCACACTAGGCTCATATATAAAAATTAAAACAAGTAGACACCAAAAATAAAAGTAAACATTATTAGAAGGCTATATTTATCAACCCGATAAACAAATTCAGTCATTGTGGATGCATGAAGATACATTATTATGAAATTGCTGCTAAATGGTTAACAATAGCATTTAGGAGGAAACTTAAAATAACATAACACTTTATCAGCTTTTATCAACATTTTAACAGCTCTCTCTTCTCTTCAGATACATGCTCATAATAAATGAAACAATGAAGGGTATGAAATTAGTATGCTCATTATTTGACAGAAGCTGGTAGCTCTAGAGAAATGGGTCCCTAAGGAAATGGGTGAATCACTTCTAAAAATTACTTGCGTAAAGTCTTGGTTTGCCATTAAAACAGCAGAAGAGAGGGGATGGAATGTCTGTCAGAATTTGTTTTTTTACCTGTGTATTATAGCAATTCAATAATATTCTTTATTTTCTTCAACAATGAGGAATAGGGTCCATTGTCATAATTAGCATATACTACATATTTGTAAATTACAAAACAGTGATAATTGTAATGGCACAATATGTGCATTTCCCCAAATCTATTGAGGGAAAAGAGAGTTCCAGATTACCAGCATTTAAGAATGAGCTCAGGAATCTACACTCTGTGGTGGAATTATTTGCCTGTGAACATTAACAAATCCTGTGGATACCGGGAGAAAATTGCCACTCAAGAACTCATTCTTTAATTTTGTGAAGATTTGTTTTTATTTTTAACTTAACTTTTAAAAAAATTATTATTGACATCTTTTAAACCTAAGACAGATCCAGCAAGGGCCCCAGAGTACTTTTGACTCAAATGTAGTAATACTTATATATAGTACTGAAAATATTTTTGGTACATTCTTGGTGTTCATAGAATTCATATATTGGAAAATTAGACTTGGATCTTCCTGTAATTAACTGTGGGATGCCCTCCCTGGTATTCATGTTTCTTGTTTGTGAGTAAAAAAAGTCAGAATTCTCTTTCAGTTTTCTGCCTAGAGTTCTCCATCAGTTCCCTGGTATAAATCTATGAGATTCCAGATGACAGGGGCTCTGTCTACTCCCACTGAACAGAGATGGCTTTGGGTAAAAAAAAAAAAAAAGGTTGAAATAAGTCCCTGATTCTATAATAGCCATTATATCCTTTGACATCAATAATTAAATGGAGCCATTTAGAAGGTTTAGCATTCTTTGTGATATGAACATTTTGAAATTCTTTCCATCTCAATGCTGTTTTGTATGCTGTTTAGTCTCCTCAGCAGTTCAGTGATCTATTTAGATATAAACTCTCACTGACGGCAAGATTCTATAGTAAGTTTTGTTTATAAGGACAAGGCCCACCTGGTCAGTAATAGAGTGCTAGTTTCTGGACAGGAACCTTTTCCTTGTTTGGAGAGCAATGGAAAAGGACTATTTGTTCAGTTCCAGCAGACCTAACATACTGTCTATTTCTGGCTTTGTGGTCAGGGCCTGTCCCCCTTTCTTCTGTAAATGTCATATGAATCTGTGTACCTAAAGTTTTATTTGTTTTTTCTTCCCTTTATAGTAGACTAAAGTAAGAAATTTTCCCTATGATAAAATGTTCACATTGATCTTATTAATCATTAATTTCTAACCCAAGGATTACAAAATCCTTTCCAGCATCATAGTTTCTTGTAAAAGTTCTTGGCACATTGAATACAATGCATAATTATAGAACTGCATTCAAATGAGATACTGACTTTCTTTAGTTTGTGCAAGGATTATCTTAATGGCTATATATATGTGTAAGCACTAAGCAAAACATTGATTTTTATGAGAGCAGGATACAGGAATTTGTTACTGAATGTGACCCTTGTCTTTATCATCAGTGCATAAGAACTACACAATTTTAGCAGATTATATCCCAGACCCTATGCTAGGTATTTTACACTTATTCTCTTATTTAATTATCATAATAAACCTGCAAGGTATTATTATCCCTTAAAATAAAAATAGTCTAATATCTTAAAGAGATAGGTCAACATGTTCTCATGCTGGATTTATGTATGACAAGTTCAATGTCTCAGCTGGTTTCTAGAATGAAGGAATCATCAATCAATCAATCAATTGATCATTAAAATTATTTGCAACTATTAAGTGACAAGCCAGGTTATACTGTTAACTCCTGTTTAACAACATTGTCAATAACTTAATAAGTGAATCATTACATATTTCAGAGGAAACTCTTATAACTCCATTTCCTTTGACTTAATCTTTACAGCAAAGTTAATGGTTTTTCCAATTTTAAAACTCATCATTTCCTCCACAGAAAAATTCTTCGAGTCAGGTGACTTTTTACACTTTAAACCCTTGAAATGAATACAAAGGATCTGATAGTTCCTCTTTTCCTGAACTATTGAACTACTAACCTGTCTTCTTGTTGTGTGAAACAATTTTCTGAATAAGCATACATTGTGTATGTAAATGCACATCTGCTCTAGTGCATCAATACATTTTAAAGTAATAACTGTACCATACTGACTATCAGAAGGGGAGGTCTTAGCATTTTGATCACACTCTCACGTGTTTGGATGTGGAGGTGCCTAAAATGATAAATCTAGGACTTAAGAGGAATGTGTAGCAGCGAAGGAAACCACCAACAAAATGAAAAAAACAACATACTGAAAGAGAAAAGATATTTACAAATGACATATATGATAAATGGTTAATATAAAAATATATAAAGTATTTATAAAACTCAATACCCAAAAACAAATAATCCAATTAAAAATGGGCAGAAGACATGAACAGACATGTGGATTTCTCCAAGGAAGACATCCAGATGGCCAACAGACACATGAAAAAAATGATCGACCTCACTCATAATCAAGGAAATGCAAATCAAAACTATGCTAAGATATCAACTCATACCTGCCAGAATGGCTAAAATCAGAACCCCAAGAAACAAGAAGTATTGGTGGGGATATAGAGAAAAAGGAACCCTCATATACTATTGGTGGGAATGCAAAGTGGTGCAGCCACTCTGGAAAATATTATGGAGATTTCTCAAAATGTTAAAAATAGAACTATGATCCAGGTTATTTGCACTTTTGAGTATTTATGTCCAAAATACAATATACTTCTATGCATGCACTGCTGTGTTTATAGCAGTATGTATAATAGCCAAATTATGGAAGCAGCCCAAGAGTCCATCAATACATGAATGTATAAAGAAGATGTGGTATTTACATACAATGGAATATTATTCAGCCATGAAAAGAATGAAATCTTACCACTTACAACAACATGGATGATGCTAGAGAGTATAATGCTATGTGAGATAAGTTGATCAGAGAAAGACAAATCTCATGATTTCACTCATGCAGAATTTAAGAAACAAAACAAATGAGCAAAGGAAAAATAGAGAGAGAGAGTGAGCAAGAGAGAGAGAGAGAAACCAAGAAACAGACTCATAACTATAGAGAAAAACTGATGGTTACCAGAGGAGAGGTGGGTTGGTGGTGAAATAGGGAATGGGGCTTCTGAGCACACTCACCATGATGAAAGCTCAGTGATGTGTAGAACTGTTGAATCACTATATTGTACACCTTGTACTGATGTAACACTGCACATTAACTATACTGGAATTAGAATTAAAAACAATAGAAAAAGAGGAACTAGCGGGTGGCAGGCTTCTAAATTCAAGTGATAGGAGTACCAAGGTATGGTAAAGATCTGCATTTTCACCTGTAGGCAGGGATTCTGCTGGGCTTTTCAAGAGGTGCTTTTCTTACTTTGTTGCCTATTCTGCACATGAACAATAACTTCCATATCTCTAAAACTAAAGGACATGTGTATTTGGTTCAATAATGTTTTCTTTCTTTGGTGAAGAATTATGCACTTATACTTTTGGAGACTTAAACTTTGCATGAGGTTTCATCTAAGAAAATTTTATTATATTCGGTATGATAAGTAATAGGAATTCATGAGAAATGACTAGCTCAGATGATTAGATTTAGGTAATATGTATTCCTTAAATAATATGTTCATCCCTGAGGAAATAGCTATGTTATCAATATTTCTATCCTGGAGTGAACCATATGAATAGTTACAGTACTTGCATATTTTAAGCAAGATCCATCTACTAAAACACATTTTAAAGTATGAATAAGGTGTGTTTAAAGCTCACAGAATAACCAGATCTAAATGTCCATCCCAGTCCTCTCTCCTGTGTACTAGACTTGTTGAACTTGATGCCTCCTCCTAAATATCTCCAAATTCCTTTAAATTTAATGTGGCTCAAAACACACACACACACACACACACACACACACACACACACACACCCCTAATCTTTCTACCAACATCTCCTTCAGGTTGCCTAAAAGTAGAACTTTATAATTCTCTAAAGAATCAGCCAAGACCCTCCCCCCTTTTTTTATTATGGACATATGAGGCAGCAAGCCACTTTTCTGAGAATAAAGGGTAATAGAATACAGATGGTCTGGTTTCATTTGGTTTGGTTTGGTTGTTATTGCTCCTGTGGTTGTTTCTTGGAAAGGTCCTGAAGCTGTAAAGGGACTTTAAAATTCCTGTGCCTCAGGGTTTAAAGTCATTGAAGAATGGTCAAGCCGTTTTGTATACGAGCCAAGGAGCAGTTATTGAGCACTTATTATTATGAAGTACTATAAAATAAGGCTTATGGTTCAAAAATGTTTGAAAAAGTCACTGCTTACGAAAAGTTCTCAGTCCAGCAGAGAAAGCAGATCTATAAGCAAGAAACTAATACAGGTCAAAGATGCAGTGGATGAGAATGGCTTCTGGATCAGAAATCTTGAATGATACATGTTTTCATTCAAATGAATATATTTTAAAAAGTGAGTCCTAAATGGGTTATAGTTTCTCAGACACCTATCAAGTAGATTTATCTCAAAATGGGTTTGATACCATCCATTTAATTCTATACTTAGTATTTTTCAGCTTTCACTTTTGCAGAGAATAAGTAATGTTTAGCTAATAACTGTATGATCAGTTATAAGACTTGGGATTTGAATTCAGAAATCCTTAAAATCCTGGACTCCTGTAAAATATTCAATCATTCTCAATACTTTTCACCAGCATCTCTTGGTGTAGGATAATGACTATATTATTACAATGCAAATTGGATTTGGTGGATGATAAATTCATTCTGTTTACTCACTCAATGAGATGAAAGAGTGACAAATAACGTCCTAAATTCAATTGAAACTTTCCTATGTTTAAGTGAATACTTTGTTATCAGCAAGAGTTTACTGCTATGATAAATCAATGAACAATAATAATCATAATAAAAAGAATGCCTTAATTTGGAAGTAAAACTATGTCAATGTTTTAAATGTTTTATTTTTTGTTACAAATAAACTCAACTGAAATTCAAAACAACTATTTTATATACATGTTATTAATATGTAAACAACCATGTTTAATTTAGCAATGGACTAGCTACAACGAAAAAACTAATGATGTACTATCTGTTGGCTAATTAAATTTAAATAATAATAATAGTTTAGCAATGGACTAACTCCTTCTTAAAAATTACATATGTCCTAAAAAAGTTTCGGAAGTCCAATTGAGAAAGTCTTCACGATTCACTGATGTGATTGATTAAGAAGCAAAACCAGGAATTTCAGGAACAAAGTTTTTCACCACTTGCCTTAAAGTAAGTTCTGCAACAGAATTTCAGCAAGTTAGAAGAAATTTCTCTTAGAAGGAAATGAACTAAATCTATTATTGCCTAAAAGATTTAGACCTCTAAATGTCTCTGTAACTTAGATATATGAGGTACACGTGAAGTTAATGCCTAAGGAATTCTTTTAACTTTTTTTTTTTACTTATTTATTTATTTGTTTATTTTATTTTTAAAATGTCCACTTTTGGACATATTAAAAAATAAAATAAATTCTAGATATTCATAGGCCATTTTATGATAAAAAAATCAAAATGAAAGAACATTGTTGCCATAGATATTTTTCCAGCTTGAGCATTGCTCATCACAGAGCTGTACTTCTAGAATAAAGATAAAATGTACAGTATTGTCATCACACACGCTGTGACATTCACTTACAACTGAGTACCAGTGAGAAAATATGAAAATTAATTTCTTAAGAATATGTTTCTGCTTAAAACCAATTTAACCTTATCAAGAAATCTTTGTTTCTAAATAAAGAAGCAAAAATTCAATTAAGAACAGAGGCCTAACATGTGAATACCATTTACATGATTAAGCAGTGATAACACACACACTGTTCTGCATTTAATTCCCACACACAGTATTGAACCAAATGTGAAACCGATACTTTGGTGACATTAAATATCCATAGCTTTGAAATGTGCTGCCATTTAATTACTACCAAAGCCATGGGCCTCAGAGTTTTCATTCATCTCTACAGTGAGGCTCTTCATACGGTATTAAGACAAAGACATTAAAGTGATACAACACTGTCAACAAAAGAGTACCATAATAAAAAATCTCATGCATACTCATTGCAAAGTCGGCCATGTTAACAAAAATGAAAATGATCTCTGGAACGCCAACTCAAAAGTGACACTCAGAACTCATGTCCGAAGTTGCATTGTTAACAATGTGACAGGTTCTGAACCATGTACATAACCAAACACACATTTAAATCATTAACATCACTTCTCTATTGAAAACAAAGAGGAATTTATGATTAAACCAATAACTACGTCAGGAATTAAATAACTCCGAGAATCATTTTCTTTTGGGATCTCCCATGCTTTATTAGGATTCAAGTTGTAAGCTGCTAAACCACTGTGTTCTACCCAGAGCACCATGGGACAAATGTATGTAAGCAAAAATTACTTAAGTGGACAATGTGATTTCTCTTGTCAGCATGTCTCAGTGATGAAAGAGAAGAAGAAAGAGTAGAGTTAGGCCTGTTTACCAGACTGCTTTTTCCATATTAACAGCTAGAACAGTTAGTGCCATCTATTTTTTTTTTTTTAATTTTGATTGATTCCCCATTTCCAAAATGCTTAGGTCTTTAGGACATGGCTTTCTTGTTGCCGGTATTATTATTGAAAATATTCCCAATTATTGCTGTGTGATAAGGGCTTTGATGAATGAACCTTGCCCAATAAAGATGAAGTTAAAGGCATTTGTGATGTCACCACTCAGAGGAAACTATTAATAAACGTTGGTGTGAATTCTCCCCAGTTCTCCACTTCCCACCCCTACCCTGCCCTCTTAATCCAACACGTCCCAGTGTCTTCAAAACTTTATTCTGCTAAAGTGGAGGCTTTGCTGAAAGTTGTATGAGCAGCAAAAAATGAAACAAAGATGAGAACTTAGAGATTATCTACACTTTATTAGGCCACAGGATGAATAGAAGTTGATGATGTCATATATGTAGCCTAATAAACAAAGTGAAGATAATCTCTGAGTTCTTATCCTTGCTTCATCTTTTGCAGGTAGATAGATAGATGACAGATAGATAGATAATAGATAATAGATTACAGATAGATTTTAGGTAGATAATCAGACAAGAGAAATCAAGAAAGTTAAGTTCATTGACTCCATAAAATCACATTGAAACACATTTCAAGTATATTTTCTTTAGAAATTTTAAAGGATATTTGTCTTGGTATCTGCTGGTAAGTGTTATTCTCCACTGCTTATAGATAAGAAGGAAAGTCCCCATGTACAGCAAAGAAGTGAAGAATTCACCAAGGGCTTGGAGCACTTTAAAAAATTTAAACATATTTACAATTTGGGGTGCCTGGGTGACTCAGTGGGTTAAGCTTCTGCCTTCAGCTCAGGTCATGATCTCGGGGTCCTGGGATCGAGCCCCTCATCAGACTCTCTGCTCAGCGGGGAGCCTGCTTCCCCATCTCTCTCTGCCTGCCTCTCTGCCTGCTTGTGATCTCTCTCTCTGTCAAATAAATAAAATAAAATATTTTAAAAAACTAAATAAACATATTTACAATTTCAAGGTAGAACAAGTGAGATTACAGTTGCTGTTTTTAAATACACAACTAATAAATCATTGAACACTATACCAAAAACTAATGATGTACTATATGTTGGCTAATTGAATTTAAATTAAATAATAATAATAATAAATAATTTTTTAAACGGTTGAATGGATATTTTTGTAGTTAATCGGTTCCACCGTTCAGGTGAACTGATGAACTGGTGTGGACTTTAAAGATCCTTGAATGTTTACATAGTAGCCTATAGTATGAATGCACTTCTGTTTATTCTACTACTCCTTTATTCCCAGGCATTCACTTTTAGTGTTTTGCTTCTAAAAAAAAGGGTAGTGTAAAAATAACTTAGCCATCAGTCTTGTGCAAGAGTAACATTATCCCTGCATTTCCACTGGCAGTAGTTATATATATATATATATTTTTCAAATTGATGAGTGTGAAGTACAGTCTTGTCCTTAAATTATCTTTCCCTCGGGGCGCCTGGGTGACTCAGTGGGTTAAGCCTCTGCCTTCAGCGCAGGTCATGATCTCAGGGTCCTGGGATCGAGACCCACATCGGGCTCTCTGCTCAGCAGGGAGCCTGCTTCTCCCTCTCTTTGTGTCTGCCTCTCTGCCTACTTGTGATATCTCTCTCTCTGTCAAATAAATAAATAAAGTCTTAAAAAAAATAAATATTTTTTAAAAAATTATCTTTCCCTCATTGGGGTGTCTTGGTGGCATAGTTAGTTAAGTGACTGACTCATGGTTTCAGCTCAGGTCATGATTTTAGGGTCATCATCTCAGGGCCCTGAACTCACGGTTGTGAGATCCAGGCCCTCGTCAGGCTCCAAGCTTGAAGTAGAGTCTGTTGAGATTCTTTTTCCCTCTCCCTCTGCTCCTCCTTACTGCTCTCTCTTACTCTCTCTCTCTCTAAAATAAATAAATAAATCTTTGAAAAAATAAGTAATTATCTTTCCCTCATTTCCAGAAATTTTGTATGTTTTCCAAATGTTTCTGGGCATTTGAATTTGTTCCTTGATGATTTTTTAATGTCTTTACTAACCATCTTGATCTGTTCTTGTACGAGTGACTTTTCATAGCCTGTCATTTTTCAAGAGTTCTTTTTTGTTGTTGTTCATGTGCTTGTTAGAGGTCTTTGTGTAAATATTTTTATCTATGCATCTATGCTTACATCCACACATTTATGTGTTCTTACTCTGTAAATATTTCACCTACTTAAAGAAACTTACAGGTTTGCTAAAAATTATATTTTATTTTTTTGACAGAAATGTCTTTCTAGCTATTCCTCTGTATATAGAACTTATGCATTTCTTCTTTCAGTTAAAAACACATCTTTTCAGTAATTCTTGACACAATAGGGCAAATCCTCTTCCATTATTCTTTCATTTCTCAATATTTTCTATTTTTTTTCCTTTTTTGCATGAGCCTATAAATATTATTTACCACCCATTGTCCTACTGGGATTCTGGTTGGGATTATATTAAATCTAAGAATCAATTATGAGAAGAATGGATATATGACATATTTTCCTTTATTCCCATTCTTGCATTTATAAAGACTTTTCCTAAAGTAATGTACAAATTAATAAAATGATTAAGTGAATTATTAATGGTCCACTAAATGTAATTTTTGTCACGAAAAATGTTCTCTGAACATTTATTGAAATAGAAGATTACTCATAATATATGAAAGAATATAGTTATATTTCATAAGACTTTATGATCTAAATCTTGTGAGGTTGTTATTTTTATTAGCTTTTAAATTTTCTATGTTGTCATAATCAGAAAGAAGCAAAATATTTTTAAAAAAGAGTATCTTAACTGTTTCTATTCCAGAAAATAAGAAATCTTCCCATCAAATCAACTTGTATTTTTACATCTTTTAGGAAAAAGATCATAGTGTTGCCATAATCTTATATATTCCTTTTTTTAGGTTATTCTCATAATTTGAGAATTATTTCAAATTAATCTCATGTTTTTTTCATATTATGTTTGAACTAATAAATATAAAATATTTTTAAAGTGCTTACATATTTATATAGTTACTTTTTTATAAGAAAAATAGTTTCTTATATTTTATTACCTTACCAAATTTTTCTTAGTACTTTTGAATTGATTCAATTGTATTCTGTAAATGTACCCTATTAATTATAATTGTGAAAACCAAGTCTCTTTCTCTTTCTGGTTCTGGATATATTGCATTGGTGAGAATTTGATATTATCCTGTATTTATTAATTGATAATACTTACACCTTTGTTTGTCCTTTGGACATAATTTCAACAAAATGCATCTATCAATACCCCATACTTTACAGTGCTAAATAGGGGAATGTTAGTTTCTGTAATAAAAACGTTAGTTTTGGGGCATCTGGGTGGCTCAGTGGGTTAAGCCTCTGCCTTTGGCTCAGGTCATGATCTCAGGGTCCTGGGATCGAGCCCCACATCAGGCTCTCTGCTTAGCAGGGAGCCTCCTTCCCTTCCTCTCTCTCTGCCTCTCTGTGATCTCTGTCTGTCAAATAAACAAATAAAATCTTTAAAAAAGTCAGTTTCTACCAACTTCTTGTGCTATTTCTAAAAAATTGTGCAGATATAATTTGATGTGGATCTTGGTGGGTTATTCAACACATACATGTGTATTGTTGTTATATTTATTTTGGGTCACTTTTAAAAAGGGATTTATTTCAGGATTCCAAAGATATAGCAAATTGTATAAATTAGAGGGGCACCTGTGTGGTTCAGTGGGTTAAAGCCTCTGCCTTTGGCTCAGTTCATGATCCCAGGATCCTGGGATTGAGCCCTGAATCGGACTCTCTGCTCAGCAGGGAGCCTGCTTCCCTTCCTCTCTCTCTGCCTGCCTCTCTGCCTACTTGTGATCTTGTTCTGTCAAATAAAAATAAAATCTTTTAAAAATTTGTATAAATTAGAAATGTGCATAAGTAAATGAAGTTTTATGATTACTCTACATCCAGCTTCCATACCAAGATATAAAACAGTTCTAACACAGATAAGTCTCCCTTGTGTCTCTTCCAGATCTGTATACCCAGAGATAATCTTATAATAAATCTAAAAATCTATTTATGTTTACCATAGATTAGTTTTGCTTGTTCCTAAATGTCAATGAATTAAATAAAAGGGTATGTACACTGTTGTGCCTGACTTATTTTGATCATCTTTATATCTCTAAGATTAATCTATGTTGCTGAATATGGCAGTAATTTTGTGTCTTAGCAATTTCCTGTATAGTATTCCAATGACTATTCTATAGTTGATGGACTTCAGGACTATTTCCATTTTTGAGCTATATGAATAAAGCTGATATGAACATAATGTTCTTATTTGGGTAGATATATGCACTAATTTCTTTGGGCTTTTATGTAGGTGTGGAATTACTGGGTCATGAAGCAAGATTATATTTAACTTTATTAGATACTACTGGTGCTCTGAAATAGCACTATTTAAATAATCACCAGCAATCTATAATAATTTATGCTATTGGGAGAGTTTTACAATTTATTCTTCAATTATTTTATACCATTATATGGAAATACTACTGATATTTTATTTTATTTTATTTATTTTATTTTTTTTAAGATTTTATTTATTTGTCAGAGAGAAAGAGTACACACAAGCAGGCAGAGAGGCAGGCAGAGAGAGAGGAGGAAGCAGGCTCCCTGCCGAGCAAGGAGCCCGATGCGGGACTCGATCCCAGGACCCCAGGATCATGACCTGAGCCGAAGGCAGCGGCTTAACCAACTGAGCCACCCAGGCGTCCCACTACTGATATTTTAAATTGACTTTATTCACAGTGAGCTTGCTTAAATCACTTTTTAAATCTAATGGATTACTACCAAATTATTTTAAAATTGCTTACCTATATAATCAAGCCATAAAATAATAATAATAATAATAATAAATTTCCTTTGTTTCAAATATTCAGTCTCCTGAGAGTTTTATTTTTTTTTATATTTAATTTTATTTTTTCAGTGTTCCAAGATTCATTGTTTATGCACCACACCCAGTGCTCCATGCAATCTGTGCCCTCCTTAATACCCATCACCAGGCTCACCCATCTCCCCATCCTCCTCCCCTCCAAAACCCTCAGTTTGTTTCTCAGAGTCTACAGTCTCTCATGCTTCATCTCCCCCTCCAATTTACCCCAGTTCACTTTTCCTTTGCTTCTCCTAATGTCCTCCATGTTATTCCTTATGCTCCACAAGTAAGTGAAACCATATGATAATTGACTTTCTCTGCTTGACTTATTTCACTCAGCATAATTTCCTCCAGTCTTGTCCATGTTGATACAAA
Source organism: Lontra canadensis (assembly GCF_010015895.1). NCBI lineage: Eukaryota > Metazoa > Chordata > Mammalia > Carnivora > Mustelidae > Lontra > Lontra canadensis. Next base: position 96,215,162 of record NW_022630995.1, read on the forward strand.
AGTTGGGTATTCATCCTTTCTGATGGCTGCTTAATATTCCATTGTATATATGGACCATGTCTTTTCCATTCATCCATTGAAAGGCATCTTGGCTTCTTCCACAGTTTGGCGATTGTGGCCATTGCTGCTATGAACATTGGGGCACATACAGCCCTTCTTTTCACTACATCTCTATCTTTTATGTGTCTTGTGGAACTAGCTAGGATGTCTAGTACAGCATTGAATAAAATGGTAATAGGGGATATTCTTATGTGTATCTCTAACTCAAAGGGAATATACTCAATATTTCATCATTAAGTGAATACTATCATTCACTTTCAAGTATGATGACATTTTGTTAACATCTTTTATTAATTAAAAAACACCTCTTCTATTCTTAGATTATAGAGAGTTTTTGTCATAAAAAAGTGTTGAATTTATGCCTTTCCTATATCTATTGAGAATATAGATTTATTTTCCAGGTTTTTGTTTGTGATTTATATTGTGGTTTATAGTTCTATAAAAATAAATAGTGAGTGATTTATATATTTTTTAAAGATTTTATTTATTTATTTGACAGACAGAGATCACAGAGAAGCAGCCAGAGAGAGAGGAGGAAGCAGGCTCCCTGATGAGCAGAGAGCCCGACACGGGGCTCGATCCCAGGACCCTGGGATCATGACCTGAGCTGAAGGCAGAGGTTTTAACCCACTGAGCCACCCAGGCGCCCCTATACTTTTTAATGTTAGACAAATTTACACACCTTAAGTGCTCCCCCGTTATCTTTTCTACATAGTTGCATTCCACATGCTGTTACTGAGATAGGATTTCAGTAACACATATGAATGTGGCATTTAAGAAACAAAACAGATAAACATAGGGTAAGGGAAGGAAAAATAAAATAAGATAAAAACAGAAAGGGAGGCAAACCAAAAGATACTCTGAACCGTAGGGAACAAATAAGATTGATGGAAGGGAGGTGGGTGGGGGGATGGGTAATTAGATAATGGGCATTATGGAGGGCACTTGATGTAATAAGCACTGGATATTATATGCAAGAGATGAATCACTAAATTCTAACCTTGAAACTAATAATATGTTATATGTTAACTGACTTAAATTTAAGTAAAATCTAAAAAAATTCATTTCTCAGATTGTCCATGTTGAAAGGACCAAATAAATTATGCCACACCTGGAGTTTTGCCAAGAAAAACCAGTGCACTTAATGACATTATTTTATAGATAGAGAATCTAAGAAGCATGCTGAAGCCCAAAAGTAGAGATGGTTTTCCCGGCTCAGTTCTGAAAGTGCAATTTAATAAAGTCAACCTATGATGCTTTATATGGTATACAATGGTCTGGAGGGGTTAATGTGTCATCTAACACTTAAATATTATAAACAGAGCTTGAACAGAGGAAAATACTACCAGAAAAGAAATAAAGGTTTGATTACTGTCAGAGCTGAATATATACATTCACCCTTCAGTGAATGAAATAAAAACCAACAAGGAAGAACTAAATCTCAAAGAGCTACAATGCAATGCAAACTTCAACTTTGCACATTATATCATCAAGGCAGAATATTTTATCTGTAGAGAGCACCAGAGAAAAATCCTTCAGTTCAGATAAGGCTCTAGATGAGCACTCAATTGGACCAAAATAAATTATAACTATTCCACCATTAAAGCCTCTAACTTACTTAGGACTTAACCCTTTCTGTCATCTATCACTATGAAACCGTTATTCTCTATTACCTTGCTCAGATCACTTGTCTTTCTATTACTGATAATTACTCAAAGGTGTCCTTTTTCTGCCCTTTTATTTCTAGTAAGTCAGCTATAATTACCAAGCAGTTTCCTGTCTGTGACATTGCTGTATCACTAAAAGCAATAGACCTTTATCAGGCTATATAGTTAATCTTAGCCATAATGACAGAACTTGTAATATTCTAAAATCAAATCTATTTTACAGCTCATTTTACAGCTCCAGGGTTAGTTGTAACAGTGATAGTACCTGTGTGATGAGATTAATAATATATCTTTTACTAAATATGTGAAACATTTGTTCAGCTAAGTTTTGCTGCTGATTTTAATATTCTTCACCACTTCAATCAATGACTCAAATAGAAATAACAAGAAATGCTATTCATATTTGAATTATGTCTACTCTGAATTGTGCAGAATGTGTACAGGTACACATACACAACATAAAGGCTTTGGTTTTAATTCATTTCACATTAATCTGCCCAATGAAATCTTCATATTGATTTCTTGACATTTAATGCCTAAGAGCCTTAGTTTTTTGTTTTTGTTTTTTTGTTTGTTTGTTTGTTTGTTTTCCTTTCCATTTACTGGCCATTCAGTAAAAGAAAAAAGTTAGCGGAAACACTATCCCAAAGGAAAAGTAAAAATTGAGGACAGATGAAGAGCAAGCATGATCTTTATTTATAGGTTTCTTTTTTCTTTTCTTTTCTTTTTTTTCCTTTTTTTTAAAGATGTTTTTATTTATTTATTTGACAGACAGAGATCCCAAGTAGGCAGAGGCAGGCAGAGAGAGAGAGAGAGAGGGAGGCAGGCTCCCTGTTGAGCAGAGAGCTGGATGTGGGGCTCGATCCCTGGACTCGATCCCAGGACCCTGCGATCATGACCTGAGCCAAAGGCAGAGGCTTTAATCCACTGAGCCACCCAGGCACTCCTAATGTAGTTTTCTTTATAAGAAGACATTTGAAACCTTATAAAGTGCACAGTGGCAAATGTTATTATAATGTGCATATGCAACTTCAAGTACATAAGTTAAATGTAAGTAATTGGTTTATTTTCTTTGCCATAAAATTCAGGTTGAATCTTTTTTGTTCTTATACACACCTCAATGTTAGGTATAAAACATGTTTCTCTCACTGTCTAGATACAAAAGTTGATATGAAATAAATAGTTTTCAATGATTTTGATATATCCCAATTCAACTTATGGTTCTTTGTATATATTTTGACTTTTACCTTAGCACTGGTATCTGAAAAAAGGAGCACAAGTTAAAGATAATAGATTAGTGTTTGGGTTTTTTCTGGACCCCAATGAATTAATATTAAGTAGTTCATGAATAAGCTGTGTGACCACAAATAAGTAATTTATCAAATTTAGGTTTTTAATTTTCCTCTATTAATTGGTTATAACAACACCTTCTAAATCAACTTACTGTGAAAATAAAATGATCAAACATTACTAAAGGGCTTTACCGAGAGAAAAGCCTTCAAATATGAGGTAATATTGACTCAAGTTCCTCTCCTTCCTGAGTCCCACCATACACCCATCTAACCAACTTTGCTTATGATAGCATCTGCTTGGAGGGAAGAAATCTAGCCTCTCTCTGCTTTTCTTGTTACTATTCTATCAGGAAAGACTTTTCTTTTCCTCACAATTTAAATTCCTTCTAGACTCATTTTGACTCCCACTGCATTCAGATTGATCTTAATTTTTCCTATCTGCATTGATCTCTTTTATCACATATCTACTTATTATGTCTTGTCACATTAAAGGTGTTTGCTTTTTCTGAGAAGATTAATGTTTTTTTACTCAAATTACAGTGACAGAGACTGGTTACAGGGCTCCATGTTTACTTTATTCTATTCTTAATTCAAATATTGATTAAACTTCAATCACATGCCAGGTTCTGTTCTTATCTGCTTCAGAAGGGCAAACAAAAATCCCTGCCCTCATAACGTGCACATTCTGGTCAATGAAAATAACAATGAAGCAAATTATCAGTGATAAAGGAATCATGTTAGAGGAAGTAAGTGTGGAGAAAAAATAAGGTGGATCTCATATTAGAGAGGATGATGTAACAATGCTTACTAATACTCATCGAAGCAGAGACTATTTATTTTCTAGTTCCCATTCGTCTCTTTCATCATAGCTGGATATATGACTATCCATAGGAAGTTTACAATTTCCAATCTCCCTTCCAGTTAAGTGCAACTTTGTGGTTGAATTTTGGTCAGTGAAATAGTAGTTAAATATTGGTGTCAGCTTCTGAAATCCCTTTCCATATGTCATTAAGTGTATGCCCTTTACTCTTTTCTTCATCACCTTCTATACTTGGATTCCTGATAATGATGGCTAAAACTTTAGCCATTGTCTTGGACCAGGATGGCAACAATCATATTCTACTATAATAGAACAATTAATTCAAATGATTCTGGGTTTTAAAAAAACTAGGTGGAACAGAGTCACAACACCTTTATACTGTTAAGTCTGGAATTTTACGTGAGAGAGATATAGATTTTTGATCTTGTTTAAGCCATTGTCCCTATGACATGCAGATGGATCTAGTCCTAATTGTTAGATCTACCTTAAGGTGGGATTCTTCTACTCACTGATAAATTCTGGGGCTTGACCTCTTAACGAAGCAGGAAGAGGGATTGTCTGCATTCAGCTGAATCTCTTTGAGCACAACTTGGGGAGTCTGACAAGGGGAAATTTCTTCAGATTCTTTTCACTCTTCCACTCAAAGCAGAAATCCATCGACATTTAATCACCATTTCTTTCACTTAGAGACACTTTGGTAAATTAACAAAGTTCATTCTATTATTTTTTAAGGAAGTATAAAAAGCCAGCAAATATGATTCCTAATCAAAGAAAAACATTTAATTTTTAAAAATTTTTTAAAGAAAAACATTTTAAAAGTGATTTACGTATTATGCCTTTTTTTCTACCTCACTGAATTTATGCACCCTAGTTTATTTGTATGCCCTTCTAAAATGCAAAGTGGCTCAGTCAGTTAAGTTGCTGCCTTCAGCTCAGGTCATGATCTCAGGATCCTGGAACCAAGTCCCACATGGGGCTCCCTGCTTCTTTTTCTCCTACCCGCTTTTGCTCTCTTGCTATCTCTCTATCAAATAAATAAGCAAAATCTTTAAAATAAAATAAAATAAAATGGATGAAGTAGCAGTCTATGAATCTGACCTGATTCCCATTCCATGAGGAAAATACTTATACATATAAAATTTTTCCAAGCCTGTCCCGCCTTGGACAACACAAAGACCTTTTTGAAAGAACAAAAATAACTCTGTGTTACATTATTTTATTTAAGTATATACAAAAACATAAAACAAGATAAAACCTCCTGTACAACCAAAGAAACAAGATGTGTTATGTAGAGGGGAACAAAGATAAGGATGACTGCATATTTCTCCTTAGTAACAGTGCACACTAAAAGTCATGGAGTGTGCTCACATCAGCAGCACATATACTAAAATTGGAGCAATACAGAGAAGATTAAAATGTCCCCTGTGCAAGGGTGACACACAAATTCATGAAGTGTTCCATATTTTTAAAAAATAAATAAAAGTCATGGGACAATATTTTTAATGAAAGAAAATAATAAAATTATCAACCTAGATTTTTTTACACAGTGAAAATAATTTAAAAAAAAAGCAAAATAAAGATTTATTCAAAAAAACAAATGATGGTGCATTTATCACCGGCAGACATAATGCTTTACAAAATTAAAGGAGTCATTCAGGCAAAAAGACAATGATGCCAGATGGACAACTGCATTTACACATAAAAAATAAAATCATAGGATGGGGCACCTGGGTGGCTCAGTGGGTTAAAGCCTCTGCCTTTGGCTCAGGTAATGATCCCAGGGTCCTGGGATCGAGCCCCGCATCGGGCTCTGTGCTCAGCAGGGAGACTGCTTCTCCCTCTCTCTCTGCCTGCCTCTCTGCCTCCTGATCTCTGTCTGTCAAATAAATAAATAAGATCTTAAAAAAAAATCAAATCATAGGAAATGATAGCAACTTAGGTAACTGTCAAGAACTTTGGTTTTATTATATCAAAATGTATCATAGATCTAAATGCAAAACTTAAGCTTAAATCTATAAAATTTCTAGAAGAAAAGCGAGAATTGGGTATTCCATTGGGTTAACATAATTTCTTAAATACCACACTAAGAACATGATCCATAAAAGAACAAAGTGACAAATTTGGCTTCAAAATGAAGAATGTCCACGTTTTGAAAGATAACATAAAACAAACGAAAAGACAAGCTACAGACTGGGAGAAAATATTTACAAACTCTAATAAAGGCTTGTCTCCAGGATATAAAGATTCTCAAAACTCAATACTAAGAAAACAAAAAACCCAGTAAAAAAAAGTAGCAAAAGATTTGAACAGACTCATCACCAAAGATACGGTATAAATCCCCAGTAACTGCATGATAAGATAGTCAACATCATTAGTCATTAGAGAAATACAAATTAAAACTGTAAGTGCCTAGTCCAATGCTGAGCTTAAAAATGAGTGTTTTTGGAATCAATCAATAGTACAATAAATAGATCAAAAGTTAGAATCAAGTGTTTGCTAATCCTTATTCTGAATCATCCCAATGTGTCTTCTATTATTCAAAGAGATACAAAACTGTCAACTCTGAAAGTTAAATTATTTTTTAACTTATTTAATGAATAAATGCCAAAAGCCATTCTTAGAAGTGAGCATGGGAATGTTGAAAATTTTATAATAGAGAGGTGGTGAACCATCATGATAGGCAAAGAAGTCAGATAAAATAAATGTTTTCCCTCTGACAGCATCTTGTCTTGCATGGTTCAACATGGTGGAATATTATACGTGTCCCAACTGTCACCTTCCCAAGGATATCAGTTAATATGGGTATAATAGCATCCCTCATCCAGTGAGTCTAGTCCTGTTTGTCTCTCATGGACACTGGTAACCTTTTCCCAGATAGATAATGTGGAAGGCAACAGATACCTTCAGTAAGTTTGACATTAAGAGCACCATCATACTTAACTGTTGCTTTTCTGAGATGGTCTGAAGAAAAAGGTATCTCCATCACTCGCTTAATTTAATCAGACTTCTCTAAGACTTGAGAGAGAAAACATCAGCTCCATGAAACTGAGTCTGTAAGTCACCAAATAGCAGATTAAAAATTCTACTCTGCCTTCTCTCTATCATTGACTGAAGATGCTCTTGATCCGTTCAATGGGCATTTAAGAAGAAAAGAAAAAAAAGAAAAGAAAAGAAAAGAAAAGAAAAGTGATATGAAAGCAAGAGTTAGAGTTAAATATTAAAATGTATGCATTTTTTAAAAGATTTTATTTACTTGTCAGAGAGAGAGAGAGAGAGAAAGAGAAAGAGAGAGAGAGCACACAAGCAGGAGGAGCTACAGGCAGAAAGAGAAGCAGGCTCCCGCTGAGCAAGGATCCCAATGTGGGGCTTGGTCCCAGGACTCTGGGATCACAACCTGAGGCAAAGGCAGGTGCTCAACCAACTGAGCCAGCCAGGCATCCCTAAAATGTATGCATTTTTAACAAGAAAATCATAATGCTATGTAAACAAAGATGTATTTTATAAAAGAAGAAATGTATTTAAAAGATATCTAACTGTTCAATCCAGAAAGGGGAGAGGAAAAAAAGACAAAAAGTTGAGAATGTGCTATTTCATAGGGAAGTTCTAAAACAAAGCATGATTTTCAACTGTCAGGAGCAACCATAAAAATCAGCACCCAGCTGGGTGAACTCCTCCTCTCGTGGCAAGCTCAAGAAGTTACCTGAAGTGCGAAGACTTTGGCTAAAATCCTGGAGAGGACATTCTGCAATAAACAACTTGATACCACTTTATCTTGTCCTACAACACCCAAACTCTTCACGATAATTTGAAAATATGCTCCTCTGCTTTGTACACAGGCAAAGCTCCCACTAGTGTCTGCATAAGAACAGGATCAAGCATGCTGTGTCTAAGAGCAGGAGCCCTGGTCACTGAGGCAGCTTTCTGTTTTCAATTGTTGTATTAGCTCTAATCCTTCAAGGTGGTCTGCAGAGTCCCTTTTCAAAATTTGGAACAATTTCATATTATCATATATAAAATATACATAACCTTAAGCTCAGTAATTTCTGTTTCAGAAGTGTACCTAATAGAAGCACTCGTATGTGAACACACAAAAGAATTAGGTACAAATCATTTATATGAGCAAATTTTGTACTGAATCATGTATACTGTGAATAAAGAACAACTAAATACATACTAATTGCATAGTCAAATAGATAAAGGCATATGCAATAGTTTCAAGGTATGGAATAGAGTTCAAATACAGGTAGGAATAGCCCCCCAAAATACATTGTTACATGCAAAAAAAAATCAATTCAATAATGTTTATCTCTCTCTTTCCCTCTCTGTTTCCATCAAGGTATTGAAAATGAATTTACATTCAAAAGCCCTTCCTGAAGCCGAGAATAATAGGATTGAAAAGGCAATCTGCATATGACTTTATAATTTAAATATGCAATAATAAGGAATTACTATACAGATAAAATGCTTAAAGATTTACACTGTTATCTCACAAAAAAGTATAGATTAATTAGGATTAAGTCTTCTATTAAGACTTAAAAGTAAATAAAATATTAAGTTAATAAGTAAATAAAAACTTATTCCTTTTTGGTCCATAAAGCAAGTTTTTCTCTTTTGCTTCTAGTCCGAAGAAGGGCTAAAAAACACAAGTTGGTGTTTAGAAGACCAAGAAATTCTAATTATATAATAATTTAATATATGCTTTACAATAAGTGTATTTAAAATGTTCTCTACCTCTGAGGGACACTTGGATGGTTCAGTTGGTTAAGCATCTGCCTTCAGCTCAGGTCATGATCCCAGTGTCCTGGGATCGAGTTCCTCATTGGGCTGCTTGCTGGGCAGGGAGCCTGCTTCCTCCTCTGACTGCCGTTCCCATGCTTGTGCTCTCTCTCTGACAAAATAAATAAATAAATAAAATCTTTAAAAAAATTATCTCTACAACTGAAACTAAAGATGTACTATATGATGGCTCAGTGAATTTAAATTAAAAAAAATCTTTAAAAAAAGAAAAAATAAATAAGTAAAATGATCAAAATCATATGGCATAGTTTTTGAAAAGCACAGTCAAATTGGAAAAGAAACCAACAAAGTTTCAAAAATTAAACTGAGTTTATTTTTAAAATTAACACCTAATGCCTTGTGAAGCCACATATTCAACATAGTTGAAGTTATGATTAGTAAAACAGGAGATAGGTCTGAAGAACATATCCAGAATATAGCACAAAGAGATAACTAGTTGGAAAATCTTAAGGAGTAATCAAATGCTAAAAAGAAAGAATGTTAAGTGCAAAATTTGTCTAATAGGAATACCAGAAAGAAAAACAGGAAATGTGAGAAAGAAAAGATTGAAAATTGTAATAGGTGAGTTGATCAATATTCAGATGAATGTTCATGCCAAAAAAGGTAGATTTTAATAAATGGCACATTGGAGTAAAATGGCAGAGCATCTCTCCATGCCTTTGCAAGGAGAAGATCTTACAAGCTGAGAGAAGAGAATACAAAAAACTATGATGAGCCTGGCAGAACATTCCTACCTTCAAAATGCTGAGGGAAAATATTTGTCAACTTAGATTTTTGTATACCTAGTGAAATCATCACTTTCGAAAAAGAGAGAAATAAAGACAATGTCTGCGAAAGAAAATTGAGTTACCTTTTTAAAAAAAAAAAAAGATTTTATTTATTTATTTGACAGAGAGAGAGAGATCACAAGTAAGCAGGCAGAGAGAGGGGGAAGCAGGCTCCCCGCTGAGCAGAGAGCCCGATGCAGGGATTGATCCCAGGACCCTGAGACCATGAACTGAGCCGAAGACAGAGGCTTAACCCACTGAGCCACCCAGGTGACCCGAAAATTAAGTTACCCGTAACAAAAAGAAATACTTTTGGAAGGCATGATTGGATCCAAATTGAGAACTATAATGCAAGAAACAAGGCAAAAAATGAAATTAGTAACCAAACAGTTAAATGGAACATAAATATATAACAAAAATTCTAAATTTGGGTAGCCTAAAAACCAGATGAAAGTCAAGTACTGGTTAACAGTAGCATAAAACACAGTAGATAATCAGAATTTAAGCATCCTGACATTCTTATAGTTTTCAGGAAGAAAGTAGCAATAGTATTAAATTTTAGACTTTTACTTTGTGTTAAAAATTAAACTAAAGAGGGACACCTGGGTGGCTCAGTCAGTTAAGCATCTGCTTTCAGCTCAGGTCATGATCCCAGGGTCCTGGGATCTGGCTCCTTGGTCAGCAGGGAGTCTGCTTTTTCCTCCCCCTGCTGCTCCCCCTGCTTGTGCTCTCTCTTTGATAAATAAATAAAATCTTTGAAAAAAATTTAACTGAAGATATCTATTTATATCTAATCTATCTATCTATCTATAGAGACAGAAAGAGAGAGAGAAATACATATACATTTGTGTATACACACATACATACCTGTTTTCTACCAGCACCCGTAAAGCCATGGCAGCCAAACTTGTTAGCTTGCAAGTAGGGGAAAATCTCAGACTCATCTCAGTTCTGACAACCACATTAAGAGGAATAGAAAATGAATATAATTATATGATCTGAAAAAGCAGAAGAAAGCCTTAATAAATTTCAACATTAATTCATGATTTGAATTTTTTTTTACTAAACTAGGAATAGAAGTCTTTTAATTACTTTAACTAGTAGAGTCATAAATATTTATATGTCCTGATTTTCTAAAGTTATTCAGTAATTTGTATTTTTTGAAGAATTTGGCCATTTTATTTAAATTATCAAATATACGTATAAAGCTTTTTAAAATATATTATTTTGTAGGAACTATCTTTACTATTCTTAACCTTGGCTCTTTTCTTTTTCATTCTTTATCAATTTGGTAAAATATCAAAATTTCCCCTGGGACTGAAATAAGACAAAGATGCAAGCTAACATCACAGCTATTCAACATTTTATTAAAGACCCTTTTAATTTAAATTACTCTATTTATTTATAGCACTAGATTTCTCAGTGCTTGCATCTATAAAACTGAAATTAGATAGATGATGATATGTTGATAAATAAAAGAGAGAGGAAGAGAGGGTAGGTAGGCAGATAGAGGATAGGTAGACAGCTATAAACAGATAGATATAGGTCGACAGATATGACGGTAGTATTTTTTACTGAAGTTCTCTCTTTTGCCCTTAGCATATTCTCTCAGAAAATCTGCATTCTTTTACCGCATTGAGGGATGGAAGGGGTGAGACCATTTCTACTATACAAAATATCTGCACAAAATATCTAGTTCATCGTTTCCTAAGGTGAACCTAGACACTGTTTCTAAAGCCACAGCTTAGCCTTAACAGACATGTGCATACAATACAGAAAGACAATTTAGGTTTTATTGTGTTTTATTCATGCCTTGAATAAAGAAGGCTCTGCCAGGTACCTAAATACTGATTGGTTTCTTCTACATATCTTAGCAATGTATCATCTTATGAGTCAGGATAGATGGGAGGTATATCTTTCTTTGTAGAGTGTGAAAGGGGTAACTGAAGAAAACCTAAGAAAGGAGAACACTTAAGAGGCTTCAATTTCAGGCTTGTTCTGCAACAGCATAATTAAAAAAAAAAAAAAAAGAATATGGAAGGGGAAGCTTTTTAAAAGTTGACTCCCTCAATACTACCTGTGCCCTTTTAGGACCTATCAGTCTTTCTGAACCTCCAGGAATATGAGTAACCTAGTTTAATGCTGCAGAGTATCTGAACCCTGAAACTCTCAACACAATTTCCAAGGTCTCTGATCTTTTAACCTGATCCAGAAATGGACCCACCATCAACATATTGAGGTATTTTAAGTTCTACCTAGGGAAATTTAAAAATTAATGTGGACTCTAAATATTTAATATAACTTAGCATTTTTTACATTTTTGCTCAATTTATCTTATGTTTTACTAAACCCCTAATGGTTTGTTGATTTTTATTTTTTACTTTTTAAGTAGGTGTCATGCCTAATATGGGGTTTGAACTCATGACCCTTAGATCAAGAATCTCGTGCTCTACTGACTGAGGTCAGCCCAGCACCCCTTCCTAGTTGTTTTTTAAATAGATCCTCCCTAGTCTGAAAGAGAAATAAATGAAAGAAATGGTTTCAAGTATTAACAGATAAAAGTGAAATTTTTGTTCCTTTTTATTCTTTCAAACAGTGAGCTGGACATATTTGAAAGCCCAGAGGGAGTGGGGAGAAAAGATTTCTTAAGAGAAATTTTTGAAACAATTCTTACAGTCATGGAAAGCTACTAAGCTCTGTAATTAGGGCTGATTTAATGTAGTTGTAACAGACAGGCTCTGTTCTAAAATGAGAACCCCATTATGCAAGTGTTTCTTTCCAGCAATTGTGGTTATTTATCTGAAACATTTATTTAAGAGGAACATGCCACCTTTTAAAATGATCAGTTAAGGCTCTTTACTGAGCATGTGGTTAAGTTTGTATACATTATTTAAGATATCACAAAATGTGTATCTGAAAAGACTTTTTGCTACACGCACACATACACTCATACATAGTTTTCTTGACTGTAAATATATTTAATTGCTCTCTAAAGTCAATGCAATAACTTAAGTTCTGAGTCCTCATTTCCTCACCTTAGCAACACTTAAGCATTAACAGACTTGGTTTTTCTGATCTGAGAGGTATGAAACTTTATGTTATTGTTTTCATATCAGTTGATTTGGTTATAATTAAGGTTGAATATATTTTTTTTATCCTGTTGTCCACTTGATTTCTCCCATCTGAGCTTCCTGTTCCTATCTTCATATATTCTATGAGTTGTTCCACTTTTCCTTAATAATTTGTAGAAGTGCTGTGACTATTCGGAATGCAAATTCTTTATAATTTTTATGAGTTGCAAATATCGCTTTCCAATCTACAGATTTTTCATTTTGTGTCACCTGTTCTTTTATGAAAGGTTTTATTTTTAAGGTGGCAAATTACCTTAATCTTCTCTTTACTTTGTGTCTTTTAAAAAATTCTTTATTTGAATTCAATTTAATTAACATGGACTGTATTATTAGTTTCAGGGTAGAATGTGGTATCAGTTGCATAAAACACCTAGTGCTGATTACATCAAGAGCCCTCCTTAATGCCCATCACCCAGTTACCCCATTCCCCATCTCTCTCCCTTCCAGCAACCCTCAGTTTGTTCTCTGTAGTTCAGCATCTCTCACGGTTTGCCTCCCTCTCTAGTTTCTTCTCATTTTTCCTTCCCTTCCCCTATATTCATTTGTTTTGTTTCTTAAATTCCACATATGAATGAGATCATATAGTATTTGTCTCTGACTTATTTCTCTTAGCATAATACCCTCTAATTTCATCCACATCATTGCAAATGGCAAGATTTCATTCTTTCTGATGACTGAGAAATATTCCATTGTATGTATATGGCACCACTATGTCTCCATTCATCTGTCGATGGACACCTGGGCTCCTAAGGTGGCAAATTACATTAATTTTATCTTTCATAATTTGCACATTTGTGTCTTTTTGAAAGAAGTTCTTCCCTACTCTGAAGTCTTTATTATGTTTGGTTCTTCTAAATACTTCAAAATGTTGCTTTTGCTTCAGGTATTTTATGCATCTGAAATTAATGTTTTGAATGACATGAAGTTGGTATCTAATTTTATCTTTTACCATGTGACTAAATAATTGAAAGATAACTTTTTGAGTCCATTCTCCACTTATTTTCAATGTTCCTTCTACCACATCATGTTGACATATACACAAGGCTCTGTTCCATTAAGTTTTTATCTTATATCTATGCCAATATCATATTATCTTAATTGCTATGGTTTTATAATAAATTGATAAAGACATTGTCTATAGTTTTTGCTAATGGTTTCCAAATTTTGCTTTTTATATTTAAATCTCTAATTTTCTTGGAGTTGAAAGTTGAGTTTTGTTTATGGAATAAGAAGACAAAGCTTCATAATTTTCTAAGTAAATATCTTACAAACACACACATATATGTATATGTATGTATGTACATATGTATGTAAGATTTATTTCTGAGAACTTTAGAGGTTTTGTTGCTCATAAAAAAATTCCTCATAGTAGGATGATGGTGATCTCACTGTGTTAGCTTTTTTGTTGGTTAATAGTTGCCTGCTATATTTTTCCTTTCCCTTATCATCAGCACTTTGTATCATATGACTGCATGTAACTTTTGTCCTCCCATATGAGAATCACTTTTAAGATATTTATTCTTTTCACTATTATGATTATTGATAAATTTGGAATAAATCCCACCATATGACTGGAGGCTTTCTACCTAATAAGTATTTTCATTCACAAATCTTTTTCATGTCTCATGCTTATCTTCTATACAATTAATCAGTTATCCTGATAGCCTTTTATTTACTTTTTTTTTTTTTTAGATATTTCCCCTATACTTTTAATATGAATGCTTGGCTTAGCAAAGCCTAACTTTGATTATGCTATAAATCTTTGGATTAATAAGTATTTCAACGTGCTATATTCCCAATGTCTTACCCATTTCACATATTAATGATTTATAATATTTTATTAATATTTTATAGTAATTAATCTAACTTCTTAGATAATCAATATCCATTTATATTAATCCCTAATATCTTTATTCACAAGAGATTTTTATGCCCCATCTCCTTTGTAGGTTGTCTCTCTTTCCTCTACTCTTCATTACTTTTTATGTTCTTCAGAAGTATGATATATTTAGATGTGAATTTATTTATATTTATGCAATTATAGTCTCACTGTCTTCCTTAAATCTGATGATTCTGATGATCTGATGCGTCATAAATTTGGGAAATTTTTCAAACATTATCTCTTTCTTTTTACTGTTCATCATCCAAATGATACTGATATCTTTTATAACACTCCCAGTGGTATCTCTATTTCATGGAGTAACTTATTTATTTCTAGAAGCTCTGTTTCCTTCTCCTCTCCAACCAAATTTTGTTGTCATAGTGTCTCCATTTTCTTCAGATAATCCTTTATATCATAAACTGTGCAAATCATCTCCATAACAGTATTACCTTAGCTTCTGCTAGGAGTCTCTATCTGAAGACCATTTTTGTTGTTACTGTTGCTATTCATTTCTTAGTTTTGACTATGTGAGTATGCACATGGTGACGTCTCACCGCAGAAATCTTTCTTGCCACTGTAAATCTGTTATAATTTACTCCATGGTAGTCAGTTGTTTATTTTTTTTTTTTTTTCACTATCCTGCCCTTTAGGTATCTTTGTAACTACTTGATGTACGCAAGGGTTTCAGTTACATTCTGTACTGCTGTGATGACTCTACAGGCACGGCTCCTTTCATTGCCTTGGAATAAAAATTTAAGCCTTTGGATCTCTAAACGAGATAACCTTCCTATCCCTGCCCCACCAGCAGAGGGCAGCATTAACATCAGCTCCAGTGCTTCCTAGCTGGCGTTTCAGTTTCCTTTTTGGCAACAACATGAATGCATACATGTACATACATGTATGTGCATATATACCTATATATCATGTACACAAAAAAATCCCAAATACATTTTAATAGTTTGGTATATTTACGTTGGGGGGAATGCCATATTGTGCTAGCCTGCTGGTTTATTTCTTTTGTTGCTGTTGTTGTTTTCTCCTTGTGTTCTATTTTTTCCCAGAGCTATGGATTCTCCCTATAGAGGTATTGTGTTGGTGGGGGGACACACACATAGGCACACTCAGCTTATGAGAAAGTCATTTCAGATAAATACGTGTCGTAAATTAGCTTCAGAAAGTGGAAGCAGATCTTTTCCAGAGAATCAGAAAGAAGCTCCCCCTGCCCCTTCAACAATTGGTATGAAAAAGAAGGGTGTATTATGGTCACCTTCAGAATAGAGAATCAATCAACCCACACGTTTATTGAGTGTTCCACTTCAAATAAATCCCAACTTTAGGAGCAGTGTTCATGAATTCCTAATACATCACCCTTCTAACTATTCCTATATAAATTTTATAGGCTAAAGGATGTTTTACAAATAATATTTTCTTATGAATATACTGTTCCCCTTTATTTTCTTTGAACTTATATATTGCTTATCCAAGATATCAAATCCACCATAATAGACTTCTAATTCTGAAATAATTATCCACAAACCACAAATCAGAAATATTAAGCATAAGGTACAGTCTTTTGGTGCCAAGTTATACTATTTTCTTTAATTCAACAACAAAAAAAAATAAAATAGAATTTGGCACATAACATAGATCAGGCTAAAAAAATAGAAATAGCTTTTAAAATAACTGCTAACAAGCAAATTAGCTACTGAATGGAATGGCAGCGGATCAATAATGACAGTAAAACTACAGAGTTCTTGCTGATCTCATATTGTCTGTGAATGCAAACTGTAAAAGAGGTCCCCACAGGCCTCCAACAATAACCTACAAAGAATGAGACACAAAGGGTATTGAGCATAAAGATAGTTCAATTTCCCAAGACAGCCAGCTCTTGTCACATCAAACCACCTATTAGTCACAAACTCATACAACTAAGAATTCTCTGGCCTCCCGAGATCGCCTGTCATCTTGAAGGAGATAATACCAATGAAAGGCACCAGTTTCTTCTGTAACATGCTTAGTTTATTGTTTTCAATAGATCAAGCAATTTATGATGTTGCTATAATATATAAATAAGGTGCTATACTCTTACGGGAAAACTACATTAATGTGTCAGTACATGGAAAAGGAAAGGTAAACAAAATAAATGCAAAACCATGGCGATCTACCCCAAAGAACACACATCGTCCTATCATTTCATATATCTTAATGTTATTTAGAATTACCCAAAAAGTTGTTAATCAAACAATAAAGTACTGTAAGAAATTTAAAAGTTTAGAGTTTCCCAAGTAACTAAAATAGGAGATAAAGAATTGGCATGTATTGACTGTACATCCAAGAAGCTTATCTGTGAATTAGTGTACTAGTAATTATTATTTTAATTATTTAGTCTTTTGAGTGCTTGCCATGTATCAGGCTCTCTGCCAAATGCTCCACTGTAACTAAGCCATTAATCATTAAAATCTATTAAAAAAGTATTGTTATCCTCACTTTAAAGTGATAAAACTGAGGTCTTTAAAGATTAAGTAAGGTGCCTGAGATCCCACAATTAATAAGTCAGATATTCTTAACCATTCTTTGGATACCCGTTAACAGACAGAGAGACTTAGAACTTAAAATAGAAACAACAGATGGAGGAAGGGCATTTTTTTTTTTTTAATATGTAAGAGGTAAGACCCATCATGTTTATATACTGATGGAAAGGACCAGGGTCAAAGGAAAGCTGGGAGGTAATAATATTGAAGGAAAAAAAAAATCTTAGAGAAGACCAGACATCACAGGTCCGTTAACTGGTTGGAGGAGCTATTCTTGTGTAAGAGATAGAAATGCATCTTCCAGGACAACAAGACTGAAGGAGATGTGATTATAATTACTCAGTATCTTTAAACTTTGGTTTTCTCTACTAAGAAAACATAATACTCCCCATAATACTCTAGAATATTCCTATACCCCTCCTGTACCTACATATCCCTAACTCCCTGGGTTTTGTCACACAGAAAATGTCTTCCCAACCTCCCTTAGAAAAAGAGATGGCTTTTCCTATTAAAAACTATTCTTCGGGAGCCTGGGTGGCACAGTTGGATAAGCATCCAACTCTTGCTTTCTGTTCTGGTCACGATCTCAGGGTCCATGGATCAAGCCCTGAGCTGGGCTCGGTGCTCAACAGGGAGTCGGCTGGAAATTCTCCCTGCTCCTCCCACTCAGGAGTTCAGAGAGTCTCTCTCTCTCACACAGGCTCTCTCTTCTCTCACAAACTCTCAAATAAATAAATAAATCTTAAAACTACTCTCTTCACCTGTGCCCTTGATATCATCCCTGAGGACTTGGAATAAATAACAGACAGACAAAACCGAGATGTAGCCCTGCTTCCAGTGAACATTTAGCATATGACTTGGGGAATTACTTTAACCTTAACTGAAACTGAATACTCTAATTTGCAAAATGAGGATAATACTAATTTATTAAAAAAATTATTTGAGGATTAAATTACCTATTGTATGTGAAATCGTGTGAAGGGTTTTTTTTTTTTTAATCTGCTTCTTAATCCTTAAATTTGTATATTTTTTCTCCAGTATCTTTTTTAATCGCAGTTTTCCACTCTTTATTCCCTCCTTATTAAAAAAAAAATCACCATATTTTGAGTTTATTTTCCTTTTTCTCTTCTTTCACATAATCTCCTTCTAACTTGTGAGTAAATTGCCTCAATAGCCAATCTCCACTCCTATGCCATGTTCACATGTATCACTCCCTCCAGATTAAATTGTCTATAGACCTCAGCAAAGGGCAGGCTACATAAGAGATGCCTATTGGATTAATGAATGAGTAAAGAATGTATGCTTACAAGTTCATTTTATAAACACTTCAGTAAACTATATCTTGATTACAAAATCAATAAGCTAAGCCACACATTTGGTTTATACAAATGAAAACACAAAATGGCTTATTATATCAATATCAGTAAATTTGGATGTCAGCAATGGCAGAACAAAGATCATCACAATAATGGCCAGCATTTTACACTTTACTAGTTACATTGATTCATTCAGAAAACAGGTTAGTACGGAATCCAGAAGAGACATAAGGACGTAGCTGAACATAGCAGGAAAGGGGACAAAAAGTTTGCTATTCTGTCTTTCACCTAGTAATTGTCATTCCTCTTTTATTATTATTATTCATCAAAACAGGTTGGGAGGGGGTGCCTGGGTGGCTAAGTGGGTTAAATCCTCTGCCTTCGGCTCAGGTCATGGTTCTGGGGTCCTGGGATGGAGCCCCACATCGGGCTCTCTGCTCAGCAGGGAGCCTGCTTCCTCATCTCTCTATGCCTGCCTCCCTGCCTACTTGTGATCTCTGTCTGTCAAATAAATAAATTAAAAAAAATAGGTTGGGAGGATTTTATTTATACTATTGCTTTCCATGATTACATTACTCATTAAAAGCCATTTACTCTTTTAGAATGTGATATAACAAGTGATTTTGGTTCTTAAGAAAACAATAATTCTGAACCGTTGCCAAAATCCCATTTGAGGACTGTGTTTAGTAGTTTTATTTATTTCTGTATCCATGAGTTTTCATCTCTCCATGACTCACCAAAAGGAGAACATGGAAGAAATCCTTACAGAAACATTTTTTTTATTCCTCCTGATACATCCAGATGGTTGCTTTTCTAGTACACACCGCCATAAGACCCAGTTCCTGGATCAAGTCATATATACATTGGTATGTGCTGTGATTTATTTATTTATTTATTTAAAATTTTATTTACTTATTTGAGAGAGAGACAGTGAGAGAGGGAATCAGAAGCAGGGGAAGTGGGAGAGGGAGAAACAGGCCTCTGGCTTAGTAGGGAGCCCAATGTAGGGCTTGATCCCAGGACCCTGGGATCATGACCTGAGCTAAAGGTGGATGCTTAACAACTGAGCCACCCAGGTGCCCCTGTGCTGGGATTTAAAGAGAGCCAGAAATTACCTTCCCATACCCATAGCTGTTCCATCACATTAATTGCCAAAATAAGTTAATGACATATAAACCATTTGCACAGGGGGATAGTCAAAATGCAGTTTGATTGCTTGATTGAATCCTCTACCCAGTTAGTATTAAGTGCCTATCTGGAACTTATACAATCTAACCAAGTAGACAGAAGAAAAGCACGCTGGGAAAATATATAACAATTCACAGCTGTGTATAATTAGAGAACAGATCCATATATAACATAGGTATGATTCAGGAAATATGGTAATTGTAGCTATAACCAATGAAAGAAGAAGAAATTCAAAACACACTAGACCAGTTGGGGAAAATATCATGACAGATGCAGGACTTACATAAGATCTTGATGCATGGGTAGCGTTCAGATAGGCTATGAGTATGAGAAAGATATTCCTACTGAAGCAACAGTAAGGATGTATGCACAGTTTGGAATGAACTGAGAATGGACAGTGAGGTAGGGTCAAAGATTCACATTCTGGAGTAATAAAAGAAAAGGCTAAACATTTAGATGAATCTTGAACATAAATTACTTAAACAGTAGGATATAGACAATGGAATAAAAGCTTTTTAATTAAGAGATAGAGTATCAAAGCCATCTGATAAGAATAAAACCTTAAATCAATATTTTAAAGGTTTCCTTAAAAATATCATTATTTATGGGCTATCTAGTGATAAAAGTTCCCAGTTATATGCTGTACATATAGTTTTATTATCATGATATAAAACTGTAGCTGAGAGTAAAGAAAAGTATCTATTGCAAATCTTTTATAGAAAAGGACACATTTCTTTTGTTCCAATAATAACAGAATTTAGTCTGTTCACTGCTTTATTTCCATCAGTTTGAATTTTGCTCAACATATGGCAGTTTTATATATATATACACATATATATATATATACACACATATATGTGTGTGTGTGTGTGTGTATACACACACACACAGTTATACATATAGGCAGGTTTATATATATATATACACATAGTTATTTATATATACACATGTACATATATACATATATATATACATATGTGTATATATATACATAGAACGAAGAGTCAATATCAGAGCAAATAGTATGACCATTATTTTAAAGATGAAAAAGGTGAAACTTCTTTTTTTTAAGATTTTATTTTATTTTATTTTTTTGACAGAGGACACAGAGAGAAAGGGAACAGAAGAAGGGTGAGTGGGAGAAGCAGACTTCCTACTGAGCAGGGAGCCTGATGCGGTGCTCAATCCCAGGACCCTGGGATCATGACCTGAGCTGAAGGCAGACACTTAATGACTGAGCCACCCCTGGCACCCTAAGAAAGGTGAAACTTTTACAGGTTTAAATGCATGCACACTTGACTCTAAAATTTGACCTTCTTTATTTGGAAGAGTAAATGAATGAGAGTCAAAATTCTCATTACAAATTTGCAACGTCTATCTCCTTCAGCAATGTAGCTGTGCCATAGGTCAGGACACAGACCAAGAGGTGACTCAGCATAATCTATATACCTTTAACAGAAGGGAGAAGGAAAGATTTCCCTTTTGAGTCTCTTATCTGTCTGTGTATCTATCTGTCTGTCTATGCATGTATGTGTCCATCTATCAATTCCCTATCATTTCTGTCCCAAGTGTATTGTCTAAAAGAAGCTTGACTCAGGAAAAAGCACAAAAGAGAGTTTGCTTGTTTTGAGTCTGTCAAATGGAATCTGATTTCTCCCCACTAGTCACTACAGGGTCTGGCCAGGCCCTGACTCAGGGATGGTGATTTGTGAACAGTTTGGACTCATGGCCTGAAGGCAACGCAGAGAAGACCCTGCCCCTCCTTGCCTTCAGGGTAACAGTACTTCCACAGTTGGGAGGTCAGATGAAAAGTTAGCATGTGTTTTGTTAGCCATTAGAAGTGTGTTTTTTAGAACTGTCAATGACTACTTTTTTTTCCCTTCCTTTAAAAAAAAAAAATCACAGCAGGAGAGAGGGAAGGAGTGAAGTAGGAAAGACAGAGAGAGACAGAGATAGACAGAGAGAGAGAGAGAGAGGGGGACTGCAGATCGAGAGGTGGCATCAGACCCAACACAGGAGTAATAAAAACGCAAATCCTTCCATTTGACCCCCCACTGACTTGGTGAAGTCTTCAGAGGCTTGGAGGCCTCAGAGTCTATTTGATGTGGCTCTTTTAACCCTTAAACGTGTTTACATAACCAAATCCACTGGGCTCTTCTCCCAAAACTTATTTTTTAAAGGTCTGTCTCAACTAGCAGTTTGGGATCACTATCCACTCAGCTGAGATTCGTGGCCAATTATGTTAGTAAAAGCAAGGAAGTCACTGTATTTAGCAGACTATTAAAATTATTTTACTTATTTACTTTACTTATTATTTTACTTCTACACTTTACCAGTGTAGAAATTATTTTCATATTAATCATAACTCAAGTGTACATCCACAAATTGGATTACAAGAAAAAGTTTAAAGTACTATTTAACCAAATTAATCTTATAGAATTCTACAGCTCTTTAACAGTGCTTATCAGCATTTTAGTATATTAATTATGTAATTTTAAGTTAATGTCTACTTTTTCTGCCTTATAATTCCATGACGGCAGAGTCTTTGATATCTTTCTTGACAATATACCCTGCTTTGATATAGTGCCTGGAAACTAATAGGTTGGTACTTAATAATTATGTATTGGTTAAAGAAAAGAATGACTATTGAGTGCATATTATGTTTTGAATATGATTACTCTACAGAGGATAGAAACAACATCAAACAACATAATCGGTTCACATTAAAATGCTGTAACAGTTTATATGAGCACAACAACTTATTCAAAAAACAGCATAACTTTTGTAGCAGCCTATTTGAAGGGCCATGACTATTATGCACCTTCAGTTAAGAACCCTTACGGATTCCTCTCAGCTTCTGAAATATAGCAACCAACCTTAGGACAATCATGTACGTCACTAACAACAGAGAATTCTGTTAAGGACAAATCTGAGGTGGTTGGTTACTTTAGCTTTCGAAGCTTCTAGGTAAAGCAATTCAATTTCCCATCAGATCTTAAAGACTAATCGCCACAAATTGTACGCTTCTTGAGGCCAGAGATTTCAGGTTTCTTTAAGTTTCCGCTATAGTGTTAGCTCCTTGGTTTATACATGGGAGACTCAGTAAGATAAATGTTAGTCAGCTTGAAGATAGCTTACAGTACATGGAAAAAGCTGTATTACCTATCAAAGTCTATTATTGCATTGACAACCCTGGGTGCTTAAATAACCTGCATTTATTTCTTGAAGCAAATGTTCTTTCATAATGAGGTGGGGGTGGGATACATATTCTAACAGATACCATGAAGTGAACAAGAGGGTTGATCCTATATACTCTCTTTAGTGCAAATCCATGATCCCTTTCCTTGCCCTTGCTACATGGAAGATAATTTTAGAAAGAGAAAAACAGTACTAAGGAAGGCTTCCAGAAATGCTCTCGAAAAAGAAATTCTCAAAAGATAATTAGAAGATAAAATGATACTAGAAGAACACTCAACACAGGAAGAAAAGCTTTTGCCCATCTTATCATCCCACTAAATATTCCTGTTCCTAGTTCTTGGCTGAGTCATTTCCTTGAATTTGCCCCACATTAACAATCTTTCTCATCAGTGGGGATGAAGGGATTAATCTTAAACTCCCGTGAGAGACTGGAGCCTAATAATATGGACAGTCTTTTCCAGCTCCAATACTCTAAAATCAGCAAATGTGGTTCATTGCCTTTTCAAATTTATCTATTCACTTGGCAAGTGAATATCAGTTGCCTACTGTGTACCAATTTGTGTTATGTCAATTATTTGATGGAATCCTTCAACTTGTTGGGGTAGGCACTAATATTATTACCATGTTACAGATGAGGAAATTGAACTTTGATAAGGAAAGCCATTGCAAAGACTGCCTAGTTTGTATATGTCAGAGTCGGGAACCAAACCAGTCAGCCAACAGAGTACTCACTTTAAACAGCATCCTACGTTGCTCCTAACATATTTGAGAATGAGTGTAAAAGCAAATCCTTTATGTTGTTTGATCTAAGAGCATCAGACTATCCCCTTTGAGCTCTATGGTTCTTTTATTTAAGAAAATACCTGAAATTTTGGAAAAGGCCAGTTTCTTTACTGAGGAGGCTTTTTAGTAGATCACTGACTCTTGCCCAATTTCAGAAGAAAGAACTGAAAACAAGGGGAACAGGCTTCCAGAACATCATGGTGATCAAATTATTGGAGAAAGCTAAAGACAAAAAATTTTATAGCTACTTGACACCAATTTTAAGTCAGTGCTAAACATGGAGGAAAATGAAAATGCATTGTATTTTCAACTTATATTGGCAATCTGTGAAAATAACTGAGTGATGGATGAAACCTAAGTCATCAATAGTAAATATACTCATCATCATCAGTCATTATTAATAGTGCGCTTCAGGTATATAAAAGTCAACTTCATCTTACTGTCTCAAAGTTTACACATTCTTATAACATTGGGAAATAAGAATGTAACTTAGCTGGGGTGAATCATTGGGCTTTGTGTAATACCATAAGCAGCTCTTCTGCTTGTTATCTCTCCTTGTCATGGTACCAACCCCCCGACAACAGGGCAGCTACTGCTTTGATCCCTGTTGTCTGTATCTCCAGCATTATTTTTCTTGCCTTTATACCACCACCTCTGAGGCAAATATTTTTTTCTGGACCCCAGCAGTCTTCCAATCCCTTCTAAGGTATGCCCCTGAAATTCAAGCTACCATCATCAACAGTTCCCCCTTCAAGTCAGTGTTCGCTATCTCTATCATCAGATGAAGGTCTATGCTCTTTCAAAGGATCATCAGCCACAGAATTTTGGCCCCCTAGAAATACTTTCAAGGCATTTAGAATGGTCCCCATCAACTTTCAAAATACAAATAACAAGGTAAGTCACACTAAATAAAAAGCGATTCATGTGCTCTAATATTTGTGTTTTGGGGAGGCAAACAGAATAAATAACATTTTATTTAAGAATTATGTGTAAGCCACAAATTATCCCTTGTAATGTGCATGTGTTTCCTTTGCATTTTCTAACTAGCCACAAGTTTCTTTCTTCATGCAAACTAGTCATTGGGAAAGTAAAACCAACAACATTCAAAGTGGCCTCTGTGTGGATAGAGCCTTACTCTAGTTTATAAGCTTGGACCCAAGGGATGTTATTTCAGATGCCTCTAGAATGAAATGGAATTAACAATTACACAGATCTCCTCCACTAGAATTGCACTGAAAAAAATTCAACATACTTGTTATGTATACTTTAATCATATTATCCCATAAGTAACCAGCCACTGATCTCAAAGGTCAGTATATAATTACAATGTATGTACAAGGGGGAATACAGCTCTAGACACTGGAATGTATTATTGCCTCTACAATTCTTTCTTTCTCCCTTTCTTACACAGTTCATTTGAAGAAGTCAGCTTCCTACCTCTCTTTGTTGAAAATATAAATGAGAAGTTTTAGAGGCAAGGCACTGTAGATCTGGCACATTGCTTGAACTATAACAATATGTTGTCTACATAAAGAAAGATGTTATTTTTAAAATAGCTTTGTTTCTGTTGTTTTAAATCTAGTATGTTCAGAGGTATTCATTCTACCATGGAATGAAGAATCTTAATTAGCCATATGTACACTTATCACCTTTGCCAAATATGCAAAAATAAATGTATATTTTTTTCAACAATATTGATTCTATCTTTCCATAGTAAACTGTACTTCATCTTCACAGAAATTAAAGTTAGATATACAGAGTTAGACTGTCCTTTTTGAGCAGGAAATGGGAAAATGTCCTTTCTGTTAGTTATCTACCCAGGAATCTGTTATTGAAACTTATACCAAACAAGCAAGAAAATGATATGGCCACCTTATACTCTTCTCTGGCATTCAAAACATTAGTCGTACATGTCCCTTTATAGAGTATAAAAAGCTCTAATATTGCACTGAGAGCCAGAAATGATGTGATAGAAAATAAAGCCTAGCTTAGTCTCTGGCTCTTTCTGGCTCTTACTCTTACACCATCCAACAAGCAAGGTTTACTCCACAGAGAAAGGATGAAGATATATATAGAGGGTCTGATCCCACTACCTTCTATATAAAGCTGACCCTGAGAACCAAACGAAGAATGCTAAGTGCTTTATATTCAAAGCAACATTAACAAAAGTCAACCAAGGCCTGTTGGTCAAAAAATGGAAGCAGTGATAGGACTAGCTTCCAAAGCTTAGTGATAAGAAAACAGGGGAAAATTCCCTGAGTGAATTTCGTGGTGAAGAATTCTGGTCAGTCATACATTGATAATCTATAAGCAATCAAATTTTCATCTCTCAGTGCTGGTAATTCTACCCAAAACTCTCTCAAATTATGCCCATAAATGACTTATTTTGTTGTTCCTAAAGTTCTGACCTTTTTTTGCCAAATAAAATATTCTCCAATTTTATATTCCTCAGAACATATAGATTTTTTTCTACTTAAGGAAAGAGATGATAGATGATAGATAGATAGGGCATTAATAAAAACCAGACCAATAAAAATCCAGATTTTAAGTCAGGGTGAGCATAAAAATGAATAAATAAATAAAACTTGGAGCAAAAACACTTAATTTTTTTTCCTTGAAAATAAGAGAAACATCTCAACCAATCAAAAATTTATATTATCATACAATTATTTCTTTCTCCCACATACACTGTCTTAATGATAGAGTAGCCATAGTAAACTCATATATTTTCTGGCCTTCTCCCCACTTAGGGCCATATTTTGGCTAGTTGCTTGTATGTCTTTCACATATATTATACACACATGTAATGGGTATCACTATACCTTATAATATGAAGAAATAGCCTGTGTAGTTGTCTAACTCAAATTTCAAATGCTGTTTCTGTTTGTTTGTTTGTTTTTGTCCTTTTGAGTATCTGGCAGCCTTTGTTCTATGACATTTCCATTTTAGGCCACTCCATGTCAGTGTTAGCCATCCCAATGCTTTTGGCTGCTGTGAGGCACCGTTTGCCAAAGTTGCCTGGTACCACTACCCAAACATTATAAAAGAGCTGTTGTTCTCATGTATGAGCCTTAATGTGCGCAAAGGCAATATCATGACTGGCTATCATGAGTTCAAGATTTGACCTCCATGTTTAGGTTTTATGAGTTAGCAAAACATAGGTTTGATGAGATCATATTTTTTTCTCTTTTCTCAGTGGTTTCATTCACCTTTTCCTTCCCTCTCTTTTCAGAGAACTTGTTTCCATGACTAAATTTGTAATTTGTACACTTGAGAAGATTCTTGCTCCCTTATTATTGATCTTTCCTTCATCTATTTCTCTCAGTTGCATTTTAAACCAATCCTTCTTTTTCTATTAGATCGTCTCTCCCAGGTATAAACAAAGTCAAGATTCCACATCTTGGGAAAGAAAATTCCATTTTCTACCAGCCATCATTTCATATATTTTTTAATTAATTAATTAATTTATTTATTTTTTCAGTGTAACAGTATTCATTGTTTTTTTTATTTTTTTAATTTATTTTCAGCATAACAATAGTCATTGTTTTTGCACCACACCTAGTGCTCCATTTCATATCTTACCTGAACTATTACAATAGCTTCCAACTTGGTCTCTCTGCCTCCAGTCTTGCTCACTGTGATACAGTTTTAATACAACAATCATAACCATCTTTTAAAACTATACATTAGAGTATTATTTCCTTTGCTCCAAATCCTTTAGATGATTTTCCCTGATTCTCTCACTTCCTCCAGTCTGAGACAAAGCTCCTACTTTGTGCTTTTATAATGTTCATGTATACTTCTACCATGCTATGCTGCAATAATTATTTTACTGGTATCTCTCCTGCACTGAAATCCTTGAATTCAATTTACAGTATATTATCTGTTGTTGTATCTATAATGCTTAACAACAATGAGTGCTTAATAAGTGTTTCCTTGAAGAATGAAAGAATAAATGAGTATATTCTGAAACTGTAGAGCTCACAATTTTCTTTTATCAACACCTACTGAGTGTTATATTTATACATTCTTTCTCCTTCTTTAGTATTCTTCACTCTAAATATAGCTTTTCGTTTCTTTCACATTTCATGCCATCATGACAAATATTAATCAGTCTTCAAAGACAGACAAAGATTGTCCAAGAAGGAAAACAAACAAAAAAACAAAACAAAACAAAACAAAAAACGAAAGACCTGGATCAAGTCTTTCAGGGTTTGTTCATAGTGTGCCTTTGGTCATCACTTACTTTCATAGTTCCTTCACCTTAAATAGGATTATTGACTTGTTGTAAGATTCAAATGACAATATTTGAGAAAGCACTTTGTAAGGTGTCTACTTCTACATAAGTAATAATATATGTAAGACATTATAATTTAGGCAGCTGACACCTTTGTAATGGTGTAAACTATTTTAACTTAGTTAATACAACAGTTTTACAAGGTGACATATCCCCATCTTATGGAGACATCTATATAGCCCCATTTTACAGATGAGTACACTGGGACACAGGAATGTTATATGAAAACACAGAAAATAAGTGACAGAGCCAGGATTTGATCCCAAGGGATCTGGCTCCAAATTCAGAGTTCCAATCTTTCTTTCATTTTTCCACTGTATAGTGATGGCATCCATCTCTGCCAGAATGTCCTAATCGGCTTTTGAGATTTCTGGACCTTCCTTGCCTCTTTAGTGTTGTTTCTCATGAACAGCTCTGCCATACTTTTTGAGCCTTTCTATAAAATAAGCTTGAAGAGTGAGATGAACTGATGTAAAAAAAACAATCAAACAAAAAACCCCAAAACAAACAGGCAGAAGTTCAAGAGAAAGAAAGACTCAGAAACATCCTGGCATGACCATAACGTACCTCACTGTCTAGTTGGCATGATTATTGAAACGTGTTTTTGAGGAAGAACAAAGCAGACTGAGGAAACCGAAAGTATAAGTTATTTTCTTACAACTCCATATCCTCTGTCTCCTCTTTCCCCAATCAAGTCTTCCTGGCTTTCCAAGATCCCTGCCAGCACGGGACGCACATCCCACTTCACTGTAGGCACCGGGAGAAGCATACCAAGAAAAAACAAGTCAGGCAGAAACTTATGAGAGGAACAAATCATCTCAAAACCTGGAAATAGTAGTATGTAGTCACTTCCTGATACTTACCCCAGTGATGAGGTCAGAACAACATTCAGCTCACAGGTTTTACTGACCCAGAGCACAGCACTTGTAAAAAGGTAAGAGTGAGGAGACTTCTTAATTAGGCAACTTCTCAGACACTAGAGAAAAATCTACTTTCATCCAGTTTTTTTTTTTTCTCTTGAATGGTAGAGAGATATTTAGATACTAGTTTTAATTTACAAATTTTACCCCATAAACTCAAGGATAAAGTAGTCAAGACATCAGAAAGGATAATCATTTGGATTAAAATAGCAATTGGATTTTTTGGATTAAATAACAATTCATGCAGTAGCCCCAGTTTGACAAACTAAAGCAAAATATATTAAATACAGTTTAACAAATGCAACACAATGCTTAATCATTTGAGTTAAGAAATTAAATGTAACAGTTATACGGAAGGGTCAGGAAAATTAGTGATGCATGCCCCACAGTGATATGCCATAGTTCTCACTTACTTTAATAAATGTCACTGAAATTTAATTCTGACTTTAAGAAGAACCACTAAAATCTCATGGCCATTTTCAAGAACTGCATCAAGAAACACAATTAAAAGTGCTCACTGGAATTTTTATCCTTTCTCTTTGATGTGTGGGTAAATACAGGTTTTAAAAACTCTAGGAGGAAAGGGAAGAAGTAGATACAAGAAGAAGGATTATTACTTCAATTTTCAGTTTGAAACAGAATTTGATTTGAAAATAAAATTTTTATTAGGTCTTAGCTGTAACTTCTCAGTACAAAACAAAACAAAAACAACAAAGTTAAATACATTAAAATACAGATCATTTAGAGCTTCCTAATGGCAAACATTATGTCTTAGTAGTTTGACTATTGTTTATAATATGTTAGTTTTAAAGAAATCTTGGTTTTAAAATTTCTCAAAAGTATTAATTGCCAAGAATCTATTTCATTCTTTTAACCCAAGTACTTCCAGGGGTGAGAAGAGGGAAGAAAACAGGGATTGCCTTATTGTTTTCCTTGATATCCTCTCTACAATTTAGTCTCTTTCCTATGTATCACTTCTATAATATACATGCTCTTGCTCAGTGCAAAATAATAATTCCAAATAAATCTGATTTTTCAGTAGAGTGCATGAAAAGTACCCCTAGTTTCCAATGTTCATGGTGAAAAATTTGATTATGGTTATAGAAAAGATGGTCAGAAATCCAGAAGCAGAATTAAAAATACATTGAAAGGAACAATGACAAGATAAAATTGTGTCAAAGACTTATTACAGTGAGCAAAATGCTAAATACACAAGGATAATAAAAAGCATTTCAAGAGGAGTTGTCATTAAAATCCCGGTATTATAACTAAGTAAAGAATAGAGTACAGACTATTAAGAACCTTTTCTCCATCCAGGATCCAAATCAACATCGACAACTGAACATGATCAGTATCAGTTTGAGTTTTGTCACAGTTAACAAGCCAAATTGACGCAGATCAAAACACCTTTTTCATGTCGAGAATAGAGCTTGGTTGTCAAAAAAGCATCGTGATGAGTGACCGTGGGGAAACATCCTGGCAATAATCAATCGTCAATCAGTCATGGAAAGTGCTTATTCGGCTCTTGTACGAGCCTCTTCATTACTGGCTGTGGACTGATCTCAGGAGAGAGAAGATAAAGGTCCCTTTCAATGAATAAAGCAATAGTTTCTGCTCAGAGAGAGATGGAGAGAAAAGCAACCTAGATTGGGTTGAGAAATCACTTTTGCTTTCTAATTGTTTGGGTTTTTTCCCATTTAGAAAGATAGCTTTTAAAAAGAAAGTGGCAATAGAAGTAACTAAAACGGTGCTAAAATTTGCCTTCTTTAAAACTGGTAATTCATCATTTCCTTAAATAAATGTCATAAGTCAGGAATCTAAATCTGCACAGTGGGAGCTGATTAATTGAAGTGAATGTGTTCTCTTTAAATATATACATAAGAATATTTCTCTATGTGTATATGTGGGCAATGGAGTGATGGTACCTGGCAGTAATATCTTAAGAATATTAAAAGGTTAATCATAATATTAGTTTCGGTAAAGGTTACATAGTTAAATAAAATGTGTACGATTCGTAAATGTAAATGCAAAGGCAGAACACTCAAGTGGCTTGAATTTACAGATGCCCTTTTTTGGGGATATTAAAATTCTGTCCTCTTGGGATCTGTACACAATAACATTGAATCCCACCAGAAGGCCCAAGGAAAAAAAAAAGTCATTTCTTCTCTGCTGCCTGTTTATTTTTGAAGCAGATGCATTCTTTTTCCCTTAAGTGAGTCCACAACCGCTTTGGCACCTACCCTGAGCTACTAAGCATAACTGAATGCTTCTGGTAGGGAAGATGGTAAGGGAAATAATTTTCAATGTCTTTTCATAGTGGAAAACAGGTTTGCCAAAAGAGTTTGACTTTATGAAAGAGAAGAACAGCTGTATTTGGTTTATAATAAATCTTTCACAAATCAGTAAAAGCAAATAGACAGCACAACTGCAACCCATAAAAGTGAAAATATTAAACAACAGGCAGTGAAGTTGTTAAACTTTCCCACAGTCACTGCAGGTTTGAAAAAGAAAGAAAGAAAGAAAGAAAGTCTAGAAAATCCGCACATGCAACTTACATGAAAAAGTGAACCAAATCACATCAGAAGAGGAGAAGGAATTATTGCTGATTAGAGGAAAAATCCTGTTAAGGTGACTTTTCTGGGCATCAGGATGAAGGTGTCCACGGCACTTTCCTCCTCCTATTACCGAATGTTAGTGCAGAATAATTACTTGCTTGCCAAAAATGACAGGACACTGACCCTGCAGACTTATTGAATTCTCATTGCTTGCCTCCAGGCCATGTCGGGGGTTATTCAATTTTGCCTGAGGAGGACAATCTATTATGAGAGATGAGTCAAGAAGGCATCCTCCTTGATTGCCCACCAAAACCATTATCGCAGCACAGAGAGGGCATCGGCAGGGAGTGGACAGACAAGACAACACTGATCTCGATTACCCAGGGACAAGATACAATTTACATTACTTGAAGCCACAGGACAGAGGGCAATCAGCCCTGGGAATAGGGCGGCAGCCCTGGAGTGAACAGGTATTAACAGCAGAGCGGCATCCAAGCTACTTGCTTATGCTAGACATGACCTTTAGCCTGACAAGGTAGTAACCGGTTTGATCTGTAATTATGTAAATAATTTTACATTTATGACTAGAATTGTTCTCAAAAACCAGAAGCAAAAACCAGAATCCTAAAATATGAAAATCTATGGATCATATTTACTTTATCATGTCTGGGCTTGATTTTCTGTTCTAAAGCCATTTTGCATCCATAGCAGCTGTTTGACCCAAGGAACTTGTTGCAACCCAAATTGCTTTCTAGTAGAGAAAACAACAGCCTCAATCCTAATATGGTCACAATCCCCACAGCCTACAAACCTTCCTCCTCCTCCTTCTTCAAGTTTTGGATAATGAATGAAAGTATGAAAATATCCTTTAAGCATAAAGCCCCAGTGTGCAATGCACTGGGAGTGACACTGTAAAATTTTGATTGGAGATTCTGCTCTATAAGCCAATTTTACGGGGCTAATGATAACATAAGAAATCACGTAATATTTCTCTTTAGACGCGATCATTAGCTAAACCTTATTGGATCCAAGTATCTTGTTAACCTCTTCTGCTAAATTGGAAAATCGTACACTATCTTTATTTCAGTCAGTGACAAGTGCTTTTTTACATGTTTTGAAAAATGATTGAATTGAGAAAAACAAATGCTTATATTTTTCTGTGGTTATAAGGGTCAGAGACTATGGTAGGGGGTTCTAAATATAATGATCTGTTCAATTTAACATATTGGAATAACAGTATGCTCAAAAGACCTAGTAATGGGTAGATGTTTCTGGTCTTGGGAGTTCCTGTCAGCATGAGATAAAACTCCAGTAGAAACAATGGTTCATATTTTCTAGATAATTATATGAGAATCCATGGGAAACTGCTTCAAATAAGAAAAATTACCCATGTTATTTCAGAATTCTCCTGCTATGCTATTAGTATATCTGCAGAAGCTGAAAAGCAAATAACCTCTCATTCCCCCATGAACACTGATTAATTAGGGCATGAAACCAGGGTGATTTGTGAAAGAGCTTTGCAAAACAAAAGCTTTGTGTGATTTTATGCTTGACTCCTATTCTGAATCAAGCCAGTAACTAAAGAAAATTATAATAAAGCACTGACTTAAAAATTAGAATATGTGGTAGCAGAGGCTCAAAATTAACTGCCATCCCCTCTTTTCAAGTTAGAATTTGTTAAATGATCAAGATGCTTTGGGTTCAAGCCCTGCATATGAACAGATTAACAGGCCCTCAATCTCGGGTCCAAGGCAAATGTACCATTCACTGTAAATGGCTTATGAATTGGAATTGAGAAAAACAAAGGAAATAAAAGATACTACTGTGTTTGGCACGTAGTAGGCACTGAATAAAAACATTGATTGACTGATTATACAAAACATCGACTTTTGGCAAACCTTGCATTAAAGATCAGAGTGTAATAAAATGTAGAGGTGGGCCTGCATTTTTACAGTTGAGGAGATGAGCCGCTCGTGTTAAGTCAGCAGGGCACATAGTTTAGGGAAAGTCCCTGGAGTTAGACAGTTTGAGCTGGCATCATACTGTGTAGTTTGGGGCAATTTATTTAACCTCCCTGCGCTCCAGTTTTCTCATACACAAACTAGGGATAATAATAGAACTTACTTCGTGTGGATGTCGTGCAGATTAACTGGGCTAATACATTCATAAGACACATTTATTAGGCACTTGGCACAAATTACACTCCCCATAAACTTTAGTGTTTACTGTTGAGTGTAAAGCCAGACGTCATTCAGTTAGGTGAGGTTAGGGCATCAGCTGAAAAACAGGCTACTCTTTTATTAAAACACAATAATCACCTCTCCTGTGAGGCTTTTTGTCGCTGTTGTTGCTAACTGCATCAATTTTGTACATTCAGTTTAGACAAGATAGAAAATTCAGATCAACAAA
Organism: Lontra canadensis; assembly: GCF_010015895.1. Classification (NCBI taxonomy): domain Eukaryota; kingdom Metazoa; phylum Chordata; class Mammalia; order Carnivora; family Mustelidae; genus Lontra; species Lontra canadensis. The sequence goes on from NW_022630995.1 coordinate 96,248,775, forward strand.
ACATATATACACTTCGAAATCGTCCATAATCTCAACACCAAGAAAGAAGCAGAGTCAGCAGCTTGGCATCTGCTTTACCAAATAGATTTATTTATCTGTATGTGATGTATACACAGTAAAACTCTGTCATATAAATGGGGTGTAAAATTAGCAATATATAAAATATGGATAGATTTTTCTTGTGAGATTAACAAAAAGACTAGGGTGTACCTGCACAGCTAGATATCTGAACAGGAGAGCAAAAGGTCTGGTGATCAACTGCCAATCACAGGGGCTTTATCACAGGGTTTAATTTGACACACACGTATGTGTATGTGTTTGCATTTTTATTTATATGAAATCATGCTATGATTCATACAGTTTGGCTACTTGTTTCTTCATTTAACAATAGGCTGTGAGCATCATTCCATGCCCAAACTGTATCAAACCAAGTCAAACCTTCAGCTCTGAATTCAGCCAAATCTGGGTTCAAATGTTAACTGACACTCACTGTGTATTGCCAAGCAAGTTACTAAGCCTCTATTTTTGCATCTGTTAAAAAAAAAAAAGAAGATTTTAACCATCCTCACCCAGCAATTGCAATAATCCATATTGAACACATAGTACAATTGCATGGCACTTCGTAAGCTCTTCAGAAAATATTAGTTTTTTAAAATTTTATCTCTATGGTAATCTTAAATGCCTGCCTAGTAGTCCATTTTGTGGCTAGAACATTAATTATTCAGTCCAGTCCACAAACCTTAGATACTTACAGTTTTTTGGTCTTGCTTTCATCACTATCATAGAAAATGCTGTATGTGGCCCTGCATTTTACAGGTGGGAAGATGAGCCCTTTGTGTTAAATTTGCAGGGAAGATACAGTTTAGGGACTTTGAGCCACCTTATACAAGCACTTTCGCCATTTGTCAGATTCTTTCCTTTGAAGCAGTTAGTAGAAGCAAGATTTCCTGGGTCAGAGAGTATAGGTATGAAAAAAATAAAACTTTGTATCATCTTCGAAATTGCTCTCAGAGAGATTACAACTATTCCATTTCTAACAGCATCATATAAGATTCCCATTTCCATATTGTCAATTTCCTAAATTAAGGTGTAATCTATACAATGTAAACTGCAAGATCTTAACTGTGCAGCTTTGTGGATTTTATGCAAACATCTGTATAACCAGGACCCCAATTAATACATAGAAAACCTCCAACACACCAGGATTCTTCTTACCTCTTTGCAGTCAATACCTTCCCAAGTCAGAGGCAAATTCCATTTTGACTTCTAAAACTATAAAAGTCATTTTGTTTTGTTTGCATCCTCTTGAACTTAAAATAAATGGAATCACACAATATTTATGTGTGTGTGTATGCCATGTTTTGCTCAACATGTGTTTTTGGGATTCATCCTGCTCTGTAGTGTCAGTTTCTCCTTTTTTATTGTAATATTTTATTCCACTCTATAAACATACCTCAAGGCACACATATTTTCTTAAGACTTTATTTATTTATTTGACAGAGAGAGAGAGAGGTCACGGGTAGGCAGAGAGTCGGGGAGAGGGGGAAACAGGCTCCTGCTGAGCAGAGAGCCTGATGCAATGGTCGATCCTAGGACCCTGAGATCACGACCTGAGCTGAAGGTAGAGGCTTAACCCACTGAGCCACTCAGGCACCCCAAGGCATTCACATTTTTGCATAGGTTTGGACATTCAGATTGTTCCCAGTTTGGGATATTATGGATAAAACTGTTGTCAGCAGTCATGTATATCTCATTTTGTCGACCTATGCCTTCATTCTTTAAAAAATTCATCTATGAGTGGAATTGCTTTTTCATGAGGGTGGGCCTAAATTTGGCTTTAGTAGATAGTAAAATTTTTCCAAACTGCATAAAACAATGGAAACTGGGGAGCATATATGCTATGGCAAGTGCTGTGAATTGTGTAGGACTGACCTGTACCCTTGAAACAAAGTGAATAAGGTTTGGGCACCCCCCACCAAGAAATCAATTTGTACTCTCTTCAGCAAGATTCAAGAATTTTAGCTGTTCCACATCTTCATGGACAATTGATATCATCAGTCTTTTTAACTTAGCTGTATGGATGGGTTTTAATCTACATTTCTCTGATGAGTAATGGTATTAAACACTTTAAAAACATGTTTTTTAACAATTTTGTAATCCTTTTATAAATTTCTTAATCGATCTTTGCTCACTTTAGTTAGATCATCTTTTCTTATTGACTTGTAAAGGTTATTTATACAATGTAAATATAAAGCTTTTGTCATATATATAATATCTGACTCTCTCTTTCTCTCTATATATTATGTATCCCTTTCCAGTTTGTGGCTTGACTGTTCATTTTTTTTAAGTGATATCATTGGATGGCAGAAGTTATTAATTTCAATGAAAATGATATGCTTATATAGCAAGAATATTTGAAAAATTTATAAACATATTTAATATATGGCTCTTAGCAACAGCTCTAGTTATCAGGTCAATATAGAAAAAAATCAATAAAATTTCTGTAAACAAAATAAAGAAGTTGAAATTAAAATCTAAAAGACAACACCAATTCTAAAGTTAAAAAAATATCAAATAACTAGAAATAAACCTAAAGAAGATCGTAGAAGCTTTCACACTAAAAGCTTAAAAAAAAATTGGTGAAATTAAAGATGATTTAAATATATGGAGGATTAGAATATATTTTTTTAATATTTTATTTATTTATTTGACAGAGAGAGATCCCAAGTAGGCAGAGAGGCAGGCGGGGGGTGAGCGGAAGCAGGCTCCCTACCGAGCAGAGAGCCCGATGCGGGGCTCGATCCCAGGACCCTGAGACCATGACCTGAGCTGAGGCAGAGGCTTTAACCCACTGAGCCACCCAGGCACCCCAGGATTAGAATATTTTAACAGATTAGAAGATCCGATATTTTTAGTTTACTGGTTTTACATAATTGAGCTAGATTTATTGATTTAGGTCAATAAAATGGAAATCAAAATCACAATAGGAATTTCTGTTAAAATAGATAAGTTGGTTTTAAAATCTATTTGGAATTACTAAGGACTTAGAATAGACAAGACAATCTTTAAAACAAAGTACAAAATTTCAATACTTATGACAGACCCTTAGTAACTATGGGATTATGATATTGGCATAAAGTTATAAAACATACCAAGATAACAGAACAAAAGAACCAAACTTAGACTAGCATGTGTGTATTCACTTGATTTATGGCAAAGGCATCAACACCATTCAAAGAGAAAGGATTTTTTTTCAGTAAGTCTCACTGAAGCAAAGGATATTAATAAGAAAAAAAGAAAACCTTTATCTCTACCTAACACATATAAAAATTTAATTGGAGATTAAAGGTTTTTTCTTATGAATATCCTATTCCTAATTTAATACATAAAAATGATGTCTTGGTGATACTTCTATTTGCATTTCTTTGAATACTAATATAGTTTAACTTCTTAAATTTTCTGCTTATATTTTTTTACGATATTCCTCTTTGGGACTTTTTTGCTTATTTTTCTAAGATATTCATTAATTTTGTAAAAGCACTCTAAGAACTAAAAATATTAACCCTTTTTGATTTTTTATGTGATTAATTCATCGTTCATGGTATTTCTGTGTCTCTAAAATTAACAGATAAATTTTATTTAAGCAAACTTATTAATGTTTTCCCTTTATGGCTAATGTCATACATAGAGATCCTTCCTCCAATGTAATGGAGAAAATGTATTTTCTTCTTGGATTTTATGGTTTTATTCTATACATTTAAATCTTAATCCAGATAACGTTACATTTGGCATTTTATTTGAATTATGGCTATAACTTTATTTTTAAGTAATAGCCTGTTGTCTCAATATCACTTATTGAATGGTTAATAAATTTTTTTTAATACTTTGTGAGGTGCTATCTTCATTACCTTCAAAAATTTTATGTATTTTTACATCTTTTCCTGGACTTCCTTTTTATTCTTTTGATTTGTGTGTTTTTACCTGTGACAAGAGCACTACATAAAACTATCTTCTCTTTGAAGGGGATAGATAGAATTGTATCTAGCGTTGGCTGGAACTTAAACAGAATGTTAATAAAATTGATAATAATGGCAATCCTTGCATTGTGACTGACCAAGGTTTCTAGAAATGATTAGAAGACTCAGATGACTGACTCACACAAGAAAGAAAGAGAATCAAAAGCTCTGCTTCTTCTAGCACAATTTTATAGCAACAATGTGACCAGGAGAGACAATAGTTACCACATTAATAACAGTTGGCAAGTAAGAAAGGTTTCCTGTGGGTCTTCTATAGTCCTTGTAAATTTTTATTGAGGTACGGTTGGCATATAATATTATATTAGTTTCAGTTGTACAATATAGTGGTTCAACATTTACATACATTACTAAGTGCTCATCCCAATAAACCTAGGTACTATCTGTCACCATACAAAATTGTTACAATAAGAAACATCAAAAGTACTATACATGGTTGAAACTTTGTTATAAAAACAAAATAAAACAAAAAAAATGCCCTTAGTTTGTATTTTTCATACCACAGATCTTATTATGATTCACAGAGCAAAGCTGAAAAGATCATAGTATGGATAGATATCTTCATGCCTGAAAATGAACATAGTTAATATTTTAAAAACCACTGGTCTAGAAAAATGCATGAATCTTTTGCTATTGAGTCCCAAGAAAGGCAGGAGGGAATAAGAAAAAGATAATTAAAATGATTAAAGATACTTCTACACATTTAATTATAAATTTCACTTATGATTTTAAACTCACTGAGAGTATAAAAAGGATAAAAAACTAAGTTGAGTAATGTATTCCTGAATGGTAGTAAAAGGAGAATATCTTTTAGCCTTGAAAGGATTTATTGTGGTACTAATACATTACATATTGAAGGGTAAATACACAGAATTAGATATTTCATGATGAGATTACAGATGCTAAATAGACAGGTTCTAACACGGCCTTAAAAATTCAATAGTGAGATGTACAAAGTAGTTTAGCAGTGGAGTATGGAAATGATATTTTAAGCCCTTTGAAACCAACAATTGGGAGGATTAAATCTTTGCTTTCTTCAAAATATTCTCTGGTACCTTCAGCAAGAGAGAAAACACTGAGATGAGAGGCATCTTTAGTGGGACAATCTAAGCATATCCCCTCATTGTTCCATTCATTTCTGTAAGTTACTGCTTTTGATGGAACAAGAAAGCATATGCTGCCTTATTTAAATTCCACCTTACACTGAGGAACTGGGTTTATATTCCCTACAGAGGGATAATAGAACGGTATTCCAAGTGAGCTCTCCCCATAATGTCTGTAAGTTGGGGAAAAAAGAACCACCCTGTGGTTATACATGCAATAATTCTTATCATACACATTTCTATTTCTTTAATTTATTCACCTGCTCAATTATCTATTCGGCAATTGCTGTGAAGTTCTCGGCATATAGAGTTGACAGTGTTTGGGGTTATCGTATCTTTAGATTCAGGACTACTCTGGAAGAGGTCTACAGTTTAATGTGTCTTGTGACCGCCAAGAAGGAAAGAATAAGGATTCTCTTTCCAGACCTGGCTGAACAGGCAGCACCATCATGGGAGTCCACATCCACCACAACAAGGACCAAGAGGTTCAGCACAAGGAGCCTAAGAGCCATGACATCTACCTGAAACTGTTGATTAAGCTGTGCACAGAGGTTTCGGGCCAGATGAACCAACTCTCACTTTAATTAAGTTGTATTGAAGACATTGCTCCTGAGTCGCACCAACCTGCTACCTCTCTCCCTCTCCCGGATGTTCTGGAAGATGAAGTTGCCTGGCCAGGAAAACAAAACAGCTGTGGTTGTAGGGAGTATAATCAATGATGTGCGTATCCCTGAGGTGCCAAAATTGAAGGTGTACATCCTGCACGTGAGTAGCCGGGCCTGGGGCTGCATCCTCCAAGCTGGAGGCAAGATCCTTCCTTTTGACCAGTTCACCCTGGACTCCCCCAGGGCTGTGGCACCATATTGCTCTCTTGTCCATGCAAGGGTGGACACATATACAAGCATTTCGGCAAGGTCCCAGGAACCCCACACAGCTACATCAAACCCTAGGTGCCATCTGAGGAGTAGAAGTTCATGAGCACCAGAGGCCGCAGGGCCAGCTGGAGCTACAAAAACCAACCCCAGATCCTGCCTTGTTATGAACAAGATTTGAATGCAGAAAGAAAGGGGGGGAGAGAGAGAGAGAGAAAAGAGAAAAGAAAAGAAAGGAAAAGAATAGGGGGGGAAAAAGAAAAGAAAAAAGAAAGAAAAGAAAAGAATGGTAATGAAGATAATGGGCACACTAGGCACAGAAAAGGGAATAACGAACACCACTCAGGAAGGGAATAATTATAAATGGTCTTGGAACCAAAAAGGTCAGGACTTGCAGTTTAGCTGTGCCACGAAATAGCTGTGTGACTGAGGGCACTACCAGCTTACTCCTCTGTAAAGTAGATCTTTACTGACTACTTCCTCATAGGACTGCTGGATGGATTCTGTAGACAGTACAAAGTCCTTAGCAGAATTATTACTGAATATATTTGAAAGCCATTTTTAGCAATGAAGACTGTCCGCAATTTTCATTCATTTTTGCAATAATTTGACTCTTTGCTTATTTTACTCTGACCACCCCAAATGAACCATTGATGCCAAGACTATCAGTGGCATAGCAGGCCAATCAACCATCCCATTTGTGTAGTGTTGTCATTTTTCTCTGTTCAGCAGTTTGATTAATTGCTTGCCTCATTAATCGTAAACTACCTTTACAGTCTTACAAAAATGTTTAAAAAAGAAAAAATGTTTAAGAAGGAAAAAAAATGAAAGTGGCAGGAAAGCATTAGTGATAAGCTGCTAATTTTCATAAAATTATTGTAAATTAGGCAAGTTTGGGAATTATTAGGATTGACAGAGAAGCTGACCTTTAATCTCAAATTGAAGCCTACTCTGCAAATTTGATGTTTTATAGATATTTTAGAAATGTGTCATGAACAGTAGGAAAATACTTGTCATACTGTAAAGAGTTAAAGATTTAATCTTGAGAATGGGAATGTCGTTTTAAAAAGAAGAGGAGGAGCTATCCAGATAGAGGAAATGTGGGTAAAAGCTTAAAGGCATGGGTCATTCACATCACATGTCAACAGAGTTGTGAAATCTCAGTGTAGTGAAAACACAGGAAGCATGCAAGGAAGAGAAGAATATTAGTTTAGAGAGGAAATGGACAAGCTTATATTAAAAAAAAAAAACAACTTGTGCATCAGGCTAAGGAGTTAAAATAATTTAGCTTCATTTGAAGAAATAATAAAATTGGACTATTACATGGCCAGGATTTTACAAAGAAACTTCTATTTGTGTCTATAGGGGAGACAAGAGTAGGGGATAGTTAGATTCATAGGAAGGAAAGGAGGAAGAAATTGTGAAAAGGCATGCTTGGGAGAGTAATTTTAGAATAGTCCAGAAGAAGGGGAAATCTATAAACTGAAAGACTTGATCTGGTTGGGATCTTTATTATGAATCCAAAAGCTAGCATGGCACCTGGTTATTAATTAGCACTAAGTAAATTACAGCATGAATATAGAAAAGAGTTAGAAATAAATTGTTGGGGCTTATCTTTTATCAAATCCAGAAGATATGATCTTTTTACTTTTGCTGTGAACTGAATCTCTTGATTGTATTCCTAGGGCATCCTTCCCCCACAATTAAAGTAAGAAGATGCTATGCATATACATAACAATTATAACTATTATAACCATAACTATGACACATAAATACCCTTGTCTTAAAGCTAAAGTAAATTAAAATCCTTCATTTCAAGCTTATGTGTTTAAGAAACATATTTTTTCAACATCTAAAATATATTTCCTACTTAATATTAACTAACATGTAATGTATTATTTGTTTCTGGGGTACAGATATGTGGTTCATTAGTATTATACCACACCCAGTGCTTGCCGTAACACATACCCTCCCCAATGTCCATTACCCAGCCACCCCACCCAACCCCTTCCAGCAACTCGCAGTTTGTTTCCCAAGACTAAGAGTCTCCTATGGTTTATCGCCTTCTCTGGTTTCATTTTGTTTTATTTTTTCCTCTCTTCCCCTATGATCCTCTGCCTTGTTTCTTAAATTCTGAAAATCAGTGAGCTCATATAATTGTCTTTCTCTGACTGACTTATTTCACTTAGCATAATAGCTAGTTCCATCCACATCATTGCCAATGGCAAGATTTCATTTTTAATGGCTGTATACTAGTCCATTGTGTGTGTATACACACACACACACCACATCTTCTTTATCTGTTCATCTGTCAATGGACATGTGGGTTCTTTCCACAGTTTGGGCTATTGTGAACATTGTTGGTATAAATGTGAGGGTGCAGGTGTCCCTTCAGATCACTGCATTTGTATCTTTGGGGTAAAAATATATTTCCCACTTCCTTAAGTGTATAACTCCTTTGTATTCCACTATTAGATATATTTTTTTAAAGATATACTTCTCAAGATCCCCAAATGGCATAGAAATTAACAAAGCTAATATTTTGGAAATTTCTACACATTGATTCAGCACAATTCTCATTTATCTGTGATTTGGAGCAAGTGATTTAACTTTCCTGAGTTTCATTTCCCTCTTTTACTTTGTTTGAAGTGATACTCTGCTTTCCCAAAGACTAGCTTTATTAATTAGTTAATATATTGGCAAAGATTAATAGTATGTGAAGGTGTAAATTATTATGATTTTATTTTGTTCTTTCTAATTTCATATTTCTAGAATAAAATTTGGCTTGACTAATTTTGGTAATTATAAAATTAAACTTTTTTTTTTAGCTATCATTTATTTAGCTCCCATTATGAGCTGAACACCAAGTTAAGTCTATAAAGGAATTATCTACCAAAAAAATCCAGACAAGCAATACTCTCATTGTATGGATTAGAAAAAATGAGGTAGTAGTGGAATTAATAACCTGTTCAAGGTTACACAACTGTAAATAAAGAGATTTAAGACCTCTGCTCAAAACTAATATATTAAAGTAGCTATTATTAATATTTGATATTCTGTATAAATCATAAATATTAATGGGTCTGCTACCTCTCAGACTGTAAAGGTTAAAGCTTGGCTAATCAATTTAGTTTATTCCTTTAAATCAGATATCATGTAGGTAATAGCCAATCACCCATTTTTTTCATTAAACTTATTAACTGTCTACATATACCCCTGTAAACCTTGTTTAGCCAAATAAGTCCAGTAAAGGAAAATAAGTCTTATTTAGTACAATAAGTTCAGTACCTTTATAGTTTCTTTACTACTTTGAAATCATAAAATAATTTTTATTATTACCAATACTACCTCCATTTCATTGATTCATGCCTATCAACTCATATATTTGTTGAATATTACATGAATGTACATAAATATTATTCATTTTTATCTGAATATGTAATTTTTTTTATTTTGAAGAGTCTAAAAAAGTCCCTGCTCTAGAATTTTAAAGGACTAATGAACTGAAATTTTCACCACTGATGTTTTAGTATATACCTACTACAGTCTTTTATTTTCTTCTGTTGTATCTTTAAATCAAAAGATTTACCCCAATATTATCATTATTAAATAACAAGCCACTTTTCCCCTTTTCTTCTATTTGTTGTTGTTTTTTTTTAATCTCATATATAATGCTTCTTCCTCAAGTTTGATTTCCTCTTAGTTTTGTTTATAGAGTATATTTCACCTACCAGTTTTGGTATTCCAGTTAAGGAAATGTTATCTTTCCATTTTTATTATGCTCAACAGGTCATATTCTCCATCATTTAGAAACATTTCCAGTTAATCTTTTTAATTTCCCATTTACTTTGTAGTTACTTATAGACAATTAAGTCCAGTATGTTAATATTACTTATCACTTATCTTATATTTCATCTTAGCTTGTAGAACTCCCTATTCTCTTCATTGTGCATGTTGAGATTATTTGGGCTAAGCAAAAGATCCTCCCTTAATACCCAATTTAAAGCCAACTTAATGAGCCCTGCCAGTTCTGAACACAACAGGGAGTTTCGTATCCCATCTGGTTAAGTGGAGACTACAATAACTTCCATGATGAGGACATCTGTTTAGAAAAATAAGAGTTCCATAAATCCAAAACTCTCCTTCCTGTACACTAACACACCCATCATTTGTGCTTTATCTTTATTCTCTTCGTGTGTGATACCACGGTCTTCAAGAAGACTCTCTTTTCCTCAACCTCCTTAACTAAACTCCTCGGTACACATAAAAATAAAATAACAAAGTTGAAATCATGTAACAGGTCCAGACTTGCTCTTTTCATCCACAATGTTTGTTTTCATCAAATACATTTAGGAAATGACACAAGTATAGATTTGATGGTGATAATAGAAACGATACTCAACATTTGTACAGTGTTCACTAAGCACTAGAAAGTCCATATGCACTGTTACCTTTAATCCTCACAAAAACCATAAGAAGAAAGTAAATGAGTATCATGATCACGTCTCCAATACTCATTCCATTCCTCATCAATTCTGTAGGAAAGAAAAGGACAATTGTTAAAAATATACTATGAAACTGCAGCAGCAGCAGCAACAACACAACAATAAATAAAACCTACAAAGACAAAACTCCCTGCCTTCCTCCTGAGTTTCCATTCTCTCATTCTCCTGAACCTTGAGTAACAGTGGATTCTGATGTATAACCCAAGAAATCTCCTCATGTTAACGATTTAAATGGCATTGACACAATTTTACAGTGAAAACAAGGTTTGTGCTTTAGTTATATAGATACAGGAACATAATGAATAACGAAAACAATAACACATAACAATAAGAAAGTAACATCTTTAATGTGTTAGGTATTGTAATCGTCACTGAAAACACAAAGAAAACCCACTCCCATGTTTTCAAACAGAACACATAAAGTACCAGAAAGCAATAAGGCCTCTAAAGAAAAAGTAAGTAAAACTACTTATCTCAAGAACCCAACATGCATGAATATTACTCATTAACAAAAGACTCAGTCTCTCTCTCTGACCTATTTACCTCTACGTTACATAGCATTTTAACCTCCAGAAAGCTGTAATGTCTAACATAAAAAAAAAAATTCAAGAATCACCTGCTTATTATAGTGAAAAGTGATTCTTTATAGCAATAGGAAAAAGGCAAACTTTAAAGGAAGATCTACACAGCTAAAATTAAAAAGTAAATGGAGAAACATAATACAGAGGCCAACAAATTATGATAAACCCTAAGGAAAATACTAATCTATAAACACATTGAATGATTAATGGTGGTAGTAATTTCAAGTCATGTAATAGAGCTAAAATTACAACCAGTACATTACATTTAACAATTCAGGGGAGTATACATTTTTAATATATTTCTATTAAAATGACTTCGGTCTTTTTAAGGATTCAGCTTAAAGGTGTTAATCATCCATTATCCAGTAAACTTGGTCATGCTAAATATAAGATCAGTTTATTTTCAAAACTCAAATAATCTTAATAATTGTGAGCAGTCCCCAGTGGTATTATGTACATTTGAAACCTTCACTCCACTTTCCTTCCCCACTGATTGTAAACATTTCCCAGGAAACCCTCATGTGGAACCCAAACTTTTACATCGATGCTCTTAGAAATTTAAATAAGAAGTTTTTCTTTTCTTTTCTTTTTTTTTTGTCCACATCTATGTTCTTTTTCATTATCTTAACCCTTTCACTCTTTCTAGAAAGAGTTAACTCTACTCGCTATTTCTAGTTTTTAATCTACATTTCCATTCTAAGACTACTTCACTCTGGCTTCCAACCTATTTTATAAAAGACATAAAATGCCTTGAAAATTCTTTTCAGTCTTCATCAGACTCCAACAGCAGTACTCCACATGGTTGACCATGTCTTCCTTAAAATCTGCTGTCCCGGGGTGCCTGGGTGGCTCAGTGGGTTAAGCCGCTGCCTTCGGCTCAGGTCATGATCTCAGGTTCCCGGGATCGAGTCCCGCATCGGGCTCTCTGCTCAGCAGGGAGCCTGCTTCCCTCTCTCTCTCTCTCTCTCTGCCTGCCTCTCTGTCTACTTGTGATCCCTCTCTGACAAATAAATAAATAAAATCTTTAAAAAAAAAAAAATCTGCTGTCCCTTTGGCTTTTGAGATACAGATTTCCTCTGTTTTCTGAAAGTAGAGCATTCCCCTGAAACCTTTTGTAAGTGGAAATGGTGTAAAGCAAAGAAGCAATTACCATTAATTTATATGGAAATTTTTAAAATTAAGTTTTTATTTTAATTCCAGTATATTTAACATACAGTGTTATATTAGTTTCAGGTGTACACTACAGTGATTCAACAATTCTGTACATAGGGAAAATTTTTAGCATTCCCAGACACAGTCAACGACCTCTCCCAGGTTTTTTTGATACCTGAGGACACATCTTGCTAATGAAGGCCCAAAATAAATTGAGATAAAGCACAGAGACTCACAGACACAGTTCAAAGCTGTGGTGGCTCGATGCTGAGTGTAGTTCCCAGAGAAGGAGTTTGGTGGGGACACTCTTGCAGCTTGGGGTGTGTGCTGCCTCTGTAATGTCTCACTGCAACACAAATGCTAAATCCTTTTTTTGCTTTCCACCTTTTTTCATAAAAGCAAAAATCCTCTTTGGATTTCTTTCAGTTACCTAAAAGGTACTAACTAATGTAATCTTCTTGTAAAAAGCAAAGCGGTCTAACAAGAGCTTTTGAAAAGCAGATGCCCATATAATTCATGTTTTTTTACCTTCCTGCTGGACTCATCCTCCTCTGCTTGTCTATTGCATGTTAAATTCCTCGAGCCTAAAATCTAATCCATCTCTAACTATCATTCTACATAGACTTTTTCCCCAGATGGTCTGATCCAACTATATAGAGATGATCCATAAAAGTTAAACTCCAAGTCCAGCATCTTTTCTGAGCTTCTGACTCATAAGATTTTCTAAACTGTTTAATATTCCTTGACTAGCTCAAAACCATCACAAATTCAACATAACCAAGACTAAATTCATGACACGTCCACTGCTTCCTTTCTCTAATCAATGAATGACTTCATGATCCATCTAGTTACACAAGCTAAAAAAAACTAGAACTCATTTCTGAGATTTCCCTCTTCTTCAACAGCCTAAACAATCCATTAATAATACACTCTGTTGATCTTACCTACTAAATGTTTCTTGAATCTTTCCATGTCCTTGGTTCCCCCACCAGCTTCTTGGGCCAAGTTGTCATCATCTCTTGCCTTGTCTGTTATAGCCTACTAATTTGTTAACCTATACTATTTGTCTATTCCCATCTGTTTTGGTGTCCTACCAACCCATTCTCCACAAAATAACCAGAGCAATCTATTCTAGAAACAAATCAACTTATATCATATTCCTGCTTAAAATTCTCCTGTAATTTCCCACTGCTCATAGGTAGGCACAACTGAGAATGATCTATAAGGACTTATGGGGTCTGGATTGCTGTCCTACTCCAGTCTTATCTTCAACCATTACCATCCTTCTTCTTGCCTCAGTCATATTAGACGTTTGCTCATTATTGCGTAATGCACCAAGATTGGTTCTGTCAAGTGTTTTTATTAGTACTGTTCTCTCAGACTGATACACTATTTCCTCCCCCTCTTACCTAGCTAAGTCCTATTTAACCTTCAGATGTCAAATCAAGTGTCCCTTTCTTAGGAAAAAGCTTCCTTGGCTTCTCTGAAAATATTAAATCCCCATATATTATAATACTCTATTTTTAAAAGTACTTTCCTTGTTACAATTTAACATTTGTGTGTGCTTATTTAATGTTTATGTCTCCCTCTAGAATGTACACTACCTGAGAATAGGGATTAGAACTATTTTGACTCACTATGTAATCCCACGGTCCAATACAGTGCCTAGAACAGAGTTTCTGTTCAATAATCAATAATCAAGGCTGAATGAATAAATAGATATCTTCAATCTCCTGCTTAGTTGGAATAAATAAATGCTTTTTTTCAGCTTCTACACATGCTTAATTTTCAAAATCTTCTTCCATTTCAGATAATTCACATGTTTTTAGTGTACAACACAAGGATTTGGGGTATACTTATAGAGTGTAATTATTACCACTATGTAACTTCAGAACATTGTGAAGTTTTCTTAGAATATTCTAAAGTGATTTAAGATAGACAATTTTTAAGGAGAAAAAAATCCCTCATAACATTAATTTATTTCAAATATATAAAATAGCATCAGAATATAGATTGACTAAGCTAATGACAAATTTTCTGCTTTTTAAGAAAATCAGTAAAGTGAGTACTTTGGATTTATTGTATTGTAATATCAGCCATGAGAGGCAACACACCCACTATTTTCAAAACCATCATCCTACCATTCTTTTGTATAAATTAGATATGCTAATGAACTCTAAAATTGGTTTCCTTTAGATTTTAAGTCAAGGTGTAAAAACCAACCCATGAGGCATTCATGTGAACCTCATGTCTGATGAATGTGTGAGCGTATACATGACCAAAGTACTAGCAGTTGAAAACTTCCAGAAAAACAAGAAAAAAAAGTTGATGTACATGACCCATAAGTGGGCAGGTTGATTTTAAAATGCTAGACTTCTCAGTGATATTCTTGTTATTTATCAGGTCGCATTCTTCCTGAAACTACAACTTTGAAATCAGTGGTAGCATATTGAGAAATTTGATTCTCTATCATTTAAGTTTGCTCTTTCCAGGATCCAGAAACATTCTCACTTGCCAAAATGGAGATAATCTCCCAAAAAGTAAATATTCAGGAACCTTCAGTTACAGGAATCTTATTTATATCTAAATCCCCATCTTAAGAAATTAAGCCATATACTCTGAATGAGAAATCCTTTTGCATATCTAAACCCAGTGTTTATAAGAATAAGTTCCCTGTCACCCCATTCTTTTACTCAAGACTTTTCTACCAGTTCTGCATCATTCCCTAGGCCCTTTTAAAAGCCAGTATGGAATATGGGTGCTTACCTTTGCAGGGCCACAGACATTTGCATCTATCTGTGCCTTTGGAAAGCTCTGAATCATTGGTTCTCAAATTTGGCTGCACGTTGCCAGCACCTGCAGAAACAGCCATGATTGGTTCCCAGGGTCTCTGGTTTCATTAGCATGGCAAGTTTTCATAACTCTCCTGGTGCTTCTAAGCAGCAGCAAAGTTTGAGAATCACTGCCTTCGACTACTGAGGGAAAAAAGGTAGACCACGCTCATGCTCTGTTACCAATACTAAGAGCTAATTCTGCTCTGTATGCAACACTAAGCACAAGGAGGATATATATTCTAAGTCTCAATATGAGAGACAAAAGCTTCCTGAAGCAACAACAGTCTTTGCCAACCTCTAAGTCTTTGCCAGAGGGACTGATACACTTTCCATTTCAAAATGTTTCTTCCTTGACCTTTTGCTGTCGACCAGATGCTTCATTATTTCTTATTATGAGTTTTACAGAATCAGATGAGTGCTATTTGCATTAGCCTCCATCACTTCCTAGTAAGGGGCAGATTAAAATCCCTATACTACCTTTAGAAGAATTTCTCTGTTGGCACCAGCTATATTCAGGAGACCTTTTAAAAGTAAACAAGAAAACCCTTCCTAATATAATCTCCATGGAGATTATATCAGAGGATGGGATTTGTAGTTGATTGCACTCACGTTACTATTTAAAATAAATGCAAAAGAAGAAAGGCACAAAATATAGAATATTAAGATAAAGTTTAAATATAATATTAAAATAAAAATTTGAATTTTGGAATTCAGTTATGTGACTCATTGAAAAATTTTGCTTGAAACATCAGTTAAAAAAATACTTTTAAGCTGTTGAATTTTAAGTTTTTCCAAAGCATCTTTTTTTTTTTTCCCCTGCCAGCAGAATTCTCTGAGGCAAATTGAGTGAAATATTTCGCTGGAGGGGATACTTTACTTTCAAGAAGCATTCCTTTGCATCATGAAATATATCGAGGGAAGGGAAAAAAAAAATCAAAGACAGTGCTATAATTTGTGGCAGGCAAGAAAAATTAATATTAACATGATCATGAGATCTCTTAATTTTCCTACAGCTTAAGTCATGATTTAAAAATCTATTAATTATTCAGATATTAAAACATGCATCCACATAGTTTTCAATTCTTTTATTTAAATATTCGTTGTTTTTCCCTTTGATGGCATGTCAAGGGAAGAGAATGCCCTTTACTACTTATCTCAGACATCTGCTGCTAAGGAACCTTCTGTTAATTATCCTGACATATCTAACCTGCGAGGATTTTTTTCTTTTTTTTTTATGAGCTGGAGACTAAAAGGTAAAAAGAAAATAAAAGAGGAACTACATTTAAAGCATTCCATAATTGAATGATATATCTAAGTCATTTTCACATTATTGAATTGGTTCAGACAATTCATAGTTTCTTTAACAATTTAAGGTCTAAATATTCAGAACATGTTTCACAAGTAGTTGTGAGGCAAGGGGGTATATTAGATGAATGGATGTTCTTTTTGTGTTCGAGGAGCTCTGTCTAATAGATTGTGTGTATGATTTTTTTTTCTTTTTTTGCCACAGTTAGTACCTTATGCCCTTAATAGTGTCTTGTGTTGTTATTGTTAAGGAGGTTCTTGCCTGAAGGAAAAGAGAAGATTTATTCCTATGAGATTTTTCTAAGATATTGTGTGGATTGTAGATAGCATAGTTTTACATTTATTGAAATTGTCTTTCCCCTTGGGTCTTAAGAAAATGTGCCTAAAGCTATTATCGTATCTATCGACTCAGTGGGATTTCATGGATGCGGCTCTTTGTCCCAAGTGGTTCAAAAATGACCTTTATGAGCCAAAGTTCAAGCTGAGTGAAGGCTCTAAGATGGAGATTAGAGACCTGTCAGTTGTCTGAAAGGATAAAAGTGTAAAATCATATGTGACGCTCAGTTCAGTCACATCAAACACTAAGAAATGTTTACTGAATGAACTACACCATCTCTAATCATACTTTTCCCTTAAGTATCCACGTTATCATGGGCCCCAAAACCGAGAGAGGTTGCAAACGAAGAGCTCTAATAAGTATGCACCAATTACAGCAGGCATGTGCTTGCACCTTAATTTCGCACAGCAATTATTTTTACTGTTCAAATGAATTTGACTTGTTGTTAGAAACTCTCCATCCCATTCTCCCACTTCTTTTAATTAACTTTTCAAAATTAGGAGAGAAAAATCTGAGACATCACAATACCTATTAAATATGGTAGGGTAAGCAAAGGCAAAATATGTGTTTACGAGAGCACAATATGGAAAACTTCTCAACCGTGGTGCTTTGCAAGAAGTTCCCTTGGCACATAGTTCTATAAATCTAATTCCTGGTAGTAAGAAGAGGGACATCAGTGACAAATGCAAAGTAGACAACTGTGAAAGTATGACTTGCAATCTCTGGAGGTCAGATACTATTCTCCAGCTGCAGACACCATTCCCAGTGAAAATGAATTAAGCTGGAGTGGAGATCCTCGGTAGCAGTACGTCCCTCCCTACCTACCAACCCCTCGTGACACTGCCACGGTCTTTTAATCTGCCATATTTTGGTTGTAGTTTTTTATTCTCTGAAGAGCTGAACACATATTACATGCCTCATTGATGCATCATTTGGAAAAAAATTAGCTCTTATCATCTTGTTATATTAATAAGAAGCAATATTATAGGCATTTAGCTACCTGAGACTTACTTGTCTTTGTTGGAAAAATAATAAATTAAATTAGTGAACTCTTTGGAATAGTAATCTAACTACTGAAAAGACAATACTAAGAGGAAAAAAAATGTTAAACACATAAAGCTGGACCCTGGAAGTCCTATTATTTAAATAGCTGCATATTATTATTAGTTACTCAAAATAGTTTTACTGTAATATTGTACATTATCTGTTTGGAGGTCCAAATATTTTAATGCATTGTTCTCCCCATGAAATAGCTATCAGATTATAATTGGATTCAGTATTGCCTTAAAGCACATGTGTTTCCTTTAACATTTATCTTTAAACAGATTTCTACCTTATTATTAGTTCCTTTTTTTAATGCTTACACAGAGAACTGATTTCCCTAAGTTATAATTTAAATAACTCTTGGTCTTCACTAATTCCAAATTGTGTAACATCATAAAATAATCTAATTAAAAAAAGCAAAGGCCTCTACTTTACATAATGTATTCAACAACCAACAACTAAAAACTCCTGTGATTTTTTTTTTTATCTGTAAGGGAATTATATAGACAAGAGCTTAATTAAAGTTGATCTCTCTCTATTTTATATCTTTACAGATAGAGACCTGGAAGAATAATGTTTAAAATTTCTCAAACTAACATATCTATCTCCACCACTTTGAAATAGTTCTATTTTTTAAATGGAAGAAAGGCAATTTAAAATTATCTTTTGTTATCCAAAACTGAATCATGAACACCATTTTAATAATATCTAGAGTGCTTACGCTATTTAGAGCATCTTTGTATCTCCCATTAAAGTGTAAATTTGTGAGTTATGACTTCCTGTCTTTCAAAAAGGCTATGGATTTTTATAAAATATGGACTCCCCCTAAGGGTCAAGAGAATTATCATCAAAAATGAATTTTTAAAAATATGTAATAAATATTTGCATTTTTTTTTCTGTTTTATCAAACTATAAAGTTACAACTTGAGGATCTTATTACAAATTCTTATAGCCTAATGATTGGTGGAAAATCCCCTGCTGCTTCTGGCAGCAGAAGAGGAAAAGTGCCCGTTCTGAAATATGCCCAGAATGTTCTGTTCTTAACAAGGCCTGCCCTTAAGGTAAACTATTTTACCAGAGCCTAACCAACTGAAGTTTTACCAAACCTAAGTGACCTGGGAAAGGAAGATATTCAACTCCAATACCCTTTAGCCTTTAATATGGAAGAAGCGAACTACTCAGCTGAGGCTCACTAGAAGACTGAGACCTGACTATAGGACTGTAGAGAATGTTGCCCCTGTCCCATACCTTACCACACACTGATAGGGCTCCTGTATAACCGCAAGAATTAAAGCCAAAAGAACTGCAAGTCTCAGTCCCCAAGGAATATTTAGGGAAACCCCAAAGCAACAGGGGAAACAAAAACAGGACACTAGCGGAAATTTTAGCCTGTGCCAGCACAATGACGGCAATCAGTGAACACAGGCTACTGCAAGCCATATAACCATAAGCCTTACAGTGAAGACCTATCTACTTCAGTTCCTTTTCCCTGATACACCATGTCTGACTTTCAATAAAGTCATGTGAAAAAGCAAAGACATAGTCTGAAGAAATAAAGCAAGTATCAGAGCTAGACTCAGGCTGGAAGAGATTTTGGGACTATCAGACTGGGAATGTAAAACAACTTGATATGCTAAGAGCCCTAATGGAAAAAGCAAACAGCAAAAACAGATGGGAAATGTGAGCAGAAGATGGAAACTCTAAGGAAGCTCCAGAAGAAAATGCTAGATATCAAAACCACTACTCAAAAATGAAGTGCCTTTAATAGGACTCATCAGTGGACTAGACATAGCTAAAGGGAAAGTCAGTGAGTTTGAAAAAATGTCAGTAGAAGATTCCCAAAATGAAAAACAAAGAGAAAAAAGAATGAAAAAATATATATGGAAAAGAATATCCAAGAACTGTGAAACACTTATGAAGATGTAAATGTAACACATACTTCATGGGAAAAAGAAGAAAGGAGAAGCAATATTTGAAGTAATATTGACTAAGAATTTTCCAAACTTAATGAAAGATCCAGTTATCACAGACAGTACCAAGCAGGATAAATACCAAAATATCTATGCTTAGGTAAATCATTGAAACTGCAAAAAATTAAATACAAAGATAAAATCTTGGAAGAAGCAAGTATAGGGGTGAGGGGGATATCACCCATGAGAGAAAAAGGAAAGGAATTATACTGGACATCTTTTTAGAAATCATGCAAGCACAAAGAAAATGGAACAAAATATTTAAAATGTTGCCTAAAAAAAAAATCCCATCAACCTGGAATTATGTATTCAGTGAAATTATCTTTCAAAAGTAGAGGAGAAATAAAGATTTTCTCACACAAACAGAAATTTAGGAAATTTGTCACCAGAAGACATGCCTCGCAAGAAATGTTAAAAGAAGTTCTTTAGAGAGAAGGAAAATAATATAGGTCGGAAACTTGAATCCATATAAGGGATATTGTTAGAGAAGAAATACACCAAAAACCAACATTGTACTGTATGGTGAATAACACAACACAATAAAAAAAATATAATAAGGTAAGTTGAAAAAAATTTAAAATGGGCCAAAGACTTAAGTAGGCACATCATAAAAGAAATGTCCAAATGGTCAGTAAATGTAAGAAAAAGTTAACAAAGATATAAAGTTAAACAATAATGAGATAAAACTGTACAACCCTCCATCCTACCACCCACTGACAAAAGCTAGAAGACAGAAACTGTCAAGTAATGGTAAGGGTTTGGAGCAACTGTAATTCTGTACACTGCTGCAGAAATAAAAACTGGTATACCCACTAGGGGAAACCATTAGGCAGCATCTATGGAACTGACTATATCCACCACAGTCTAGGACCCTATAATTCCCTTCCTTAGAACATGCCAAAAGAAATGCAAACATAGATTCACAACAAGGCCTGTTGAAGAATGCTTACAGCAGCACTGTTTGCACTATCCAAAATCCAGAAATTACCCAAATGACTATCCTTGATAGAATAGATACACTAATTGTGGTATAGTCACACACAATGTAATATTATGAAGCAATGAGAAGGTACTTTACATAACAGAATAATATAGATGAATTTCAAATGTGGCACCGAGCAAAAAAAGCCAGATACAAGCGTGTGTATGCTGAATGATTCTGTTATGTCAAGTTCAAAAACAAGTAAAACTGATCTATGGTATTTGAAATCAGGATAGCGATCCTTTTTTAAGTAAAGATAGTGGCTGGGAAGGCTATGATTGGGGCTTTTGAGACATTGGTCAAGTTCAATTTCTTGGTCTGAATGTGTTCTAAATAGTAAAAATTCACTGACTTGTGTACTTCCGATATGTGTACTTTTCTGTGTATGAATACATATATATATTCTGTGTATGAAAAAATATATATATATATTCTGTGTAGATAGATATGTCAAGAGAAAGTTGATACAATTTTTTTTTAAATAGAGATCTTTAAATAGACAGTAGTTTTCAAACAATTTAGTTAAAGAACACTTTTTAAAAATAAAAATTAGAGGAGATAACCAATATATATAATACATAATACAATAAAATATATAAATTACATGGAAACGGATAAACTCTGGATAAAATCAGAGGGCTTTAAACATCTAAAAGGGCTTAAGCATTAGCCCAATATCCAAAAATTTTCCCTCACCCTTTTAACCCATCCTACCCTTTCCTAGCCATAAGGTTCTTTTCTTTTTCTTTTTCTTTTTAAGATTTTACTTATTTATTTGAAAGAGCAAGCACAAGTGGGGGTCAGAGGGAGAGGAAGAAGCAGGCTCCCCACTGAGCAAGGAGCCCGATGTGGGGCTTGATCTCAGGGCCCTGGGATCATGACCTGAGCCAAAGGCAGACGCTTAACCGACTGAGCCACCCAGGGGCCCCTAGCCATTAGGTTTTTGGGTTTTTTTAAATATTTTATTTATTTATTTGAGAGAGAGACAGTGAGAGAGAGTGTGAGGGAGGAGAAGGTCAGAGAGAGAAGCAGACTCCCCGCGGAGCTGGGAGCCCGATGCGCGACTCGATTCCGGGACTCCAGGATCATGACCTGAGCTGAAAGCAGTTGCTTAATCAACTGAGCCATCCAGGCACCCTAGCCATTAGGTTCTTGAAAGAACTCCAGGGACTTTGGAGAAAGCAGTTGAGAAACTACTAGCATACAGAAGGAAAGGACTGTTCCCGCAGATCTAGTTGATCATTTGTCTTCTCAAGGGAGTTTGCTCAGACATACAGGACTCATTCCGGACCTACTAATCAGAATGTCTAGGGTCACAGTAGAGGCTTGGGCATCTATTTCTCTAAGGAACAGTCCTGGCCATTTTTATGCTTAGGCACATTTGGAAAGTGCTGCTCAGGAAGCTATCATAGAGAGGTGACTCTCAAACTTCAATGGGCATAATTATTGGTGTCCTTCTTTTAAAAAGCTAACTGTAGAGACCCATCCCAGAAAATCTAATTCACTACCATGGGATGGAGTACAAGAATCTGGATTAACATTTCCTTACCCTCAGAAACATACCTTAGACACTGTATAACTACAGCCAAGAGAGGTCTGATCCATAGAAGGGAAGGTACCAGCTAAGGTTATAAAGCCACGGTGCAACCAAGAATGAAGCTGAAGTCTCCTGACTCACAGTTCAAGGCTCCTTGCACATCACCCCTCTCGGTGACCCACTCATTTTTATCCTTTGATCAGAGACTACCCACATGTCACACATTCTCCACTTTTACTTCATCAGGAATCCATTACAAGATCACCTTTCACATTACTTCCTCAGACACACCAAACTACATGGAGACACAGAACTGAGAAACAGTAAAAACACTTCGGACAATTAGGAAATGTATTACTTTCACAGGCACCCTATGGATTTTCCATTTTCCATTTGCCACAAACAGGATGGCTTCTGCGTGGTATCTTGCTTTCAGTGTTACGAGAAAGGAAAAAAATAGTTTATACATTCATTAAGACTCAGGTCAGGGGTGACGTGGCTCTTAGAGATCATTGGTGTGCATATTATTTATTTTCTTTTTAAGAAAAGGAAATCCGGAAAAGAAAATTCTCCATCAATTCCAACGGGGACTATTCAGGCCCCTGTGACTAGTCATAGAGAGTTCATTACTACTAAAATGATGGGCAAAAGTTCTTGCTACATTGGGATTCTCCTGCATGATAATTAAGTCATCTTTACCACAAAGATCTTTTAAAAATATTTTTTCCCAGATACAGGGAATAATAACAATAAAAATGTGCAATCAAAACCAATATAAAAAAAAAAGGAAAATACCAAATGTCGGTGGAATGTGGAGGAAATTGAGCTCTCATGCTTTGCAGGTGGGAGTATAAATTGATACAAACACATTGTAAAACTATACAATTAGTTTTAAACATATGCTCACCTTATGCTATACAAATTCTGCTTTAGAAATATACCCGACGGAAATGCATATATATGTTTACCAAGATACACAAGATATTCATAGTGACACTAATCTTAATAGACCTAACCTGGAAACTCTCCAAGTGTCCATCAATGGTAAAATGGATAAATACGCTGTCCTATAGTTACATTAAGGGGTACTATCAGCGAGGAGAATGAATAACAACAACTACACACAAGAAATTGTCTGAAACTTGTGAAAAGTGAGGTTAAGAAATCTGACAGGAAAGAATACATACATTATGACTCTACATTAAATTCAAGAATAGTCAAAACTAACCTATAGTGTTCAAAAGCATGATAGGGATTGCCTTTGGGGATCTAGTGCCTACAAGGGAGGGTTAAGGAGGTTTCTGGGCATTCATAATGTTTTGTTTCTTGATGTGCGTGCTGGTTACATGGGCATTCGGCTTGTGAAAAGTCAAGGTGCTGTGTACTTATGAGTTATGCTTTTTGGGTATGTATATCACACGTTGATAACTAACTTTATAGGCAGATGATATACATACACTGTTAAAAGCAGAAGTCCAATAAATGTGTTAATGAGATGCCTACTCCTACACAATTAATGTTGACCTGGGCCCTTGATTCTGTCCGAACGCCTGCCTTGTTTCTGGATGATCAGTTGGGATATACCTCCATATTTATAATTGCAGAAGTTGCGCTTGGAATCAGTTAGACTGGTATAAATCCTTGTTGTGTCTCTTCTTAGATTTGTGAACCAGAGGAAGTTATATTTAAACCTTAACTCTCTTGCGTGTGAACTGGAGATAATACCGCCAACCCTCTAGGATTACTGAGAGAGTTAATTGAAATTATCGAAGTATGTAGTGTATGTCTGACTCAAAACAGGTGTTCAAAACTATAGTTATTTTGACAAGGAGATGCTTATGGAAGTATTTCTGTTTACCTCCTAATCTCTGCCCTGGATAAACACATTTACCTTAATTAGCCATCCCTTACTTGAGGAAGAGCTCTGTACCAAGTGTATTCTTCCTTGCATTGTCTCCTTCTTGATGATCCCATACTTATTTTCAACATTCTGACTTCCAGGCAGCTCTCAACCCTTACGTATTTTTGCACTTAGGTGGAAAAACTCTGTCTCAGCTTTTTGTTTTGTTTTGTTTTTTTTCTTTTCACTTTAGTTTTCTTTGCTTTTACATTTTCAAAAATGTTTACAGTGCTAATTTTTTGCTTGGAGCCATCACTAATGAAATTACCTTCCCTGAGACTCACACACTCTCTTCCTGATGGTGTCATCTTACCTAATGCTTCATAAACAAGCTGTTGCCACTGTAGAGGAAGAGCCTGAATTGCCCACCGTGGGGAATCACCCCTTACTCTAGAGCCTGGTCTCGTCTGCGTATTTGTTTAACCTGCTGTGCCTCAAATACTGTGTGCATTTCTCCTGTCACCTAAGTGACCTTTCCTATTTTTTTTTTTCATTTTTCATTGGTATTTTTAAAGTGCTTTTCAAACATTCACTGCCAAATCTCCCAGCAGCCAATAAAATAGGTCAATGTTATTAGCCCCATTTTACAGATGAGGTTAAGAGAGTTCCCAGAGGTCACAAGTGAGTTAATGGGAAAGGAGCTAGCAATTGACAGTTTCTTGGATCCAGGGTTTTATGCACACAGGATCCAGGGCTATCAGGAGGGTGTTGTTCATTTCTCTGTGGAGGGGGAAGAAAAAAAAAAGCAAAATGGCTTAGGGTAAAACCTGATGGAACAGGAAGCTTTTCCTGAACACTTTTTGTTATAATGACATCTGCAGTATTAAATTTCTAAAACAACTATGGTGAGTGCTGTGAAGTGTGTAAACCTGGTGATTCACAGACCTGTACCCCTGGGGATAAAAATATATTATATGTTTATAAAAAATAAAAAATTAAAAAAAATCCCATTTCACACATGAGAAAACCAAGACACACAGACATTAGCCCTTTTCCTAGATATTACAGCTACTCAGTGTGGTGAGACTTGCCCATAGGCTGCCTCCAAAAATTTCATCTTGACCATTACCCTAAAGTCATTTGCTATAAAATGCAAGTAACTCAGTCCTCTTCAGAAAAGAACGTACTAATGTGTAAAGGTATAAAGTACCCAAGACAATGTTTCTCAGTTCCCTTTTCTGAAATAAATGTTATCTCATCCACAAAAAAAAAAAAAAAAAAAAATTCTAAGACAAGTCTTACTTTTATGTTCTACTACCTGTAGTTTTACAACTAAAATACTTCCTGATCTGTCTGCCTATCCATCAGCTACCTACCTACCCCCTTCCTCACTCCCTCTAATATTTCAATCACTTTTATTTTTTCAATCACTTTTAAATTATAGAATACACCTTCAATATCATCTCAAAATTCCTGAAAGCAAGTTGTAGGAAGTTGTTTTCAGATCTAGAAATATAGCATAAGTAATGAGGACTACTTGTTCTGAGCCACTAGGAGGTTTTACTAAACGTCTGTGAGAGGGAGGGAGAGACTGGAAAAACAGCTCAGCTCTTCCCATCCTCCTTTTGGGGAGGGGGGTGGCAGCAGTTTCAAAGGACATCTCTCACTCTTCTACCAATTCAAGGTCATTGGGGGGACCTGAGTTACAGGGAATGGGATTACTCTATGACAAGGCACAGGGAGACTATTGCTCGTTATTGCGATTTTTTTCCTAAACTAATAGTTGTGTGTTTCTTTTAGCTATATGACGATTGAAAGATGCTCGGTTGAGTATGGTGATTTCAAGCATTGTAGTTTGAAAGGAAGATGATGAACACAGAGTGACAAGTAATCTAATGTCCTTATTTGAAGTCACTTTAGATAACAACAAGCCTAATAAATATTATATTAATATTATTATATTATCCTCCAAATGTGCAATTTAACGAATTAATCAAGTATGAGGTAATAATGTCATACTCTGATGACAAAGCTCTGGGAAACCCAGCATGCAATGTAACGGTGGATTATACTTCTATGTAAAATAAGATAAAAGATGTGTGTGACGGGTAGGTGACCGCAAGCGAGAAAGGAAAAAGACAGTTATTTATCTGAAAGAAGCGAATTATCTAAATCATTTTTTTATTAATATCAAATGTGAAGCAACAGGAATATAAGGATCCCTGAGAAGCAAGATTTAAAGTGGATTTTTAGATATGAAGATATGTAATAATAAACAAATAACATGCCCTTACTTTATTTGCTAAATGCGTATACAAATAGAATTGTACACTCAGTACAATACTCTGAAAGCAATTTGGAAGGAACACACCTAAATAATACCCTAATATTAATACTTACATATATTAACTACATATGCATTAGTGCCAGGTAACTAAAACTATAAACAAAACAAGTCTCTTTTCAACGTGTGTCCATTAAAATGTTACCATGTTTCTTTAAATGTTAAATTTAATATTTGTGCTTCATAAGATTATGGGAGAGTAGTTTCTCAGCTTGTAACTTTTTTATAAAAACTCAAGTTTTGTAAGCTATGTACTTAAAGAAAACTTTCTGAAGATTTTTTAACTTGTAATTCAACAACAGTTGGAAGGTTTGCTTTGGGCTTGATCTAGGCCGGGATAAGCCATGCTAACTCTTCCATCATATGTTTTCGGCTCTAATAAAATGACTTTTTTCTCATTCGGAAGTCTCACTGCTTATATGGAGTCCTTTTCTATTTATACTATGATGGAAGCGATTAATTTTACCCGGGTACTCTCACCTTGGTGAATACTCTTGGTTTATTCATTCTAATTTTTGTAGGGGCACAGAATATTCTATGAATCAATGCCAACAGGCTGTTTCCCTTTGATAGCATGAATTGGGGGGAAAATCCCTAACAAAAATTAAGTGATATACCAGGAAAGCTTATGGAAACCAAATGAGATTTTCCTTGTTATTTTGTCTTTTTTACATTAGTTTCTAGTCAAGTCAAATTTGTTTTCTGATTTCTCTAGATTTTGGTGGTTTGTTACATAGCTTTTTTAAAATTTAAATTCAATTAGCCAACATATAGAATATTATTAGTTTCAGATGTAGTGTTCAATAATTTATCAATTGTGTATAATACCCACTGTTCATCACATCACACGCCCTCCTTAAAACCCAACACCAATTACCCCATTCTCCCACCCACGTCCCCTCCAGCAACCCTCAGTTTGTTTCCTATCGTTAAGAGTCTCGTGGTTTTTCTCCCTCTCTGATGACTTTCCACTCAGTTTTCCCTCCCTTCCCCTATGATCCTCTGTGCTGTTTCTTATATCCCACATTTTAAGACAAATTCTCTATCACGTCTTTATGTGGAATTGCTCTTATCATTGTGTATTAGAATAGAGATATTTCCTAACATCTTCAGGGCCCTGCTGAAAATGACTACCATTTCTAATAATACGAAAGGTATACTGTTAGGATTAAAGCTTAGCCTTCTTCTGAGATGTAGGCAGTCCAAACTAAAAATACTATAAAATGTGAGTTACCAGGCCTAGTCTTGAAGCACCAGGCAGTTACTCAACCATGACAAACCAGAGATATAGATAGAATATTATGATTGGCCTTTCAGGAAACCAACCTGACATGGGAACTAACTGGTATGTGGACAGCAGTGCATGCAGTTGAAGATTCAGAATTCCATGAAGACATTGTTTGTGTTAGTTTGCAAGAGCTGCCCCAACAAAATGCTACCAACTGGGTGGCTTAAAACAACAGAAATGTACTTTCTTACTGTTCTGGAGGCCCGAAGTCCAGTAACAAGGTGTTGGCAGGATCATGCTCCCTCTGAAACCGGTACGGACATTCTTCCTTGCCTCCCTTTAGACACTGGTGGTTTTCTGGCCATCTTTGGTGTTCTACAGCCTATAGATGCCTCACTTCAATCCTGGGACTTCACGTGGTGCTCTTGCTGTCTATTTTCACATCGTGTTCCCTCTGTGTGTATATATACGCAAATTTCCCCTTTTAAGGCCACCTCCATGTTTAGATTAAGGCTCACCTTAATGTCCTCATTTCAACGTAATTACCTCTATAAAGACCCTCTTTCCAAATAAGGTCATGTTCTGAGGTACTGAGTATTAGGACTTCCATATAACTTTTTAGAAGGACACAGTTTAGCCCATAATACTCAATGAAGCAGAGCAGGCGAGCCATCACGAGAAGAGACTACTTGAGAAGAGCAACATAAAAGGAGCCCCAGGGAAACAAGAATGCTGAGGTTTGACATACAGTCGTAGCAGCAAGATTTTGAGTGCTGAACCAAGAGAAACAGCTTGCAGAAATGTTTTGCGGAATAGTGGTCTCCAGAGGGGAAGCAAGTTTTTAAAGACACACGCTGGTCAGGACACAATCCTCTCACTTCAGTGAGTGATACTGTTATGGTACAATAAATATGACCACAAATCCTTTGTAGCTAGCTTCTCCTGAAAAGAGGCAGAGTTCATTTCCCTGATGCTTGAATCTTATCAACTTATCAACTTATCAACTGCTTCTCCGTAGTCTGCAGCAGAAATAACATTGTCTGAATTCCACAGCTTAAACCTTAAGAGGTCTTGAAACATTTACCTTCTTTTTTCTTGGAAATTGCCCTGAAACTGTCATGGAAGGAAGTAATTCCAGCTCACTAGAGGATGAACACCCATATGGAGAAGAACGGAAGCATCTTATGTGATAGAACCAACTGTCAAACATTAGTGAAGCCATCTTGAACCTTTCTGCTCAAGCAGCCTGCAACTAAATGTAATCACATGGGTACCTGTGAGAGAAACTAGCAGAGAAACCACCCAGTAACCCACAGATTCATGAGAAATACGTCTTTATTATTTAAGCTAGTAAATTGTGGTACAATTTATTATACAGCATTTGTTAACTGATGTAGAAATGTTTGCTGAAAGGGGGTGTATGATATGCTAACGAATTGGAATTCAAATAAAAACTTAAAAAAAGACCAAAAAAAAAAAAAAAAAAGAGAGAGAGAGAGAGAAAGAAGTTGGGATGTTACTCTAATAGATCCTTAAATACATGGCTCTAGCTCCTAAGAAGCAGTAGCAGTTGGAAAGATAGAAAAAAAATCTGTGGAGGTGGGAACATGGAAGAGAGACTATTAGATACTGGTGGAAGAGTGACTTGTGTTAGTACAGAACAACTGAAAAATTGTCACATGTGGTAATTTGGAAGACAAGATACCTACCTAATAATTTATTGGTTCACTCTTCATTTCATGAGCCAGACGTTTTTACACAGAATCTTGAAAATGGCAATTGGCTTGTCTTAGCTGAACACGGTAAGATGTGGGACGAGAGAGATGAGCTAAAGGAAAAATCGTTCAGTGTGCAAAATGAATTTAGGGAATGGGGCACCTGGGTGACTCAGTTGGCTGAATGACTGCCTTCAGCTCAGGTCATGATCCCAAAGTTCGGGATCGAGCCCCGCATCTGGCTCCAGCCTCGCATCTGGCTCCCTGCTCAGCATACTCAGCAGGGGGTCTGCTTCTCCCTCTGTCCTTCCGCTTCTCATGCCTTCTCTCTCTCTCTCTCTCTCATTAAAAAAAAAAAAGAAGAAGAAGAAGAAGAAGGAATTTAAAGAAGATAGAGAAGGGCCTGGGACCTGTGGAGCTTGAAAATAAGTCTTCCAGACCCCATCTCCCCATCTGGTAAAAACTCTCAAAGTAAAAAAATGCTTGGATGTAGTGAAAAGAAGGGCCATCTGTACCCCAGGGTTCATAGCAGCAATGGCCACAGTCACCAAACTCTGGAAAGAACCAAGATGCCCTTCAATGGACGAATGGATAAGGAAGATGTGGTCCATATACACTATGGAGTATTATGCCTCCACCAGAAAGGATGAATACCCAGCTTTTGTAGCAACATGGATGGGACTGGAAGAGATTATGCTGAGTGAAATAAGTCAAGCAGAGAGAGTCAATTATCATATGGTTTTGGTTATTTGTGGAGTGTAAGGAATAACAAGGAGGACATGGAGAGATGGAGAGAAGTGAGTTGGGGGAAGTCAGAGGGGGAAGCGAACCATGAGAGACTGTGGACTCTGAGAAACAAACTGAGGGTTTTGGAAGAGCGGGGGTGGGAGGTTGAGTGAGCCTGGTTGTGGGTATTAAGGAGGGCACGTATTGCATGGAGCACTGGGTGTGGTCCATAAACAATGAGTTCTGGAATACTGAAAAGAAATTTAAAAAATAAATAATAATTAAAAAAATAAAAATAAAAATAAAAGCTCAATGCTCCCCCACCAAATGCTTGGGATCAAATATCAAATCAAGGGTGTGTTGAGAGCTGAGCTGTCAGAATATCAATTAAGACAACAAGCCAAAACTAAAGGAACAGTCAAGACTTCTATCACTTACCATAGCTATAAACAAGAAGCTAAATAAACAGGATAAAGAACCAGCAACCTCAGTATTCCATGGGGTACCTGGGTGGCTCAGTCGGTTAAGCATCTGCCTTCAGCTCAGGTCATGACCTCAGTGTCCTGGGATTGAGCCCCACATCGGGCTCAGTGGGGAACATGCTTCTCCTTCTGCCTGCTGCTCTGCCTACTTGTGTGCTCTCCCTCTCTGTCAAATAAATAAATTTTAAAAACTCTTAAAATAAAGTGCCAGCAAGCTCAGAGTTCAAGTTTTCCAGTATTCCCAATTTTTCCCATGGAGTGGTGCCAGCCGAGGGTCAGGTGGATCAGAGAGGTGTAAAGGATCATCTCAGTGCCCAGGGAGCCCAGAGTAAAGCTTCTTGCGTTTCATGAAACTGGGGGTGGAAGTGGAAAAGTACTGAGTACTGAATTATAATGGAGAAAATTGTTTTCAAGATACTTCTCTCTCCCTAAAAAGGACCCAGCAGAGATACCTGTGGAAGGAATGAGCTGAAGCCCCGGATAAAGAGGCCTCCTCCAAACAGAGGCAGCTAGGCTGAGATGCAGACATGTGTAAGAGTGTGAGCAGACAGGGGTTCTGGATCCTTCCATGACTGCAATTCCCTTCAGAGACTGCAGTGTGCTTGCTGTGCCTCGAGTCAAGTGTTGGGGAGTGGCTTTATCCTGTATGGGTTGCCAGGTACAGTCTTTGTAATTGCCTGCACACAGACTTACAAGATCACATATAGGTTTGGGACCTATAGCCAGACTCCATGGGGGTATGACTGTTTGCTCTTTTTATAACTTTTGTAAAATCTCAAATCGTACCTGGTAGACCTTCTCAGTGATAAGAATCTTAAGGACAGAGGAGGAGTCAAGATGGCAGAGAAGTAGCAGGCTGAGACTACTTCAGGTTGCGGGAGATCAGCTAGATAGCTTATCTAAAGATTGCAAACACCTACAAATCCAACGGGAGATTGAAGAGAAGAAGAACAGAAATTCTAGAAACAGAAAATCAACCACTTTCTGAAAGGTAGGACTGGCGGAGAAGTGAATCCAAAGCGACGGGAAGATAGACCGCGGGGGGAGGGGCCGGATCCCGGCAAGCGGCGGAGCAATGGAGCACAAAATCAGGACTTTTAAAAGTCTGTTCCGCTGAGGGACATCGCTCCAGAGGCTTAACCGGGGTGAAGCCCACGTGGGGTCAGCATGGCCTCAGGTCCCGCAGGGTCACAGAAGAATCGGGGTGTCTGAGTGTCACAGAGCTTGCAGGTATTAGAACGGGGAAGCTGGCTACAGAGACAGAGCCGAGGAGTGACTCTCAGCTCGGGGTTACCTTGAACTGGTCGCAGGCTCGGTCAGCTCGGAGCGCGGCCGGAGGCCAGGGTGACGGGAGTAATTGGGCACTGTTCTCTGAGGGCGCACTGAGGAGTGGGGCCCCGGGCTCTCGGCTCCTCCAGGCCGGAGACTGGGAGGCCGCCATCTTCATTCCCGTCCTCCAGAACTCTACGGAAAGCGCTCAGGGAACAAAAGCTCCCGAAAGCAAACCCGAGAGGATTACTCAGCCTGGCCCCAGGTAAGGGCGGTGCAACTCCGCCTGGGGCAAAGACACTTGAGAATCACTACAACAGGCCCCTCTCCCAGAAGATCAACAAGAAACCCAGCCAGGACCAAGTTCACATACGAGGAGTGCAGTTTCAATACCAAGGAGAGCAGCAGAATTCCAGAGAGGGAGAAAGCAAAGCGTGGAGCTCACGGCTTTCTCCCCATGATTCTTTAGCCTTGCAGTTAATTTAATTTTTTTTTCTTTTTCAATTTTTTTTCTCTTCTTCTGCTAATTTTTTTAACTTTTACCCTTTTCTTTTTTAATGTTTTTTAACTAGTTTATCTAATATATATATTTTTTTTCCTTTTTATATTTTTTCATTATTGTTTTTTTTTATTTGTTTGTTTTTTCTTTTTTCTTTTTTTTTTTCTTTCTGAACCACTTTTTATCCCCTTCCCCCCCCCCTCACGATTTGGGATCTCTTCTGATTTGGCTAAAGCATATTTTCCTGGGGTTGTTGCCACCCTTTTAGTATTTTACTTGTTCCTTCATATACTCTTATCTGAACAAAATGACAAGACGGAAAAATTCACCACAAAAAAAAAGAACAAGAGGCAGTACCAAAGGCTAGGGACATAATCAATACAGACATTGGTAATATGTCAGATCTAGAGTTCAGAATGACAATTCTCAATGTTCTAGCTGGGCTCGAAAAAGGCATGGAAGATATTAGAGAAACCCTCTCGGGAGATATAAAAGCCCTTTCTGGAGAAATAAAAGAACTAAAATCTAACCAAGTTGAAATCAAGAAAGCTATTAATGAGGTGCAATCAAAAATGGAGGCTCTCACTGCTAGGATAAATGAGGCAGAAGAAAGAATGAGCGATATAGAAGACCAAATGACAGAGAATAAAGAAGCTGAGCAAAAGAGGGACAAACAGCTACTGGACCACGAGGGGAGAATTCGAGAGATAAGTGACACCATAAGACGAAACAACATTAGAATAATTGGGATTCCAGAAGAAGAAGAAAGAGAGAGGGGAGCAGAAGGTATATTGGAGAGAATTACTGGAGAGAATTTCCCCAATATGGCAAAGGAAACAAGCATCAAAATCCAGGAGGTTCAGAGAACCCCCCTCAAAATCAATAAGAATAGGTCCACACCCCATCACCTAATAGTAAAATTTACAAGTCTTAGTGACAAAGAGAAAATCCTGAAAACAGCCCGGGAGAAGAAGTCTGTAACATACAATGGTAAAAATATTAGATTGGCAGCAGACTTATCCACAGAGACCTGGCAGGCCAGAAAGAGCTGGCATGATATATTCAGAGCACTAAACGAGAAAAACATGCAGCCAAGAATACTATCTCCAGCTAGGCTATCATTGAAAATAGAAGGAGAGATTAAAAGCTTCCAGGACAAACAAAAACTGAAAGAATTTGCAAACACCAAGCCAGCTCTACAGGA
The DNA here is from genome assembly GCF_010015895.1 of Lontra canadensis. Lineage (NCBI taxonomy): Eukaryota > Metazoa > Chordata > Mammalia > Carnivora > Mustelidae > Lontra > Lontra canadensis. The sequence goes on from NW_022630995.1 coordinate 96,282,338, forward strand.
AATATTGAAAGGGGTCCTCTAAGCAAAGAGAGAGCCTAAAAGTAGTACATCAGAAAGGAACAGAAACAATATATAATAACAGTCACCTTACAGGCAATCCAATGGCACTAAATTCATATCTCTCAATAGTTACCCTGAATGTTAATGGGCTAAATGCCCCAATCAAAAGACAGAGGGTATCAGAATGGATAAAAAAAAACAAAACCCATCTATATGTTGCCTACAAGAAACTCATTTTAAACCCGAAGACACCTCCAGATTTAAAGTGAGGGGGTGGAAAAGAATTTACCATGCTAATGGACATCAGAAGAAAGCAGGAGTGGCAATCCTTATATCAGATCAATTAGATTTTAAGCCAAAGACTAGAATAAGAGATGAGGAAGTACACTCTATCATACTCAAAGGATCTGTCCAACAAGAAGATCTAACAATTGTAAATATCTATGCCCCTAACGTGGTAACAGCCAACTATATAAACCAATTAATAACAAAATCAAAGAAACACATCGACAATAATACAATAATAGTAGGGGACTTTAACACTCCCCTCACTGAAATGGACAGATCATCCAAGCAAAAGATCAACAAGGAAATAAAGGCCTTAAATGACACACTGGACCAGATGGATATCACAGATATATTCAGAACATTTCATCCCAAAGCAACAGAATACACATTCTTCTCTAGTGCACATGGAGAATAGTGCACTATACTCCAGAATAGATCACATCCTCGGTCCTAAATCAGGTCTCAACCGGTATCAAAAGATTGGGATCATTCCTTGCATATTTTCAGACCACAATGCTCTGAAGCTAGAACTCAATCACAAGAGGAAATTTGGAAAGAACCCAAATACATGGAGACTAAACAGCATCCTTCTAAAGAATGAATGGGTCAACCAGGAAATTAAAGAAGAATTGAAAAAATTCATGGAAACAAATGATAATGAAAATACAACGGTTCAAAATCTGTGGGACACAACAAAGGCAGTCCTGAGAGGAAAATATATAGCGGTACAAGCCTTTCTCAAGAAACAAGAAAGTACACAACGTAACCCTACACTTAAAGGAGCTGGAGAAAGAACAAGAAAGAAACCCTAAACCCAGCAGGAGAAGAGAAATCATAAAGATCAGAGCAGAAATCAATGAAATAGAAACCAAAAAAACAATAGAACAAATCAACGAAACTAGGAGCTGGTTCTTTGAAAGAATTAATAAGATTGATAAACCCCTGGCCAGACTTATCCAAAAGAAAAGAGAAAGGACCCAAATAAATAAAATCATGAATGAAAGAGGAGAGATCACAACTAACACCAAAGAAATACAGACAATTATAAGAACATACTATGAGCAACTCTACGCAAACAAATTTGACAATCTGGAAGAAATGGCTACATTCTTAGAGACATATAAACTACCACAACTGAACCAGGAAGAAATAGAAAGCCTGAACAGACCCATAACCAGTAAGGAGATTGAAACAGTCATCAAAAATCTCCAAACAAACAAAAGCCCAGGGCCAGACGGCTTCCCGGGGGAATTCTACCAAACATTTAAAGAAGAACTAATTCCTATTCTCCTGAGACTGTTCCAAAAAATAGAAATGGAAGGAAAACTTCCAAACTCATCTTATGAGGCCAACATCACCTTGATCCCCAAACCAGACAAGGATCCCATCAAAAAAGAGAACTACAGACCAATATCCTTGATGAACAGAGATGCGAAAATTCTCACCAAAATACTAGCCAATAGGATTCAACAGTACATTAAAAGGATTATTCACCACGACCAAGTGGGATTTATTCCAGGCCTGCAAGGTTGGTTCAACATCCGCAAATCAATCAATGTGACAAAACACATTAATAAAAGAAAGAACAGGAACCATATGATACTCTCAATAGATGCTGAAAAAGCATTTGACAAAGTACAGCATCCCTTCCTGATCAAAACTCTTCAAAGTGTAGGGATAGAGGGCACATACCTCAATATCATCAAAGCCATCTATGAAAAACCCATCGCAGATATCATTCTCAATGGAGAAAAGCTGAAAGCTTTTCCTCTAAGGTCAGGAACATGGCAGGGATGTCCGTTATCACCACTGCTATTCAACATAGTACTAGAAGTCCTAGCCTCAGCAATCAGACAACAAAAGGAAATTAAAGGCATCCAAATCGGCAAAGAAGAAGTCAAACTATCACTCTTCGCTGATGATATGATACTATATGTGGAAAACCCAAAAGACTCCACTCCAAAACTGCTGGAACTTGTACAGGAATTCAGTAAAGTGTCAGGATATAAAATCAATGCACAGAAATCAGTCCCATTTCTCTACACCAACAACAAGACAGAAGAAAGAGAAATTAAGGAGTCAATCCCATTTACAATTGCACCCAAAACTATAAGATACCTAGGAATAAACCTAACCAAAGAGACTAAGAATCTATACACAGAAAACTATAAAGTACTCATGAAAGAAATTGAGGAAGACACAAAGAAATGGAAAAATGTTCCATGCTCCTGGATTGGAAGAATAAATATTGTGAAAATGTCTATGCTACCTAAAGCAATCTACACATTTAATGCAATTCCTATCAAACTACCATCCATTTTTTTCAAAGAAATGGAACAAATAATCCTAAAATTTATATGGAACCAGAAAAGACCGCGAATAGCCAAAGGAATATTGAAAAAGAAAGCCAAAGTTGGTTGCATCACAATTCTGGACTTCAAACTCTATTACAAAGCTGTCATCATCAAGACAGCATGGTACTGGCCCAAAAACAGACACATAGATCAATGGAACAGGATAGAGAGCCTAGAAATAGACCCTCAACTCTATGGTCAACTAATCTTCGACAAAGCAGGAAAGAATGTCCAATGGAAAAAAGGCAGCCTCTTCAATAAATGATGTTGGGAAAATTGAATAGCCACATGCAGAAAAATGAAATTGGATCATTTCCTTACACCACACACGAAAATAGACTCAAAATGGATGAAGGACCTCAATGTGAGAAAGGAATTCATCAAAATCCTTGAGGAGAACACAGGCAGCAACCTCTTTGACCTCAGACGCAGCAACATCTTCCTAGGAACATCGCCAAAGGCAAGGGAAGCAAGGGCAAAAATGAACTATTGGGATTTTATCAAGATCAAAAGCTTTTGCACAGCAAAGGAAACAGTTCACAAAACCAAAAGACAACTGACAGAATGGGAGAAGATATTTGCAAACGACATATCAGATAAAGGGCTAGTGTCCAAAGCCTATAAAGAACTTAGCAAACTCAACACCCAAAGAACAAATAATCCAATCAAGAAATGGGCAGAAGACATGAACAGACATTTCTGCAAAGAAGACATCCAGATGGCCAACAGACACATGAAAAAGTGCTCCATATCACTCGGCATCAGGGAAATACAAATCAAAACCACGATGAGATACCACCTCACACCAGTCAGAATGGCTAAAATTAACAAGTCCAGAAATGACAGATGCTGGCGAGGATGCGGAGAAAGGGGAACCCTCCCACACTGTTGGTGGGAATGCAAGCTGGTGCAACCACTCTGGAAAACAGCATGGAGGTTCCTCAAAATGTTGAAAATAGAACTGCCCGATGACCCAGCAATTGCACTGCTGGGTATTTACCCTAAAGATACAAATGTAGTGATCCGAAGGTGCACGTGCACCCGAATTTTTATAGCAGCAATGTCTACAATAGCCAAACTATGGAAAGAACCTAGATGTCCATCAACAGACTAGTGGATAAAGAAGATGTGGTATGGAATACTATGCAGCCATTAAAAGAAATGAAATCTTGCCATTTGCGACAACGTGGATGGAACTAGAGCGTATCATGCTTAGCGAAATAAGTCAATCAGAGAAAGACAACTATCATATGATCTCCCTGATATGAGGGAGAGGAGATACAACATGGGGGGTTAAGGGGGTAGGAGAATAGTAAATGAAGCAAGATGGGATTGGGAGGGAGATAAACCATAAGTGACTCTTAATCTCACAAAACAAACTGAGGGTTGCTGGGCGGAGGGGGGTTGGGAGACGGGGGGTGGGGTTGTGGACATTGGGTAGGGTGTGTGCTATGGTGAGTGCTGTGAAGTGTGTAAACCTGGCGATTCCCAGACCTGTACCCCTGGGGAAAAAAATATATGTGTATAAAAAATTAAAAAAAAAAAAAGAATCTTAAGGACATTTTCACAGAGCAGCCTCACACAGAGCTCAAAGTAAAGTCAGGCCTCTCTCAAAAAGACGTATGGATGTGGCATTTAGAACTTTAGGTGGAACCCCATCAGATCTATAGAAAATCCACAAAGTTTTAATAAAATGATATCAAAAAATATTTTGAGTTTTGATTAAATAAGATAAAGGAAAAGATAACAAGAAAACTCTAGGTCCTCAACTTTCTATGTGTAGGAGGCATCGGAGAACCATTCAACTGCTAACACATATGCTTCTTGTCTAAAACATAAGACCTCTCAGAGAACTGAGCCAAGTTCCACTCCCAGAAACAGAAACAAAGCCTCTCAAGGACTATTCCTTGCCCTCAGTTTGGGGGTGTCCCAAAGCTTAGACCTGAAGAAAACTTGCAGCCGTACATTCTCTCTCTCTCTCGGCCCACTATCTTGAGACTGTCTTAAACAATTGACAGATATCTTTCACATCCATACCATGAAAAGTGGACACTACCTTTATTTTACATATGAGAAAACTGAGATGTTAAATAATTGATTAATTATGTGAATAGAAAATGGTGAAGCTGAGGTTCAAACACAAGTCCTACATCAAACAGGTGTCTCCTTTTATTTATTTATTTTTTCCCTTCATTTGTTATGACCTACCATTTTCTGTAAAGGGATTGTTATGGAATAAATACACTCATAAATGAAGTTTTCATATATGGTGTCTGACCATGCTTTAATTCTTGTAATGTCAGGCATCCCTAGAATTAATCACAAAAGTGAATTCCTTTGTATAACGTTGCTTTATTGCAAACTCGATTGATAAAACATCTACAAAGTTGTACCTAACTTTTGAGGAACTGTTACTAATGATGATTATATCAAAGTACTCTGTATCTATTAACTCATTTAATCCCCACATCAAACTTATAAACAGGAGCTATATCTTTATTTTGCAGATGAGGAACTTAGGCATAGAGAAGATAAGTGATTTTCCAAAGCCACATAGCAAGAAAGTGGTAGAGATAGACCCTTTCCTGATTCACTATTCTATGTGGCCTCCAAAAATATCACTTTGATATTATTACTTCCACTTTAAGAAGAAGAAATCACTCTGAAAGGAGAATAAATATTTCTAGAGGTAGAAATGCTTAATAAAGGTCATCTTATTAAAAAAGTTGGAAATGTTTCAAAAGAGGGACAGGAGGATCCTATTACCATATATTGCTTATAAAGTGAGTAGAGATACGGATACACTGGTAAAATCAGAAGAAAACAGTAGAAGGTGACTTCCCTATTCTGATGGTAGCCAATAAGGGCTAAGGAATATAATGAGAAAGTAGACAAAGAGTTCATCCATGTGATTGACGGTAGACCTGCATGGGGGAGTTATTTACCCTGAATCTATACAGAATCCAATTAAAGTTTCATTCTGATCTAATCTTTGCCATCAAGTGCACCACAATTTTCACCGTATTTTCTGATTTACTTGTTTATATTTTTAAATATGATTGCATATATTTTGTTAAACTCTTTTAAGTCCTTTTTGAAATAAGGAAGAAAGTAAAAAAAATAATATATAAGCAAAGATGATAGGTAGATGATAGATATACACATATCTAGTTGTAGAAATACTTTTTTCAGATTAAAAGGAAAAATAAAACAAAGAGATAACTTGAATTAAAAGTAGAATACATAAATGGAAGAAAAATATCAGTAGGTTTATAAAATGGAGCCAGAAATGAGATCCTTAAAAAAACTCATACCATAAATACTTGCTACTGGTGGGCTGCAAATCTGGCCCTAAGCTCTCTTGGTCAGTGGGAAAACAGAATCCTGATCAATTACACAGTTTACAAGATATATAAGATAAAATCAGAACAGTTGTTAGGAGAAGCAAAATTATTGCTGTTACTAATACCCGACAGAAATTTTTCCCCATGGTCCTCATAAAACCAGTAGCATGTAATATATAGGCTTACATCCTCAACTGTGCTTTTAGAGTAGACATAAAGACAAGTTTCATAGTGCTGTTGGCATCACTCTAAAACAACCTTTTAACAAAGGCAATTCTTTAAGGTCAATATAATACCTTCCAGGTAGGCAGCCATCCCGTGATCTGACCAAATCTAAGGGTAGATTTTTAAAGTGTCTGGGATAATGGGCAGATTTCATCTTTTAAGCAATCTTTTCTATATATTTTTTTCTGTCTGCAGATCTTTTGATAGATACTTGGGAAGGAGTGAGTTTGAAATTAACTTTTAGGCAACCACTCAGAATTCAGATAATCTATACTCATGGTTAATTATGGACCTAGTCATTTTAACCAACAGTTGATCTGATAGAGAGGATTTTCCATCTCTTACCAAAAAGGCAGGGGGTGGGGAAGGTGGGTGCCTCAGATGGTTAAGTGTCTGCCTTAGGATCAGTTAATGGTCTCCAGGTCCTGGGATCAAGCCCCACATCGGGCTCCCAACTCAGGAGGGAGTCTACTTTTCCTTCCGCCTTTCCCCCTGCTTGTGCTCTCTCTCTCTCTCTCAAATGAACAAATAAAATCTTTAAAAAGGTGAGGGCAGAAGGGAGACCAGGGAAGGACCTACACCTGAATTAAAGACCAATTCTTCTGTACTCAAAGATTAACTGATGGAGAACCTATAGCCTGTTCTAAAATTCTCAGAAAATCTATTTAATACATAGACAACAAAGGTCATGAAATACTACTCTAGATACTTGTTTTAACTTATATAACTTCCAAGTAATCTTAATAAAGCACCTGGACAATGATTAACTTTGAGCTCCTCTGATAAATAATATTTTGAATTTTTGCTCAATTTGAATTCTATCAAGAATAGCAAGTCTTAGTTCTGAAAGGAAACTTAGAGATCACTTAATAGAATATGGAATTTAACAGATAATAAACTTGCATTCAAAAGAGGTAAAATCACTTTTACCCACATTGTATGTACCCAAAGAATGACAAAACAAGAGAGAAAATCCAAGTCCTCCTTCACACCATTCATTGACTGCTCTGTCTGCGGACACAGGGTCGATAGCCCCAACAATTCCAAGGAAATCCTTTTTTTACTTCCTCTAGTCACTTCTAGTCCATCACTATAAAATCTGGTCTTTCAGGAGAGAACGTTAGTCCTTTAATTCATATTTTTCTTCTTTTCTTTCTTTCCTAGTCTGGGTGTCATTTCTTCTTAAGTTAAGGTGATTTTCATGATTTATTCTCTCATTATCTGGAGTAAACAGATCATTGCAATCACAATATTGCTATGAATTCAATTACTCATATATCTGATAAAATACTTCATTTGGTTAACAGAAGGAAAATATATATTCCCTGACCTTCAGCCAGCAACATATTACAACAACATACCAAGTGAAGATGCTTGAGACAAAAAAACATTGGGTGAACTGCCATACTGTGAGTACTTAAAGCTAAGAGAGCTGCCAAGGTCAAGCCAAGGTGGCTCACATGGTGTCTTTCTGCCGTCTTCTGGGCCTCTGTACCAAAAGCTACCATTTTGCGATCACTGTCACTTCACATATTCAGTCTCTAATGTTGTTTGTTGCTCTATTCTGCTCTATGTCTCCCCTAGGAACATCTTCATTTTAATATAAATAGAGAGTTTTATCATGCGATGGCGTGGAATCATGGAAGGTAGGACTCTCAGTATTACTGGACACACTGCATATAGATAGATCTATTCCAAAAGAGGTCTAAAAAATCAAAATTAAAAAAAAATTAATAAAAGGGCATCAGTATTATTTATCTAAATATAACCATAGGTCTGTAACAGCAAGCCATAGGTCTATAACGGCCAAGAGTAAAAACTGAAGGTGAGGCTGTAACATTTTGCATTTGTGACTATCCTATAGTTCTTAGCCATGTCTTTAAAACTCAGATTATCTTCATTGCCTTACCTGGAATGAGGGTCACTTTTGAATCCCCTAGTAAATGTTTAATATGCTAGCACTCCTCTGAGTTTTGGACAATTACAAATATTTTATAAGAGATGTTCTGAGACATAAGGAAGTTAAGCATAACCCTGGCTTGTCTCATCCACCTTGATTTTGAGGGAGTGGGGTAGGAGCAGTCACAAATTTAGGGTGACCAGAGCAGTGTTTTCTTCTAGGCCTGGCCTCCATAAGACTTCCTGGTAGTCTCAGGAGACTTCCTGTACCTTCTGACAGTCTTTTGGGCTAGTGTCTTTCATTGTTATGCCCTCTCTGCCTCCTAGTAGCCTGGCACTGTTTCAAGCCCAGCATCTGGCAGTCACAGAACCACCAGGACCCTGCAAGGATGACCAGTCACTCCCTCTGCCCTCCCCACGGTCACTGATCCTCTCTCACATCATTCAGGAAGATGATTCTCTCCCTGATATTGACTGAAATATTTATTAGAATCCCCCAACATAAACCCATGGTCTTATTTTCATCTGTAGAATAAACCTTTCCCTCTACAACAACAAACAATCATTTTCTCCTACAGAGTAAAGGTCCAGCAGAAGATAGATGTAAACAAACAAACAAAAGAAGATAGAAACATTGAGGAAGACAAGACCATCATACTTAACAGGATCCCTTTACACAAATCCTGAATCTGCACCTTGGAAGGCAGTCTGGGCAAGTACCTTAATTGTTACCTACCTTAGAGGCAGCTTGACATCTACCTGAAGCCCTTCTCCTTCCCTTACCACAGTTGGGTGTCTTATATTTCATTTTGGTTTTTTTTTTTTTTGGTTAAAAAATATCAAATTGACTTTAAGTCCCCTACTTTAAGTTCGAGTACTGTTGGTGTGGTAACATGACCAAAGTTTCCAAACTTTGGTATATGGCCTAGACTTTCTCTAGAGATATTGACTTGCTAGTTGTTATCTGTCATACTAAATTATGCTTTGATTTTTAAAACTTAATATCTCTATCAAAAACATCTATAATTTAATAGTACAATCACCATCTCCTAACACATATATACATACACTTAAAAATGATTTTTGAGCTCTTGATTTTTAAATGGTGCTTCACTGCTCATTTTGGAAATAAAAGTTAAAAAAATATTTTTCTCTTTCTGTCCTCTCTACCATCACATTTTAAATCAAAGGAAAAAATATAAGATGTATCCTATATCCCTCTTTACCTATACTTTAAGTCAGTAGAAAAGGTTAAGGAGAAAGCAATATGAAGTCTGAAGTTCTGTTTGGATAGATATTAACAAAGTTCAAAGTGATAAAGCAAAAAACAGGGGCAATGGTTATTATTTATTGAATGCTGATGTTATTCTAAAATTATTTCATTTAATTTTTTAAAAGATTTTGTTTATTTATTTGACAGAGAAAGAGACAGCAAGAGAGGGAACATACAAGCAGGGGGTAGTGGGAGAGGGAGAAGCAGGTTTCCTGCTGAGCAGGGAGCCTGATAGGGGGCTGGATCGCAGAACGCTGGGATCATGACCTGAGCTGAAGGCAGACGCTTAACTAGTGAGCCACCCAGGTGCCCCTATTTCATTTAATTTTTACGTACCCCTTTCTGAAGAAACTTTGCGTGCGTTATGCTACCCTTAGGCCACATAACTGGTCATTGGAGGAGCAGTATACAAACCCAGATTCTATAACCCTACAACTTCTGCTTTTTCTACTGAATTGCACTTATCCCACAAAAGAAATAAATCATAACTTGTTTTTCCTAAACAATCTTTTTAAAGTTGAAGAGTAAAGCCTTGCATAGAATATGGTCAATTGTTTACTCCATATTATGTATTTTATAAGCTACCACTTCTTTTTCATCAGGAATAGATGCTTTTTACTCCAACTCCCTTTGAGGTTTCTGCTTTAAAATAGTTCTTTATTTTTCCAATCATCTTACAGCATTCTTTAAATATTTTCTTAAATCACTGTGGTGTATGGGGAAGCACAGACACAATATACCGCAGCTACTCTTATCAGGAGGTAGGGGCCTTCTATCTGAGCCAGACTGTGGCTTGCTTTGAACAACAAAATGTGGCAGAATTGAGAATTCTCAAGCCTTGGCCTCAGGGGTCTTCAATCATGACATCACATGCAGAAAGAAACCCAGAAGAGAGGCAGCATCAATGCCTCAGATATGCTGCGAGGCCATTTTTGATGCCCCACCCCCAGACGAGCTGCCAAATGGCTGTGGTCACATGACCGACTGTAGGCAAAACCGACGGAAGAGTTGTCCAGCTAAGCCCAACCAACCTGTAGAACTGTGGATGTAATAAATCACTTCTATTTTAAATCACCAGGCTTTACAGTAGGTTTTTTGTTTTGCTTTGTTTTGTTTTTTAGTGTAGCAGAATTAACGGATGTAACATTTGTAAGAAAAAGAACTTCGGTATATAGTAGGTACTCAATAAAAGTTAGTTCTGATCTTTTATTTCTTTATTTTCTGCTTTCATACAGCTAAATTGTAATTAGTTATTGATTTAAAGCAGTGTAACTGTTTTCTGGTCTGTAGAACACTATCAAATGGACTCAGTAAATATAGCTGGCATCTAAGCAGACTAAGGGTTATAACAGTAAATCTTTATTTATGATGCAGATGTGACTTCATAATGTGAAATTGTGCAGAATATGAAACTTATGACGGTCCTACCATGGGGAATAGAAACTGAAAGTGTGTTGGATAAGAAAAAATAATGAAAGAGTTGACTCTCTGCTTCCAGAGAGTCAGAAGATTGTTTGACAAATTCAAAGTTCATATATGGAAAAGTGTGATTTGAGCAGATAAAAAATGCAAAGAGTAAGATGTTGTAGCCAAGAATACCCTGGGATTTTTTTCGGGGGGAGGAAGTGGGGAGATGTGAAAACACATGCAGTCTATTTCCTGCAAACTGCTCCCTGGGAAAAAAGGTAGGAAAGAAGAAACAAAATAGGAAGACAGGAAAAAAGGAAGGCAGGAAGAAAGGAAGGAAGAGCCAAAGGTGTTCTGTCTGTTGCACAGTCTCACATACAATTAGAAAATGCTGTATTTTGCATGGACCTTCTTCTTGGAAATTCTTAACTAGAATACTAAACCCCGAGAAGTCTTACCAGAGAAACCTGTTTAACTTGATTAAAGCCACAAAGTTTTCAAATTTTGTTTAGATTTAAACTTTTCAAAAGAATTGTTATAACTACTAACACTCTTTAGGATGCACTATAGGGCAGTATTTTTCAAACCACAGACCATAAACGATTAGGAGTTTATTAATCCAATTTAATAGACATGGCCTTTACTTAAAAAGCACAAAATAAGGGTGCCTGGTTAGCTCAGTCGGTTGAGCGTGTGACTTTGGCTCAGGGGGATAGAGCCCTACATCAGGCTCCCTGCTTTCTCCCTCTTCCTCTGCCCTTCCCCTCACTCAACCTCTCTCTCTCTCCCTCTCTCTCAAATAAATAAATAAAATCTTTTTTAAAAAGCATAAAACAAAATGTGTTGAAAAGGAAAAGACTATAATAGATCTGAGTAAAATACATATATAAAAGCAACATTTTGTTTCATAAAAATTTTCTTTCTGTACTTTTTAATGAATCAAGATGAAAATTGTTTTTCCAGTTTTTAAATAAATGAAACTTAAAAAGTCATCAAGTGATGACACAAATATTTTTTTTCAAGGAAATAACATTCCTTTACTATGTATTAACAACTGAAAAATTGTAGCAGGCTACATGATTAACAATTAAATTCTTGAATATATAGCACCATTCTTTAAGTAGTAAAAGTAAGTTAGATGGTTAGATGGTAATTTTGAGTAAGTGTCATTCTACAAACTTAATTTAACTATTAACTTCGATTTAACAACCTGAATGTTGAATGTTAAAAATGTAAGCAGCAGGGGTGCCTGGGTGGCTCAGTGGGTTAAAGCCTCTGCCTTCAGCTCAGGTCATGATCCCAGGGTCCTGGGATTGAGCCCCGCATCGGGCTCTCTGCTCAGCAGGGAGTTTGCTTCCTTCCTCTCTATGCCTACCTCTCTGCCAACTTGTGATCTCTGTCTGTCAAATAAATAAATAAAAATTTTTAAAAAATGTAAGCAGCATCAGAATCTCACTTTTTTATAAATTTTTTATTTTGTTCAAAGTGATTTACTTTGTTTATTGCCTTTACCAGTAAATTTAATATAATTAATATTATTCATAATAAATACTATTTATTTATTATCTATTATTTATTTATTATATTACCAACTTATTTATTATTTCTCACTTAGTATTTGTTTAGGATATGGCAGGTACTATCCTAAGCAATTTACAGTCATTATTTAACCTAATACTCAATAATCTTAAGTGATTAATAATAACCACATTTTACTTAATGAAGAAACTGAAGCTGAGATCATTTAACTAACATGCCCAAGATCACTTCTAGGAGGGAGTGAAGCTGAAATTCAAACCTAGATATTTGCCATGAGACACTAATATGGTTACTAAAATCTCTTCATAGGAATCAAATACCATCATCATTTCAAAGATTTCATTATAATTAAGTAAAACTCTTCAAAACCTTATGAAGAGACAAACTTTTCTAGCTTTTGTGTCTGATCCTATTATTAAGACAGATCACTTTCCATTGAATAACTTATATTGAGACCCCTAAAGAGATCTTCATATTAGTCTACTGATTTAAGAAGGAAGCATCTTTTTTATCAAGTCAGAAATGTTCCTGAACACCACCCAGTCCACCACTCCTGCCTGGAAACTTATCTGTATTCTCTCACTGATGCCCTTAGCACCACAAGAGCAAGAGTAGATGAGATAGTCTACAGGTGGTGCAGAGAGAACATTGTGAGGGGAAGCATTACATGAGGTCTGTGAGGTGTATTATCAGCATGGAGAAGGGTCAAAATCAACAGGAGGGGACACCTCGGTGTCTCAGTAGGTTAAGTGACGTATTCTCGATTTTGGCTCAGGTCATGATCTCAGGGTGGTGAGATGGAGCGCCATGTAGGGCTCCATGCTCAGTGAGGAATCTACTTGTCCCTTTCCCTCCCTGTATTTGTGTGTGCACCCACTCCCTTTCTCAAATAAATAAATAAAATCTATAAAAATAGTCAACATAAAGTCCAGGATTTTAGAAGCGGAAGTCCACGTGGAAAGCTAGAGAATTAGTCATAGAGTCACTAATTCAAAATTTCAAAAGGCTAAATTCAAAATGTGACATTAAGTGTGACAAGACATAAAAGGGGATTTTAGGTTCGTCAGTGGAGCATTTAACTCTTGATCTCAGTGTTGTAAATTTAAGCCTGGCTTTGGGTATAGAGATTACTTAAAAATAAAACCTTAAAAAAAAAAAAAGAAAAGAAACATAGAAATACAAATGCTCTGAAGCATATGAAAGGGGGTTCAACCTCATTAATAATAAAATAAATTCAGATTATAACTATTACATTTTTGGTAAGAGTTTCATACATGGTTTATACATTTCTAGAAGGAATGTGAAATGGAAACAAACAAACAAAACCAATCTCACAGAGGTCAATTGGAAAATAGTGACCAAACAAGCAATTGCATTTACTCTTTGATTCAGCTATCTCACTTATGTAAATGTATGGACAGATACACTTGCAAATGAGAAAACAATATATGTTTAAGTTATTCATTAAAGCTTACTTCTAGTGACTAATGATTGGAAACACCTTAAGTACAATCAATATAGGAACTTAAATAAATCAGTGTGCGTTTGTACAATGGAAAATGTTGTCCTTATTTTTAAAAAAGGGAAAAAAGGAGCCACTCTATAAAAACTGAGACAGAAAGATAACTAGGACATACTATTTTTAAAAATATACTTCAAAGTGGAAGAAATACTAAGGAAAAATTACTACTTTCAGGTGAAAGTCAAACTATTCTACTAAAAGCAGCTTATTATTTTTCATCAAATATGTTTTATCCAGAAATGAAAACCTCAGTCTATCATGTATTGATTATACAACTAGAACTGACTTTATCTTTTATTTTGCCAGCATCAGTATCAAATATTCCAAGCTATGGTAATTATTGATATCCAACTAGAGGTACATTTGTTTTAAGTATCTGGCTAATGAACTCAATAGTTACACTTGTAGGTTGTAAATTCTTTCACATTACTGATGTGGCATGAATTGGACTGGCAGATGAGAATGTCTTTTTACATATTCTTGTCACCAAGACCCTCCTCACACAAATCTCCAGAGCAGTCTACAAGTCATAATAACTTGAATATAAATGTGTTTCACCTACACTGGAAATGAAATGATTACGTAAATTTTTACTTTAAGGATTTAGCAGTACCAAAGAAAGACTATCTGACATCTGATCACATTACTATTATTATTCTGGGTATGTGCTTCTTTCAGAATATTTCAGCTATTGTAGGAGTCTCATCAATGCTCGAAATAAAATGATATCTCTCATTCCAAATTTAGAATAAAGAACTCCAGTTACAAACCAGATTAATAAGAACAACTTAATATGTTACTTTAGGGTTTCAAATTTCCATGATGATAGGTATCATTAACTGAAAGATAATAGATTTGAGGCAAACTTACCATGATGTCAATCCCCTCGGCTGTAATATTTGCTGTATATGATGAATTTGTCCTTGGAATTATAAAATCACTATCTTTTAATCATTCTTTTTACTGTATTTCATCTTGAAAACTAAAAGGAATATGTCCATCTTTTTAGGATTTATTTCAATAATAATTACGGTCCTGTTCATTTCATGTCATTTCAGTGTTGCTGTCATTATTAGCAGAAGAAAATACTACAGACTGAGCTCAGTAATCATGGCATTCTCTCAATGTCCTTCATTGAGTATGCACTCTTCTCCCTGGTATTTTTAAATTTTAGGTTAAAACGTTACATACACACCCTGATTATAAAGAATGTCCATGTCCAGTTAGAAGTTCACAAAAGGCAATCATGAAGCAATTATGATGAATGTCATTAATTCCAGAACAATTTTTAGGTATGTTCGTAAGTTTCTCTTGTCTGCAGAGATGATGTGAAAACTCACAAGCTTACACTTAACAATAGGCAATGGGGACAAAAGAAGCCTATGAAAACACAAACAGATTGATATATTCATTTTCTACTTTCTCACCATTTAGAGCAAATCCTTGGGTCAGAATCTTAGAACAGAAACTTAATAGTTGTAATAAAACCTATAAAAAACATGAAAATTCTTGGATTTCCCACTATATATATATTGTCTGGTGATTGTGACTTTATAATTGTTCAGATCTAATGATATTTACCTGAAAATTACCTTAATCAGGCTCATTAGAATTTACATGACCCTAATTTTTTTTTAATTAGATGAGCAGTTTTTATAATGATAGCACAGGCATTTAAAATAGTGCCTGGTTCAGGGCTCCTGGATGGCTCAGTTGGTTAAGTATCTGCCTTCAGCTCAGGTCATGATGCCAAGGTCCCAGAATTGAGTCTGTATCAGGCTCCCTGCCCAGCGGGCAGTCTGCTTCTCCCTCTGCCCCTCCTACCCACTCAATTCTCTCTCTCTTTCTCTCTCTCTCTCTCGCTCGAAAAAAAAAATAAGTAAATAAAATCTTTAAAAGGAAACAGAATAGTGCCTGATTCAGAGCAAGTAGTCAAACATGTTAACTAATAGTAATATTAATATATCAGGATAAGAACTCTGAGTTTGGTAGGCACTGCAATGTAGAGTCTATTCAGAAGAGTCTGGAACTAAAAGGCTAGAAAATAGGTGCACCCACTATTGTGATTCATGTGCTTGAGAACAAGGCAGCAACTTGTAGGAAGTGAAAGTCAGAAACTGAGAATGGCAGTAGGTGATATGTGGCAATGACCAGGGGTAACAATTGGTATAATAGCATGGAGGTCAAGCAGGGCAGCAGATGCTCTAAAAATAGAAAATTTGCAGAAATTATTTTTTATTTGACTCATTCAATAAACATTACCTAAGCAACCACTATTATCACACAAAAAATATAGTACATAAACTGCTTTTGATCTTTGGAAGTTGAAATCATAGCTATAAAACTAAGTAAGTAAAACCACAATGACGATATTTTGTGAAAGGCCCATTAGTAAAACCAAAGAAGGCAGGTGGTTAAAATCCAAGAGCTATGGGAATACATGTAGCCACTCCTCTTGGTTGGGAATTCGGGAACATAATCACAGACTCAGAGAGGACCTACAAGGACAAGGGACTATCCCAGAGGTACTACATGATCAGCCAAGTTCATGGTTAAAGCAGGTTCAAGTCACAGACTCAAACATGGAAGAACAAAATAGGAACCAAGTGAAACAAAGACTTAAGGTGGGGGCTTGGTCACAGGAATCAGTCAGTAAACAGTTAACTAAACCAAAGGATCAGCAGGGATCACAGTATGGTCAACGCTGTGCTATTTCTTCTCCAAGGTGAAATGGAGCCCTGTTAAATATCCCTCATTAGAGCCAACTAGTACCCAAATCTTGTAAAGTTCCTCTGTAAAGGAAGAAAAAATATGGCTGGCTCAGAGTAAAAATAATGGGCTGAATAACTACTAAAAACCTTCTAGCAAGTGAGTTGATATCTCTATGTCCAGAAATTAAATATGATTTGTATCAGTGTGCTACTGAGAGAGTGCCATTCAGTAGTTTAACTAGTAGACAATAACAGTAAAATACATAAATATGTTTCAAAAAAATCCTCATCAATATGATCAATGCACTTAAAATTAGCAAGAAGATATTGGACACCAAAAGGGTGGGCAAAAAATGTAGATATATATAGTTATAGACATGTTGATGCATGTCGTATATGTTTCAGGAACAATTATGAAATATTTAGTTGATTTACTCTAGTAGCTAACAAATATTAGCCAACCATATAGTAATACAGCTATCTAAAAAGCTATTAATACTTGAGATGCATTGGCAACAGTTGTTTTGCCTTGGTAATGGAAGATACAGCCTCAGGGCAGGAAGAAATGAAAGTTCTGGGTTCTAAAATATACATAGGTTAACCTGGGTGAACAGGATAGAAACTTTTATTACTGGTGAAATAGACAATGGAAAGAGGTATGTGGCCCAATAATAATGCAAAAAAAATAATATTATATCTCAGCAATCAAGGTGGGGAAAGAAAGCACTGAAGTCAGACATACCTGGATTCAATACTGATCCTTCCAATAACCATTAAAATATAGAAGTATAACAAATGTAGGGGAAGCAATGAATCGAGTTATCTTATAATTAGAATGTTGTAACAAAGATCACATCCTATCATGCTTGGGTAACTTCTTTCAGATACAGAAAATTCTTTGAAAAACTAAACATCTAATATTAAATGCATACAGAGGTAGCAAAAACCATCTACTATCAGTGACTGTTTCTAGTTGCTGCAATTAGGACTTACATCCCCAGGAGTTGTATCGATATAAATTTTAAGCTATATTTAGTACTAAACAGGATGATAAGACATGGAGGGCAAAATTCAAATTCCCAGCAGTGACCTGCTCTTCCAATAACAAAATATGTCTAGGCTGGTTCTATCTGGAAAATAAATAGCAAGAAGCGACCATCTAGAAATTGGACAATTATGACAAGTCAGATAATCAGACACCTTTTCAAGACTAAGTTGAGAAAACAACCTCAAGAGTTGGTAACTGAATGATTCAGCAGTGCACTAGAAGGAGTGACCAAATATCTTGCTTTTCCTGCCCAGCATGCATTAGCTATGTGACCTTAACAAATACCTTAACTCGATGTCTAGAACACTGCCTGGCACATGGTTGGCACTCAGTAAGTGTGGGTTGGTTGACGGTATGAATAATCCTAGCCTCTAAGGGACAAATTTCCTCAGCTTTGTAGTGAGATGTACATACTGGGTGATGATTTATGTAACTTCTAGCCAGCTTTGTTCCTAAATTGTTTCCATGGCTACGAGTTGCCCAGCCCATCTAAGGCCGGGACACCACCAATTCAGGGCACTGAAGCCAGATAAAGGAGACTCATTTCTCTCAAATGTGCTTGCCAAAGAGAGCACAATGAAAAATGGGCCAAGATTCAGCAGCTGCCACCCTACAAATATTTTCAGCCTCATGTCATTGCAAGCAGTGAAGAGGACTTCTTGCTTATTATTCTTTTCAGGCATACCTGCATGAGGCCAGCCTTAAAGTCTTGATAGCATACTTTTGAAAAATAGGGACTTATGAGCATTCTTCTAGTAAAATATGAGTAAAAATTTAAGTGTTCATGTGTTTTTATTTTTCTTCACTTTATTTGGATAGTTTGTGTATCAACCTGGCTTTCATTCCCTCTCCTTTGAAACTGTAATATTTATTTTTGTTGAAATTATTTTCTGCTTGGTATGAAAATATACTTTAGTAGGCATTAATACTACTTAGGAGTTCAGTTTTAATGAAATTTTAAGGCAAAAAAGTCTTAAATCCAGTATGATTCACTTCAAAAGCATAGGTCAAATATCACACTCCTCACAGAAATCTTTTTCCCACCATTCCATCCTTTACTCCTTAAACATTCTGACCTCCCATTAAAGTTGTAATATTAGGTGTCACTAAACAAATAGCTTCTTTCTAGCCTTGATTTGGTCTTCTTTTCTTCTCTCCCTTCCTTCTTCACCTCCCATTTCCATCTGTGCCACCCTTTCTCCATCATTTCTGCCTTTCCAGCACTCTGGAGCCCATGTGCCTGGAATCAAATCCCAAACCCACCATTTAGTGGATGTGTGACCTTGAGCAAGTTATTTAAACGTGCTACAGCTCAGGTACTCTGTTGGTAAGTCAGTGATAATATTTAAGAACAGAACCAACCTTAAAAGTTTGTTACAAAGATTCGATGACTTAATGTATTTACATTTAAAATCATGCTCCAACCATCCCAGAGTCAGGGTGGAAGTCTAACATTACCGCTGTCCTTATTTCACAAATGTCTATTTGGCTCCTCTGGGCACCTTGTTCTACTCAAGATACTGCACAATCCCTATCTTAAATACTCATGGGTGTTCTTGGACTGCCTGTCACCTCTCCTGCCCCAGGTCATATTCATACATATATTTAAATGATCAAAAAACCGTGTAAGTGGAATCCACTTCTACCCACCCCCCCCCCCCCACCCATACCCTGCCCTGCTTGATTGGCTTTTGCAGACAGAAGGCATTCTCTGCATCTGCCCTCAACAATAAACCTGCAAGGAAATAGCTATAACTCACAGCCATGTATCTATTTGTGGCTCTGAGTCTTTATATCACCTGTGTTAAAATATCACAATATTTCAGCTGTTAATTGAAGCACTCTGGCGTCTTGAGTTATTTTTATAGTCAACTTGAGATGACATGTGATAGTTCAGATTAATGGAAGCTGTGAGTCAGAAATTCTGTCTCTAGTTATGGTTATAACTTTTAACATGTGCTAACATGTGATATCTGTAGATCATGTGACCTGTAGTTATTTCTAAAATGGGTATTTGAAACACCGAACTTTTGTCATGGTAACGCTTTATGCTAAATGAAAGCAACACTTTAGTCCCATAATTTTTTTTTTTTCTGGTACCACATGTCTTAATAAAAAGCAGTCATTCTAATGTTTTTCAGATGTCTTCAGCAAACCCAAGGGTATTTAAAATAAGCAAATACCAGGTGAAATAGGTTTATCAACCTTTACGAGATTATTTATAAAATACTGATCGTGAGTGAGGAAACAAAACTCATTTGTGGGAAAGAAAACCCATCTACTTTTAAAGTTGCTCTGATATGTAGAGAATAGATTCTTCCAAAGTCTAGGAGGCATTCAGGAAACCAACGCAAAGAAAGTGCAAAGTCTCTAAGAAGGCAGCCTGGAGATCCTTTTAAGTGATGTGAGCAGTGAAGCTCTTAAAATGGGGCTAATTAGCTGTTTGATGTACTTGACAGAGAAAGATGTATGCAAGCAGAGAGGAAAGACTGCAAACACAGATATCCCTGATTGCATTATTGTCCAAAACTTTAATTAATTTCTTGAGGACTGTCTTTTCCATAATTTAAAATGGTTTAAAAGATGTACAACTAACAGGTTCAAAGTGTTTCTTTAGCTAATCACTTGCACTGCAGGAGGCTGAAAATTATAGAGCACATTTTATACACTTTTCAAGCCATCCAAGAATTACTTTTACAGGCTCTGGCTTTCATTCTTCCTCTGTTTGCGTAATGGCATTGAGAAATGTGTGACATGACTTCACTGATATGTTGTTCAAAGCCCAAACAGCCACCACTCTGCTCTTCATGGCACAGAAGGTATAACTGTCTTTTGGCATGAAAATGTTCTGTTGGCACATTCGTGCCATGAAAGATAAAAATCTAATACTGGTTATGGACTCAGTTAAGAAACACACTTTTCTGGAGTTTAAAATAAAAATGATTCCTTCAGCTAGGATGACATGTTTCTGTAAAACATATATTATAAAGAAAAAACAACTTGAATACCAACTGGAGACCACTTTCTGAATAAAAATTATAATGGAAGTTTATAGATAGAATAACAACTGAAACATAAACATGCAAAGAGATATGAAGTTGTCTCCATTGATTTTAGTTATCCAAACATAAATTACGAACTTCATTAACTTTGCTTACTTTCTCCTCGTGAATAATTTTTTTCTTTTTTTTTGGTGAAGTTGTATAAGAATATTCAGAAAGAGATATTTGAGGATAAGAACCTCAATGTCTTATTCTCTTACAAGCTGTAGGGTCCTTACGGAGCACTTCAAATGTAGTAGGTTCAGCTAGTAGTCAAGAAATTGTACAGAAAAGGACTTTTGTTAGGGATAGCCAAGATTTTTGCCAAAATCATGCAGGACACAAATTCTATGAGTTTTTTAACTTCTACCCATATGTCCTATTTTTATGTATGGCTATCCATGGGAAAATTCACTCATTCATTCAATACAATACTTACTGAAGATTTACTAGGTGTCCCTGTTATTGGTGATAGAGCAGAAAAGTAAACAGAAACTTTCTTTATGGAGCTCACACAAATAAACTACAAAAATAAATAATGCAAACATAGTATGAGGTGGCCATATGCTCGTTAAAGGAGAAGGAACGGCAGCGCATCATGTGGAGACCTGTGGCCTACTGGCGTCTACATGGAATGGGTTGGAGAGATTTTCAGCAGTGTAGCCTGATCTGACTGCATTATAAGATTTCATTGGCCGCTGTGCCGAGCTTACTCTAGAGTGGACCCAGAGTACAAATAAGGAGGCCACTTCGGGAGTTATTACAGTGATCTGAAAAAGAGAAGATGGTGGCTTAGGGCACCACCCCATTGGAGCAGGAGAGCTGTGAGCAAACAAATGGTTACAATCCATGGGGGTGTGTACAAACAGGCACACAACATTTTCCCTCTGAGCTTTTGATCTTACCTTTATCATCTCCTTCTGGACTGGACTCCCATCAATTACCCCAGCAGATCAATCTCTCCCACTCTGCTGCTTTCTTTCCCAAGCCTCTCCCATTAAAAAAAAAAAAAAATATATATATATATATAAATTTTATATATAAATTATAAATATATTTTATATAAATTTTTATATATATTATATATATATATATTTTTTTCCCTTTAGCCTTTGTAAATGTCAGAGAAGAGGTGATGTTTGAGTTGAGACTTCGGGAGTGAGTAAGATTTCAGCAGGTGGATGAAGAAAAAGAATCCAGGCGAAGGCAACCACAGCGTGTAGTAGGCAAAGTCACCGGCTTGAAGAGGTGAGCACTTGGGGCACTAGGAACAGCTCCCTATTTCTGGAGTGTCCTCATGCGCATTGATACTGCTCTAAAATTTGGTGCCCTGCTCTTACACTGTAGTTTAGGGTGGTGAATAATGGCTCCTATTGTCAGAGAAGGAGGAAGGTGCTTCCCTGAGAAATGGAGAACCCGAGAACATCAGAGCAGAGGAGGATGAGAATTGACGCCAGCCAAGACCAGGATATGCAGAAACAGCGGTCTCTTCTTCCAGGGCACTGTGTGTAATGGAAATCTTCGAGAAGAGGGGGCCTGGCTCTCAGGGAGAGAGCGGTTTATTCGCTGAGAGAGACAATTTGTGTTTAGGAGTTGATCTGTCCAGAGCACATCAGGGATGGCCAGAGATGGGGCTCCCCCTCACAAAAATAACCCACTAATCCTTTTAAAAGCAGTACCATAAGCCAGTAACACAGGTATTTCAAACATAGCTTTGGGGCCTAAATTCAAACTATAATTTTACCAAGGAGGGGCGCTGGACTACTTTCAGGGGACAGTCTGGTATCCCCAGAAAGCACTTCTCCCTAATAACATGCTATTTTCACAGGGTCTTTTAGGGTCTGACACAAGGGGATCTTCCAGAGATTGTGGAGAGCCAATGGGAAATTCTAAAAAGACGAGAAATGTAACTAGATTTAAGGAAGATGCCTCTGGAAGCAAGGCAGGCAAGGCACTGGTTATGTTGAAACCAATCAGGGGGCTATTGCAGTACTTCAGGCAAAAATAATGGAGACTTAAAAACATAGTGGGCCAACCCCTGAACATACATCAGGATCATATAAATGCTAGCCCTAGGTAAGGAGACATTTGGAAATAAATTCTGGAGGAAGAAAACATAGTGGGAAATCCTGCTGGCATTGAACCTCCTTTTAATAGTGAGAGGCTGAGTACATTAAAGCAGCAATTTATTTGATGGGCAATTCATATCTGGCAGGCTTGTGACAGCCTTGTTGCCAGGAGAGCATGGCTACGGTCTCAGCCTGTGACTTTAAAAACTTCACTGGGGGAAAAATTACAGTCGAGCAAGCAGCAGCAGGGCACGGCCTAGGGCACAATATGCCGATAACGAAGTCCCAGGGAAAACTGATTTGTGGCTTCTGAGAACATGTGCTGAGAGCCTCTGCTATTGACTAGTTGTGGTTCATTGGGATGTAGATCTATCTTGGCTAACAAGAAAGCACTAGAGGTCTTCATTTAGCCACTGAGCCCATGTCTCTGGAGACTGAGAGCGGGGGTCTCTACCTTCCCACCAATCAACACATCAAAAGCTGCAGAATATATTTTCACTTTCAAAAAATGCAAACTGCAAGCGAGATAAAGTTGCCAAACTCTACTTGAAACGAGGTGAATGATTACAGCGCAGCTCCAGATATAAAGAATAAATCATGGGTGCCCAGCCGGAATTTTCTTATGCGTGTCAACAAGGAAGATAACTGAGTGTCTGTATCCACAGGACATCCACACCACATTCATTGGACTAGAGAGGATTAAAACCATTTACACTGGCTTTCTTATTTGAATAATTGGAAGCGGCACACTTTGACAGGATTTCTTACCGAAAATAACTGGTTGGAAAGAAATGATTAGAATATTCATCTTTGTAACTGTCACATAATTACTTTGCATGGGTTTTTCACTCCAGCCATAGAGCTCAAGGCAAGAATACATTTCCTTTTTCATTTAATTTCAAGCAAGTTCTGCCTTTCCCAGGAGTTTGAGATTCCATTTGAAAATAAATTCTGAATTTTTAAACGTTTTCTCAAATTATTAGCTCTTTTGACATTGATTCTAATATTATCAAGACCTTTCCTCCCAGATGTTTTCCAGGAAGACTTACTCACAAAAGGTCATCACTGTTTCCAAGCTTTGAAGGATCATTTAGTTTCGGCAGTCTCAATTTGGGATGTGTGCAGGTGCTTGAAAAAGAGAGGTTACCCTTTGGTAAGCTCTATTTAATTCTCTAAAATGAGCGAAAGGTCACGCCGGGGAGGTAGGCTCCTTATGCATTTGAAGTAAAAGCCAGCGTTTTCGCTTTAAATTCCAGGTGGCCCAGTAAGGAATGGAATGCATGCTTTGGACAGCTTCCCTTCCAGTTACCTCTTAAGGGAGATGCCACTTTGATTTACTGGGCTCACCGAAACAGCTTCCTTCGGGGCTGTTAGCAAGACAGGTGCTGGAGTGGCACGTCAGTGTACGTATTTCTGGGTGCTGTCAGTTCCCTTATTGGGGATCCAACTGGGAGGGGTTCTCCCTTGGCTCCAAAACTCCCTGTCTCAGAGGTTATCTCCTCACAGCCTTTCTTCCCAATTCCATGGAAAGATTAATATTAACCCCATTATTTTATATATCCAGTACATCGATGAACTGATGGCCGTGGTGATCGCTGATATCACGTTGTGCACCAGATGCCCTGTTATCGTCTCCCTCATTTAAAACCAAAAAAAATTAAACATTACAATTAATTTTAAACTGACAATCATGATTGTGGGATGCAAAAGCAAACAAAACTCGATGGTAGAGTCAGGCATAGATTCAACATCCAAATTTCAAACCCGCACTCTAACTCTAAAAGTTTGTCTGTTGTCTTGTATGTATTTTCATATTTCAACGAAAATGCCTGATCTCATTTCAAAGCTTTTATTAAGAAAGTCAATGTTAGGGAAGCTTTTCCAGTGCGTTCATTCCACAGAGGTTCCAAAAAAGCTTAAAGGAATGTCTCTGTCCACATGAAGGACTAGACAACACATAAACTAAACTTGCAAGACATGCCATTTTACATACCTCTGTAACATCCGGATTAGACTAGGACAGTGCCTACCCCCCGGGGCAATTCTTAAAGACCACCCAGGAAACTCAGCCACTGCAGAATGTTGCAGCAAGTCTGTTGATTTAGGACTTGAGAACCTTTCAATTGTGTCTACACTACAGCAGCAACCTGTTTATTTAGGGCACAATTAAAAACCTAACCAGATGAAATTTGAATATTTGCTTCTCTAGAATGGAGTTTATTTGGAGGGACACTTCTTTCTCCTCCGGTCACTGTGTTCCTTGTAAAGCAGGTCTTCATCTGGTTTTGTGGACATCTACAAAAGCAGTTCAAGGGCATTAACAAAGATCACGCTTAATTTGATGCCATACCTAAATCAAAATAAAACCCCAGAGTTATGGAGAAGCCCCCTTGCCTAAGTGAGCACATTTGATTCATTTACAAATTTAATTAAATAAATAAAATCCTTAAAGCTTATTAAGAGGTATGATAGAGGTATGATAGGTAGCTGTTTTACGTGTAGTTTAGCAAGGGTCAAAGGTCAGAGGGTTTGCATAGAAAGTAAACTTTTTCTTGCATTTCTCTAACAGACCGATCCTCTGGTCTGTAAGTTTTTGGTACACTAATCTTTGCTCTCTGCTCTAACAAACGCATAACCTCCTGTACCCAGGAATAGCAGGGTTTAGGCTCTGTACTAGGAAGCAGGGAGCTGGTCTCTTTTAATTTGTTATCATATCAATCCAAGATTTCCTTACTAACCACCACCACAGTCTTAGTAAAGAAAAACAAAACAAAACAAACAAACAAACAAAAAAACTCAGGGTTGCATCTACAAGGAATGGATCCTCAGAAACTGTCCTTATATGTTGGATATCAAAATAGGCATGAAACTCTAGTGTCACCCCCAACAACAAGGTCATTCACGGTCAGCATTTCTCATTTATATTGGGAGAAGTTTAGATGAAGATGAATCAGAAAGTCGAAGCTTCATCTTAACCACAGGGTAAAAAAATATGTATATTTTCTAAAATGAATTAACTTCATTTTTAAAATGCAGCATAGTCCAAGATATTTTTGCTATAAGATGTGAGTAATGATTTAGAGGCAGTTTTGTTTGGGGAGGTGTTGGTTTTTGCTGGAAAGGGTCAGGAGAAGGATTTGTCTTATGTTATATAAGAATTTGGGGAGAAACTAAGCCTCTGATACATGGGCCAATGAGTTAGAGCCTTTCTGTTTGTTCTCTGGAATTAGAGTTGAAAACAAGACCACATTTAGTTGCATTGATGGCAATGTTCCCATTATTGCTGTTTTCATCAGGCGACTTGTAAGCAAGAGTAAAGTTATTTGAATGAACAGTGGGGTTCTTTGGAATACAAGGAGATTTTATATGAAGGACTTCATATTAATAATTGCAAATATTAATATATGTGGGAAACAAAATATGCTTTTCAACATTTCCTCGGAAAGATGTGAAAACATCTTATAACTTATTCTGTTCACCTTTTCTCAAGCGTGAGGAGCCATGGGGCTTTCTTCCCCAGGTGACCACATGACAGCAGCCAGACCAGGACCACTGAGAGTGAGAAGAGAACTGTGAGTTCCTGAACAAGTTTAACTAACACTGCCATAGGCAAACACACCATCAGCCTATCTACAAATAGCTTCTAGACTCCCCCATATAAACCTTCTTCCTACTGTAAATAGTTTATTTCATTTTCATGTTAAACTTAAAAACAATGGGGTGCCTGGGTGGCTCAGTGGGTTAAAGCCTCTGCCTTCGGCTCAGGTCATGATCCCAGGATCCTGGGATCGAGCCCCGCATCGGGCTTTCTGCTCAGTGGGGAACCTGATTCCCTTCCTCTCTCTCTGCCTGCCTCTCTGCCTACTTGTGATCTCTCTCTGTCAAATAAATTAAACAAAAAAATCTTTAAACTTAGAAACAATGACCCAAAATGCCATTCTAATTTAATGAGCAATCTTCATATTAACAGAACAAATTCCCAAATCTGTGTTTTCTCATATTTTATATGGGTAATTACCAATAATATTTTGATTCTGGAAGCCAGGAATTCTGGTGAAGTTAAAACTACTTTTTATAACTTATCATATACATAAGTAGATTTAAAAATCTCTTTCAGCAATATTTTCATCTGTTTAAGTAGCCCCAGAAATTACAATAAAGTTATGAAAGAAAAGCACTACCCATTCTGAATTTTAACCAATAATACAGGCAATTTTCAGTCCCTTAGCAGTTGATTTTACAGAGTAACTTGAGTGACTGAGTGACTCTGTGTATCTGAATGTCTAGGAGTTTGTGTTTGGTGGAAGGTGGGTCCCAGAAAAGGAGACTCAGTTTTTCTTTGAATAATATTTTAAAGGCAAATGCAACAGATTCACTGTTTTACTCTTCATTCTGAATATGAGTACTAATTTATTTAATACATGTTTTACATAAAAGGCAGTAAGCTGATATAATGGAAACAGCTTGAACTTTCAATCACTATAGAACAGAATATGAATCCCAGTGCAATCACTTACTTTTAGGACTTGGAATTGCTAAAATATAATTCTCATTTTTCTAGTTTGTAAAATGGGTACTGTAGTACCTGTTACTGAGAGTTGTTCAGAAGGCTGGCAGCATTCAGCACAGTGCCTGCTCACAGTAAGCATAGGAAATTATTTCACATTACCCAGGTTACAAAGATAATAGAGTAAAATATAGTAAAATATTGTTGAACAAAATTTAACTTTACCCCACTGATTCAGAAGGCATTTCAGAGTCATAGTTTTTTGCGAAGCATTGCTATAACCACTGACTTTTAATACACCAGAGTTTTGTGTCCCAGCTTTAAAATATAATTTTAAGAGTATGCAAGAGAAGTCTGACTTTATTGTTTAGTAGTTTGAGATAATTGTATTATAAACAAATAAAAAGAAGATTCAATTTCTTAAGAAAATCACTGGCCCTTCTCCTTAGTCTTGCAGTAGATAAAACACTGAATTGGGAATCAGTGCAAAGGTGTTATAATCATTTATATAGTTTTAAGCAAATTAAAAATTATTTTCTGAGCCTCAATTTCCCCATATTAAAATAAAATGCTTCAAATAAGTCATCTTTTAGGCTGTCTTTCACAATAAACTTGACTATCTTTATTACTTTTCCTTTTAAGAAAAAAAATTCCAAAGCTATTATTCTGTAGACCTTCAAAAGGCAACTATTTCTGACACTTGCTAGTGAGAACATGGAAGTAACCAGGAGCTGAAACACAGCTGATAAAAAGAATGTCCATTTACCTTCAGTAATTTTTTATAAAATTGTGGTGGAAGAGAGAGAACATGAACAATAGTGGGTTGGCCTGATCTTAAAAAAAAAAAAAAAAATCACCCACACACGCAAAAAGAAAAAGAAGAAGAAAGGATGAAAGAAAAAAAAAATGCCATTAATCAAAATGGCCCGGACTGAAACTTCTTGATAGAAGACTTATCTCGCACCTTCTTGGTCAAAAGAATCAAAGGTCGCCAGGACAACCTTTTCCACATGTGCTGCATTCCTCCCCTGCTAAAATCCTGCCCTTCGTGCTGAATTCAAAACTCCTCAGGAAATGACCTAGGTTGTAAAAGGAAGATAGTGTTCTATTTTGCCCTCATTTCCTGCAGAAACTATTCAGATGTTCATCTAGGAAAATATATATATATGTAATATTCTGTCTTCAAAGAAAGAAAGAAGGAATGACAGAAAGAAAGAAAATACAGGTTAAAAAAAAAAAACCAACCCTACTCAATCACAAACACATTGCAGTCAGTAGCTGTGCTCCAGACTACAAATCATAGTGAAAGCCAGTTTCTATCTATCTGTGTAACCCATAAAATGCCTTTTTAACTCAATATTGCTAGGAACATTCTATTCCAGATTTGAAAGGATTTCCCTATTATTTTCTACCGAAAAGATTAAGTATTAAATAATGACCAAAAAAAAAGATACCACCTTGTTTGTTAAGGAGAACTGTCTTACACTTTCCTAACATTATAGCCAGATTTCATGGTCACAGGAAAACAAAACACACATAATGGAGTGGTTATTAATTCAATAAATCCAGCAGCTCTCATGCTCTGGGCAAAAGGCAAAGTTAAAAGCAGCTGTTCATTGACGACATATGGGACATGGCCAGGGTGAGGTAGCTGCTTTCGCACATCATCCACCACTTTTAAGGCTGACTGCACTCAATTTCTTAGACAATCTACACACCATTTTCAGTTCTGTACCTCCATAATTTATCACAACAATACCTCAAGCACACAGATCGGAGGGGGAAAATGAAAGCAATTTACAGTATCAAGATGAAAGTAGCTGGGTGGATGGAGAAGACCTACTATGTAAATCATATCCACAACTTCAAGGAATGTTGACATAATATTCTGGAATTAATTTTTTCCAGCATTCCTATGTAGGTCACACAGAGGTAAATCTAGTTTCTCCTCCCTACCTCTTATATCTGGAGTTGTTTATCAATATGTTGAAGAGGAAATTGATTTTACCTCTCCCTTCTACAAGGACAATAAGAACCGTATGTATAAAACTTACCAAAAACAATGAAAGGAATCAGTTGAAACATTAGCATGCAATCTTTATATATGTCTCCCAGCTAAAGGTCATGGGATGACAGCAATAAAAAAAAGAAGAAGAAGAAGAAGAAGAAGAAGAAGAAGAAGAAGAAGAAGAAGAAGAAGAAGAAGAAGTAGTAGAAAAGACAGAAGCATGGACAAATAAGAGATATCAATCTATTTGAAATAGTCTGGATTACTACAGACTAATATCATCATTTCCTTTTTTCCGTTTTCCTTTAAAATATGTCCCTAAACTCCACCTCAGATTTAGAAAAGTAAACTGCATTGATGACAAACACCTTAATATAGAATTTAAGAAATGACATTTTTTAATCATTATATATATGTGTACTTCATATGAGGGACTGTTTTTAGTATGCTAATGAGACTAGTATGCTGATATCATCGTCAAAGACTCAGCAATTAATTATTTCAATCTTCTTCCCCCCTCCCCTTTGTATCTCTTAGTCTTCTAGGATTGATTGAAGCAGGACAAGGACAAGCACTTACAAGGTGGTGAGAGATATTTCAGAAAAGTGTCTCAGGATGAAAGACAATAAACAAAAACCAGGACATGTATGAACGAACATTCTAGGAATCTTCAGAAATACTGTGAAGTATTTGATTTCCTGAAGGCATGCAAGACAGGGGATCAACCTTTTAATTTCGATAGTAAAGGAAGAGTAGACCCTGGAAAACTTGTCAAGATACTCATTTGAGACATTTATCTTTCTGTACATTAAATAAATAAAATAATTTCCTAGTTTTTTTTTTTTTTACCTGAAACACAAAAAAGTACTTTTTAAAATTGTGGATGATTTGGAAAATGAAAAATAAACAGACCAAAAAGAATCACTCCTATTCCTAACAATCAGAGGTAAAGTCCATCTCTAGCTCTGGTACTGTTATCTATTGTATATTGTGTGAATTACATGTTTGTGGTCTTTTCTTGATTCATCTTTTTCACGTAAATGTATAAGAAATCTTTTTAAATTAATGATGTTAAATCTTCGTTTGCCATATATATTCTAAATATCTCCCCTTTTTTCCATTTGCTCTCATTGCTTAGGCTAAGTGCCTCATGGATATTATTTTATTTATTGCTTATAAAAAACATTATATGTGGTAGTTACTGTGAAAGTTACTGTGTGTTACAGGTTGTTGTTATTAATATTATTACTATTGTGACTATTTTACTGATCAGAAAATTGAGGCCTATAGAAGTTAAATATCTTGCCCAAGGTCATAGCTAATAAGTGGTGACGGTGTTTCTTAAATCTGGTTGTGGCTATCTCAAAGTCAGTGGCCTTGACCACTGGGCACATTATCATGAGAGGTGTTTTTAATTTTCATGTTTCAAACCATTAATTTTAAGAATTGGGGTTTCTTTTTTCACATTTATGCTGAGAAAGTCCTTCTAACACCATGATCAGATAAAATTCATCTCTATTTTTCTTCTAGTTCTCTTATTTCTTCCTTTATATTTTAGTCCTTTATCTACCTGCAATTTATTTTACGATATGGTATGAGGCACCGTTAGTTTTCTAACTATGTAGTTAGCTAAGGAATCTAAAATCATTTATTCAATAATCCATGTTACCTTGGTGCTTAGAAATACCAATTTATTCATATTAGTGATTCTGTATGTTTTGGCTATATTCTATAGTTGTCAAGACAGTTGAAATAACAGCACTGCTTACCAAGTACATTCACACATATCACATAATTTCATTCGTACCACAATCCTGAGAGTGATGAGTCATTTATCCCCATTTCACCAATAAAAAAATTGTGACTGGAAAATGATGACAGGCTTACCGAAACTAGAAAGTTACCTAAATTAGACTAGAACTTATGTCATCCTGTAAATTAGATTAACCTGTATGTAAAATAACACTTAGTCTTAGGGTGATGTGGAAAACAAGGAGCAGAGAAAATATTGCTTAGGGAAGCTGGCCCTCATATCTCTCAGGATTCAACACCACAGTGAACACAGGTGCTATAACCACACTATGGAAAACAAATACTGTCTGAAAGGTCTTAAAAGAGTTTGTTGAATTAAAGTGTCAAGTCAAGAAGACGTGAAAAGACATTTCTCCAAAGAAGACATACAAATGGCCAACAGACACATGAAAAAGTGCTGCTCAACATCATTCAGCATCAGGGAAATACAAATCAAAACAATAATGAGATAGCACCTCATACCAGTCAGAATGGCCAAAATTAACAAGTCAGGAAATGACAGGTGTTGGTGAGGATGTGGAGGAAGGGGGACCCTCCTATACTGTTGGTGGGAATGCAACCTGGTGCAGCCACTCTGGAAAACAGCATGGAGGTTCCTCAAAAACTTTCAAATAGCTACCCTATGACCCAGCTATTGCACTAGGTATTTACCCCAAAGATACAAATGGAGTGATTCAAAGGGGCCCCTGCTGTCCAGTGTTTATAGCAGCAATGTTCACAATAGCCAAACTGTGGAAAAAGCCCAGATGTCTATCGACAGATGAATGGATAAAGATGTCGTATATATACACGATGGAATATTATGCAGCCATCACAAAAAAAAATGAAATCTTGCCATTTGCAACAATGTGGATGGAACTACAGGGTATTATGCTAAATGAAATAAGGCAATCAGAGAAAGACAGTTATCATATGATCTCATTTGTATGTGGAATTTAAGAAATAAAACAGAGGATCATAGGGGAAGAAAGGGAGAAAAATAAAACAAGACGAAATCAGAGGAGACAAACCATAAGAGACTCATAGGAAACAAATAGGGTTGCTGGAGGGCATGGGGTTTGGGGGATTGAGCAACTGGGTAATGGACATTAAGGAGGGCATGCGATGTAAAGAACAATGGACATTATATAAGACTGATAAATCACTGACCTCTACCTCTGAAACTAATAATACATTATATATTAATTAATTAAATTTAAATAAAAATTTTTTTAAAAAGTGTCTAGTCTTTCAGCTAATACATTTCTCATTTCCAAAAACATTGGTATTCTACATTTCATTCTGTATAGAAATTGTAGATTTCATCTAAGAAAACAACACTGAACCTCCCCGTAGTTTTATTCTGTCCTTTAGGAGATACAGAAACTTGCATTTATAGTTTTAGCAATTCTTCTCTGAAAGTGACCATTCAAACCCTTTCTAATTTTCCACTGCTTTTCAGAAATATTTCTCTTATATCTCTCATTGTATATGTTAATTAGGATAAATATTTGAAATATTTTCTAAAATATTTATAAATAAATTACTTTATACATACATGAAGGGTTGGAGGGAAAAGTTAACTTAGATAAATTTGCTGGATACCTCCTAAGTTATTTTTAGGTGTTTAAGTCTTTATAGAAAAAGCTACATTCCACTATAATTCCAATGGAGGAGAAAAAGAAGTTCATGCATTATTTACTGAAAGTTTTAGTTTATCTGTATGGGCCTTTACTGCTCTGTAAGTTAACTAAAGGGTTGCTGTTTTGCAGGTAGTGGGTCAACACAAGAGGCAGAAGCTAAATTTCAGGCTACGAATGTATCAACAATAACAACAACGTAGAGTAATATTTACTTAGCACAGACTGTGAGCAGGTTTTGGTCTAAGTGTTTTCCTTAGAAGAGAACAATTTAATCCTTATGATAAGCTAATGAGGTAGTTATTGTCATTTTACAAAAAAGATAGAGGCAGAGAGGTTAAGTGATTCTCTGAAGGTCTATGTCAGCTATAGTTCTGATGGAACTATGGTAAAAACTCTCAAATAACACTCTATCTTGCCCTTCAGATCAGTGATCTGAATAACATGAATATTAAAGTGAAACTTAAAATATGATTCTGTAAAATTTAAGGACATCTTTTCTGGGTAGATCATTGACGTGTTCTTCAAATGAAGGCTGCAAAGACTAATTCATAAACTAGACCCAAACAATATTTGAGACACATAACAACAAATCTCCTATTGGATGGAAATGGTGTTCTAGTGGGTCATTTAATTACCAATAAAGAAAAATGTCCATTTCAAAAGTGGATTTATGAGACACAAAAGGATTTTATTGAAATCCCTACTGATACGTTTTCAAAACTTACAAAAACAAAAATTACTACTGGTGACGGAGCTCTTCTAGGAAGGGCATAGGGTATTTAAAAATTAATTTCATGGCATGGTTTAATTACTAATGAATTTGCTGTTTTGAAGGTTTGATGACAAAGATCACACCTATCTAATTTCACTGGGAGTATTAGTCATTGAATTAGTTAATTAAGAATATTGCAAAATTGATTCAATTTTTATTGTTAGTCTCAGAGTGCAAATACATTTTTTGTGTTGTTGGTTTTTTTTTTCCTAATTTTCAAAAGCTCTTCCCCCCTCTTCAAAAATGTTTTTGGATAAGGACAAACCAAATTTTTGAACAATAATATTTTTATGTTCTGATTCCAGACTCAACTTTATAAAAGTCTTTTATTATTATTTATCATTTCTCTGAGGATCAAAGTCCTCATAACTGTATCTGTGTTATCTATCTAATTGAATTGTTGTGGGGATCAATTCAGATAACATAAGAAAGTCTTTTTTAAAAGTAAGTACTGTGCCTAATAAATACTGTTATTATTTTGGAGAAAAGGTGCAGGTTTTTTCTTACATACATGAGAATATATAAAAATACATTTTTAAAAAATTTTTAGATACAAAGATTTCTAGCACTAAGTTTTAAGAATACTAAGAAAATATACTTTTGATGTACTACTTCCATTCTAGAATTGTCTTCACTTCTCTAACAAACTGAAATACAAAATGTTTCACATTGTTACTTCACAGACAAGAAGAGATGGTGGCTCCTGAGCAACCTCAAATGTTTTTTGTTTTTTCATCTTAAGATTGAGTTGAATTTTTGTCAGAGAAGTGGTATTTTAGTAAAGATACTTGAACACATAGTAAGATGCTTTTGTTATTGAATGCTATCTTTTTTTTCCCTCGAAAAACTGAACTTCTATACAGACAAAGAGAAAGAGGGCATATATAGCTGCCTAAATAAGAAATTAATCACTACCTGGGTAAATTGTTCTGAGGTTGACTATTATGGAGCCTGAAAATGATGAAATGACTTTAGAAAATTCACATTATAAATTTTAAGAAGTCACAGTGAATTATTAATATAATGAGAGTTAACAAGTTGAGAGAATAATTTTTATCTTAGGTAAAATATTTTATCTTATTTTTCTATCTTATTTTGTCACAAGGATGTAAACATAAGGAATATTGCCACCTCTCTTTCAGACTAATCAAACAGGTCCCTGTTTGCCAAAAATTTATTTACCACATATCTCCTTTGCAAAGAAAATTATGATGAAATTGGAAAACTAAGCTCCATGCAATCTTGATGGCATATAAACAAACTAGGTTTACAAGCATGAGAGAATAATCACTTGTAATATTTAGATGAATACTTTAAAGTCTCCAGTAAGATGAAACTAATTATATTATGGAAAACAAATTCTGAAGTGACCCCTTATCAACTGTATCAATTCATGTTACATTTCTCTTGACACAAGATCAAACCTGCAGTGGTCTGGATTTACCAGAGAAACAGAACCAATAGGAAAGAGAGGGAGAGAGAGAAGACAGAAAGAGATTAGGTAAAGGTAAAGTTATACAGATACAGATGTAGATAGATATCTATATATAAGTACACACACATAATTAAGCATGTATGATAAAGACTTGGCTCACAACCTTGTGGAGGCTGAAAAATACCAAGATCCTTGGGTCTCCAAGTTGGAGACCCAATAGAGAAAATAGTATAGTTCCTGCCCAAGTCTAAAAGCTTGAGAACCAGAAGAGCCAACCCAAGTCCAAGTTTGAAGACAGAGGACTGAAGTCCTAGCGCAAAGATTGGCCTGAGAGGTGAATTCTCTTTTACTTATCCTTTTTGTTCTCTTCAGGACTTTAACAGATCACATGAGGCCCACCCCCAGGGGGAAGGACAACCGAGTTTACTGGGTCTGCTAATTCAAAATGTTAATTTCAACCAGAAACACCATCATAGTCGCACACAGGATAGTGTTTTAGTAAATACCAGGGCATTCACTTTTGCCCAGTCAAATTGCTAAATAAAATCAGCCATCACAGAGCTTATGCTTACAAGGAAATATGCATCTAATGACACACAATTAAAAGATACCACATTTACCCTTTCAGTTTGTGTAATGGTATATAGAGAAAGTAAAATGAACTTAAGTATGTCAGTTAGGTCTTTGCTTCTAAGCAAAGTCCATTGAGGTGGTGTTTTATCCAGAGAGGAATGAGTCATCTACAAATAGGTTCTGGTCAAAATTGGGGGGCTGATGCCACTGGTCATGTTTGCAAATCATCGTGAAGGTTAAAAAAAAAAAAAAATCATTGAATCACATTTACTCACAAGATAGTAACCAAAATAACTAATTGGTGTTCTGTAGGGAAACACAAAGTATCTTAAATTTATTACTCTTTCTTAACTGTAATATATTTTCTGAATGCCTACCATATGCTAAGCACTATATGAAACATTAAGATTAAAAAGTGTGACCACCAGTAAGAAATTTAAAGTAGAATCTTTTAAATTGAAGCTTTTCATTGTGAAGAAATGGAGATGAAAGAATGGTGGAGAAATGGAAGTTCTAATCATCCCTGACTTGTTTCTTCTATATTTGTATCTGAAAATTTATAAATATATAGCAAAGGTGAATGAAGGGAAACACTCATCTGCTCCCTACCTCGATTCTATTATTAAACATCAGTCATTGCTGAGGTTTTACTTGTTTACTACTGGGTTACATTGATATTTTTCTGTTTCTCCAGAGGTTGAGTAATTTGGGGTTGTTTCTGACATTGTGAATGTTATATTGTGAATCTGCGTATTTTATGATAGTCCTCAAAAAAATACTGATGTTTTTGTCTTATCAAGCAATTAATTTGGTTGGATTCCCCAACTGCAAACTCCCTCTCAGGGCAGCAGCTCCGGCCCCATTTCAGTTCAAACCTTAGTTGGGCTCCTTGGATTCTGTTTGTGCAGGTGGAGTTCTGGAATCAGCCAGAGACTTAGGGAGAGTTTATACACAGAAACATGAGGCATTCCATTCTCACTTTACAGTGACTTCTTTTTGCCCCAAACACTATCCTCTTCTTCTTTACATCACGAGAGCTGTTAGATTTCTTTAGGAGTATTAGTTGCCCTAACTGGTACCAATCTTAGCCTATCCTCAAGGAAAAAAAACATAAAAATGGGAAACTCAGCCCATGCTGGTCCCTTCTACCAAGCTTCAACTCTGCTACAGAAGCTGCCTGGTTTTATTTACTTTCTGAGGTCTCCTTGTCATTTATTTGTTTTTTGTATTCTGTTCGGAGTGTCTAGGTTGTTATGGGCAAAGACATTTGGACCTATCAGGCATGACCACAGTGGAAGGGGAAATCGCATTCATAAGCTCTTGACTAAAGCATACACTCTTCGAAAGTATATATTGCCCACAGATAGACATGATAGAAAGACAAGATTCAAAGCTCTTACTAACTACAGAAGTGCTTGCAGAAAATATGGATCATACTACAACTATTACAGTGTGAAAGTAGACCTTCTCAATGTCATTAGAAAGGAAAACATAACATGCCTCAAGAATGCATTAGATATGGCTGCTTAAACATAAATCACTATAAATATAAAGTTAGAGGTTCTAGCAATTCTGTTTTTCCTGAAGAATTACTGAGGATTTGAGATCTGGTATAAGAACCTTTGTCTCTCAGAGACTATGGACTCTGAAAAACAACCTGAGGGTTTTGAAGGGGCGTGGGGTTGGAGGTTGGGGGAACCAGGTGGTGGGTATTATGGAGGGCATGCATTGCATGGAGCACTGGGTGTGGTGCAAAAACAATGAATTATGCTACACTGAAATAAATAAAAATAAATAAATAAATAAAATCTTAACAAACAAACAAACAAAAAACAAAAAAGGAACCTTTGTCTCTCAGGCAGCTGATATAACTCTATTACCTAAATTTACAAGACTCTTAAGTTCTGTGACTGTGAGGATTGATCTGCTTTGCTCACCTCTGTGTTTCCAAGCATGGTACGATACTGATTACACAGCCGGTTCTCAATGAACAGTTGTTTGATTACTCAAGAAGTGACAACATAATGAATAAGTCAAGTATGATGGAAAAAGCACAGTTTGGAGTAGAAAAGTTTACATTTGAATTCTAATCCACCAATTACAGTTTGTGCTAAAATTTTAGTTAACCTATGACTTAGTTGTATTATTTATTAAATGGGGATAATAATATTCAGTACCCTAGGGGCACCTGGGTGGATCAGTAGGTTAAAGCCTCTGCCTTCGGCTTAGGTCGTGATCTCAGGGTCCTGGGATCCAGCCAGCCACATGGGACTCTCTGCTCAGCGGGGAGCCTGCTTCCCTTCCTCTCTCTCTGCCTGCCTCTCTGCCTACTTGTGATCACTGTCTGTCAAATAAATAAATAAAATCTTTAAAAATAATAACAATAATAATATTCAGTACCCTAATTATGCCTATATGAGTAGATTACAAATCAAATTGTGTAACTCACAACAGCATAAACATGGAAACTTATTTTGACTATTAAGCAAACATTTCTACTAGAAATACTTTAAGCATAAAAATTATATTATATAGGAACATACATCAAGTGAACAGCCTGCTGATAAAAAGTCTCGGCTTATTTTGTTTAGAATCCTGATGTGAGTAACCCATTAACTCTACCAGTCAGCAAGACACTGGTTTTAAAACAATGCAATCTATTTAGAAATGTTTAACATAGATAGGACACTGAATTCTAGACCACTGAAGGAAAATCCTTCCAGACTCGGGGAAAGCATTTGTCTGATCTGATCCAAAAAACCATGAGAATAAGTAATTCTTACTTTGCCTCAGCTACATGAGTAGAAACTCAGGAGTAATGTGAGTAATACCATCTTGATATAAAATATGGAAGCTTATCTATTGAGTTAAGGTTATCTATCTGTTAAGGTTATCCATTGTATTTTCAAAAATTATCTACTTTAATCTTTACAACAGAAAGAGGCATGAAATTGTTGTTGTTGAGAAAACTGAAGATGAAGCAAGTTTTTTGCCCAAGATCGTAGACTAATTAATCAGAACAATGATTCGAATTCAAGAGTGCTTGCTTCTAGATCACATCTATTATCCACTAGGACAGTCTCTTCAAAGGAAGATAGGAGGCGAATAATCAGAGTAATTATGTTTGTGGTTTCAGAAAGAACAAAACTTGTTAGAGGAATTTCCTTTCCTTTTTGAGAGTAGCTCACCTGGCAGATAAAGGGACATTCGCCCAGAGTGGAGCTTTCTGTTCTGTACAGTATGAAGAACAGTAATCACGTCCCCTTGCTGCCTCCCCTCACATCCCTGGTATCAGGTACACTCACACCAGTTCTGTGCACGATGTCGCTCTTTTAGCAACACTGCTTCACGGTGGAAAATGTTTCCTGTGCGTTCTCTGACAGGCTCACGAGGCGAAGTTTGAGTTACTGCTGAAAATGGTCAAGAAAACCCTGCACTTTATTCAGTTTATTAGCATCTTTCCAATGGCATATAGCATAATGAATATTTGAAATATAATCATATCAGGGTCATTTAGTAGCCCAAATGGTTAAGTTGCTATACTTCTAAATATATAAACTCTATCAAATATGTTTAGGTTAGTGGTTTTCATTTAGTATAGTATCATGTTATTGTGTTTCATAATTCTATTACTGAGTGTGATTCACCAAAAAGTATTTATTTCTGATGTACTTTCTCCCTTCCAAATTTAAAGAAAGATTTTTCACAAAGCCATAGGAATTGGACAACTGCCTGAGTAGCTAATTTTTAAGTGTCTTGCTCAAATAACATCTTTAAACTTTGTCTTCTTCAAAAGTTGTAATTTGTTAATTCCTAACTTTACATGCATGAAAATACTATGCAAGAATATGTTATCTGATATACTTGAAAATAGCATATTTTTAAATTATAACTTTCAAAGTTATAAAGTTAAAAAAGAGAAAATTTTGTTACTCCAAATTTTTAAAGAAATTAAGGGTGAAAAATGTCAAAATTATTTTCAATCATCTCCAAAAGAATTCATATTATGTCCATCTTGCGTTTCTTTGTTCCGTGGTTGATTTATCAAGAGCCCTATTTTGTTAAAGGAAATGCTGAAAACTTGAACATAAAATTCTTCAAATCCCACTAAGCTTTTACTTGAGTATTAACTATAACTCTTAAAATAAGGTTAGATTCAATTTGACAATCCATTGTAGAAGCACCTATTCAGGGAAATAGGCTCATAGTATCATTTCACTTATTTTCTACACATAATTTTAAAGAGTCACAGCCCTGAAAAATGTGCAGTATTTCTAACTTAAATTATTATAGCATCATTATATATATGTGAACTTTTACATGTTGTAAAAAAGTTACATCAATCCTGTCTTGAATAATAAAAACGTCAAAAATGTTAACGTGGAGCATATATGCCTATTAAAATTGGTTTTTCTGAAATATTGTAAATATTCCTAAAAATACCAAATCTAAGAGACAAAGACGTCACTAAAAAATAACAAATAATGACTAGCTCAAAAACCAAGCTATGTTTCCACCAACACTAGCAGATACTCACCTATGGATCAGAGTATTAAGAAAAAGGCATCTTATTCCAAAATTGAAACATAAGTTTCTTACTTTCAAATTTATATATAACTTAAAATTTCAAAGCAACTATAACAAGATCCTTTAAAGAAAGGCAAGTTTATCTTCAAATTTTAGAATTAGCAAGTATTCTGCATTGACTTATAATTTTATATTCCAATTCCTAAGACTGAAAGAAAAATTAAAGATAGGTGTAATTTTTTTTATTTTTAATATTACATAAAAATTTTAAATTTTACTCTATGTGCAATCCCAAAGCAGCTTATGCCTACATATTTTAAACCCAACAGCAGAGCCAGTTTACACTGTTTAAGCAATAAATCAGCCACAGATTTTATCAGAGTCCAAAATATTCAGTAGAAAACAACAATTATGGGGTGCCTGGGGGGCTCAGTTGGTTAAGTGTCTGCCTTGGGCTCAGGTCATGACTCAGAATCCGGGGATCAAGCCCCACATCAGGCTCCCTGCTCAGCAGGGAGCCTGCTTTTCCCCCTCCCTCCCACCCTCCGGACCGCTGCTCTGCTTACTTGTGCTTTCTCTCTCTGTCAAATAAAAAAATAATTTTTTAAAAAATGACAATTACAAAACAAGTGTGGAATATGTATAGAATTAGATACATAGATAGGTAGAAATAAAATTTGTAAATATGTCTATTTTTGGCATTTATCTATTTGTCTTTAGATATGTTTGCAGATTAAAGAATTTCAGAAGGAAATATCATTGGAATTAACTGGTTATATTTGGATGGTGAGGTTAGGTCTGTATTTTATAGTCTACATGTTCTAATTTTACTGTAAGCCACATACACTCATTTTTCATAGGAAAACATAATTTTTTAAAAATTTATCTTATTATGATATTGCAGCAGCAAATACTCTCTTAATATTTGCAATCATATCCCCTTCTCTCTGCAGCATGAGTAATGAAGTAAATGTTATGGCTGAAATCACAATGAAAAAATCTTCTGTAAATAATTCCATCACTTTTTTAATATAACTGCAAAAACTAAAGAGAAAAGGCATTTATTCAACAATGACCAAAAATGAAAGACTATGTTACAGAAGAAAGAAAAACTGAGAGAAGAGAACCATTGATTAGGTGTTATGTGTCACGTTATAGTGATTGTAGTGAACGCTCTGTCAACACTCAAACGAAGTCAAAGAATTGGCAGGATAGTGGGAATTTCATGTTAGTTAAACTGGAGAATTCTAACAAGTCATTTATCTCACAAAGGCTAATCTAACAAACTCTATCGCTCCATTGGGTAAATAGAGTCATTCAATACAGATGGTACAGATTGTAGTATTGGAAGTTGAGAGAATAAGGGAATTCTTTCCACTCTTCACACTCCCTAAAATGGCACCCTTTAAAAATGAGCAGTAGTAAGATAGAAAATTCTTGTAACCAGATACTGGCTTAACTGTTTCTCTACATTCCAGCTTTCCCACAGCTGAGGCCATTCCTCAGCTTTCAGGATCTAAGATGTGGTTCAATTTCTAAAATGCTGTTTGTAAAAACTGGTTTCTTTGCTCCTGTCATCTTTCATTGCCATAATCTGAAGATACTACATCAAGCATCAAAGTAGCAGGTGGCCAAAAATCTAAAACACATATAATTGGAAATACTACAATGCATAGATGGTTTTCTGAGAGTTAAAATGACTACATGCACTGAGTGCAGTAATATCTTTATTAAAATCAATCTAGGTTTTCACCAAAAGTGGGTTTAAAATCCTATCTGGGTTTTCACCAAAAATGTTAGCAAATATTAGGTCTATGAAAAGCATGATGATTTGACTAATGTTTACCATGTATTAACCATTGAGTGTATCCCTAATATAATCACTGTCCTAAACTAAACATTTATCAGAAATGTCTTTATTTTTTGACTTGATATATATAATCCCTAAGGAGCAGTACCTTCTTTAACTATCTATGACATTTATATAAATAGTCTCATAAGTATTCTCCTACTACTTGATTTTTAATTTAATCTCTGACAATTAATTAAATTAAGTCTATTTGTATTTATGGAATTATACTATTTTAGTGTGTGCTTTCTAAATATCCTGCTTTTTTATTCATTTGGATTAATTTTCAAATTCCATTTGAAATTCATTTAGAAATTATATATTGTTTTAGTTCTCTAGTGGTTACCTTAATTTTTATTATGCATACTTCTAACAGAAGGATCTTAAAACATTAGAAAACCAATTACACTCTTTATTCTCACATATTATTTTACATTATTTGAATGCAGTCATCCATTATCCTCCTCCATATTACTCATTATTATTTTGTTATGAAGTCCATGTTTTTCAAAGTTGCCCAATGTTTACTATTTTCTTTCTTTGCTGTTTCTTTTTGCATCTCAGTACTTCTTTCAGAAATCCTTTTTCTTTATACTTTGAAGTATATTGGATATATATATATATATATATATATATAATATATGTATATTGGATATATATATAAAGTATATTGGATATATATATCCAATATATTTTGAAGTATATTGAAGAATATACTTCAAACATTTTTAGAATGGTTGGATGGGTGACAAACTTTCCATTTTCCAAATGTCAATAATTATACTTTTTCTTTCTTAAGTGATGATTTAGCTATATTGACTTATTTTATCTCAAAATGTCTAATGTATTGGGACGCCTGGGTGACTCAATTGGTTAAGTGGCTGCCTTCGGCTCAGGTCATGATCCCAGCTTCCTGGGATTGAGTCCCACATGGGGCTCCTTGCTCAGCAGGGAGCCTGCTTCTCTCTCTGTCTCTGCCTGCCACTCTGTCTGCCTGTGCTCGCTCGCTCTCTCTCTCTGACAAATAAATAAATAAAATCTTTTAAAAAAAAGTGTTTTAAAAAATGTCTAACGTATCATCTTGTAGTTTGTGTTACTATGTTGCTACAAGAATTCTGCTCTAAATGTCTAAAAGTCCAACCTGTGATCTTGATTAAATCAAATGCGTTACAATCCCCAAATGTTATAACTTGTATGGCATTTTATTGTATTAAAAAGGAAGATAAAAAAAAAAAAGGAAGCTGGGTCTTTTGTTTTCCAAATCCACATGTAAGGAACTTGAAGTTGCCACTCCATTCTAACAAGCAAAAATATTGAACAGACTAAAAAATGAACATCTTCTTAGATCTGTAAGAGAGGGAAGAGCACAGAAATATGTGGCCTCCCAAACTGGAGAAACAATCAGTGAACACAAGGGGTCTTGGCTTACTGAAGCAGAGATTGGCGAGTGGAAACAGGCATAGGTACCAGTGCCAGGATAGGAAAAACCTGAGTGTAATTGAGAAATTGTTGAAAGCTTAGTATAAACTACTATGAGAGTTAAAAAGTAGAGGGACACCTAGTTTTGGAGGGGCTCTCACAATATTGTGCGATTTACCTAGAGTAGTCCAATCAGGTTCTCAGAGTAAATACAGGAGAAAAATCCCCTCATGCTTTTGGCAAGGGAAGGGGATAAAGAACCATCTCGAAATATGCCAGAGCACTCTCTTCTTAACCTTTAGGCAAAAGCTAGATAAATAGAGACTAACCTGCTGGAGTGTTATCAGAGCCTAAATGACCTGAGAGAAGGAAAATACTCTGAATAACAACTAAAGACCATTTCAAAGCAGAAAGCACAAGACCAGCTGAGTTCCCTGGTGGATTCTACTAAACACTCAAGGAAAAATTTAAGCCAATTCTCTACAATCTCTTTCAGATAATAGAAGCAGAGGGGATGTTTCGTAAATCATTCTATGAGGCAAGTATTATCCAAATATGAAACCCAGGAGAAAGCTATTACAAACAAAGAAAACTACAGACCAATATAACTCCTGAACATGGATGCAAAAATCCTCAACAAAACATTAGCAAATCCATTCTAATGGGGCATACAAAGAACTATACGCTTTGATAAATTTTCTGATCTATGCTAGTAATGCATTTATGCCAGTATGCAAGGCTAGTTCAACATTGGAAAATTAATATAATCTATCACATCCACAAAGTAAAGAAAAAAATCACATGATCATATCAATTCATCTGTTCTCTATCAAAGAAGCTACTCTCTGGGGTTAAAGACTTTCCCAGAATCTCATCCCATCTGGGGAAGGACATTTCCCCTTGCTCCAGCTCCCTTTATTCTTCTTGTCTCACCTAGAGGTGCAGGCTGGGAAATAAAGAAATACTTGTGAACAGTATAACTTAGAGACTTAAGCTCACTGAAAGACTGAGATGAGATCATAAGATTATAGAATGCTTCCCTTCCACCACACTTTACTCCCACCAATAGGAATCTAGTGTAATATCAGTGAATTATAACTGAAAAAGGTGCAAGACTCAGACTCTGACTAAGGAGGAGTTCTCAGGGAAACTCGAAGACAAGAGGGGAGACAACAACAAGGACATTAGAGGGATTTGAAACTCATGGCACATGAATACTAGACATAGCAAACATTAAACACACCCAAACTCCTAGTCAAGTCAACATAAACCC
Organism: Lontra canadensis; assembly: GCF_010015895.1. Classification (NCBI taxonomy): domain Eukaryota; kingdom Metazoa; phylum Chordata; class Mammalia; order Carnivora; family Mustelidae; genus Lontra; species Lontra canadensis. Next base: position 96,326,855 of record NW_022630995.1, read on the forward strand.
TCACACTAATGTCTTATGACCTTAGTTCTTATTACTCAATAAGACAAATCTGGCTTTCAATTGAAAGCTACAAACCATGCCAAAAAGCAATTAAAAAAAGAGATCAAGCAAGCATCAGAGCCAGACCTAGATATAAAATTAATACGGATTTAACAGACAGGGAATTTTAAATAACTGTAACTAATATGTTAATGGCTCTGATTTTAAAACTCAGCAACATGCAAGGACAGATGGGTAAGGTAAGTAGAAAACATGGAAACCATAAGAAAGAACTTTTGTGACTCAGGATTTGGCATGGCTTCATGGATTTGACACCAAAAACTCAAGCAATAAAAGAAAAAAAAATAGATAAACTGAACTTCCTTAAAATTGAGAACTTTGTTCATCAAAGGATTTAACTAACAATGTCTAAAGATAGCCTACAGAATGGAAAAAAAATTTCAAACCATATGTCTATTAGGAACTCAATATTCAGAATATATAAACTCAACAACAACCAAAAAAGCAACAATCTAACTTAAAAATTGTCAAAGGACTCAAACAGACATTTTTCCGAAGAAGATATACAAATGGCCAACAAACACATAAAATGATGCTCAACATCATTGGTTATTAAGGAAATGCAAATTAAAACCACCATGAGGTACGTAATGAAAAACACAATGAAATTCATATCCATTAAGATGGCTTTAATCTAAGAGAGACAAATAAAAAAAGGAAAATAACAAATGTTGGCAAGAATGTGAATAGGAACCTTCACACATTGCTGTTAAGAATATAAAATGTTATAGATACTGTAGAAACAGTTGAGCAGTTCCTTCAAACGTTAAGCATAGAATTATTATATGACCTAGCAATTTCACTACTAGATAAAAACCCAAAAGAAATGAAAACACAGGACACCTGGTTGGCTCAGTCACTTGAGCCTCTGCCTTAGGCTCATTTCATGATCTCAGGATCCTGGGATCCAGCCCTGTGTCGGACTTCCTGCTCCCCAGGGTGTCTGCTTCTCCCTCTGACTCTCTTCATGCTCTCTCATGTGCTTGCTCATGTGCTCTCTTTCCCTCTCTAATAAATAAATAAAATCTGGAAAAAAAAGATATGAAAACACATATCCACACAGAAACTTCTACATGAGTGTTTATAGCAGCAGTATCTATAATAACCAAAAAGTGGAAACCCATCAACAGATGAATGGATAGACAAATTGTGATATACAAGTAAAATGTAATATCATTCAGCCATAAAAAGGAAGAAGAACTGATACATATGACAACTTGGATGAACCCCCCAAATAATATGGTAAGTGAAAGAAGCCAGGCACAAAAGTCATATATTCTATTGTACCTTTGGTTTGATATACCCAGAATAGGCAAATCCATACAGAAGGAAAGCAGATTAGTGACTATCAGGGCAATGGGGCAAGGGGGAGAAGAGAATGATTGCTTAATTGATATGGGGTGTTTTTCTGGGTGATGAGAACATTTGAAACTAAAGAGAGCTGATGGTTGCACAGCATTGTAAATATTCTAAATGCCACTGGGTTGTCCACTTGAAAATACATTGTATGCCATATGAATTTCAGACTTTCTATTTCCTCTTGATTCAGTCTTGGAAGATTGTATTTCTAGAAATGTATTCATTTCTTCCAGGTTGTCCAGTTTGTTGGCACAGGATTGTTTGTCGTCATCTCTTAGTCTTAACTGCATGCAAAGGAAATGATAGAAATCAAAAGCACTAAACAGAAACGAAGAATGTCTGTGATGCATTTATCTGGAGATTGGACAAAACTGAGGTGAGCTTCAAGATAGGCCAATAGTTACTTCCCAAACTGAAAACGAGGATGGGAAAAAAAAAAAAAAAAAGAACAAAGAAAGAAAGAGAAAAGAAAAGAAAAGAAAAAAGAAAAATGGGGGAAAAAAAACAGAACAGAACATCCATTTGGGACAATTTCAAAGACACAGCATATATGTAATTAAAATATTAGAATGAGAATAAAGAAAGACTAGAGAAGAAAAAATATTTCAAATAATAATAACTAAAATTTTTTCCAAAATGAATAGCAGACACCAAACCATAGACCTAGAAAGCCCAATAGAACCAAACCAAAAAAAATTTTTAAATCTACACCGAGGCATAGTCTACCAAAGGTCAGAAGAAAGTGCAGAAAACTAAAGACAAAAAGTGCATTCTGAAAGAAAATATGAGGAAGGAATAATCATCCTACACAGGAAAGAACAAAGATAGGGTTTACAAAGGACTTCTACAATAGAATACTACGCAGCCATCAAAACCCCCAAAATCTTGCCATTTGCAATGATGTGGATGGAACTAGAGGGTATTATGCTAAGTGAAATAAGTCAAGCAGAGAAAGACAATTATCATATGATCTTACTGATGTGGGGAATTTGAGAGACAGGGCAGGTGGTTGTGGAGAGAATGGAGGGAAAAAGGAAACAAGATGGGACCAGAGAGGGAGACAAACTGTAAGAGACTCTTTTTTTTTTTTTTAAGATTTCATTTACTTATTTGACAGACAGAGATCACAAGCAGGCACAGAAGCAGGCAGAGAGAGAGGAGGAAGCAGGCTCCCTGCTGAGCAGAGCGCCCAATGCGGGGCTCGATCCATCGCAGGACCCTGGGATCATGACCTGAGCCGAAGGTAGAGGCTTAACCCACTGAGCCACCCAAGTGCCCCAAGACTCTTAATCTCAGGTAACAAACTGAGGTTTGCTGGGGCGGGGTGTGGGGATGGATAGGGCGGCCAGGTGATGGACATTGGGGAGGGTATGTGCTATGGTATGTGCTGTGAATTGTGTAAGACTGATGATTCACAGACCTGTACCCCTGAAGCAAATAATACATTATACACTAAAAATTTTAATTTAAATTTAAAATTTAAATTTTAATTAAATTTAAATTTTAATTAAATTAAAATTAAATTTAAAATTTAAAAAAATTTAAAAAGAAACCATGCAAGTAAGAGGAGAATGAATTAAAATGTTTAAAAAATTGAAAGATAAAATCCACTCACCTATAATTCTGTATCCAGTGAAATTACTTTTCACAAGTGAGAAAGAAAGAAAGAATTTCTAACACAAACAAAAATTTAGGGATTTCACTGCCACTAGATCAGCCCTGCAAGAAATGTTAAAGAAGTTCCTCAGGTATAAAAACAGTAAGGTAGATCATAAGCATTAGGGAAGGAATAAATGATGGTAAAATGAAACACTTTAATTTTTTATACTAATTGATTTAAAAGAGCAATTTGCAGTAAAACAAAAACAATGTCTTTGATGAGTACAGCAGATGTTTAAGTTAAATGAATTACAGTAACAACATAACAGGGCAGGAGAGAAGAACTGGAAGCATTCTATTATAAAGCCATGCACTATAGATGGCTATAAAGAACAGGACATCACAATTTAAGGAAAAAAACAATTATTCCTGGCACCTCAATGAAGAGCAACAGTCCTGGGCTTTATTTTTTTGTTCTTTATTCAAATGTCATTTCAGTTCTTGAAATATCTCTGAATGACACAAAACCTTAATTTGAGGACAGAAGATTTTAACGAGTCTAACAAGAGCAAAATTTTAGAAAGAGAAAGCGAGTTCCAAGTAATTGGAAGAACAAAATCCTATTTCCAATTTCTAGGCAAAGTTATTAGCAACTTCTTCTTCTGCCCAAATGTATTAAGGAGCTAGTAAGTTTGTAGCACTGTTTTTGCCAAAAGAGAGAAGTAAAAAAGAGAAAGAGCAAAGAAGGAGAAGGATAAGAAGAAGAAAGAGAAGGGGGAGAGGGAGGGGGAGGAGGAGGAGAAGAAGGAGAAGAAGAGGAGGAGGAGAAGGAGATGGAGGAGGAAGAAAAGGAGGAGGAGGGGAAGGAGGGGGAGGGGAAGGAGGAGGAGGGGAAGGAGAGAGAGGGGGAGGAGGGGCAGGGGGAGGAGGGGCAGGAGGAAGGGAGGGGAGGAGTGGGAGAGGGGGCGTAGGAGCAGGGAATAAGGAATAAGGTATAGCATATGGTACTTGCTTTTAAATAATTTAGGATTTAGACAGGGAAACAAATGTGCCCTGTAAGAAATCTCTGTCAAGAAGTGGGAAAGGCTGCTGTAGGGAACAAAGTGGCTGAGTGTTCAGCTGCCCTCATCCTTTGTACATAGAACGGAGTAGCATCAGGAGGGATTCAGCATCCTTGTCATCAAGTGCAGCTGAGCTAGAAAACTGCTAGACCCCTTTGCCAGACTGATTCGTTTGGAGGAAGACCCTTCCTCCAAGAGAAGGAAAAGCAGCTTTATCCTATCCCTCAGACTAAAATACAAAGGGGCTTACAGTTGGAAGTAGGGGTTTACTAATCTACAGTGAAAAGTGGGATGGAAGACAGGAAAATTGCCGTCCAAAACTTATAAGGGAACGGCTGCTATCTTGCTCCTCTCTAAAGAGCCTCCTAGCTCTTTATGACTACTGCAGACACCCTCTTATCCAGCTCCCTGGAGGCCAGGTGCTGGTCAATTAATCACAAAAATGCTGCAACAGAAGAAAAGAATCACAAAATAAAAAAGAAATATACAGACGCTAAACATGTTCTTCTAACATAAGGCTTTATGTTACATATTCAGTCCGTACTTCATTTTTTAAGTCCCTTGATTAGAGTTTTATACACTTTTTCCAACATCGATCATACCCATGGTGCATACATTGCAGTTTCTAGTTTTGATTCTTTGAAGTTTCGTAAAACTTAAATGCACTTACAAAGCAACCCAAATGTAAAACCTAATTAGGTCTTTTTAATAGCCAGCCCCCCCCCACCCCCCGCTCCCCTGCAAACACCTTTGAGTAGGTTTGTTAATATCTAATTCTGTAGTAATTTTTAAATGTGATTCATATTAATATTGTCTATCCACAACTTCTGACTTGTTTGGGGTACGTGTGTGTATGCACATGTCTGTGTGTGCTTCCATGGACATGATTTCTGTTTCTTGTTTGTTTATTTTACTGGTATAAAGACAATAAAATTCAACACTGCCTTGTAATCTGTAAATTCAGAGAGATGTAAAAAGATATAAAATCTGTAAAACTTAAATAGAATACAAAAAATAACTTTCAGGGTACCATATAAATTTTTGAATTTCAAAAGGAAAAGGAACTATTGGTAGATAAATAAATTTGAGGAAATCTTACAGAAAAATACAACAGCAACAGAAAGACCAAGAGCAAGTTAGAAAGTTTTAAGAAATGGTGTAGAAAATTAGAGTTAATCCAAAAGATCTCATATGTGACTAATTTTTGCCTAAGTTTGATAAGAATAAATGCACGCGTGTGCACACACACACACACACACACACAGTTTCTATAGAAAATACATTCAGTCTCCTTTCTAAAGGGTATAAAAATGCTGTAAGCCCAGCAGTGGGAAGGGGACTGGGGTATCACCATCATGTGAGTACACTTAAATTCCCCCTTCAGCTGGCCCACAGCAGTGTCTGTCATTCCTGAGTAAGAACAGGTCTGGTTTGATATCTCTGTATAGCAAACCTCCAGTCTTCTGCTCAGGAAGAAGGATGTACGATGGATGAAGATAAGGATCCACAGTTGTAAAATTCCTTACACAGAGGTTCAACCAGTCCCTCCGTTTTTAACTCCACCTCATCACCTTGCTCCCAGAATCCTCTGGTATCTAAAATTTTGAACTTTTGTACAATTTTGTGCTACAAATTGCTTTCTTATTGCCTTCCTTTTATGATGGCTTGAAATTTACCTTTCTTTGACCCGTAAGCTAGTCACCACATGTCCATCTATGTAATTTCTTATTTCTTATTGTCTCCTTTCATGTTCTCTTTTTCATTATGGGCTTGTAACTTTTAGTCCTTTCTTGTCATGGGATTGTAGGTAATAGCATAGATAAATACATGTATTCAACTATTCTTATTTATCAGGTAACATTCAACTTAACTCTTATAGAAGCAAATGTATTTATTCAAATTTTCTTGGTTTATTTCATGCTTGATTAAATAATGGTATTGGAATAACAATATAAAGATATTTGGTGAACAGGGGTGCCTGGGTGGCTCAGTGGGTTAAGCATCTGCCTTCAACTCAGGTCATGGTCTCAGGGTCCTGGGATCAAGCCCCACATCTGGCTGTCTGCTCAGCAGGGAGCCTGCTTCCTCTCCTCTCTCTCTGCCTGCCTCTCTGCCTACTTGTGACCTCTCTCTCTCTGTCAGATAAATAAATAAAATCTTAAAAAAAAGATATTTGGTGAACAAAAGCACATTTGGGGATTTATAGTTCACACCATAGGGATACAGCCATTGTTCTTTATAAAAGGGAGGGAGAGTCCTGGTTAATCCAGAAAAGAGGCTAAGAGGTTAGTTCCCAAATAGGTAGTTTAAATAGATTTTACATATACTTAAAAAACTCCAGAGGGGCACCTGGATGGCTCAGACATTTAAGCCTCTGACTTTGACTCAGGGCATGATCTTGGAGGGCGGGGGGTTGTCTTGTGTCAGACTCCCTGCTCAGCGGAGACTCTGTGTCTCCCTCTCTCTCTGCTCCTCCTCCCTGGCTTGTGTTCTCTCTCTCTAATAAATAAAAATAAAGTCTTTAAAAAAAAGAATAAAGCTTCAGTGACACCATATTTGAAGAGATGTTTGTAAGACCCCAAGGACAAAAAGAAGTTTTGACTCCATTTTGTAAGATAATACTAAAAGATATTGGATACTTATTTGCAGTCCCAACTATTGTACTAAGTTAATGCTCCTGGGTAGGAAGGCGAAGCACTCCTAACCAGTATACAATTTACTAGATAACAAATGTATATCAGAGACTATTGAAATTTACTAGTGATTAACAACCAAACCATTACTTTCTTTCTTCCATGATCGTTTAAGAAATAATCTCAGTACATGTGACCTAGTTCACAGGATGTCAAGTCATAGCCATAAGTGCTTACTGAGACAACTTCAAATCCTGAAGCCAGTTTAAGACCAGACCAAATTCATCATTTTGCTCCCTCTCTATTGTACAGAAAGACGGTCTTTTCCTTTGTATTCTCTACTTGCTCCACTTGCTATTTTCACCTGAACTTTCCCTTTTCTCTGTCTTATAATTAACATATTGTTCTCCTTTCCTTCATACTACAGTGCATCATCAAAAATATGGTAGTAGCCCCCACTAAAAAATAAGATGAGGAGAAAAGGGAACCCTCCTACACTGTTGGAGGAAATGCAAGCTGGTGCAGCCACTTTGGAAAATAGCATGGAGGTTCCTCAAAAAGTTGAAAATAGAGCTACCCTATGACCCAGCAATTACACTACTGGGTATTTAACCTAAAGACACAAATGTAGTGATCCAAAGGACACATGCACCCAAATGTTTATAGCAGCAATGTCCACAATAGCCAAACTATGGAAAGAACCTAGATGTCCATTAATAGGCGAATGGATAAAGAAGATGTGATATATATATATACAATGGAATACTATGAAGCCATCAAAAGAAATGAAATCTTGCCATTTGCAATGATGTGGATGGAACTAGAGGGTATTATGCTGAGAGAAATAAGTCAATCAGAGAAAGACAATTATCATATGTTCTCTCTGATATGAGGAATTTGAGAGGCAATGTGGGGGGTTGCGGCAGGTAGGGAAGGAAAAAATGAAACAAGATGGAATCGAGAGGGAGACAAACCATAAGAGACTCTTAATCTCACAAAACAAACTGAGGGTTGCTGCGGGGTGGGGGGATAGGAAGAGGGTGGTGGGGTTATGGACATTGGGGAGGGTATGTGCTATGGTGAGTGCTGTAAAGTGTGTAAGCCTGATGATTCACAGACCTGTACCCCTGGGGCAAATAATACATTATATGTTAATAAAAACAATTAAAAAACAAACAATCAAAAAACAAAAAGAAAAATTATATATTCCACAGGAAAAAAAGGATGGTATCTATGCAGAACATAAATCCTGATTCAGATTATTTATATCTCACCATATTACATAAAATAATTCTTTAATTCCATAAAGATTGTTCCAGAGGAACAGACTACATATATATTTCTATTTCTATATATAAAGAGATTTATTATAAATCATATGATTGTGTTATTATGGAGGCTGAGAAGTCCCATGATGTATTGTCTGCAAGAAGGAAAGGTGGTGGTGTAATCCTGAGAAGAGTAGGGTCAATGGTATGAGTCTCAGCCTGAAAAGTCAGGGAAAGAATGATGTCTCCACTCAACAGTCAGGCACAGAAAGCAAATTTCCCCTTTATCTGCCTTTTTATTCTATTCAGACTCTCAAAGGATCAGATGATGTTCACCCGCATTAGGAAGAGAAATTTGCTTTTCTCACTACCAATTGAAATCCAAATCTCATCTAGAAAGAGCCTGAAAGATACACCCAGATATCAAGTTTAATCTGGGCATTCTAGGTCTCAGGCAAATTGACACATGAAATTTAGCATCACAGATATGGGACTGAATGGCTGTGTGTGGATAAACATAGACATTTGTGTGTGCATACACATATACACTCACAAACATGCACACACAAACATAAATAATATGGTTTTCCCAACATATAATGGATGAATGGAATGGGTAGAACACTAAAAGATCTTAGTCATGCTTTTTTTTTTTAATTTTGAAAATTAGTTTTTAATATAATCTATTTTAAAAGAACCCATGAATTATAAAACAAAATAAATCTTTCAAAAATGCAAAGTTAAGGTATGCAATTTTCTTCTAAATACTATTTTATTTTTTATTTGGAACATATTTCTTTTTTTTTTTAATTTTATTTTTTATAAACATATAATATATTTTTATCCCTAGGGGTACAGGTCTGTGAATCGCCAGGTTTACACACTTCACAACACTCACCATAGCACATACCCTCCCCAATGTCCATAACCCCACACCCCCCACCCAACACCCCCTCAAAAAACCCTCAGTTTGTTTTGTGAGATTAAGAGTCACTTATGGTTTGTCTCCCTCCCAATCCCATCTTGTTTCTTTTATTCTTCTCCTACCCCCTTAACCCCCCATGTTGCATCTCCTCTCCCTCATATCAGGGAAATCATATGATAGTTGTCTTTCTCTGATTGACTTATTTCGCTAAGCATGATACCCTCTAGTTCCATCCACGTCATCGCAAAAGGCAAGATTTCAATTCTTTTGATGGCTGCATAGTATTCCATTGTGTATATATACCACTTCTTCTTTATCCATTCGTCTGTTGATGGACATCTAGGTTCTTTCCATAGTTTGGCTATTGTAGACATTGCTGCTATAAACATTTGGGTGCACGTGCACCTTCGGATCACTACGTTTGTATCTTTATGGTAAATACCCAGCAGTGCAATTGCTGGGTCATAGGGTAGTTCTATTTTCAACATTTTGAGGAACCTCCATGCTGTTTTCCAGAGTGGTTGCACCAGCTTGCATTCCCACCAACAGTGTAGGAGGGTTCCCCTTTCTCTGCATCCTCGCCAGCATCTCTCATTTCCTGACTTAATTTTAGCCATTCTGACTGGTGTGAGGTGATATCTCATTGTGGTTTTGATTTATATTTCCCTGACGCCGAGTGATATGGAGCACTTTTTCATGTGTCTGTTGGCCATCTGGATGTCTTCTTTGCAGAAATGTCTGTTCATGTCTTCTGCCCATTTCTTGATTGGATTATTTGCTCTTTGGGTGTTGAGTTTGTTAAGTTCTTTATAGGCTTTGGACACTAGCCCTTTATCTGATATGTCGTTTGCAAATATCTTCTCCCATTCTGTCAGTTGTCTTTTGGTTTTGTGAACTGTTTCCTTTGCTGTGCAAAAGCTTTTGATCTTGATAAAATCCCAATAGTTCATTTTTGCCCTTGCTTCCCTTGCCTTGGGCGATGTTCCTAGGAAGATGTTGCTGCGGCTGAGGTCAAAGAGGTTGCTGCCTGTGTTGTCCTCAAGGATTTTGATGGATTCCTTTCTCACATTGAGGTCCTTCATCCATTTTGAGTCTATTTTCGTGTGTGGTGTAAGGAAATGGTCCAATTTCATTTTTCTGTATGTGGCTGTCCAATTTTCCCAACACCATTTATTGAAGAGGCTGTCTTTTTTCCATTGGACATTCTTTCCTGCTTTGTCAAAGATTAGTTGACCATAGAGTTGAGGGTCTATTTCTGGGCTCTCTATTCTGTTCCATTGATCTATGTGTCTGTTTTTGTGCCAGTACCATGCTGTCTTGATGATGACAGCTTTGTAATAGAGCTTGAAGTCTGGAATTGTGATGCCACCAACTTTGGCTTTCTTTTTCAATATTCCTTTGGCTATTCGAGGTCTTTTCTGGTTCCATATAAATTTTAGCATCATTTGTTCCATTTCTTTGAAAAAAATGGATGGTAGTTTGATAGGAATTGCATTAAATGTGTAGATTGCTTTAGGTAGCATAGACATTTTCACAATATTTATTCTTCCAATCCAGGAGCATGGAGCATATTTCCATTTCTTTGTGTCTTCCTCAATTTCTTTCATGAGTACTTTATAGTTTTCTGTGTATAGATTCTTAGCCTCTTTGGTTAGGTTTATTCTAGGTATCTTATAGTTTTGGGTGCAATTGTAAATGGGATTGACTCCTTAATTTCTCTTTCTTCTGTCTTGTTGTTGGTGTAGAGAAATGCAACTAATTTCTGTGCATTGATTTTATATCCTGACACTTTACTGAATTCCTGTACAAGTTCTAGCAGTTTTAGAGTGGAGTCTCTTGGGTTTTCCACATATAGTATCATATCATCAGCGAAGAGTGATAGTTTGACTTCTTCTTTGCCAATTTGGATGCCTTTAATTTCCTTTTGTTGTCTGATTGCTGAGGCTAGGACTTCTAGTACTATGTTGAATAGCAGTGGTGATAACGGACATCCCTGCCGTGTTCCTGACCTTAGCGGAAAAGCTGTCAGGTTTTCTCCATTGGGAATGATATTTGCGGTGGGTTTCTCATAGGTGGCTTTGATAATATTGAAGTATGTGCCCTCTATCCCTACACTTTGAAGAGTTTTGATCAGGAAGGGATGATGTACTTTGTCAAATGCTTTTTCAGCATCTATTGAGAGTATCATATGGTTCTTGTTCTTTCTTTTATTAACGTGTTGTATCACATTGATTGATTTGCGGATGTTGAACCAAATTTGCAGCCCAGGGATAAATGCCACTTGGTCGTGGTGAATAATCCTTTTAATGTACTGTTGAATCCTGTTGGCTAGTATTTTGGTGAGAATTTTCGCATCTGTGTTCATCAAGGATATTGGTCTGTAGTTCTCTTTTTTGATGGGATCCTTGTCTGGTTTTGGGATCAAGGTGATGCTAGCCTCATAAAATGAGTTTGGAAGTTTTCCTTCCATTTCTATTTTTTGGAACAGTTTCAGGAGAATAGGAATTAGTTCTTCTTTAAATGTTTGTTAAAATTCCCCCCGGAAGCCGCCTGGCCCTGGGCTTTTGTTTGTTTGGAGATTTTTGATGACTGTTTCAATCTCCTTACTGGTTATGGGTCTGTTCAGGCTTTCTATTTCTTCCTGGTTCAGTTGTGGTAGTTTATATGTCTCTAGGAATGCATCCATTTCTTCCAGATTGTCCAATTTATTGGCGTAGAGTTGCTCATAGTATGTTCTTATAATTGTCTGTATTTCTTTGGTGTTAGTTGTGATCTCTCCTCTTTCATTCATGATTTTATTTATTTGGGTCCTTTCTCTTTTCTTTTTGATAAGTCTGGCCAGGGGTTTATCAATCTTATTAATTCTTTCAAAGAACCAGCTCCTAGTTTCGTTGATTTGTTCTATTGTTTTTTTGGTTTCTATTTCATTGATATCTGCTCTGATCTTTATGATTTCTCTTCTCTTGCTGGGTTTAGGGTTTCTTTCTTGTTCTTTCTGCAGCTCCTTTAGGTGTAGGATTAGGCTGTGTACCTGAGACCTTTCTTGTTTCTTGAGAAAACTTGTACCGCTATATATTTTCCTCTCAGGACTGCCTTTGCTATGTCCCACAGATTTTGAACCATTGTGTTTTCATTATCATTTGTTTCCATGAATTTTTTCAATTCTTCTTTAATTTCCTGGTTGATCCATTCATTCTTTAGAAGGATGCTGTTTAGTCTCCATGTATTTGGGTTCTTTCCAAATTTCCTCTTGTGATTGAGTTCTAGCTTCAGAGCATTGTGGTCTGAAAATATGCAAGGAATGATCCCAATCTTTTGATACCGGTTGAGACCTGATTTAGGACCGAGGATGTGATCTATTCTGGAGAATGCTCCATGTGCACTAGAGAAGAATGTGTATTCTGTTGCTTTGGGATGAAATGTTCTGAATATATCTGTGATGTCCTTCATATCCAGTGTGTCATTTAAAGCCTTTATTTCCTTGTTGATCTTTTGCTTGGATGATCTGTCCATTTCAGTGAGGGGAGTGTTAAAGTCCCCTACTATTATTGTATGATTGTTGATGTGTTTCTTTGATTTTGTTATTAATTGGTTTATATAGTTGGCTGCTCCCACGTTAAGGGCATAGATATTTAAAATTGTTAGATCTTCTTGTTGGACAGATCCTTTGAGTATGCTATAGTGTCCGTCCTCATCTCTTATTATAGTCTTTGGCTTAAAATCTAATTGATCTGATATAAGGATTGCCACTCCTGCTTTCTTCTGATGTCCATTAGCATGGTAAATTCTTTTCCACCCCCTCACTTTAAATCTGGAGGTGTCTTCAGGTTTAACATGAGTTTCTTGTAGGCAACATATAGATGGGTTTTGTTTTTTTTTATCCATTCTGATACCCTCTGTCTTTTGATTGGGGGCATTTAGCCCATTAACATTCAGGGTAACTATTGAGAGTTATGAATTTAGTGTCATTGGATTGCCTGTAAGGTGATTGTTATTGTATATTGTCTCTGTTCCTTTCTGATGTACTACTTTTAGGCTCTCTCTTTGCTTAGAGGACCCCTTTCAATATTTCCTGTAGAGCTGGTTTGGTGTTTGCAAATTCTTTCAGTTTCTGTTTGTTTGGAAGCTTTTAATCTCTCCTTCTATTTTCAATGATAGCCTAGCTGGATATAGTATTCTTGGCTGCATGTTTTTCTCGTTTAGTGCTCTGAATATATCATGCCAGCTCTTTCTGGCCTGCCAGGTCTCTGTGGATAAGTCTGCTGCCAATCTAATATTTTTACCATTGTATGTTGCAGACTTCTTTTCCCGGGTTGCTTTCAGGATTTTCTCTTTGTCACTAAGACTTGTAAATTTTACTATTAGGTGATGGGGTGTGGACCTATTCTTATTGATTTTGAGAGGGGTTCTCTGAACCTCCTGGATTTTGATGCTTGTTCTCTTTGCCATATTGGGGAAATTCTCTCCAATAATTCTCTCCAATATACCTTCTGCTCCCCTCTCTCTCTTTCTTCTTCTTCTGGAATCCCAATTATTCTAATGTTGTTTCGTCTTATGGTGTCACTTATTTATCGAATTCTCCCCTCGTGGTCCAGTAGCTGTTTGTCCCTCTTTTGCTCAGCTTCTTTATTCTCTGTCATTTGGTCTTCTATATCGCTCATTCTTTCTTCTGCCTCATTTATCCTAGCAGTGAGAGCCTCCATTTTTGATTGTACCTCATTAATAGCTTTCTTGATTTCAACTTGGTTAGATTTTAGTTCTTTTATTTCTCCAGAAAGGGCTTTTATATATCCCAAGAGACTTTCTCTAATATCTTCCATGCCTTTTTCGAGCCTGGCTAGAACCTTGAGAATCGTCATGCTGAACTCTAGATCTGACATATTACCAATGTCTGTATTGATTAGGTCCCTAGCCTTTGGTACTGCCTCTTGTTCTCTTTTTTTTGTAGTGAATTTTTCCACCTTGTCATTTTGTCTGGATAAAAGTATATGAAAAAGCAAATAAAATACTAAAAGGGTGGCAACAACCCCAGGAAAATATGCTTTAGCCAAATCAGAAGAGATCCCAAATCGTGAGGGGGGAGGAAGTGGATAAAAAGGTTCAGATTGGGAAAAAAAAAAAAAAAAAGAAACAATTAAAAAAAGAAAGCCAATAAAGAAAAAATATAAAAAGAAAAAAAAATATATATATATATATATATATATATATATATATTAGATAAATAAGTTAAAAAACGTTAAAAAAGAAAAGGGCAAATGTTAAAAAAAATTAGCAGAAGAAGAGAAAAAAAATTGAAAAAGAAAAAAAAATTAAATTAACTGCAAGGCTAAAGAATCATGGGGAGAAAGCCATGAGTTCCGTTCTTTGCTTTCTCCTCCTCTGGAATTCCACCGCTCTCCTTGGTATTGAAACTGCACTCCTTGGTATGTGAACTTGGTTCTGGCTGGATTTCTTGTTGCTCTTCTGGGGGAGGGGCCTGTTGTTGTGATTCTCAAGTGTCTTTTCCCCAGGCGGAGTTGCACTGCCCTTACCAGGGCCCGGGCTGAATTATCCGCTGGGGTTTGCTTTCGGAAGCATTTGTTCCCTGAGCGCTTTCCGTAGAGTTCCGGAGGACGGGAATGATGATGGCGGCCTCCCGGCCTCCAGCCCGGAGGAGCCAAGAGCCCGGGGCCCCACTCCTCAGTGCGCCCTTAGAGAACAGCGCCCAATTACTCCCATCACCCTGGCCTCTGGCCACACTCCGAGCTGACCAAGTCTGTGACTGGTTCAAGGTAACCCCAAGCTTAGAGCTTACTCCTCGTCTCTGTCTCTGTAGCCGGCTTCCCCGTTCTAATACCTGTAAGCTCTGTGACACTCAGACACCCCCGATCCTTCTGTGACCCTGCGGGACCTGAGACCACGCTGACCCCCTGTGGGCTTCACCCCGGTTAAGCCTCTGGAGCGATGTCCCTCAGCGGAACAGACTTTTAAAAGTCCTGATTCTGTACTCTGTTGCTCCACTGCTTGCCGGGAGCCGGCCCCTCCCCCCGCGTTCTATCATCCTGTTGCTTTGGATTCACTTCTCCGCCAGTCCTACCTTTCAGAAAGTGGTTGATTTTCTGTTTCTAGAATTGCTATTCTTCTTCTCTTCGATCTCCCATTGGATTTGTAGTTGTTTGTAATCTTTAGATAAGCTATCTAGCTGATCTCCCACTACCTGAAGTAGTCTCAGCCTGCTACTTCTCCGCCATCTTGACTCCCTCTTCTCTTCTAAATACTATTAAGAGAAATTGCATTACATTATTCTTTCACATAGGATATGTAACCACTTGTAGTATTGTAAGCATTTAGTGAGAAGATCAGAAGATTTCATTTGTAAGCTGAAACAAAGATAATATATCTTAACATCTTTTAAGATCTTTTAAAAGATTACAACTAAAAGAACATAATTTCTTCTTAAAGAACTATATGGGAATATTAGAATATACATTTTTTATAAATCTGATTATTAGTAAAGATGTAATTACCTATTAAGTTTATTAAGTTGTTGGAACTCATTCTGTGGGTTCCAGTAGCTAACAAATGGAAGTTTCCTGAAATTACGCATTTTAAAGGCTGATGGTAGTTTTTAGTGCCAGAAATATGTTGGGAAAAAATGTTATGTCCTGTGTCGCGGCCAGCGCGGCAATTCAACCAGGGTCGAGAGGGTAAGAGGATGCTGAAAAGAAATTAAGAGACAAAGAGATGGGGGCAGGAGGAGCACCAAGGAGGATGTCCAATAGTGCCGATTTTATTCAAGGCTGTGAGGCATTATATAACTAACAGAAGCAATCATAAGAAAAGTATCTATTTTTAGCTGATTACTAAAGAGTTTGCAACAAGCACAGAAAATCCTTCAAGCTTTCCCATTATCTATTTCCTAGACATCAATAGCAGACCTTCTAGTGCCCGATGTACTGACTTCAAGGCCACTCAAGACATAGTTTGTGTAAGCACAGCACAGTCTTACAGTGGTGTAGTCTATAGCCCGTGCAAGGACAGCAAGGACCAGCCCAGAATTTTTGATCCCGGCCAAATCGTCTCTATCTGACTAGCAAACATGTGGGAAGTCACGTAGGCGAGCGCACAACACAGAGCACAGACTCTTTCTCGGTGCTACTCGACTTTATCGACCTAAGCCTTGTGTTCGGCTGTTCAGCCTTCAAAGGAGGCACAAGTCAGGGCCTGGTTTGGATCTCGTCTCAAGCCTTACCATGGCCTCCCACAGTCCTGTCTAGGAATATTACAAAATATGGCAGTATCATTTGTTATTCCTGAGCAGAGAAGTTTCAGATGTATTAATAAATGGGCATTTTCTAGGGCCATGATTTGAATAACATATAACATGGTAGACTTGGTAAGTTTTTTAAACACTGTGAGAATACCTTATCGTCAAAGAAATAACAAAGCATTACATGGTTATTATGTTAAGCAGTTAAACACAAAAGCTAAATGTCAAGTTATAAGATAATCAAAATAGAAGTATAAAGTTAAATATATGTATTTACAAATATATAGCCATACATATCCATATGTGTTTCTATATATGTGGGGGGTGTCTGTCTGTATGTATCTGTGTGCATCATTGCATAGTGGTACTCAGTGTACCAGTGGTACTTAGGTCACAATCCTGTATAATGTCTAAATACTTCTAATACTTTCTTTTGTTGTTCTGTCAATTGAATCAAGTTAGATTTACCAATACAGAAGCAAGTTTTAAATGTTTTAACTTAAAAATTATTTGGAAAAATTTTTCAAAGAAGTATAGGTTAAATAAAAGGTTTGATTTAGAACTCTTTTTTTTTTTAAATATTTTAGAGCCATAGTCTCTATTTTGAATTTAAAAAATGGTCTCTCTTACATATATCAATGAATGACAATAAATTATTTACATAAATTATTGATGATTTTTACTATCTATCCCATAAGTCAAGACATTCTCTTGCTTCATTTAACACTATGCTTTTGGTCTTTCTAAAGATATAAAGACACTGAATTTTAATTCCAGATATATATTATGCAAGCTTTATTCTATTTCCTCATTGTTTCAAAAAGTTATGGACTACGTAATTTCCAAGCCTCTGACAACTCTTCAGTGCTATTATTCTATGGATAACATGTAGTGTCTTGGTTGGAATGACCACCAGGGGCTTTTATAAGGAACCTCCTTTGTAAGGGATGAATCCGGTCTTCCAAGATAAGGACAACATTGAGAGATATCAACGCGTTTGTGATTTGTAGTTTATATTATTGCAGACTGAATAATCCACCTACACCACACACACGCACGTACACACACACACACACACACGCACGTACACACACACACACACACACACACACGTCATATCCTAATCCCAGGAACCTTTGAATATCAATTTACAGTGCAGAAAAGGGACTTTGTAGATATAGTGAAGTTAAAGATTTTGACAGAGTAGATCATTCTGAGTATCTGGCTGGGTCGGATGTAATCACAAAGGTCCTTATAAAGGGCATGCAGGAAGAGTCCAAATTAGAGGACATGTGATGACAAGCAAGAGATTGGAGTGATGTGCCTGCTGTGCCTGAGAAGGAGTTTGAGCCCCGTCTACAAGCCAGAAGAGGCAATGCAACAGGTCCTCACCCAGAGCCTTCAGCCATGCAAATACCTTGACTTTAGCACCTAAGACTCAATTTGGACTTCTGACCTCCAGAACTGTAAGAAAATAAATCTGTGTTGCATTAAGCCTCAGAGTTTGTGGTAATTTATTGTAACAGTAATAGGAAGCTAGTATACATGCCAAATGAAAGAAGACATAAAGATACTTGCATTGCTTCAAAGTCTAAATCTTATAAAACTTCTTAAATAGAAATACTTTACAAAAATAAAGAAATTGCATTAAAATTACTATTTAACTTTTTTACCTTTTAGTTAAATAATAGAAATTAAAAATGAAAGTAACTAAAGTTTAACCTCTAATTCAATTTTAACCATGATCTTGTATAATCTGTTTAGCTGAATTTCTTATTTTCATCTCTTTATTCCCATGTCAATATTAACAAGCCAAATATTGGAAAACTCCAGATAAAGGGCACTGTTGTCACATTGCCAAAGAGATTATGACTGAAAGAGTCATATATAAAATCAACAAGCCCACAAAATATTTCACCAACCTAACCACAAACACCAAGTCACCTTCCAACCCCCACATCCCTCCTGCCATTCTCCATCTCTATAGGAAAGGAAAACATGTCCACAGCCACACACACTCCTAATTTAACTATACATAATCATTCCCATAAAATCCCCCAAAAAGTAGCAGGAAAGAGCACTACTTACTAAAATTCCAACTGGCCCACCTGATTATGTTTTCTTTTAACCAAAAGGGCAGTTTGAAAAATCCATATGTACTTAAATTTACTTGGCCAAAGAGTAAGCTGATCTAAAGATATAATATTTGTATAAATACCTTTACTAAAGCAACTGTTTTAGAACTAGGCAAATAGATTCACATGAATTCACCCAAAATAACATTGCACTTGTTGTCTATTGCAACAAATTACTAAAAATTTATTTTGTAATAAATATTTTGTAAAACAAATTACAGAATTAATTAATTAATTTATTAATTTATTTATTTATTTTTATAGAAGCTTTAGCGAAAAACTGATTTCTTGGATCGTTTCCGACTTCCAGAGGCCTCCTGCATTCATTGGCTCAAGGCTTCTTTCTTCCATCTCCAAAGACAGCAAAGACACATCTCCCTGGCCCTTTCTTCCATTGTCACACCTCTCTATACCCACAGCCAGAAAAGCTTCTCCACTTTTAAAGGATTTGTGTGATCAGATTGGCCTACCAGATATCCAGGAACACTTTCCTATCTCAAAGTCTGTATCTTTTATCATGTCTGCAAGACTTCTTTGCTATATGAGGTAACCTATTCACAAGTTCAAGGAATTAGGGTATGTACATGCTTAGGAGTCACTATTCTGCTTGCCACACTCAAATGCACACACATACACACACATATTCAAATGGAACTCCATAGGAGATTGCTGTGCATAGGAACATAATGACCAAAAAACCAACCCATTTAACAAAATTACTGAAAAAGGAAGATATGCCAGCTAATTTGTGTTTTTTTAGTTTGCTATTTAGACAGTTATCTTCCTTTTTTGGTTTTGTCGGGGGGTGGGGGGTAGAAAAATGGAGACTTTGGGAAAAGGAATGTTAATCGAAACAAAGACCATCATTATGGATTCTGACATTTCCTGTCGTGGAGATGATAGAAACAAGACAGAAACAGGGTAAAATGTCCTAGACATGTTACTACAAACAAACTCAAGTACCCAGAGCTTTATTATTCATTCATTCATTCATTCATCAATTAATAAAGAATATTGTCCCTGCCAAGCACCAGCCTTCCAATAGGAGGTATTGGAATAGATGAGTCGGACAAATAAGATCCCTGCCCTCATGTTTCTCACAGTCTAGCAAGAAAGGCTGATGTTAAAGAAATTATTTCCACAGGATGATGTAATAGGCTGGATTCAATTTTGGTGAAATCTCTAGGTTGGTATTTAAAACCATGAAAGTAAAAAATAAGCACGCTCCTGATTGATCTCTTTGTTTCAAATGCTTACCTACTCTAATTTCAAACATATTATGGTGGTTTGAAAAATACTAACTGCGGATGGTGGGGAGATTTAATTTTTTGAAAGCAGATTTATACTAGATTCTATATTAGAAGCATAACTAAAACTAACTTTAGCTAAAAAGCATCCAATGATGTTAAATGTACGCCAACACGAAATTACTTTCAAAGTATAGCATTTGTTATCATCACATAGTATTTTTGCCAAGACTAATACTGGGCCTTGAGGTATGGAAACTGCTCCCAGTTCTGTGGTACACCATAGTTTTGGTTCTGTCCATCATGTGGCATACCACCAATTAAAATGACTGGACATACTGTTGCCAACACAGCTAATCATGTCTTTACATTAAATCATAACCCTCTACTTTGCAGTGGCAGGAGAAAAGTAAGGAGCAAAAGAAAATGTTGGGAAAGTTCCTTTTTGTACACATAGACATTTTTATAAACCAAAACTGTCTTTATAAGTTTCACTCCTAAGTCTTCTAATCTTCTTACCAAAGACGTATAA
The DNA here is from genome assembly GCF_010015895.1 of Lontra canadensis. NCBI lineage: Eukaryota > Metazoa > Chordata > Mammalia > Carnivora > Mustelidae > Lontra > Lontra canadensis. The sequence goes on from NW_022630995.1 coordinate 96,346,923, forward strand.
TGGTAATAATTTTATTTATATTTTTGAATCTCTTTCTCCCTTTCTCTCTCTCTAAATATATATATTTTAAATCAATATTTCAAAATAATCAAAATCATACTACACAGTAGTTTGTAGTTTTTGTTTAAAAACATTTTAAGGCTTTCTAATGTTAATGCCTTTTCTAAAGTGAAATATACTTTGGAAACATAAGTGACTAAAGTATTCTACCATCCAGATTTCACTATAAATCATTTCATCTTTCTCTTATTTGTAAAAGTTAGTTTACTACTTTTTGTTATGATAAATGAGGTTCTGATACACATTCCTTCATACAAGTCTTTGTGTGTGTCTGTTCTTTTGTCTTTATGATAAATTTCTACAAATGTAATTATAGGTCCAAGAGTATGAACATTTTATTGCTTTCTAGATAAAAATCATCCCAAACTTTTATGTCAATGTATTATTCTTACCAGACTATATTTCTCCTCACCCTTTTCAACACGATTTTTACCGGTTGATTTCTTTTCAAGTGTGTATTTTTCATCATTGCTGTTTAATGGGAGGTGTGAATGCTGACTCTAAAGTAGCCCTCAATGGTCCCTGCCCTTGGGTATTCACACCTTTGTGTGATTCTCTCCCCTTGAGCTGGGCTGGATTCCTGATTTAGTGCTATTCAAAAGAATCTTGAAGAAGCAATGGAATATCACTTCCAAATTAGGTTATAAAAGGAAGATAGCTTCGTTTTGGGCTCTCACATACTCCCTTCTCCTCCCCATCCTGACCCCCCCACCCCATTCCTCTCCCTCTCTGATTCCTTGTTCTGCTAAAAGCTTCCAGTTGTGAGTAGTTCTAAGAAAAGATGTATAAGGCAAAGGAACTAATATCTCTGGTCAATAGCCAGCGAGAATGAGAGGTCTGCCAACAGTGGTGTGAGTGATATCAAGATCAGATATTCTCCTAACTGAATCATGAGATGACTCCTGTTCCTCTGACCGACACCTCCATTGCAACCTTGTAAGAGATTCTGAGCTAGAGGAACTGCTACACCTGGATTCTTCACCCACAGAAAACGTAAGGTAATAGATGTTTTTGGGGTGCCTGAATGGATCAGTCAGTTAAACGTCTGCCTTTGGCTGGGGTCATGATCCCAAGGTCCTGGGATAGAGTCCTGCATGGGGATCCTTGCTCAGTGGGAGCCTACTTCTCCCTCTACCTGCCTTCTTCTCTGACAAATAAATAAATAAAATCTTAAAAAATAAAATAACATAAAATAAATGTTTGTTGTTCCAGCCACTAAATTTGTGGGTAATTTATTGCACTGGAATAGATAAATAACACAGAAGAGAAGTGGTACTTTGTAGCTATTTTAATTTTAATATCACTGAGAGAGAGCTTTCTCTTTTTCATAAATTAGTGTTGGCTATGTTTTTGTGATTTATTTCTTCATATTTTTGCCATTTTCCAATGGACGCCATTACCTTCGATTTTTAAGAGTTCTTTGTATTTAAGAATTCTGTTTCTGTCTGTCATGTATATTGCTAATGTTTTTTCAAGGTATCTTTTGTCCTTTTATTATGTTTTGGGTGTTTTAACATAAATAAGGTTTAAAACTATGGCCAAAACTATCTTTTTATATTTCACTAGAAGCATCATTTCTTTGCTTAGAAAGCAGGCAATAAAGCTATAATTGGTTATTAATATTACATATTTATTTTATATCCTGCCTCTTACTGAATGTCCTTACTACTTCTAATAGCTTATCAACTGATCCTCTTGGATTTTTCTAGAAATACAATCATATACTCTGTTAATGATGGATTTTTATTCTTCCTGATAGTCACAGGTTTTATATCTGTTCTTGTGTTATTTTCTTGTCAAGAAACTTCAGAAGTTAAATGATTAAGAGTAATAATGACTACTTTCATCCTTTGTTTCTTAAAGGACTGAGCAAAGTAGATCACCTTCAAGTAAAATGAGTTACTTAATCATACCTGAGATACAAACAATTGTAAAATGCACTTTAGAATTGACAAAATACAATTGATGATATTTTTATATTCATTCTGTTGATTTGCTCTCTATTTCTAATGCATTAATAATTTTTATTTGTTCATATATTGAATCAGTTGAGGTGATCATGTGGTATCTTCCCTTTGTCTTTGGGTAAGGTCCTGCTAGGTTACATGACTTCTACTAAAGCCAAACTTCCTGTGTTTAAGTTCAACCCTGGGGGGTGTTTTATCTAAATGCCTGTACTTATGAGGTTCAATGACAATCTTCTCTCTTTCCGCAAGTGAGGGAGGATTTAACTCTTTCACAAGGACAAATAATCTATTGCTAAGTGAATTATTAAAAAACACTATATTGCATTTTAATTTACTCCCATGGACTGAAAACTCTTTCACCCCATCCCAAGGGACAGGGAAATGGACTATGATGCCAATACAAGTGTCAGGGCTGTTTCTGCCCTAAGTACATCTGATTGGTTGCATTTGCCACTCTTTTCCATCTTATGTATTTACTTTTCATCTTACTTTCTTTCTTTGCTCACAAGTCTGTAACAGAGACTTTGTTTTTTGTCCGGTGCTATAGTCACCATGCCTGACCGGTGTTTGGCAAGTAAGAGGCCCTTGGTAAAACATCAGTTGCATAAATTTAATATTTTGTGAAATAATTTCAGAAACTATTACATAATTTGTAAAAATATGGAACAAGTACTTTAATGTGGGTGGTAAATGAATGACATATATATTTATTGCCTTTGAAAAAAAATTTTGAAAAGCAAATTTTACACATATGAAAGTCATTAATGTAGCTAGAAAACATGTCTGGTACATTTATAGTACATTATGCTATATATTTATCAAAAGATAACATGTATCCGATGAAGAAAACTTGGATTTTAATGAAGGCTAAAATATATTCATAGATCAGAGTGATATTTATTAAAATACCTTAATACTTTATTAAAATATTCAAACTAATCATTTAGAACTTTATTCTGGGTCAAGCTAAACATTATTTTTTAAATTCACATTATTTTTTTTTAAAGATTTTATTTATTTATTTCAGAAAGAGAGCGAGCAGGAGCAGGGAGGAGGGCTGGAGAGAGAGGGAGAATCAGACTCTCTGCTGAGCAGGGAGCCCAATGTGAGGCTCCAGACCAGGACCCTGAGATTATGACTTGAGCCGAAGGCAGATATTTAACTGATTGAGCCACCCAGGTGCCCCCAAAATTCACATTATTATCTTTTACATTGCGTTAGTTATTTTATATTTTATATTATTTTATATTTTATATTAGTTATTTTCTTAACTATTTAGCAACAATAAATGTGGCACAACACAGTCTCATTGGGGAGAGGAATAAACAACTATTATAAATCATTAAATGTTCAAACACTATTTAAAATTCATTTGTCATAAAACAGAATGCATTTCAATTTAGGCAATAAGATTTCATATAATAATATTTTTTATTCCATTTTCTGTATGAAAGCAAACCAATTTAGCCACTCAGAAATTAAATATATTAAATTTCTGAGATTTATTGAGAAAAACAGATGAAACTCCAAATACTTTTTTTTCCTTTCAATTAAAAAATGGCTGAATTTTGCATCATGCCTTTGAAAGGCTTTTGGATCTCATTGCCAATACTTCCAAAAAAACAAAAAAATTAACTCCCCAGAAATATTTAGAAAGGCTTAACTTTATTTTCAAAATACTTCATAGATAACTGGTTCTACAAACACTGTGAATTACCTTCAAAGAGTCATATTTCCAATAGACTTTTTAAGTTGAAATAGAACAAAAATAAGGTCAATTACAAATATGCCCTCTAATTGTAGAAGGTAGTAAAAGACTGCATACTTTATAGCGACGTGTTAGGAGCTTTCCAGTCCGTGCTTATGACAACCAAGAAGAGATGCCACAGAGGTCACAGGAAATACTTGTTCCACGCTGATCTCTGGAAGGCATGTTAATGTGAAGCCCAGATACTGTGAAGGGAGGATTCGCCAACGTGCAGTTTGAGCCCAGGAGCGCCTGTCCGTTGGGGCAGGCTGCAGTCGTGCACAAGTGCTCCCAGCTGCAGTGACATGGTGCTAAGCATGTTTTCAGACTAGTCCCAGTCGAGCAGCATCTTATCCAACCAGAAACAATCCCACAATCCAGCTCTTTTTAAGTGATCATCCTTGTATCATAACAGATTAAGGTTGCAGCTACTTTGGATTATGTTTAATCTAACCTTTATCCATTCACATCTTCACCTGAAACTTACAAGGACCAAGAGTCAATTGCTGGGGCATAATTCACAATGACACTGATCTTGCCTTCCTCACTCTAATTATCTGGATTAAGAATAACACTTTTGAGTAATTATTTTCACATTGGATAAACATTAAGCTTTCCCGGATTTATCTGAGCTTTTTCCTAACATGAAATAGATCCAACCAGGCTTATAAGAACATAACTGACAGCAGTGACAGCTTAATCAAGGCAGCCCTAAACAACTAAAACAATAAGGAAATGTTTATTTCCCATGTTTAGAATATTGAGGAATCAGAAACTTGATAAATTTAGTCGCGAAAAAATCCTAGATATTCAAGTGCAGCACTCTAACTTTTTTCTTTCCTTGTAATGATTCAGTAATCTTCAGTAAAGTTCAAACTCTGAAACACTGAGAACTATGATGATGATATAAAATTAGCTATGCTGCTACCCATCATAAAAACTAAATATCTTTATTTTCATAGCCAACCCAATGTCCTAAAAAGAAAGAAAACTTTACGTCACGATCAATGTCCTGATTATAATTAAAATGAATGAGGTACTTGCTGTATCACTTCTGATGGCTATTTTTGATCATTCTGAATTGACCATCCAAGATTGCACACGATCCCTAAGATTGCTATCAGAAACAGGCTGGAAAAATCTTCCAAGCTTGTCTTTGAAACTATCTAAAATCATATACAATTACACACTAAAATCACATCACAAAACCCAATTATACTTCGGCTTTGCAGATCCACAGATAACCTCTTAAAAAGCAAACTCCCTCACTGTGTCGACCTCTGACCTCCAGCTCTTTTTCCAATCATCATCGCGCTGACTCTGTTTCTTAGCCAGGCTGAGAAGCCCAAACTGCTCGTGGTCAAAAAAGCCTGCAGGACTTCTGAAGGGTGCCAAGTGTTCCGTTTATCACTAGTTTAAGATGAAAGTTAATATTGCTGAATATTTTATTCTTGCTCTTTAAGATATGTTTTATATTCTTCTGTCACTCATGTATAACCAAACATTTTAAATGGAGAAATTTTTAAGTATACTTGCCTTCATTATAATGGTTTAATGATCACAACATTAATCAGCTTCAGAAAAAAGAAAAAGAAAGAAAGAAAAGAAAGAAAGAAAGAAAGAAAGAAAGAAAGAAAGAAAGAAAGTAAGTTGCTGACTGTTTTAATGGAACACTGAAGAAAAACAAAAAGAGATTCCAAACAAACAAATTCCAAACAAGCTTTTGCAATGAGAAGAAGAAAAGAAGTGAGCTGGCTTGTATAGCAGCATCTCTCTAAAGTCCACGATTACATGTTTGTCGATCCAAGTTTGGAGCATCATAATCATTGAGTACATGATTTTCCACAGAACAAAGGACTCTAATTTCATACCAACTCTTCTCCAGAGTTACTGAAGGAAATCACTGAAAAGGAAAATATGGACCAGCTGTTTATGGCATTTTCTGTGAGTGAATAAATAACATTTAAAATAATATATTAAAAGAGGTGAATAACTCGTCTAATTCTAAATGTGAAGGAACTCAAAATTGTTGGTGGTTCTTTTTCAGATTTGTGCTTGTGATGGCTTTAGTTATCTGTTCAGTGTGTCTGTAAGCGTGCTTACCTACATAGTGACAGTTATATGTCATCACGTGGCAAAACTGCAATGGCGTTTGGAAATCATCTGCTCTAACTTCCCAAGCCTTATCCTCTGTAAAGTGTATTGATGACTGGAAAATGCACATTAAAATGACCATCTATATAATCCCAAGTAATAATACCGCATATGTATGAGTAGCTAAGTCAGAGATCCACCTTTGCAATTGCCATCCTCTCAAATGAAGTATTTTGTTTTGTAAGATTGCATTAAGATGAGAACAAAATAAAATTATCTTAACACATAACTCAGGGCATCTTTAGAACAGGCTATTTTATAATTAATTCTTTTTTTTTCAAGATTTTATTTATTTGACAGAGAGAGATCACAAGTATGCAGAGAGGCAAGCAGAGAGGGAGAGGGAGAGGGAGGAGGAAGCAGGCTCCCTGCCTAGCAGAGAGCCTGATGCGGCACTCGATCCCAGGACCCTGAGATCATGACCTGAGCTGAAGGCAGAGGCTTAACCCACTGAGCCACCCAGGCAGCCCTATAATTAATTCTTTAAAGACATTGCCCTAACACATAGGATATCCCTCTGCTCATTGCCTCAAAGAATCTAGAATGAGTCAGGAAAATAATTAGGCCTCAGAAATGCAGTGTGGACAAGAGTGACTGAGAATTTTGAAAAATATTTGGGTAGAGGTACAAAATGCTACAGAACAAAAGATGACATAGAATTAACACCATAAAGATTTATGAATGTCCTTAGATGATTACAGACCTTATGAATGAGTATAAGCATTTGAGTCCATATTTAAACCATATAAGAGAGGGGGAAAAAAGAAACCTGGAAATTAAAGTCCTATTTTTCCCCTAGAATCTTCTCCATTTTTGAGAACTTTCCTTTAGATTAGAATGCATGGATGCCCAATCATCTATCATGTCAGATTGGCTGGTAAATGTTATGAAGCCTGAAGCTATAGTCTTCATGCTTAGTTAGCTCATGTATATTGATTAATCAAATGAATGAAACTCTGAGGCACTCAAAATACATGAATTAAATTGAACTATAGACTCTGATTACTAATAACCAAAATATAATTTCTATAGTCTGAAATCATCATGGAATCCCTCATATCCCTCCATCTTCCTTATGTAATAAAGAAAGAAAAGATCTCTAATGATTTTTGCATTTCTAAAGATCTGTGATGGATGAAAGAGAAGCAACTAGAAAAATAGGTAAGATTATTGAAATCTGAAAAAGAGCAAAATATATATTCTTTTCCCTGAAAATGTTCTGACATTGAAAATGTAATATAAAAAAATTAAGAAAAAAAATAAATTAGGTGTTTGGTGGAAGAAGGTGTGAAATCTCTAACTGCTGACTCCGCTTTATAAACATTTACATTATCCTAGAGCTATTCATACTTACGGACTTCCTGAACACTATATAATTTTACCCATTGTTGTAGAAGTTGCCGTCTTTATACAAGTGTTGTATAAGTGGTATAAAGCATGTGTTCTTGACAATCTGGACAATTCCTTCTTGACAGTGCTTAGAGGCTGAGTCTACATGACAGCCCCAGATGGTTTTTAGGTGAAGGATAAAAAAAAGTGATATAATTGATTTGGTGCTAGTTGAGATGCCCTAAATGTTCAGTTTCAACTTTTACCTAATCCATCTATTCCACCTTTTTTATTTTCACTTTTGAAAAAATTTTTAAAAATTAAAAAAAAAATTAAAAACCTCATCAGAGATTGGGGTATTTGTCTAGTATTCTAAAAATGTCTCAGAAATTTTGCTAGGGAAAAAAAAAAAACTCCTTCAGAATTTTCTCTACCATTAAATTGCTGAGACTGTTTAACATAGATGTTTAGAGTTAGACTCTAGAAATCTCTACTAATATATTCACCAGGTTCCTAGGTAACCACTCTAAGTAGTCTCCCTTAAGTTGCTCTGGGTAAACACCCAGGGCTGTTTCCAAGAATACAGAAAACCATTCCCAAAGAAACTTTTCAAATTGGTATTCAGAAGTTCATATATCCAGAGATATGGGAATAGGAATAATGTCCACAAACAGTTCACCAATGTAAGCAGAGGAACTTGTTATGAGACTTTTTATGTTGAGACTTGTTATGTTTGAGTTTAGTTCAATTTCATTTGCATATAATATGACTTGGTTTGGTTGGATTTGGCTTAGCTTGGTTTGGTTATGTTGGTATCGTTGGTTTTGGAGAGGTAAGCTGAGGGTGCTGGGAAGGGGACCTTGACCTGAGTAGAACAGTCAATGTCTTGAGGATCTACCAGAATTGGGGAGAGGGGGGAGTAATAGTCACACACTTCTTCAAGACTCTTCAAACTAAAAAAATGGAAGTAGTTAAAAAGGATGATGGATACATATAGGCTTTTCTTGTCTTATTGTACTTTGCAGATACTGTTTTGTTTTTGTTTTTGTTTTTCTTTACAAACTGAAGGTTTAAGTAACCCTGTGTTAAGCAAATCTATTGGCACCATTTTCCTGACAACATTTCTCACTTCATGTTTTGGTGTCATATTTTGATAATTCCAGCAATATTTCAAACTTTTTCATTACTCTATTTGTTATGGTGATCTATGATCAGTAATTTTTAATATTACTATTATAGTTGTTTGAGGGAACCACCTCCATATAAGATGGCAAGCTTAATAGATAAATGTGGTATGTATTGTGACTGCTCCACCAATCTGCTGTCCCCCATCTCTCTGCTACTCCTCAGGTCTCTCTATTCCCTGAGACACAGTAATATTGAAATTAGGTCAGTTAATAACCCTACAGTTAACTTTAAGTGTTCAAGTGAAAGGAAAAGTCACACATCTCTTACCTCTAATCAAAAGCTAGAAATGATGAAGTTCAATGAGGAGGGCATGTCAAAAGCTGAGCTAGGCAGAAAGCTAGGTCTTTCACAGCAAATCACTAGCCAAGCTGTGAATGCAAAGGCAAAGTTCTTGAAGGAAATTAAAGATACTACTCTAGTAAACACACATGATAAGAAAGCAACACAACCTTATCACTGATATGGACAAAATTTCAATGGTCTGGAGAGAAGATCATACCAGTTACAATATTTTCTTAAGCCAAAACCTAATCCAGAGCAAGGCCCCAGCTCTCTTCAATTCTATGAAGGCTGAGAGAGGTGAGGAAGGTACAGATGAAATGTTTGAAGCTAGTAGAAGTTGGTTCATAATTTTGAAGACAAGAAGTCAACTCTGTAACATACAAGTGCAAGGTGAAGCAGCAAATGCTGATGTAGAAGCTGCAGTAAGTTATCTGGAGGATCTGGCTAAGATCATTAATGGAGTTGGTTACACTGAACAACAGATTTTCAGTATAGATAAAACAGCCTTCTCTCTTTTTGGAAAAGATGCCATCTAAGACTTCCATAGCTAGAGAAGAGAAATCAATGCCTGGCTTCCAAAACTTCAGAGAACAGGCTGACTCTTTCATTAGAGGTTGATGCATCTAGGTAACTTTAAGTTGAAGCCATTGCTGATTTTCCATTCCAAAAATCCTAAGACCCTTAGGAATTATGCTAAATCTATTCTGCTTGTGCTCTATTAATGGGAAAATGAAGCCTGATTAACAGCACATCTGTTTACCAACATGGGTTACTGAATGTTTTAAGCTCATCGTTGAGAACCACTGCTCAGAAAGAAATGTTCCTTTCAAAATGTTATGCTCATTGATGATGATCCTGGTCAACCAAGAGCTCTGATGGAGATGGACAATGAGATTCATGTTTTTTTCATGCCTGCTAATGCAACAACCATTCTGCAACTCATGGATCAAGACTTTTGAGTCTTATGATTTAAAAAAATACATTTCGTAAGGCTATAGCTGCCATAAATAGTGAATCCTCTGATGGATCTGGGCAAATAAATTGAAAACTCTCTAGAAAGAATTTGCAATTCTAGATGCTAGTAATAACATTTGTGATTCAGGGGGAAACATTAAACATTGAGTATATTAGGTAGGTACTCTTTTTATGATATGAGGTATATAAAAATAGGTACCAATTACAGTAGGGAGATAAAATGTGTAAACAAATATCCACAAGTCATATGATGTCATTAAAAGTATCAGTAAGGGGCACCTGGGTGGCTCAGTTGGTTAAGCATCTGCCTTCAGCTCAAGTCATGATCTAGGGTCCTGGGATCGAACACTGCATGGGGCTCCTTGTTCAGAAGGGAGCCTGCTTTTCTTTCTCCTTCTGCATGCCACTCCCCCTGCTTGTGCTCTCTCTCTCTCTTTCAAATAAGTAAAATATTTTTTAAAATTATCAATAAATGATACAAACTAAGTATTAAGGAAGTCCAATGAGAAAGAATAATCATTCTCAGTTTATGATAGAGACAAAAATTTTTGAGCTGGATTTTTACTTCCTTGCATTCTTTCATTCGTTCCCCATTCTACTGCATTCTGGCCCATTCCCCCATCAGACTAACATTCCAGCAACATCTCATAATAGTACTAACTGCCAAATCAAACTGATAATTCTTTGTTCAGTCTGCTATTGCATTCTATAGCATTTGACTCTATTGACTAGCCCCTCCTCATAGGCTTTCTTCTTTCAATGTAGGTGATACCAAATAACCTAGTTTGCTCCAGCTTCTCTGATAATAATTTTTATTTGTTCCCTTTCCTGCCTCCTCTTCTATGCTAATCCCTTAACTGTAGAAATTTTCAGGGAACTCATCCTCATAATCTCCTCCCCTCACTGTGTTGAATCATCTGCTGGACTCAACAGTCTCAGATCTATCCGTCTCTTCCTTATCTTCATCACTTTCAGACATCTTTGCTTCTTATGGTGTCCCCTCACCTTATAATTGTTACTTCTCTTCTTCCCACTTGAATTCTGTTAACTTTTGATCAAATGCTGTCTTCTCTGTGAAGTCAGATCTGTTTCTGCTAGTCATAATTGTTTTCATCTCCACATTTACTTACAAATTCACTTGTATTTTCTACTATAGCACTGTTCTTTCAGATTAGGTATAATGGCTGTCTCACTAAAAATGTTTCTTACATAAAATAAATTGCATTATTGTCAAAGCCCAGGATATTTTTAAGGGATTCTGACATTGTATATAGAATATGCATTCATTATGCTTAATTCTAAACACATTCTCATATGAGATAAACATTCCTAAGCCTAACAGGAACACAGCAGACACTGAGTTTCTGTGTTAATTTGACTGTTGGTCCTTGCCCCAAGTGGTTTCCATATATTTTAAAAAGCATATATTGGCTCTCTGCTCCTTCCCATTTGACAGACAGCTGTATCTTCTGGTGCAATGCCAGCTGCATCCCAAGACATGATATGAAGGTCAGAGTAAACAGATTTGGCTGTATTGTTCTTCTGGTCACCAGGGTTATTTTCAACTCTGGCAAAATGGATACTGTCACCATCAGTGATCCTTTCATTGACCTCAGCTACACAGTCTACCTGTTCTAGTATGATTCCTCCTATGGCAAATTCAACAGCACAGTCAAGGCTGAGAATAGGAAATTTGTCATCAATGGAAAGCCCATCTTTATCTTCCAGGAGTGAGATTCTGTCAACATTAAATGGGGTGATGCTGGTGCTGAGTATGCTGTGGAGTCCACTGAGATCTTTACCACCATAGAGAGGGCTAGGGCTCTCACTTGAAGGGTGAGGCCAAAAGGGACATCATCTCTGTTTCTTCTGCTGATGCTCCCATGTTTGTGATGGGCATAAACCACGAGAAGTATGACAACTCCCTAAAGATTATCAGCAATGTCCCTTGAACCACCAACTGCTTGACCCCTCTGGCCAAGGTCACCCATGACAACTTTGGCATCCTGGAGAGACTCAGAATTACAGTCCATACCATCACTGGCACCAGAAGATCCTGGCCCCTCTGAGAAGCTGTGGTGTGATGGTCAAAGGCTGCCCATCCCTGCTTCTACTGGCCTTGCCAAGGCTACAGACAAGGTTATCTCTGAGCTGAATGGGAAGGAAGCTCAATGGCATGGCCTTCCATGTCCCCACACCCAAAGTGTCAGTTGTGGCTCTAATCTGCCATGTGTGATGTGGGACAGTGAGGTTCTTAATCTCATGGATTCGAAGAATGAATCTCACAAAGGTGAGTGAGTAATGCGAAGTTTATTAAGTGAGGATACAGAAAAAGCTCTCAGGAGAGGGATCCTGACAGCATTGCCACTGAGGGCTTTCAGATATGGTCTTTTCTAGAAAGATAACCAGGGAACTTAAATCCTTTTAACATATCTATTGATATCACCATATAGCAAAGATTTTCTCTGTCTTACTTCCTTTTCAGGGTCCAGTAATTTTCTTGGTCACAAGTAGTTATTATAACAAGAACCCCCACCTTTGACATCTGGGACAGGATGGTCAGGCTTGTTCCCTTATCTCTGGTTTCCTGTCATCTTCCACATTTTTTTAGTTTTCTGAGTTTGATCCCATGGCCCATGATCTATCTCTCCCGACGTAGCCCTGCCTGTTCCTTACTCACCTCGAGAAAGCTGTAAAATACAATGACATCAAGAAGGTGGTGAAGCAGGCATCAAAAGGCTCCTTCCAGGGATTGCTGGGCCATACTGAGGATCGGGTTATCTACAACTTTAACAGTAATACCCACTTTTCCACATTTGATGTTGGGGTTCACATTGCTCTCAATGACCACTTTGTCAAGCTCCTTACCCAGCGTGACAATGAGTTTGGCTATAGCAACTGAGTGGTGGACCTTATGGCCCAGATGGCCTCCAAGGAGTAAGAGCCCCTTGAACCATGAGATCCAGAGAGAGCAAGAAGAAGAGAGAAGCCCTTAGCTGCTGAGGAGTCCCTGCCCCAGCTCATCCCCCAATACACTGAGAATCTCTTGGCCTCTACACAGTTCCTACTCCAAACCCTCTGAAGAAGAGAAGATTGGCAAGACCTACCTTGTCTTGTACAATCAATAAAATATACTGTCCCACACCAAAATGAAAAATAAATAAGCATATATTTTTCAACCATAATTTAGATGGAGAAATGCTGCATAAGAATTCTGAACAGATGTTGTCTTCTATTTGGATTGAAAGAAAATAATTAACACACAAATTATAAAACACTTGTAATATTTCTCCTATTCAAAAACTACTAATAACCAAAGTGACTAAAATAAAATTATATTAGGCCTTGTTAAAGGATATCTATGAAGAGGAGCCAATAAGACAGGAGTGCATAACAAAAGCCCACAACCGGTGACACTGAAGAATACAACTTGCCTGTGCAGGATTCAAAAAGTAAGGATTTTCCAAATCCAGTTATCTCTGGGCTTCCCATATTAAATGATAACTTTTTGAAGGGAGGTTTTTAATTTTCTTCATCCTTTGGTTTTGTCCAAACATTGTAGGTCCTCAAAATATTTATATGAGTGACCTTTAGTCATCAATGGAGTTGGTGGTTCAGAATATCATGCAGGGAGGATGATATTTGCAATGCCACAGAAAGAAGACACAATTTATTATTAGAAAACAGATAGTAATCTAGATTACCTGCATTGTGTGTTCACTTAAAAACAGGAAAGATAGGATGCTGTGGGATCACAGAAATCCTTGAATGCAAGAGTAAAAAGTTCAAACTTAAAGTGCAGTTGAAAAATACAGTTTTTTATTTGGGAGAGAGTGTTAGGAAATTAGTGATATAGTTTTTGGAATATACAGGTGAGGTTTTGGTGGAATCCAGAGTTGATGGCCAAGAAATAATTCTTTTTTTTTTTTTTTAAGATCTTATTTAATATTTGTTGATTTTTTTTTTTTTAAATTCAAGAGAGAGAAAGAGAATAAAAGAGAGAGAGCATGACAGGGGAGAAGTCAGAGGGAGAAGCAGACTCCCCACTGAGCAGGTATCCTGATGTGGGACTTGATCCCAGGATTCCAGAATCATGACCTGAACTGAAGACAGTTGCTTAACCAACTGAGCCACTCAGGTGTCCCAGAAGGCCAAAAAAGAATTCTTGAGATGTCTTCAGTGCAAAATGGTGGTCTTATTAAAGCACAGGGACAGAACCCATGGGCAGAAAGAACAGTTGCTGCCTGCTGCTGCCAGGGATTGTGAGGGGCAACTAATTATATACTTTGGGGGTGGGGGAAGTAAAGATAAGGGAACTTTCAAAAGGATCTTCAAGTGCTAAAGAAGACACAGGGTACCAGAAGCCTTGCTATTTTGAAAACGAGGTTATTTTTCCCTCTAGCAAAGCATTAACATTAAGACAGTTGGGAGATTCTTGGAGGAACACAATATTCTGCCTGCATCAAGTATTTGTCAATGGGATGCAGGTTATATGGACATTTAATTTTATCTATATTTCCTTCTGCCTTTGTTTACCATATCATACCTCCCTGAATTATTTTGACCCTTAAACTTTAAGATTGCTGAGGGTGGAAGTCTCATCTTCTGTAACTTCTTCCTGCTGAATAGGGGTGTAGAGATGTCCTTATCCATGAGTCAACATTGGTTATTTGGGGAATTTATATATAAGAGTTACCAAAGGCAGAGGCAGCCAATCCAAGGTAGACAACATATACAAACCTCCTTGAGTAGAACGGATCATCTCTCAACTGGAAGTTATGGCAGTGGAGGAGTCTTGGCACCAGGGAGGGAGACACCAGAAAAAGACAACAAAAGGTTATTATAATAAGAAAGAGAAGCCTGAATAAAAAGACCTTTGGTAGTTAACTAAAATTTTCTCCAAGCTTTTATTGTGGTTTGAAGAGAAATTTGAGGTCTTCCACTGGTTTGCAGGAATAAGAAGGCATGTTAGTTTGCTCACTGGTTTCCTTTGAGGGCATTAAAGGTTTTTTTCTAGATATATGAGCCCATGAAGAGTGCCCCTTTAATCTTACTATTGTGGGAGTACATACTATGACCGGGTAGGGGCCCTTCCATTTTGGAGTTAATTCCCCTGCTGTATTAGACTTCCAATCCTTTAAATAATCCCTATGCCCAGGGTTTTTATGGGGTGGATTGTTAGTGATTGTCAGATCAGGTTTAGGGAAGATATGGTTTGCGTATTCATTTAAAGATTTATGAATTAACCAGCCTCAAGTGAATAATTTAACAGAGCATTATAGTCTCCATCAATTGGTAGGTCTCCAGTAAGAATAGAAGTTCCATATAGTATCTCAAAAGGGATAATAACCAATAACAGTTGATTGTTTTCAGGCAATCCTCATTCAAAGAAGCCCTACCAGTAAGAGTAATCCAACAATCCAGTTTTCTTAAGTCTCAGTGCTTAGAATCTAATATCTACAAAAATGTGTTATTGAAACATTTTCTCTCTATAATAACCCTCATTTTTAATCAGAGATAGCCAAATCAGGACTAACTCATTTATAAAGCAAGTCCAATTTTAATAAACTTGGCCTTATGATTTACATAACCTCAGCAAGAATAGTGATTTATTATAGATCTTTTAGAATTTGTTCTGCTGGAAATTTTATAAGGTTGAACTTTTAGTAGCCTCTCCAAACCAGAAGCCAAGCCAAGGGCTTACCATCAGACATGCTTGCAATACCTGTAGATTTGGGCGGATCCCTCTTGTTGAGATCCCCAAAGTATCCTGAGGTTCCTGCAACCTCATGAAGTGATATTCTTTACTCACCTTGTGAGGCTGCTGGGAACTCAAAACAAGGTATCAGGTCAACATTTCCAAGGGGCTTTAATGGCTTCATGTTTCATAGAGTCAACCTTCATTCCTTAAGGCTGTATATGAGTCTATGCAAGTCTCTCAAATAGACATTCCAGTCAAAGTCTTGGTAAAATAACCAGTGTTTTCAATGGTGTCCTGTTACAAGGAAAACACATGCTAATTGAACTTACACAAGTGACTATAATTGTCATGGAAGAAAGAATGCTTACTGAGATCTTTTGAATTTCAGAGGGTTCAAGTAGATAGAAGAGTTGAATGCTTTAAACTGTTCATAGAGGAATACTTTATTATTTCTGTGTATCACTGATGTCTTAAGAGAAAATTTCCTTAGTCAGGAAGAGCAAATATTAGAGAAAAAAAATGTTTCAAACAAGAGTCATAAACTATAATTATCCTCAGGTTAGTTAGTTCTGGAAATTCTTACCAATTTCAGTTTTGATCTTAAAGGTACTAAATACCTGTATTTGTCCCAAAAGTCCTGTTAAAGAATCCTCTTGAAGATGAAACCTGTTCTTCAAGAGAAAAAGAACAATAACTATAAATGAAAAACTCAAAAATTGACATAGTTAAAGATCTTTTGAGAGGTTACAACATAGTTGCAAGGAAACCTGGTTATTTCTGTGTCACATAACACTTCAATAATCAGAATTTTAAGTAATGGTCTTATATCAGAACATATTAAAGCTTTAGGAACTGTATATCATTCTAGAATTGTTATAGCACTTACCCAAACAATACAACCTAGGCTTATTATTTAACAATTCTTCCAGAGTAGCTTAACATACCAAATAAAAATGCCCAATGAATCAAAGAGACTTTATTTACAATTTAAATCTTGGGAAGTTTGTGAAAACCTTAGAAAGTTTTTAAGTACATTACAAAAATTATTTTTATTTAATCAAGGTGACAAGAGATTCAAAAGGCAAATATGTAGGGTTATATAGTTGTTAGCAAAATTTAGCTCCTTTATTTTATTTTTTTTAAAGATTTTATTTATTTATTTGGCACAGAGAGAGAGATCACAAGTAGGCAGAGAGGCAGGCAGAGAGAGAGGGTGGAAACAGGCTCCCTACTGAGACACAGAGAGAGAGCCTGATCCAGCTGATCCCAGGACTCTGAGATCATGACCTCTAAGCCACCAGGTGCTCCTAGCTCCTTTAATACTGAGAAATTTTAACCAAGTAATCAAAGACTTGATAAAGACAAAAAAAAAAAAATTCTTTTCTGGATAGGCAAAAGAGAAAAACATCTTGGTTTACATTTTATCGAGAGCAGACCAATAATTCAAGAAAACGATGTCTTTTTAACCGAGAGAAAGCAGACTTTCAATCCTGTGACTGATACTTTTAAAATCCAATCTTTTCAATCTTGGTCCATCCTGACCACAACTAAAATTGCTTCCAAAGGTTTCCCTACAACAAACCTACAAGTTTCCTTTGCATTCAGATTTTTGTCCCAAGCCATTTCTTTCCAAATGACCAATATCATTTAGGACAAAATTACTTCCTATTACCTTGAACAAAAATGCATTCCCGTTCCTTTCATCTTTCTTCCATATTTCCTACCTTTCTACATACAGAGTTGTTTCCCTTATTTGCATTAGTCTTAATTAAACTAAGCAAAATTTTGCACTCTTAGAAACCTTAGTCTCCATTGAAAACTAAGTGGTAACTGATTGTGAACTGTCACACCAGAATTCTTTAGATGGCAAACTTATGAATCTATTAAGCACAGAACAAGTATACCAAGATTCGAATATCCTTAGTTTCTTTGCAATAATAAGTCAAAAGCATAAATCTACATCTAGTAATCAATGCTTTAGCACTTTAGCCCATTTGGAAAAGACATAGATGTCCAAAGAATTAAATCCCATTTATCTTCCAAGCAAAACTTTCAAGTTTCAGGTTACCAATGGCTTTGAAAGTTATCTTAACAATTATCCATGAAAACTTTGAGACAGAAAATTAGCCATCATTTAAGTCATCTTTTTGCTAACAAATTGCAACAGACATAACATAAGCTTATTTGACCTTCAGTAAATCTTGGTAGAATCCATATATAATGCTGATAACTCTAAAGACAGGTCTATATTAATTAAACCAACAAACTTAAATTAGTTTAAATACCAAAGTATGTTTCACATGGATCCACTTTTAAAAGTCAGTTTGTTCCCCATTGTTATTTTTTTTTTAAAGATTTTATTTATTTATTTGACAGAGAGAGATCACAAGTAGACAGAGAGGCAGGCAGAGAGAGAGAGAGGGAAGCAGTCTCCCCGCTGAGCAGAGAGCCCGATGCGGGACTCGATCCCAGGACCCTGAGATCATGACCTGAGCCGAAGGCAGCGGCTTAACCCACTGAGCCACCCAGGCGCCCCCCCATTGTTATTTTTACCTGGGACACTGGTGGGGAAATCTGATGTTAAGTCCAGGGTGGGGTTTTCTTCACTCCTCGATAGAGAGGGTAGGAGGAAGAGCCACTGTTACTGGAGACACTGAGGATGGTACAAAAGCCAGTTAAGCAGGCTGCATCCAAGGCGGTGCAGAAACAGGAGGAAGGGGACAAGAAGGCAGAAGAGGTGAAATACTACCAGAAGGCACAGAGAAAGGGTTCCCAGTTCTAGAGCTCATCAGCTCCAACAGAGGAGCAGATGCCATATTTTCCTGCCAACAAGGGGGAATAGGCAGTCCATGACAGGCCAGAGAAGACTGAGAATTTCCCCCAAACAAATGGAGTTTTGGCAGCTGCTTGGGAATATTTCTTAAAGTCCCCATCCTGAGGGATAATAACCGGGAACAGTTGGTTCCAATTATAACCATTAATCCAGGAAATGAATGAGGGAGAAGCCCTCAGATACCACTAGAGTAAACTGGGTCTAATGGGTGGACCAGTTGAGAGAGAAAGAGACTCAGAGTCCCCTTTGCTAGGGATATCCTGTGTTTTCTCCAGTAACTTGGGTTTATTCAGAGAACACCTATGTAGATCATTGCATTCCAATACAGGAGGGAGTTCAGTATTCTGGTTATAACCAAACACACTCTGCAAGAGGGCCTTAGGTCTGGGTCCTGATTTAGAGCCCTGAAAGCCTGGGATGGACTTAGGATACCTCCAACTATTTGCTCTGTTTCTTGAAGAAGACATCTGACTGAAATCGTGCAGTACCTTTCTTAAATTTTACAATCCTAATTGTTTCCAGTGGGTTAAGGAGGCATCCCAAGGGAGAGTCCTTGGGGACTGAAGAGAGAAAGTCCATTACCAAGAAAATCCTCCTGGACTCCCAGGTAGTGACCCATTCTCAGGATATGTTAGAGATTCCTGATGTCAAAGTGACCTGAGACGTCCTTTGAAAGAAATTGCTATGATTAGTCCCTGCCATAAAGGCCCTTTAGGAATGGGGCCTGCCCTCTCCCACTTCCCCATCACATTCTATACTACAATGGATGCCATCATATGGACCAAGTATGCCTTGCCATGAAGGCCACATATGCCTTGGATTGCCTGGAAGGCCCTGCCTTGAAGGTCACACTATGTCTTGGCTTGCCCTGCTGAAGGCCCTGTTGAGAAGGCCACACTGAGCTTTGGCTTGCCTTGCTCTCAAAGGCCCCACCATGAGGCCATACACACCTTGGCTTGACTCAAAAGCCACATAAAACCCACTGTTTTTAACTACACTAGAGAAGTTTGACAAGAGGAAAGTACCCAATTTGTAACTTAAGTAGTTAGTAGAGGACATTGACAAGAAATAGTAGAGATAGAAATCCATCATGATTTAAGAGATGTTTCAGCATGTGTAGTCTTTACAGATGACTTTCCCTAGGAAACGGTCCCCAGTTGGGTTTTAATTCAACTGGATACTGGTTTCATCTAGTTCCCCTTGGAGTTCCCACAGCCAGAAGCAGCTACACCTGGTATGTGGAGGGGATCACATTAGATCAGTCAGGAGGAAACCTCACACAGGAATCTCAAGATTGGCAGCCATCCTGGTGACTTAGGTGGCTGTCCCGTGCCAAGGACAGACAACTTTGTATAAGGACAGGAATAAAGAGAGAACATCAAGTTTCTGAGTCTTATTATTTATCCAGCCAGGTACCAGTTTCCAGCCAAAAGGCAGGCTTTCTTTTATTCATAGAGTAGCCATGGGCAGAGGATTGCAGCCTGAGCAACTGGCTTGAAAATGTTCCAATAAGACCATATCCTGGAAGAGCCCCTGGAATGAGTAAAGGGAGTACTTACCAAGTTTGCACCGGAGCTCAGAGTACAGATGAAGACTCGAAGGCCCCACATTGGGTGCCAAATGTTGTAGTTTTTGGAATGTAAAGGTGAGGTTTGGTGGAGTTCAGAGCTGATGGCCAAGAAAGAATTCTTGAGACATCTTCAGTGCAAAATGGTAGTTTTATTAAAGCATGGGAATAAGAGCCATGGGCAGAAAGAGCTGCTGCTGCCTGCTGATGCCCAGGGATTATGAGGGGCAACTGATTATATACTTTGGGGTTGCGGGAAGTAAAGATAAGGAAAGTTTCAAAAGGATCTTCATATGCTAAAGAAGACAGAAGATACCAGAGGTCTTGCTATTTTCAAACCAAGGTTGTTTTTACCTCTACCAAGGCATTAATATTAAGACAGGAGCTTCCTGGAGGAACCTGATATTCTACGTGCCTCAAATATTTGTCAATAGGATGAATGCTATATGGACATTTAATTTTATCTACATATCCTTCATCCTTTGTTTCCCACATCATTAGGAGAGTAATTTAGAAAAATCAATCTGTATCCTGTGTCCAATTAGAATAATTTGGAAAAGAAGGTGATCAGAAAATCCTGTTTAGTTTTGGAGAGATAAGAACATGAATAATGGTGATAGACTTGAGAATTAAAATAAAAACAATTAATTTTGGAGATTTGAGTCAAGTGTCAAAAAGAGTTAAAAACATTTTGGTAAAGGTAAAAAAATTCAAAATGAATAATGGTGGTGAAACCAAAACAGCAATTGCAAGGCATGTGTTTAGGGGACAGCCTATAAACGTGTAAATAAGGATACATTTAATAAATTGGAGCCACATGTTAGCAAGAATTTCTACCTTGCCTAATATTCAATTAATACCTTTGAATACATTGGCTAATTTTTTAATTAATTTATTTTTATTAACATATAATGTATTATTAGCCCCAGGGGTACAGGTCTGTAAATCGCCAGGTTTACACACTTCACAGTTGTTCATAACCCAACCACCCACTCCATACCCTCCCCCCTCCAGCAACCCTCAGTTTGTTTTGTGAGATTAAGAGTCTCTTGTGATTTGTCTCCCTCCCGCTCCCATCTTGTTTCATTTTTTTCCTTCCCTACCCTCCAAACCTCCCATGTTGCCTCTCAAATTCTTCATATCAGGGACGGCATATGAAAATTGTCTTTCTCTGACTTATTTCACTCAGAATAATACCCTCTAGTTTCATCCATGTCGTTGCAAAAGGCAAGATTTCATTTCTTTTGATGGCTGCATACTATTCCATTGTGTATATATACCTTTATGTATATCTTCTTTATCCATTCATCTGTTTATGGACATCTAGGTTCTTTCCATAGTTTGGACATTGCTGCTATAAACATTCAGGTACACGTGCCCCTTTGGATCACTACATTTGTATCTTTAGGGTAAATACAAGTAGTGCAATTGCGGGGTTGTAGTATGGCTCTGTTGTCAACTTTTTGAGGAAACTCCATACTGTTTTCCAGAGTGGCTGCACCAGCTTGCATTCCCACCAACACTGTAGGAGGGTTTCCCTTTTTCTGCATCCTTGTCAGCATCTGTCATTTCCTGACTTGTTAATTTTAGCCATTCTGACTGGTGTGAGGAGGTATCTCATTGTGGTTTTGATTTGTATTTCTCTGATGCCCAGTGATGTGGAGCACTTTTTCATGTGTCCTTTGGCCATCCGAGTGTCTTCTTTGCAGAAATGTCTGTTCATGTTCTCTGCCCATTTCTTTTTCTTTTTTTTTTTTATAAACATATAATATATTTTTATCCTCAGGAGTACAGGTCTGTGAATCGCCAGGTTTACACACTTCACAGCACTCACCATAGCACATACCCTCCCCAATGTCCATATGTCCATTACCCCATTCCCCTTCTCCCAATCCCCCTTCCCCCAGAAACCCTCAGTTTGTTTTGTGAGATTAAGAGTCACTTATGGTTTGTCTCCCTCCCAATCCCATCTTGTTTCATTTATTCTTCTCCTACACCCTTAACCCCCCATGTTGAATCTCCACTTCCTCATATCAGGGAGATCATATGATAGTTGTCTTTCTTTCATTGACTTATTTTGCTAAGCATGATACCCTCTAGTTCCATCCATGTCATCACAAAATGGCAAGATTTCATTTCTTTTGATGGCTGCATAGTATCCCATTGTGTATATATACCACATCTTCTTTATCCATTCATCTGTAGATGGATATCTAGGTTCTTTCCTTAGTTTGGCTATTGTGGACATTGCTGCTATAAACATTTGGGTGCACGTGCACCTTCGGATCACTACGTTTGTATCTTTAGGGTAAATACCCAGCAGTGCAATTGCTGGGTCATAGGGTAGTTCTATTTTCAACATTTTGAGGAACCTCCATGCTGTTTTCCAGAGTGGTTGCACCAGCTTGCATTCCCACCAACAGTGTAGGAGGGTTCCCCTTTCTCCGCATCCTCGCCAGCATCTCTCATTTCCTGACTTGTTAATTTTAGCCATTCTGACTGGTGTGAGGTGATATCTCATTGTGGTTTTGATTTGTATTACCCTGATGCCAAGTGATATGGAGCACTTTTTCATGTGTCTGATGGCCATCTGGATGTCTTCTTTGCAGAAATGTCTGTTCATGTCTTCTGCCCATTTCTTGATTGGATTATTTGTTCTTTGGGTGTTGAGTTTGCTAAGTTCTTTATAGATTTTGGACACTAGCCCTTTATCTGATATGTTGTTTGCAAATATCTTCTCCCATTCTGTCAGTTGTCTTTTGGTTTTGTTAACTGTTTCCTTTGCTGTGCAAAACCTTTTGATCTTGATAAAATCCCAATAGTTCATTTTGCCCTTGCTTCCCTTGCCTTTGGCGATGTTCCTAGGACGACGTTGCTGCGGCTGAGGTCAAAGAGGTTGCTGCCTGTGTTCTCCTCAAGGATTTTGATGGATTCCTTTCTCACATTGAGGTCCTTCATCCAGTTTGAGTCTATTTTCGTGTGTGGTGTAAGGAAATGGTCCAATTTCATTTTTCTGCATGTGGCCGTCCAATTTTCCCAACACCATTTATTGAAGAGGCTGTCTTTTTTCCATTGGACATTCTTTCCTGCTTTGTCGAAGATTAGTTGACCATAGAGTTGAGGGTCTATTTCTGGGCTCTCTATTCTGTTCCATTGATCTATGTGTCTGTTTTTGTGCCAGTACCATGCTGTCTTGATGATGACAGCTTTGTAATAGAGCTTGAAGTCCAGAATTGTGATGCCACCAACTTTGGCTTTCTTTTTCAGTATTCCTTTGGCTATTCGAGGTCTTTTCTGGTTCGATATAAATTTTACCATTATTTCTTCCATTTATTTGGAAAAAATGGATGGTACTTTGATAGGAATTGCATTAAATGTGTAGATTGCTTTAGGTAGCATAGACATTTTCACAATATTTATTCTTCCAATCCAGGAGCATGGAGCATATTTCCATTTCTTTGTGTCTTCCTCAATTTCTTTCATGAGTACTTTATAGTTTTCTGAGTATAGATTCTTAGCCTCTTTGGTTAGGTTTATTCCTAGGTATCTTATAGTTTTGGGTGCAATTGTAAATGGGATTGACTCCTTAATTTCTCTTTCTTCTGTCTTGTTGTTGGTGTAGAGAAATGCAACTGATTTCTGTGCATTGATTTATATCCTGACACTTTACTGAATTCCTGTACAAGTTCTAGCAGTTTTGGAGTGGAGTCTTTTGGGTTTTCCACATATAATATCATATCATCTGTGAAGAGTGATAGTTTGACTTCTTCTTTGCTGATTTGGATTCCTTTAATTTCCTTTTGTTGTCTGATTGCTGAGGCTAGGACTTCTAGTACTATGTTGAATAGCAGTGGTGATAATGGACATCCCTGTCATGTTCCTGACCTTAGCGGAAAAGCTGTCAGGTTTTCTCCATTGGGAATGATATTTGCGGTGGGTTTCTCATAGGTGGCTTTGATAATATTGATGTATGTGCTCTCTATCTCTACACTTTGAAGAGTTTTGATCAGGAAGGGATGCTGTACTTTGTCAAATGCTTTTTCAGCATCTATTGAGAGTATCATATGGTTCTTGTTCTTTTTTTTATTAATGTGTTGTATCACATTGATTGACTTGTGGATGTTGAACCAACCTTGCAGCCCTGGGATAAATCCCACTTGGTCATGGTGAATAATCCTTTTAATGTACTGTTGAATCCTATTGGCTAGTATTTTGGTGAGAATTTTCGCATCTCTGTTCATCAAGGATATTGGTCTGTAGTTCTCTTTTTTGATGGGATCCTTGTCTGGTTTTGGGATCAAGGTGATGCTAGCCTCATAAAATGAGTTTGGAAGTTTTCCTTCCATTTCTATTTTTTGGAACAGTTTCAGGAGAATAGGAATTAGTTCTTCTTTAAATGTTTGTTAAAATTCCCCCCGGAAGCCGTCTGGCCCTGGGCTTTTGTTTGTTTGGAGATTTTTGATGACTGTTTCAATCTCCTTACTGGTTATGGGTCTGTTCAGGCCTTCTATTTCTTCCTGGTTCAGTTGTGGTAGTTTATATGTCTCTAGGAATGCATCCATTTCTTCCAGATTGTCCAATTTGTTGGCATAGAGTTGCTCATAGTGTGTTCTTATAATTGTCTGTATTTCTTTGGTGTTCGTTGTGATCTCTCCTCTTTCATTCATGATTTTATTTATTTGGGTCCTTTCTCTTTTCTTTTGGATAAGTCTGGCCAGGGGTTTATCAATCTTATTAATTCTTTCAAAGAACCAGCTCCTAGTTTCGTTGATTTGTTCTATTGTGGTTTTTTTTTGGTTTCTATTTCATTGATTTCTGCTCTGATCTTTATGATTTCTCTTCTCTTGCTGGGTTTAGGGTTTCTTTCTTGTTCTTTCTGCAGCTCCTTTAGGTGTAGGGTTAGGTTGTGTACCTGAGACTTTTCTTGTTTCTTGAGAAAAGCTTGTACCGCTATATATTTTCCTCTCAGGACTGCCTTTGCTGTGTCCCACAGATTTTGAACCGTTGTGTTTTCATTATCATTTGTTTCCATGAATTTTTTCAATTCTTCTTTAATTTCCTGGTTGATCCATTCATTCTTTAAAAGGATGCTGTTTAGTCTCCATGTATTTGGGTTCTTTCCAAACTTCCTCTTGTGATTGAGTTCTAGCTTCAGAGCATTGTGGTCTGAAAATATGCAGGGAATGATCCCAATCTTTTGA
Source organism: Lontra canadensis (assembly GCF_010015895.1). Lineage (NCBI taxonomy): Eukaryota > Metazoa > Chordata > Mammalia > Carnivora > Mustelidae > Lontra > Lontra canadensis. The sequence goes on from NW_022630995.1 coordinate 96,371,927, forward strand.
TACTGGTTGAGACCTGATTTAGGACCGAGGATGTGATCTATTCTGGAGAATAGTGCACTATTCTCCATGTGCACTAGAGAAGAATGTGTATTCTGTTGCTTTGGGATGAAATGTTCTGAATATATCTGTGATGTCCATCTGGTCCAGTGTGTCATTTAAGGCCTTTATTTCCTTGTTGATCTTTTGCTTGGATGATCTGTCCATTTCCGTGAGGGGAGTGTTAAAGTCCCCTACTATTATTGTATGATTGTTGATGTGTTTCTTTGATTTTGTTATTAATTGGTTTATATAATTGGCTGCTCCCACGTTAAGGGCATAGATATTTAAAATTGTAAGATCTTCTTGTTGGACAGATCCTTTGAGTATGATATAGTGTACTTCCTCATCTTTTATTATAGTCTTTGGCTTAAAATCTAATTGATCTGATATAAGGATTGCCACTCCTGCTTTCTTCTGATGTCCATTAGCATGGTAAATTCTTTTCCACCCCCTCACTTTAAATCTGGAGGTGTCTTCGGGTTTAACATGAGTTTCTTGTAGGCAACATATAAATGGGTTTTGTTTTTTTATCCATTCTGATACCCTGTGTCTTTTGATTGGGGCATTTAGCCCATTAACATTCAGGGTAACTATTGAGAGTTATGAATTTAGTGCCATTGGATTGCCTGTAAGGTGACTGTTATTTTATATTGTCTCTGTTCCTTTCTGATCTACTACTTTTAGGCTCTCTCTTTGCTTAGAGGACCCCTTTCAATATTTCCTGTAGAGCTGGTTTGGTGTTTGCAAATTCTTTCAGTTTTTGTTTGTCCTGGAAGCTTTTAATCTCTCCTTCTATTTTCAAGATAGCCTAGCTGGATATAGTATTCTTGGCTGCATGTTTTTCTCAGTTAGTGCTCTGAATATATCATGCCAGCTCTTTCTGGCCTGCCAGGTCTCTGTGGATAAGTCTGCTGCCAATCTAATATTTTTACCATTGTATGTTACAGACTTCTTTTCCCGGGTTGCTTTCAGGATTTTCTCTTTGTCACTAAAACTTGTAAATTTTACTATTAGGTGATGGTGTGTGGACCTATTCTTATTGATTTTGAGAGGGGTTCTCTGAAACTCCTGGATTTTGATGCTTGTTCCCTTTGCCATATTGGGGAAATTCTCTCCAATAATTCTCTCCAATATACCTTCTGCTCCCCTCTCTCTTTCTTCTTCTTCTGGAATCCCAATTATTCTAATGTTGTTTCGTCTTATGGTGTCACTTATTTATCGAATTCTCCCCTCATGGTCCAGTAGCTGTTTGTCCCTCTTTTGCTCAGCTTCTTTATTCTCTGTCATTTGGTCTTCTATATCACTAATTCTTTCTTCTGCTTCATTTATCCTAGCAGTGAGAGCCTCCATTTTTGATTGCACTTCATTAATAGCTTTCTTGATTTCAACTTGGTTAGGTTTTAGTTCTTTTATTTCTCCAGAAAGGGCTTTTATATCTCCCGAGAGGGTTTCTCTAATATCTTCCATGCCTTTTTTGAGCCTGGCTAGAACCTTGAGAATCATCATTCTGAATTCTAGATCTGACATATTACCAATGTCTGTATTTGATTATGTCTCTAGCCTTTGGTACTGCCTCTTGTTCTTTTTTTTGTGGTGAATTTTTCTGCCTTGTCATTTTGTCTGGATAAAAGTATATGAAAAAGCAAATAAAATACTAAAAGGGTGGCAAAGACTCCAGGAAAATATGCTTTATCCAAATCAGAAGAGATCCCAAATTGTGAGGGGGGAGTAAGGGGATAAAAAGAGGTTCAGAAAGAAAAAAAAAAAAAAGGAAACAATTAAAAAAAGAAAATGAATAAAGAAAAAATATAAAAAAGAAAAGAAATATATATACATATATATATATATATTAGATAAACTAGTTAAAAACATTCAAAAAGAAAAGGGTAAAAGTTAAAAAAATTAGCAGAAGAAGAGAGAAAAAAATTGAAAAAGAAAAAAAAAATTAAATTAACTGCAAGGCTAAAGAATCATGGGGAGAAAGCCATGAGTTCCGTGCTTTGCTTTCTCCTCCTCTGGAATTCCACTGCTCTCCTTGGTATTGAAACTGCACTCCTTGGTAGGTGAACTTGGTTCTGGCTGGATTTCTTGTTGATCTTCTGGGAGAGGGGCCTGTTGTGGTGATTCTCAAGTGTCTTTGCCCCAGGCGGAATTACACTGCCCTTACCAGGGGCCGGGCTGAGTAATCCACTCGGGTTTGCTTTCGGGAGCTTTTGTTCCCTGAGCACTTTCCGTAGAGTTCCGGAGGACGGGAATGAAGATGGCAGCCTCCAGGTCTCTGGCGCAGAGGAGCCAAGAGCTCAGGGCCCCACTCCTCAGTGCGCCCTCAGAGAAAAGCACCTATTTACTCCCATCTGCCTGACCTCTGGCCGCGCTCCGAGCCACCGAGGCTGCGACCAGTTAATGGTAACCCCAAGCTGTGAGCTCACTCTTCAGCTCTGTCTCTGTAGCCGGCTTCCCCGATCTAATACCTGCAAGCTCTGTGACACTCAGACACCCCCGATCCTTCTGTGACCCTGCGGGACCTGAGGCCACCCTGACCCCGCGTGGGCTTCACCCCGGTTTAGCCTCTGGAGCAATGTCCCTCAGTGGAACAGACTTTTAAAAGTCCTGATTTTGTGCTCCGTTGCTCCGCCGCTTGCCGGGAGCCGGCCCCTCCCCCCACAGTCTATCTTCCCGTTGCTTTGGATTCACCTCTCAGCCATTCCTACCTTTCAGAAAGTGGTTGATTTTCTGTTTCTAGAATTTCTGTTCTTCTTCTCTTCAATCTCCTATTGGATTTGTAGGTGTTTGCAATCTTTAGATAAGCTATCTAGCTGATCTCCTGCTACCTGAAGTAGTCTCAGCCTGCTACTTCTCCGCCATCTTGACTCCCCTCCTCTGCCCATTTCTTGATTGGTTTATTTGTTCTTTGGGGGTTGAGTTTGCTAACCTCTTTATAGATTTTGGATACTAGACCTTTATCTGATACGTCATTTGCAAATATCTTCTCCCATTCTTTTGGTTGTATTTTTGTTTTGTTGACTGTTTCCTTGGCTGTGCAAAAGTTTTTGATCTTGATGAAGTCCCAATAGTTCATTTTTGCCCTTGCTTCCCTTGCCTTTGGCGATGTTCCTAGGAAGAAGTTGCTGTGGCTAAGGTCAAAGAGGTTGCTGCCTGTGTTCTCCTCAAGGATTTTGATGGATTCCTTTCTCACATTGAGGTCCTTCATCCAGTTTGAGTCTATTTTCGTGTGTGGTGTAAGGAAATGGTCCAATTTCATTTTTCTGCATGTGGCTGTCCAATTTTCCCAACACCATTTATTGAAGAGGCTGTCTTTTTTCCATTGGACATTCTTTCCTGCTTTGTCGAAGATTAGTTGACCATAGAGTTGAGGGTCTATTTCTGGGCTCTCTATTCTGTTCCAATGATCTATGTGTCCGTTTTTGTGGCAGTACCATACTGTCTTGATGATGACAGCTTTGTAATAGAGCTTGAAGTCTGGAATTGTGATGCCACCAACTTTGACTTTCTTTTTCAACATTCCTCTGGCTATTCGAGGTCTTTTCTGGTTCCATATAAATTTTAGCATTATTTGTTCCATTTCTTTGAAATAAATGGATGATATTTTGATAGGGATTACATTAAACATGTAGATTGCTTTAGGTAGCATAGACATTTTCACAATATTTGTTCTTCCATTCCAGGAGCATGGAACATTTTTCCATTTCTTTGTGTCTTCTTCAATTTCTTTCATGAGTACTTTATAGTTTTCTGAGTACAGATTCTTTTTGGCTAAATTTTTTATTGAAATGTAGCTTACAAAGAGAAAAGTGTGCAAATATTAAGTGTATACATTCATGATTATCCACAAGAAGACATTCATTAATAGATTAATAGACAATGAGGTCAAAAAGTAGACTATAAGTGACATCACAAGTCTCCCTGCATCCCTTCCAAGCCAATACTCCCTAAAATGTAACCACAAATCCAACATCCAACCAATATGTTACTTTTAAATGTTTTTGAACTCTTACAAATGGAATTACATGATACGTATTATTTTGTGTCTCCTTCTTTCATTCATCATTATATTTGTGTGATTCATCTGTGTGACTGTATGTAGCAGTGTATGATTCCTTCCTATTTAGGTATAATATTCTAATGTATGAATGTGCAACTCTATTCATAGACATTTAATAGGAGGAAAGCAGTTTCAATGGTTAGTGCTATACATTCTTGTATGTGTCTTTCTTGGCCAACGTGAGTGGAATTGCTGGATCACAGGGTATGCAGAGATCGACTTTATAGATGGTATCAAACAGTTTTCTAATATAGTTCAGAAAATTTATGCTCTTCTAGAAGTAGACAGGTGTTCCTTTTATTCCATATCCCCATCAAAATTTGGTATTGTCTATAGTTTTCATTTTAACAATTTGAGTGCATACAAGTAGTGGTATCACATAGTGGTTTTACTGACTGGATATTCACTTTGATGATGCCTTCTTTTCTCTTAAGCATTATGGTTTGTTTGGGTTTTTTTTGTTTGTTTGTTTTTTGTTTTTTTCACCCTGATTTGTAGGATTTCTTTAGGAACTCTTTTCTTGGACATATATTGTGTAAATATCTTTTCTCATGGGCTTACCTTTTCACTTAATGATACTACTTAATAAACTGAAATTCTTAATCTTAATATAGTACAGACTATTGATCTTATCTATTTTTACTGAATACTTATTTATGATTTAAGATTTTATTTATTTATCTGAGAGAGGGAAGAGAGAGAGAAAATGAGTGGGGGGAGGGGCATAGGGAGAAGTAGATGCCCTGCAGAGCAGGGAACCTGATGCTGGACTTGATTCCAGGACCCTGGGATCATGACCTGAGTTGAAGGCAGATATTTAACTGAACCTAGCCACTCAGGCACCCTTAATCTTATCTTTATGATTAATTTTGTGTTAGTGTCCTGTCTAGAAAACCTGTGCTTAAATTTCATGAAAACACACTCTTTTGTTTACTTTCTTAAAACTTTATTGTTTTACTTTGTACCTTAGGTCTGTGATCCATCTGGATTTAATTTCTGTGTATAATGAAACAAAGGCATTCAAGAATTTTTTTTTTTTTTTTGCTTATGATTATCCAGGTGAAATTTTAGTGTATATGTGAGGTCTACTTATAGATATGGTATTCAGTTCCACTGTTATATTTGCATTTTACTTCTTAATTATTGTACCTTTATATTAAATCTTAATATGTGGTAGTGTTAATTCTCCAACTCTGGTTTTCATCAAGATTATCTTGGCTGTTTGTGTCTTTGATAAACATATTTTGGAATCATCTTGTCAATTTCTACAGCAAAATATCAGTTAAATATTTAACTGGGGTTGCACTAAAGCTATAGATCTAATAGGGCAGAATTCACATAGTGCAATATTGACTCTTCAAAATCAGGAATGTGTATTTCTCCATATATGAAGTTTTCTTCTAATTTCTGTCTGAAATATTTAGTAGAACTGTCTGTTCATATGTCTTATACAACTTTTTAAAGATTTATTTCCTAGTACTTGATGCACTTGATACTATTGTTGAAGATATCTTTTATTTTAACTTCATTTCCCAATTGCTACTGCTTCGTAGAAAGAAAGACATTTTCAATATTGAACTATTCCTTCTTCATTGTATACATTCTCCTTACTTTATCTTACCTGAATTTCACTGAATATAATATCCAGATTGATCGTGAATAGAAATCTTTCTATAATTCACCATTAACTATTATGGTAAGTATAATATAATACACATATATGTATATACATATAATCAGTTTAAAGCAGTTCTCTGTTTCTAGTATGTTAAAAGTTATCATATTATATATTATTATTAAAAAGTTTTTAATTTTATCAAATTATTTTCTTAGATCTATTTAGGTGATTATATAATTTTCTCCTTTGTTTTATTAAGGTAATGAATTAAATCAATTGATTTTCTAATGTTAAAACATCTTTACATCATTACACTAAATCCTAAGTGATTGTGATGTATTAGTATTTTTATATATCACTTACTTCTATTTACTAATTTTTTTAGCATTCTTTAAGATTATTGCAAATCATGGTTCAGAATCAGGGCCTTACCTACATGTACCATTTTTTTTTTTTTAAAGACTAGTAAGAGAGGTGTTTGGGTGAGTCAGTTGGTTAAGTGTTGGACTCCTGATTTCAGCTTAGGTCATGAACTTTGGGTGCTGTGATTAAGTCCTACATCAGGGTATCCCCTAAATGTGAAGCCTGCTTGAGATTTTCTCTCTTTCTCCTTGTCTCTCCCCTGACTCATTCACTCTCTCTCTCTTTCAAAAAAAAAAAAAAATATATATATATATATATTTTTTTTTAAAGACTAGAGAGAAAATGAATATATCAAATATGCATTATATCCCTCTCTCTTCAGAACTACATACCATCCTTTGTTCCTTATTTCTGTTCATTGCATTATAAACTTTACAGTTATTTAAGTCTACATCAAAAGCTTTTTTTACATAAATTACTTCCTCTAGTATAGCTTTAGATTTACAGAAACATTGTGAAGATACTATAGAGAATTCCCATATATGCCACAGCCAGTTTCCCCATTGTTGACATCTTATACTAGTATGGTATATTTGTCACAACTAGTGAACTATTTTAATACATTATTGTTAACTAAAATTTACACTTATTTTTAAAAGATTTATTTATTGTTTTTAAGATTTATTTATTTTAGAAAGAAGAAAGGGAGTGGGAGGGACAGAGGGAGAGAGAGAGAGAGAGAGCAAATCTTCAAGCAAACTCCCTGCTGAGCCTAAAGCCTGAAGGGGGCCTCAATCCTGGGACCCTGAGATCATACACTGAACCAAAATCAAGAGTTAACTGACTCTTAACTGACTGAATCACCAGGCACCCCTAAAGTTTACACTTTATTCAGATTTCCTTTGTTTTTTACTCAGTCTTATTTATTTATTTATTTATTTATTTATTTATTTATTTATTTATTTTTTATGTACAGCCCCTTTCATCTTTACTCTTAGTCTCCACTAATTCTCAAAATTACTTAGGCCAGCACATTTTTCTCCCCACAATCTCCAGTGAGGATATTTCATTCACTGGTCATATACTCAGATACTTTTGTCACAGTCTGCATTCAATTCTTGTATCTGACTGTCTAAATACACTTGTTTAATTTGCATACATTGGGGTTCACTGTACTGTAGATTTCTATAAATTTTGACAAACTCATGGCAACATTTATCCATTACAATGTTGTACAGAATAAATTCACCATCCTTAAAATCCCCTTTGCTTTACCTATTCAAGAACCCAAACCCTCACAATCACTGACCTGACACCATTTCTATAGTTTCATATTTTCCAAAATATCATATAAATGGAATCATATAATAAGTAGCTGGCTTCTTTCATCTATGCAATTTCATATAGCAATATGTATTTAAGAATCATTCAGGTGCTTGTGTGATTGATAGTTCATTCCTTTTTATTACTGAATGTATTCCATTGTATCAATCTACTACAATTTTTATATCCATTTTCTTACTGAAAGACATCTTGGTTGTTTCCGGTGTTTGGAAATTATGAATAAAACTACTGTAAACATTAACATGAAGATTTGGTATGGTCATAAATTTTCAGATCAATTGGGTAAATAACTAGGAGCATGATTGCTAGATCATATGGTAAGATTATTTTTAGCTTTGTAAGAAATTACAAATATATCTTACAAAGTAGCTACACTATTTTGCATTCTTATAAGCAATGAATAAAAATTGCCATTGTTCGATATCCTCACCAGCAACTGTTATTAGTAGGGGACTTTAACACACCACTCAGAGCAATGGACAGATCATATAAGCAGAAGATCAACAAGGAAACAAGAGCTTTGAATGACACACTGGACCAGATGGACTTCACAGATACATTCAGAGCATTTTAACCTAAAGCAACAGAATACACATTTTTCGGGATTGCACACAGAACACTCTCCAAAATAGATCACATACTGGATCACAAATTAAGTTTCAACTGATACCAAGAGATTGGGATCATTCCCCATATATTCTCAGACAACAATGCTTTAAAACTTGAACTTAATTCCAAGAGAAAATTTGGGAAGAACACAAATACATGGAGGTTAAGGAGCATACTACTAAAGAATGAATAGATCAACCAGGAAATTAAATAAGAATTTGAAAAACTTATGGATACAAATGAAAATGAAAACACAACAGCTCAGGATCTTTGGGATGAAGCAAAGGTGGCCCTAAAAGGGACGTGAATATCAATACCAGAATTTTTCAAGAAACAAGAAAAGTCTCAAATACACAAGTTAATTTTACATCCAAAGGAGTTGGAAAAGTAACAGCAAATAAAGCCTAAATGCAGCAGGAGAAGAGAAATGGTAAAGATTAGAGCAGAAATCAATGAAATAGAAACTAAAAGAATAGTAGAACAGATCAACATAACTAGGAGCTGGTTCTTTGAAAGAATTAATAAGATCTATAAACCCCTATCCAGACTTATCAAAAAGAAAAGATAAAGGACCCAAATAAGTAAAATTTGAGTGAAAGAGGAGAGATCACAACCAACACCAAAGAAATACAAACAATTATAAGAACATATTATGAACAACTATATGCCAACAAATTAGGCAATCTGAAAGAAATGGATGCATTCCTAGAAAAATAAACTACCAAAACTGAAACAAGAAGAAATAAAAAACCTGAACAGACCCATAACCAGCAACGAAATTGAAGCAGTAATCAAAAATCACCCAAAAGCAAGAGTTCAGGGCTAGATGGCTTCCCAGGAAATTCTATCAAATTTTTTTTTTTTTTCAAAGAGAAGGGTTTAGGTTTGGTTTTGTTTGTTTGTTTGTTTGTTTGTTTGTTTTTAAGATTTATTTGACACAGAGAGAGAGAGAGGGAGAAAGAGAGAGAGCACAAGCAGGAGGAGTGGTAGGCAAAGGGAGAAAGAGAAGCAGGCACCCCACAGAGCAGGAAGCCCAATGTAGGGCTTGATCCCAGGACCCTGGGTCAATGGCCTGAACTGAAGGCAGTTGTTTAACTGACTCAGCCACCTAGGTACCACTCTTTCAACCATTTTTTTTTAAGATTTTATTTATTTATTTTCCAGAAAGAGAGAGAGAGAAAGCACTCAAGCAAGAAGAGAGGTAGGCAGAGGCGGAGAGAGAAGCAGGTTCCCTGCTGAGCAAGGAACCTGATGCGGGACTCGATCCCAGGATCCCGGGATCATGACCTGAGCCACCCAGCCATCCCTCTTTCAACCATTTTAAGAAGAATTAATACCTATTCTTCCAAAGTTCTCCAAAATAGAAATGGAAGGAAAACTTCCTTATTTTATGAGGCTAGATTTACCTTGATCTCAAAACCAAAGACCGCAACAAAAAGAATTACAGACCAATATCCCTGATGAACATGGATGCCAAAATTTTCACCAAGATACTAGCCAATAGGATCCAACAGTACATTAAAAGTATTATTCTCTGTCACCAAATGGGATTTATTCCTGGGCTGCAAGAGTGGTTCAACATTCACAAATCAATCAATGTGATACAACACATTAATAAAAGAGAGGACAAGAAACATATGATCCCCGCAAGTGATGCAGAAAAAGCACTTGACAAAACACAGCATCCTTTCTTGATTAAAACTCTCCGCACTGTAGGGATAGAGGAACATACCTCAATATCATAAAAGCCATATACAAAAAGCCCAAGGCAAATATCATTCTCAGTGGGGAAAAACTGAGAACTTTTACCCTAAGGTCAGGAACATGACAGGAATGTCCACTCTCACCACTGTTGTTCAACATACTACTAGAAGTCCTAGCCTCAATAATTGGAAAACAAAAAGAAATAAAAGGCACCTGAATTGGCAAAAAAAGAAGTCAAACTCTCAGTCTTCACAGATGACAGAATACTCTGTGTGGAAAACCCAAAAGACTCCACCCCAAAATTATTAGATTTCGTAAAGGAATTCAGCAAAGTGGCAGGATATAAAATTAATGCACAGAAATCAATTGTGTTTCTATACACTAACAATGAGACAGAAAAAAGAGAGATTAAGGAATCCATCCCATTTACAATAGCATTAAAAACCATAAGATTCCTAGGAATAAAATTAAACAAAGAGGTAAAGGATCTGTACTTGGAAAACTATAGAACATTTATGAAAGAAATTGAGAAGACACAAGGAAATGGAAAAAATGTTCCATACTCATGGATTGGAAAAACAAATATTGTGAAAATGTCTATGCTACCCAGAGCAATCTACATATTCAATGCACTCACTATCAAAACGCTATCAAGGGGCGCCTGGGTGGCTCAGTGGGTTAAAGCCTCTGCCTTCAGCTCGGGTCATGATCCCAGAATCCTGGGATCGAGCCCCACATCGGGCTCTCTGCTCAGCAGAGAGCCTGCTTCCTCCCCTCACTCTCTCTCTCTCTGCCCACTTGTGATCTCTGTCAAATAAATAAATAAAATCTTAAAAATAAAAGCTATCAATATTTTTCACAGACCTGGAACAAATAAGCCTAAAATTTGTATGGAACTAGAAAAGACACTGAATATCCAGAGTAATGTTGAAAAGGAAAACCAAAACTTGTGGCATCACTATGCCAGACTTCAAGCTCTATTACAAAGCTGTCATCATCAATACTGTATGTACTGGCACAAAAATAGACATATAGATCAATGGAACAAAATAGAGAACCTGGAAATGGACCTTCAATGCTATGATCAACTAATCTGTGACAAACCAGGAAAGAATGTCCAATGGAAAAAAGTCTCTTCAACAAATGGTGTTGGGAAAATTGAGCATCCACATAAAGAAGAATAAAACTGGACCATTTTTTTTTTATACCACATACAAGAACAGACTCAAAATGGATGAAAGACCTAAAAGAGACAGGAATTCAACAAAATCCTAGAGGGAACACAGGAAGGAACATCTTTGACCTTGTCTGTAGCAACTTCTTGCTAGACACATCTTCAAAGGGAAGGGAAACAAAAATAAAAATGAACTATTAGGACTTCACAGGGAACAAAATATTTAGCACAGAAACGGAAATCATCCACAAAATCAAAAGACAACAAACAGAATGGGAGAAGGTATTTGCAAATGTCTTACCAGATAAAGATAAAGGGCTAGTATCCAATATCTATAAAGAACTTATCAAACTCACCCCCCCCCGCAAAAAAAAACCCAGTCAAGAAACAGGCAGAAGACATAAACAGACATTTCTCCAAAGAAGACATACAAATGGCCAACAGAAATATGAAAAAATGCTCAACTTCATTCAGCACCAGGGGAAATACAAATCAAAACCACAATGTGATACCACCTCACCAATCAGAATGACTAAAATCAACAAGTCAGGAAAAAGCAAATGTTGGCAAGGAAGCAGAGAAGGGAACCCTCTTACATTGTTGGTGGGAATGTTAACTCGTTTAGCCACTCTGGAAAACGATACAGAGGTTCCTCAAAAAGTTGAAAATAGAGCTAACCTATAACCCAGCAATGGCACTACTGGGTATTTACCCTAAAGATACAAATGTAATGATCTGAAGGGGCACCTGCACTCCAATGTTTATAGCAGCAATGTCCCCAATAGCGAAACTATGGAAAAAGCCCAGGAGTCCATCAACAGATGAATGGATAAAGAAGAGGTGGTATATTTACACAATGGAATATTACACAGCCATAAAAATGGTGAAATCTTCACAGTGCAATGACGTGGATAGAACTAGAGGGTTTTATACTAAGCAAAAAAGTCGATCAGAGAAAGATAATTATCATATGGTTTCATTCATATGTGGAATTTAAAAAGCAGAATGGAGGATCATAGCGGAAGGGAGGGAAAAATAAAATAAGACAAAATCAGAGATGGAGACAAACCACAAAAGACTCTTAACAATAGGAAACAGACTGAGGGTTGCTGGCAGGGCAGTAGGTGCATTAAGGAGTGCAAGTGATGTAATGAGCACTGGGTGTTAAACACAATTGAAGAATAACTGAACTCTACATCTGAAACTAATGGTATGTTAATTATTTGAATTTAATTAATTGAATTTAAATAAAATAAGATTAAAAAATCACAAAACATTTTAACCATTCTAATAGGAATGTAGTGGTATCTCACTGTTTCATCTGTCTAATATTCTCAATATCATTTGTCATTAGACAAGTTGTCATTAGACAAATGATATTGAGAATACTCTCATATTCCTATTTGCCATCTTTATATCTTCTTTAGTGAAGTGTCCAGATCTTTTGCATATTTTTTCCTTTTGCACATTTTTAACAGAGTTGTTTTTTCTCGTTATGTTTTAAGTGTTCTTTTTACATTGTGGACACAAGTTCTTCATCTGATATGTGATTTGGAAATATTTTCTCCAAATTCATAACTTATATTTCACTCTTTTAACATTTTCTTTTGCAGAGAAAAAGTTTTTAATTAGAATAGTCCAATTTCTTTTTCTTTTTCTTTCATGGATTGTATTTTTAATGTTATATCTAAAAACTTCACCAGACTGAAGAACATGTATATTTTTTCCTATATCTTCTAAGAGTTTTACAGTTTTGCATTTTACATAGCATTCTACATTCTATTTTGAACTAATATTTGTGTGAGTTGTTAAGTTCTGTGTCTAGGTCATTTTTTTGCACATGGACATCTAACTTCTCTGGCACCATTTGTTGGAAAGACAATTCATTCTCCATTCAAATGTCTTTGTCAAAAATCAGTTGGCTATTTTTGTCTATTCCTGAAATCATTATTTTGTTCCATTTATCTACGTGCCTCTTTTTTCTCCACTATCAACTGGTCTTGAGTATTGTAACTTTACAGTAACTCTTCAATTTGCATACTATAAATATTCTAACTTTGTTTTACTCTAGTTGGAAATTTCATGTCCTTTGTCTTTCCATAAAAATTCTAGAATTGCTTTCTCAATATCTATAAAATAGCTGGCTGAAATTTTGGTTAGGATTGTATTGAATCTATAGCTCTAATTGGGAAGAATTGATATCTTTTATCCATGTAGTATTTAGTATTATGTTTAATTTTCAAATATTTGGTGATGTTCTAATTATCTTTCTCTGTTTGGTTTCTAGTTATTCCCATTGGTCTGAAGACATACTGTGTGTGTGTGTGTGTGTGTGTGTGTGTGTGTGTGTGTGTGTGTGTGTATTTTAATTTGTTATTGTTTTATGGTACAGAATTCAGTCTGCCTTTAAGGATATTCCATATGAGCTTAAGAAGAATGCATATTCTACAATACTTTGATAGATTACTCTTTATTATCAATTAGTTCAAGTAGACTGGTAGTGCTGTTAAGATCATGTATATTCTTACTGATTTTTGTCTGCTTGATGTATCAGTTATAGCAAAGGGGTTATTAAAGTCTCCAACTATTGTGATGGCTTTGCCTATTTTTTTTTTATCAGTTTTTCCTCTCATATAATAGGTTCTGTTATTATGTCACAGAAGTTTAGGAATGTTGTGTCTTCTTGCAAAATAATACTTTAATCACTATGTAATGCCCCTCTTTGTGACTAAAATTCTTCCTTGTTATGAACTCTGCTTTTCTGAAATTGATGTAGTTATTCCATTTTTCTTTAGTTTAGTATTAGCATGTTGTATTTTTCCCCATCCCTTACTTTTAACCAATTCGGGTGTTTATATTTAAAGTTTTCTTTAAATATAAGGAATTTCTATAGTTGGATCTCTACAGTTGTGTCTTTTTTTATTACTCCCTGTAAAAGCCTTGTCATCTATTTGGTATATTTGACTATTACTGTTTAAAGTAAATGTTGATTTAGCTGGATTAATCCCTCTATTCTTCATAACTGTATTTTGTTTATTATAGTTGTTCTTTTTTTTCCCTTTCTTTCTTCCTTCTCTGATTTTAATTGAAAATTTTATGTGATTCTTTTTTCCTTTTTTAGCATATTACTTGTACTTCTTTAAATTTTTTTTAACTGGTAACCACAGTGTTTATTATATTAATCTTAAAATAAGCTAAGTCCAGGGAGGCCCAGGTGTCTCAGTCAGCTAAGCGTCTGCCTTCGACTCAGGTCATGATCTCAGGATCCTAGGATGGAGCCCTGCATTGGGCTCCCCATTCAGTGAGAGTCTACATCTACTCTACATCTACCTCTCCTTCTGACCCTCACCCCTGCTCATGATTTCTCTCTCAGATAAATAAATAAATATGAAAATAAATAAATCTTAAAAAATAATCTTAAGTCCACCATCAAATACCACTATAACACTTCATATATAATGCAGATACCTTAAAACCAAGTATTTCCAATTCCTCTCTCCCATCCCTTGTCACATCGCTGCAGTGCATTTCAGGTAACCATAAGATATAATCATCCATTACACTGGCACTTTAAACCTTAAACAAATAGTTACACTTCAGATCAACTAATGATAATAAAAATATTTTAATTCATCATTTCCTTTTTTAATGATCTTTCTTTGTGTAGATACCTGATGTGTCATTCTACCTGTCATTTTCAGGTAGAAACCTGAAAAAATTATTTTAACATTTCTTGTAGGGCCAGACTTCTGAAAATGAATTTCCTCAATTTTTGTTTATGTGAAAGAGTATTTCTCTTTCACTTTTGACAGATAATTTCACTGTTTGTAGCATTATAAGTTTGTGGGATTTTCTTTTTCATTAATTTTGGGAAATCCTCACCCCTTATTACTTCAATATTCTGCTTCACTCTCTCTTCTACTAGTACTCAAATTGCTCATAACTTACATCTTTAGAAATTGTCCCAGAGTTTTTAAATGTTCTCTTCTATGTTTTTTCCCCTTTGCATTTCAATTTGAGTAGTTTCTATTGTCCTATATTTAAATTCACTAATTATTTTCTCAGCTATGTCCAGTCTACTGGTGAGACCATCAAAAGCATTCTTGCATGCTGTCTACTATTTTAGTTATTATTCTTAATATGTTAGTTACAGTTATTTTAAATTCTTGTCTCATAATTTTAATATATGTATCATTCCTAAGTCTGTCTCTTAGATTTTGTCTCTTCAGAGACAAATGTTTGTCTCTTCAGAGTATGTTTTGTTTTGTTTTGTTCATGTTTTTGGCATACCTTCTATTTTTCTGCTTTGTTTGCTTGTTTGTATGTTTGTTTTTGAAAACCAAACAAGCAAATAAATCTTTAGTGAGAGACTATGGTAATCTGGTTAAGAGCAGAGTTTTATGTTTGCAACTACAACTATCAGATGCTTCAGATTCCTGGTGTATCCTTATTTTGTCTCCCTTGTTGACTTCAAGTTCCCTATGCACTTGCCTCTGAGATTGTATCTGGCAGGTCTTTCAGCTATAATCACTATTATTATATTTACAGCCTTGTTGATATAGTGGTAGGCTTGGGGAATGGGGAGAAGTCTTAATCTTCCAATTAATTTTCAGCTTTTAATAAGCCTATGCCTCCAGGCTGTAGCCTTCCTAAGTGTTTCTGAGTCTCCTACACAGAACACCACCAACACTTTCTTTGGCTTCAGTGTCCCCAGTCTGTTTCCTTGAAGGCCTTTTCCTTCTGACTCTACCTCTGACACCACACTTCGGTGAGACAGGAAAGCTGAAGGAAGCTGAATGGGAAGGAATTCCCTTTCCTCAGATAGAATAAGTCTCAGTATGGACCTCTGGTGACATCCTCTCCCTTGAACTGAAGGTCTTTGTAAAAGAGAAGCCCTGAGTGTGTTTTACTGTGGCTACTCTTCCCTTGCCCCACCAGAGTAATGGGGAAATTTGGGATATTCACCGTGAGAACCTGGAATCTGTTTTGCAGCTTTCAGAGAGAAGGTCCACAACAGCAGATGCCACTCCCAAGGACTGTGGCTTCCAGGAGTTTCTCAGTCTAGGGCCCAAGAATGGAGCTAATTAATATTATTTCTCAAACTCTTACTGTGTTGAAACTGTCTACTGAGAAGATACTTCCTCTCCATTTCCCACCCCAGAAAGTGACCTGTCTGTTACTTAGAGAAGATGCCTATTATCCTCCGCCACTCATCGTCAATCTTCATCCAACATTCCAAAAAGAATTTTAAAACATTTTCCTAAACTCATATACTAGAGAATCAGCTACACTAGAGAACTAAACTAAGAACTACAAAAGATCTAGGAAGCATATGACTGTGCCTGTCACAAAGATGGAAATAATGAAGATCCCAGTCCCTCCTACTCTCCTTCCAAAAATGCCCACAAGCCTGCTCCATTAGTTTACCTCCATCCAAAATTTCTCAGTATAAATGGGAATGCTGCCCAACAGTCCCCTAACTCCCCCAAACTGATTACTAAAAAGGAAAAAGAGAAAGCAGGACTCAGAAAGGAAAGCCCTTACTCCAAATAAATAAATCTCATAAAAAAGTTATTAAACTACTTCCACACAAAGGTGTACAAAGATGTTTGTAATTTTAAGGCACTCAGGAGCTGAAAGAGTTGAGAGGTTCTCCTGGGGACTGTGTAGTCTTTCTCTTCTCCTTGTATGTAGAATATTAATAGGGAAGACAGTGCCTTACTTTAAAATTTTGAATCAGTGGTTTTATTTCCAAAATTATATATCTAAAGGATGAGGATATTATACATCTTTTTTACATAAATGTTAGTAAGCTCTTCATACCATTCTGAGCTTTGTTCTTTTTTGTAATATGACTGTATCATGGAGATTTTCCCACAACATTATATATAGATCTGTGTTATTATGTGGGAGTACAGTATTATACTGTTCATTTGTAGCATGGCTGATCTAATTTGTCCTCTACAAATGGACATTTAGGGGATTTTTTTATACTTTGTTATGGTAATTATTGCCGAAGAATATGCAAATACTGCATGTGAAAATGTCTGTAGGACAATTGCTAAGTCAAATTCTCATTTATGTTTGACCAAACTTTACCCCTTTTTTGATTGGAGGCATCAGAACTACAGAAGAAAAAAAAACTTGATTTTAGAAAAACCCAACTGTTATCATCATTAAAGAAGCCTTAGCATTCTAGGACATAAGAAAGCCCTCATATGTTGAACAGCATTCAAAATTAAATTAGATACCTAACAAATCAGTCTTTTAAAATAAAAACTGGTCTTTGAAATCATGCTTGATTTTATTTGGATCCTAGTTTTTAAACTAAAGGAAATTTTAGTTAATTATTTATTTTTTGATTTGCTATTATTATAAATCCACTCCTTAAAATTTTTCAAATAGATTGTATTTTACATGTGTTGGCTTTTTAAAGCTTCTCTTGTCAACATTTGTCAGTGTCCTATCATTCTGATACCTATATTAAATTGTTCCTTTGGTTTACATGAAGATGGCTTGGTCATCCAGAAAATTTACCTCAGGAAGTTGTAAAACCCTGATCATGTTTCAGTTATTAGGAATTCCAAATTGAAAATTAATCTTCCTCAGACTTTTAAGAAGTTCCTCCTATCATGGAAATAAATTTGAAATCAACTTTTTTTTCATGTCCACCTGCCATCTTTATAAAAGTCAAAACCATATGTGCTTAGTCTTTGAAGTACAATATTGTCCTCTAATGATATCTTTCATATAAAAGCATTATTCCACTCGCTCTAACTTCCTGTTGCCCAACTAGAGCCAAATTCAGTAGAAGAATGACAAATGTATGTGCAGATGAGTGATGCCTGGGTAACAAATGACCACAGCCTATGAAGTTACGAACACGAAAAATGTCAACAGAAATTGCCCAGATAAAATGGCATACAAAATGAACCAATATATGTTGAATATTTAGAGAAAATTTCTGGTTTGAATTACAAAATCAATTTTTCTTAGATGAAATGTTTCTTGGAACAGAGGATCTATTGTTTATTTGTTTAAAATATATGCCATAGCCTTTTACAAAGTAATTGTGATTAATGTGCACAGATTCACTTATTTTGTACAGTAAATGAAACCATTTTTGTAAGTAAAATACAGGCTTCTCTATATTATCTATTTTTTAACTGAACAAATACAAATTCTAGTTCTCCAATCATGAAGTTTTAACCATCATATCATTCCTAAAACCTTTGTGTTAAGTGAATTTTTATCTCATCTTAGCTCATAGATATCAGAAGTAGAAAGCTTTTATTCTACTAATATCAGATAATGGACTATTTGCCACACAGAGTAGAGTCCTACAGAGCATAAGATGGGCTCCAGTCTTCAGAAAAAAAGAAAAAAAACTTGGTCAAATAAAAAGGAGGCCATTTTGAGGGATAAATGATATAGCTCTTGGATAGTTAAATGAAAAAAACAGATGGAAAAGAAAATCAAAAGGAGAGCTTTTCCATTTTTCAATCACACATCACAAAGGTAAGCCCAGAATGTTTTAAAGCCTATCAGTTATGGTGCCTCATTTTCTGCATACCAACCATTATAATCTTGTCATTCCTAAATCCTGGAAACATTTTTGAAAGACTGAAATGTGCAATTTTCTTGTGTGTTCATTATTCACAGTGTGTCCGAAGTATTGCATCTGTCCTTAAACAAAGCTTCATATATAAAATATGTTTTGACAAGCTCCCCCAAATATTCTTTGGGTTCAAAATTTCTTAAGAAGCCAGATTCTTCTGTAAGAAAATTCCTTCTTGAAAATTTTTGAAAAATCTATGTAATAAGCCTCAAGTGGAAAAAGTCTGGTCTAAAATCTCAGCCAGAGTGCCAAAGTGCATTGGTGTTGCACAGATAGGTAAAAGTTTGAGCCAAGAAGCTGCAGAGGGGCCATATCTAGAATAGATGGAATAGGGTAGCAGTCTCCACCCAGTAACAAGATCCATCATTTAGGTCTCCTTGACAGGAACTTCAGTAGAACTGAGTCTGATGGTGCATCACTCTCTTGCCCCAGAAGGCACAATGGAGAATCACATTCACACTTGCTGCTCCATTGCAGCATACAGAGCATAACCCACCAACATGGTCTTCTATGATGACATCTACTTTCAGCAACCCAAGTAAGATGTGCGCCTGTAGAGGTGCTGGAGAAATTTGTATTCCTGGCCTTTAATGGGAGCAGCCTGAAGTCCAAAGAACAGCTGGTTGGAATGCAGAGTGGTGAGTGATGGAGAGGCTGAGAATCATGAGAAGAAGCCCCATGCAAAATTTATCAAATATTTTTATGGTTGTCAAACAAGAGCACTCTTCTGAAAAGACACAGGCATTCTACAAATTAGAATTTCATCATATGGCATGAGTATGTAGACTAGATTCAAAATTAATTCAAATTTCAAAATTTAACATTATAATTGAACATTAACTTTATATATATATATAGCATTAACATTATAATTGAACATTATAATTGAATATAATTAACATTGAATTTAACATTATAATTCTTTAAGAAATGCAAATTAAAACCATAGTGAGGTATTATTTCACAGTCACCAAAATGGCTAAAATTTTTAATATCAAGATATTATCAATAATATCAAGAACTGGTAAGGATATGGAGCAGCTTTATCTCTTATTCATGCTGGCAGGAATGTGAAATGGTACAGCCACTATGGAAGACTATTTAATAGCTTCCTTTTTTAAAAAGTTAAATCTACACCTATCATATAGCCAGATTTTCTAGTGTTAGTAATAGATTTTCTAGTGTTTCTATCTACTAAAGAGAAATGGAAACATATAGCCAGATTTTCTATGTTAGTGATAGATTTTCTAGTGTTTCTATCTATTAAAGAGAAATTGAAACATATATCCACACAAAGTCTTATACACAGAGACACCTGGGTCTCTCAGTCAGTTAATCATCCAACCCTTGATTTCGGCTCAGGTCATGATACCAGCATTGTGAGATTAAGCTCACAAGGGGTTCTGTGCTGGACGTGGAACTTGGTTCCAAGATTTTCTCCCTCTCCGTCTAACCTCTGCCTCTCCCCCCAGTGTCTGCACTATCTCTTTCTCTGTTCCTCAAAAAAAACAAAACAAAACAAAAAACTTATACACAGATATTCATAACAGCTTCAATCAGAACAGCCCCAAAGTGGAGGCAAACCAAATGGTGCTGACAGGGGAATTAAAAAAAAAAAAAAAAAAAGTACAATATGATAAAAAAACTACTCAGTGATAAAAAGGAGTAAACTACTGAAAAATGCAACATGAATGAATTTCAAAACAATATATTGAATGAAAGATCCAGACCAAAATAATACATTCAATAGGATTCCATTCATGTAAAATGCAAATTAATCTGTAGTGACAAAATGCAGATCAGTAGTTGCCTCTGGCCTGGAGCAAAGGAAAAGATGAATTGAAAAGGGGCACAAGGACTCTTTGAAGATGAAGGAAATATGCCATATCTTGGCCATGGGGAGGTCCATTGATATGTACAACTGTCAAAATTCATAAAATGTTATACTTGAAACTGATGCAATTAATATACATGTTATTCTTCAATAATGATTAGAAAAAATTAAAAAAAATTTTAACTTCGTGAATAAAATAAAAATGTTTGCTTATATATGATATAAATTGTTATACATTTTAATATGTATAATTATTTAATTTTTTATTCTATTCTTATTGAGAAAAATACATATTCTATAGTTACCACTAAGAATTTGGAGATCACATAAAACATCTCTATTCAAAATTATAAATAATCATCTCAAACATAAAACCCGATATAAAACAAACAATTATGTAGATGAGAATTCTTATTTCTCATTTTAAAACTTGAAAATATTTTACTTGAATGCAGAGTGCAAATTCAATATTTGTTATGTCTGTTAATACTTTGTATTTCTCTTAAAATTATATAATAAAAAGAAAACTTTTTTTCAATAAACCTTTTAGAAATATCCTAACTTAACCTCCTTTATAATTCTCATTTCCTATATGTGCCATGAGGGGATAACATTGTGATGTTCCCCTGCCTAGTCTGGCAAATCAATCAGATACTACAAACCTGCCCTAATGTTCCAGGAGCTTGGAAAAGGAGTATAAAAGGAATGGAGCCCATGTCCTCTATGTCTCCACATTTAAAAGTTATAAGTCATGCTAACAACCTATGATGTATCTTCCTCCTTTGACAGATATACTTTAAACAAAATGAAAAATAGGTATAAAGATATTTCTTTTTGTATGACTGAAAGTCACAAATATATCAGTGATAACTAAATTATTACTACATATGTTTGGGATTTCTGTTGATGAACAAATGATGTCAATATATTGTAAAAATAAAATCATATTCAGCTTATGAATTATTATATTTTATTTAATATTTATTTTTGCTTCATTTCAGCACGATCTTTATTTTGTTATAATTAAGATTTTTACTCAGTTTTTATTCTATAGGTTTTAATGATCCAAAGGATTTATGTACATAATGTAATAGGATTTAATGCATATGAAAGCTTAATATATTTGTATTTAAAATGTAAGTTAAAATTAATTTAAAAACTAAAAAATGATGTTTATGTTTTTAAAAGCAAATGTGAGCATTGCAAATTGCTTTTATTTTTATAAAATATTTAATAAAATAAACATTAAAGAATAATCATTTAGTTTTCACTTATTTAACTTCTAAAGATTTTTGGTATTTAATACTTACATATTTTGCCCGTTAATTTATAGAATCTTTCATATATTTTGCCAGTAATATCCAGTTGATTAATGATGGTGTTGTGCTCAGTTATGTTCTAACTGATTTTCTGCCTGCTGGATCTGTCCATTTCTCATAGAGGGATGTTGAAGTCTCCAACTATAATGGTGGATTCATCTATTTATCTTTGAAGTACTATCAATTTTTTCTGCATGTATTTGGGGCTCTGTTGTTAGGAACATACACATTAATGGTTGTCATATCTTCTTAAGGAATTGATCCCATTATTATCATTTAATGCCCCTCTTTATCCTTGATAATTTTCCTTGCTTTGAAGTCTTCTCTGTCCAGGACTGACATAACTCCATCTTTCTTTTGATTAGTATTAGTATGGTATATCTTTCTCCACTCCTTTATTTCTAACCAAATGTATCTTTATATTTAAGGGGGTTTCTTGTAGAAAACACATAGCTGTGTATACATTTTGATCCACTCTGATGATACATGTATTTTAATTGGTGTTTTTAGACCACTGGTATTTAAAGTTATTATACATATGATTAAATTAACATGTACCATATCAGTTGCTATTTTCTATTTGTTGCCCTGCTCTTTATTCCTATTTTGTCTTCTATTCTTTTTCTGCCTTTTGTGGTTTTAACTAAGAATTTTATATTATTCTATTTTCTTTCCTTCCTTAGCTTGTTGATTATATTTATTTCTTTCAGTGGTTGCCTTAGACTTTGAAGTATACATTTATAGTTAATATAAGTGCACTTTCAAAAACATAGTTCAATTTAAAGGGAGTAAAATTTATAATTAGAACAGTAACATTTCTGTAATAATATTTTTACAAGTTTGAGAATAGAGTGATAGATACCAAATTTGAGAAATGTATGTGAGTTCAAGTTGGTTTTATCAATAGTCCTCTAAATAATTGTACCTCTACCATATGAATAGGAAGATGATGTTATGAGATAATTAATACAAAGTTAGGGAAATAGGGTGTTCTGAAAGAGGATCAGCTAAAGAAATTTCAATTTTTAATGTGTGCTATATTTTTTAATTTAAAATGCTTATATTTACCACGTAAGGGAAGATTAGAATTCAAATAGTTTCATAAATTAAGATGTTTTATTATTATTGTGAAGTGTATTAGAATAGTTTCGTGGCTTAACTCTGAACAGAAACTATTCCATGTATTGATGGGGAGGATTTTGACATCCAAATTAGTATCCAACTGAGGGTCTCCAATGTGGGCTTCTATTTACCTGCTTTTCTTAGCACTTTAACTCCTTTTCTACCAATCTGTATTCAGTAATTTCATCAGTAACTGCCTTGCTACAGTTAATTTTTAGCTTTGGGGTTATTTGAGCCAAGTCTAGGTCAGAGCAAATGGAACATGCTTAATGAAGTAATATTCTACTTTGAATTTTGTATTTGTGGGAAAAATTTAGTTACATTTGCTCACAGATGTGTTACCTGGGTCTTAAAATAGTTTTTAAGTCCAGAATCCATTAAAAAAACAAAACAGTATGAAAATTGTCAATAATTTTGATATGCAACAGAAACACAAGTATTTGTATTAATAAATTTTGCAAAAGAAAACCATCTAAAAATGTTTTGACAACTATAAATAGCTATATTCACCTGGATGTTTCAACATTAGCTTAAAGTTAGTACAGTTACACCTGAAGTCACCACTTTCACATTATGGCCAGCTCTCTCTTCTGACAATTAATTGCCACACCATTCTAGTTGCTGGGAATTAAAAGTTGAAAGTAACATGTTATTCTTTCTAGTTTCCCTCAATTCCCAATAACTAAGATTTATAAGATTTCATAATAAGCCTGTTTATTTCCATTCACACTAGTTCCCATCTGGTCCCTTTCTACTACAGTTGTAGCCAAGCAGATGGGATTGTCACTACAACATGATTTCCTCCAGCAATTTTCAACCTCAGTTTCCTTATGGAAAGGGAAGCTTTAGAATTGCTCATTCCTGATAACATCCACAAAGAGTCTCACTTAATAGGTCTAGAGTGTGCCCTGGGATAAGGCTTTTTTTTTTTTTTTTTTGCAGTTGTATATATATATATATATATACACATATATACACACACACACACACACACACAAATAATCTTTTTTTTTTCAGTGGCATATAATGTATTATTTGTTTCAGGGGTATAGGTCTCTTGATTCATCAGTCTTACACAATTCACAGAGCTAACTGTAGCACATACCCTCCCCAATGTCCATCACCCAGCCACCCCATCCCTCCCACCCACCTCCACTCCAGCAACCCTCAGTTTATTTCCTGAGATTAAGATTCTCTTATGGTTTGTCTCCTTCTCTGGTTGGTCTTGTTTCATTTGGCACAAAACTTATTAAAGCTCCTTAGATGATTCTAATGTGTTGAGAACTATACCTTAATTCTATTTTTACCTGTACACAGGTAAAAAAACAATGAGTTTTCTTTGCTTTAAAGACCCTCGCTCCTCACCTCTGGCTTTCTGAATTTTGACCATTCTTGAAGACCATGCTTCAATTCTATCCACCACCTAATTGACACTCCATTTAGCACTTGTACCGAAGTTAGAGCATCAGTATGAATTTGCCTTATTTTTCCAGCAAGATTATGTATTCTTAAGGAACAACACCAAAATGTGAGCTTGTTATCCTCATCACAATGTCTAATATGGTAATAGTGATGATAATATGTCTAATAATACAGAGGAAAAAGTAAATATACACCACATGAAAGGAAAAAAAAGTACAAGATTATGGTAATATTTCTAAGCTTTATTGATTTCTAAATTATGTGTTCTTGCAGAAAGTGACTTATATTAAAAGCATTAGTACTAACTTGTACGGACTAGTACTAACATCTAAATATTAAGTATCTTGATCATTCTAATTATTTTTAATAACTATAAAATAAAATCCTTAACAAATAGAATTAATTTGTGTTTTGGCTACATCCTCAGCCCTTGATTTAACAGTGCATTTGGCAATTGTGTTTTTTTTTTCATCAAAGTAAATAAAAAGGAAGCTTTTAAGATCAAAGAGTACAAAATTTCAGAACCACTGATGAAAAGAAATATGTAAATGAATGCCTAGAAACAAAATTATGAGTCTCACTTTAGGGTGAAGTAAATTACTTAGAATTAAATGAAGATACACACACACACACACACGCACACGCACACACAGAGGAATATTACGCAGCCATCAAAAAATGAACTCTTCTCATTTGCAGTGATATGGATGGAACTAAAGGGTATTATGCTAAGTGAAATAAGTCAATCAGAGACAAATATCATATTATCTCACTGATATCCAGAATTTAAGAAACAAGGCCAAGGATCATAGGGGAAGAGAGGAAAGAAATGAAACAAGATGAAACCAGAGAGGGAGACAAACTATAAGAGAGTCTTAATCTAAGGAAACAAACTGAAGTTTGTTGGAGAGGAGGCAGGTAGGGGGAAGGGGTGGCTACATGGAGGACATTGGGGAAGGTATGTGCTGTGGTGAGTATTGGGTTTTGTGTCAGACTGATGAATCACAGATCTGTGCCCCTGAAACAATACATTATATGTTAATTTAAATTTTTTCGATTAGAAAAAGAATTAAATGAAGGACTTTTTATAACTGCTTACTCATATATATTTACATTTGCATGAACACAGCTCACACAAAGAATTTTTATTCCTTTCCTGTTGTCCATGTGATTTGTATACAGCACAAAAAATAAACAAATGGAATCTTGATATATATTTTTTCAAAAAAGTAACAACTTAAAAGCTCAATAATTTTTTATAAGAATATGTCAAATTTCACCTAAGTTATAGAAAAAAAAATCTGCACTTAATGCACATAAAACTCATTTTATTTAACTCTCAGATGAGGAATATTGACAAAATGTTTGAGATACAAATAACCACAGATAAGGAATAAATTAATTTATCTGCATATCTACATAGTCTCTAACCTATGTAATATAAAATATTTGCTGATACCTCAAACATTCATTTAATAAACAATTACTGAGATTTTATTTTATTTAAAGATTTTATTTATTTATTTGGCAGACAGAGATCACAAGTAGGCAGAGAGGCAGACAGAGAGAGAGAAGGGGAAGCAGGCTCCCTGTTGAGCAGAGAACCTGAAGTGGGGCTCGATTCCAGGACCCTGAGATCATGACCTGAGCCGAAGGCAGAGGCTTAACCCACTGAGCCACCCAACAGCCCCCAATTACTGAGATTTTAAAGTGTTTAACAAAGCATAGAACAAGATATTCCTGGATATACAATAGAACATAATCCCACTCTCCATGAATATAATATCTAGAAGGATAAATTATATAAAATCTGTATCCAAATATCTGTAATACAATAAATTGTGATAGGAGTCATAAGAAAGATTTGCTTAAATTATACAGTATTTCAAAGTTCAGAGAGATTGCTGTCAATCTCTTTTGTATCAGACAGCTGAGTCAAGAAACCTGGCCCCAATTCCTGATGTAATAGTAATCTAATATGCTTCATTTGAAAAGTAACAACTTCTCCCTTGTTCACGTCCCCATCTGTAAACTATTTTCCTCGATATGCTTCTATGTTTGGTATAAAGTTGTTATAATAAAAGCTTTGTCAGTTTTATTAATTATGGTGATGCTAGCTGCTGAAACAAATAAACCCCCAAATCATAGTGACTTACTCATTCACATGAAGTCCGAAAAGGATGTTCCTAAGTAGTGGAAGCCAATTCAGACATTTACCTGTCTTTCATTTCACTTCATTTCACATACGTCTCCTAAGGGTTATGCTGAGAGTGACCTCTGTTCCAAACAGCCAGAGGGAAAAGAGCTAGAGATTCACCTATGAAAGTTTCTTATGCCAGGTTCTTATGCCAGGCTTGCCAAGGTTCATCTTTTATGCATTAGCTAAAACTTAGTCACATGATAAAACCAAATTGCAAGAGAGACTTGGGAGTGAACAACAAGCTACTATTTTGATTACATTTATGAGTCCAATAAGAGCATGGAATCTTATAAAGATTCCAAAATTTTTCTTGACACTGAATGCTTGCTTTATAGAACTGAGCTTTTGATTATTAGCATATCTATTGTTATCCCCACTTCCCAAATTGTTCTAGGACAAAAACAATGTCCATAGGAAGCATTACTACTCTTACTATTCTGTGAATATAACCAGTTTTCCAGACTCCTGATTTGAGTATTTATTAGAGATGCCCTACTCTCCCTCATTTTTCAATGTCACCTGCATCTTTCCTAGCCAGTTACTCAAACACCTGGTGAGTACCTTTGTGCTGACTTAACTTTTTTGACACAGAAGTTTCAAAGAACTTTAATGACTGTTCATGAACTTCATTAGTTAGCTGTGGCCTGGGCCTAGTTAAAATGCATTTGAATCTAATCCTGCTGGTCTTTAAAATCCAGATACATGTTCAGTTACTCCCCTGAAGAGTTACTCCGCCAGTTGCAAAACAGAGTGAATTGACAATGACATTCACTTCTAGGAAATTAGCCTCCAAATTTTTTTTTTTTTTAGATTTTATTTATTTATTTGACAGACAGAGATCACAGGTAGGCAGAGAGGCAGGCAGAGAGAGGAAGGGAAGCGGGCTCCCCGCTGAGCAGAGAGCCCGACGTGGGGCTCGATCCCAGAACCCTGGGATCATGACCTGAGCCGAAGACAGAGGCTTTAACCCACTGAGCCACCCAGGCGCCCCTAGCCTCCAAATTTTTTAACGTAATGCTACCAGATTCCCACTTCACAGAACTTGGGGGGAAATGTATTGAGAACTGCCTACCTATTTTGACCAATATACAAAACTTACTCTCATATATGACCTTCTTCTGTATATATGTAGGTTTTCCAGTTGGTTTCCAGTTATTACTTGAACGATTAGCAGTTTGACATGAAAATTTCGACAAATGCCCTTTGCAACTGGATCATCCTTTACTGTGTGTACGAAATACTGAATTCAAAAGTATTTTGTCAATTAGACTTAAATTATTTCTACATATTCACTAGTAGGATAACTCTGAAAGCAAATATCTCTTAATCCAATCAGCTGTGGCCCTTGTAAATGGTGGGAAGATCAAAGTGAATCAGATGTCTGTGTCTTTGTAGAACATAAGTACCACAGCTGATCTGTTAGATCAAAAGAATGTTTTCACCTCACTTCTGCATTTCTACATGTAGACATAGTTTCACTTATGAGGAGAGACTCAGCATCATGTTGGTTTTTTGCCTGAATTTCAAAGTAAAGTTAGAACCCCCAAATTCAACCTACTGAGATTAGAAAGAAAGAAATCATATTATATAGCAAGAACAGTATTTCCAAGTTTTACAGTGATAAACCAACTTTTGTCCCATTGCAAAAATGCCAACACTCTTAGGCTGATGTTCATCTTGGAATTTTAAATCTGTTATTACTCATTGAGTGTTATCTGCAAATTCACACATATTATGCTGTTCTCAGACTCACCAAGCCAAAGTCGGTTTATGTAAGTTGTTCTTCAGTCATGTTCAAATTCTACGTGACACATAACAAGCTCTCTTAATGACAAAACTCTATGGGTAGGTACGATCCATAAGACACACTGGTAGATTACAACCAACAGTTACCGACAAAACCACTTCAGATTGGGATTCTATCTAGTTAACCTGAGTTATGACCAAGCTGGAAGTATATTTATAACTTAAAGGCACAGTAGCTTGGTTGATGGTTAACTTCCAGGTTGTTAACTTCGTGTCCTCATTTCATACAGACATTGATGGCACCACAATTCTTTTTGTCGTATTTAGCTTAGTATCATCTGAAATTTTACATTCTAACCTCTAGGTTTGATAAAAATATTTAATGTTAGGGGATCTAGTTGTAGCTTAGTAGCTTAAAGTAAGATAAAGCTCCTTAACCACCATTCGTAGAAAACACTGAATTTTATTTTTTAACATCTTCATTTAGGTAAAATCACTGTATTTAAATTGCATAATTTGATAAGTTATAACATATAGATGAAATTATCACTAAAATGAATGAACTTATCCACCAACCCCAAGTTTATCTCCATGCCACTTGTAATCCCTCCATATCTCCCTGTCCTCCTTCCAAAGCAACCACTACTCCTGCTCTATTATCTGTCACTCTGAATATTTTTTTAATTATGAAAACTATGTCCTTTTAAAACCTCTCATCATTTATTATTTTATTTCAAAGTTTAGTAAAAACCTAATATATATTATAATGCTCCTAAGTAAAATTCCAAATCTCATCAAAATCAAATAATCAAAGGATAGCCAAATAAATACAAAATGCTAAAAGCTGAAATATAGCCAGAGATCCTCTGTTTGAAAAGCAGCTATGGCTCCCACAGAATTGTCTAAAATGAAAGCAAAAGATTTTGGTACAAATCCAAGGCTGGGATGGGCCATGGAGTTCTTCCCGTCATCTCTAACATTCAACTGGATTTTACCTTCCAAATTAATGAGTACAAATATTACTTTTAAACTTCTAGGGAAGGAAAACATTTTTCTACAGCTAACTAATCTACCAGTTAATGACCTGGTTTTATATTTAATACTAAAAATTCATTAGTTTTCTCTAAGGCATTACTCTCTCCTAATTTATTTTACATAATTTTCCATCATAAAAATAATATATTTTCATATTTTCATCATGGGATATTTGAAACAGAAAGTAAAACAAAGCAAAGAAAAACAAAACAAAGCAAAACAAAGCAAAAAAAAAAAGAAAAGAAAAGAAAAGAAAAGAAAAGAAAAGAAAAACTACTCATGTACTCCTGATCTACAAACAGCACTCTTAATTTGGGTATATTATCTTTTTCTGTGCTTGACTTTTTGGTTTTGGATTCTAGCATGAATTCCATACTATGTGACCCTCTCTTTTGAAGGAAATGAAATTAAATATAAAGACTTATTTTTTTTTAATCATAAATATAGAAATTAGCTTTACATTTTCTAATATTAATTGTATAAGGAGTCTCTTATTTAGAAGTCTCTTCTCATTCACTACAATTTTTTTTAAAGATACTCCTTGTAAAAGAAGCAACAATTATAGATGTTTCCACCAGGAAATTACAAAATGTTGAATAAGTATACTACCTTGAATGCATCTGTGGTAGTCATTAGTGCTATTCCCTAAATATTTCTGACTTTTTACCATTTGGGAAAACAACTGGACTGAACCTCCTGGACTTCTTGTTATTAGTGAGACCATGTGACTGATTCTGACCAATATGTCATGGACAGAAGTAATATGATTTTTTCTGGGCTAAGCTATTAAATGCTTGTGTGTGCCCTTTCAGAGTTTCTTGCCCCTGCTTTTGGAACCAGCAATGCTTCTGATATTGCTGCTCTTCTAGCCTGAGCCCCAAGAAGTCACCTGTAGAAGAGCCCACAACCAATGCAACATGAACCTGTTGCATGGGTGAGAAACAACGTTTCCTTTTGTAATTCACAAAGGACAGTGGAGCAATTACAGCAGCATATTTTAGCCTGTTCTAATTTATTTTACACTTATCTTTCTAATTTTTATTGCACCAATTCCTAGTTTATTCAATTTTGACTCCTCATTAGTAACTAATTGTCTGAATACAGCTAATTTTCTTGTATAGATCTTAAAATAACTACAACTGCAGTTGTGCAATGAGTGTGCCAGAAGAAAAGATATGATTATTTCTGATGGTTTTAAGTTTGGTGATAAAAAGAGAGTAAAAGAGTCAAGAGCTTTCTTTGAGTATGCAAATAATTTTTGCAAAGCCCTTATATTTAGAAATATAAGGGCTCTAAATATATATTTAGAAAAATATCTACTGTGACTTAAAATATGATGATTTATGGATAAAGATGTAGAATAATGGATAGAGTATACACACACACACACAAATACATATACATACATACATACATATATACACATTATATGTATATACATACACACCCACATACATATATGTATATGTGTATATGTATATATATACACACACACAATTCCCCAATTAGTGTATATGAAATTTTTTTCCTATATGGAAATGAATGAGTCTTCCAAAATCAGCATGTTGGCACCATTTTGGCAACCCATTCTTATGTAATTCCATTAAAAAAAAAAAAAAATCCATAGCCAGTTGATGGGAGCTATCCACTCATCAGGTTGCCCTCCTGGAAATGGGCTTCGCTGTGGGGCCCCTGACAACTCCACACATGAGTCTTGGAGCTCCTCTGGCCATCTGATGTGGGACAAAAGGGAGTGTTAGTGATTGGACAGCAGCCCCAAGCAGAGAACAAGAAATAGGAACAGCACCAAGAAATGGGTCTTAGCCTGAGCTTGGAGTGTCTCTTCTCCTTCCCAGACAAACTACTGGCCAATACCAGCTACCAAAGGGGAACTTCAAACATTTTGAAGAAGGTACTCCAACCCACACTTGTGGGGTTCACAAGAGTGGTAAGATATGTCCATGCCTTGAGAAGATAATTACCAAGGAAGAAAGACCCACTCAAAAATTATATAAAGTGCTAAGTACTCCTTTAGACATAAACTGCTTTGTCCCACAAAGTCAAAATTCACGCTCTTGATGCAGTTCCTACATAGGCACATTGGCAAAAGCAACACCATGTCCTATAACAGACATATTATATTGATTTTTTTCTTTTTTCAAAATTCTTCCTGAAGACACACGAGAGCAGGAAGTTAAAGAGGACAGAATTCTCCAACAAACACCCATTTCAATAGTGTGCAATGGAGCTATTGTCAGATTTGACTGTGCATATGAACCATCTCCAGAATATTTGGTAATGGGTCACAGGTAACTCAGTATCTGAGAAGTATTTCAGGTGGTTTCCGCAGACCAAACTTGGGAAACACAAAATTAGAGACCACTCAAAAAGCATCCTCTTTTTTGATAGAAACTCTCGTTAACAAAGCAGGGAAATGATGTGAAATTCTGGGGGTGCTGTTGTTGGAAAAGAAAAATTTAATGCTTGTTTTTACTTTATATCTATTGGCACCTTCGTGACTGGGAGATAGAGTGTAAGATTCAGAGCCAGGTTCTTTTCAATACTAAGGAAAGATCTTTAAAAATTGTTCGAAGGACTTTATATGTATTAATTATGTGTAAGTTTTTATTTAATCTTTACAACAACTCTAAAAGATAAGTACTACTATGATCATCATTACCACACAGGGAACTGGGGAATGGAGAATGCAAGTAAATTGTCCAGGGTCACATAGGTAGTAGGTGGAGAGCCAGGATTCCAAACTAGGCATTTCTACCCTAGAGTCCGTGTTCTCACTCACTGCCGGGAACTGCTACTGAGCACATGAACAGAAATGGCAGCTGCTAGTAATAAACACAGGGCATGGCCCTCAGCACAATGTCCAGTGCATCTCTGTCAAGGGGAGGGTTCCAAAATTATAACGTAGCCACACATTTTAGATAACTGGCTACTTTGAGGCAGGAGTTTCCAATTTGGTTACACAATAAAATAACCTGAGGAGCTTTTAAAAAATTTCTAGCATCCCAGCTCCACCATAGGCAAACGAAATCATAGTATCTAAGGATGAAGGCTCGCACAAGTGCTTTTTAAAATTTCCCCAGGTAATTGTAACATGACACTATTCCACTAGAGAGTTAAAAACATGTATTTACTTAAGATGTTTAAACATACACATATCTTTTTAGATTCTTTCCTTTCGCTTTGCTTTGCTTTAAGAGAATGAAAACAAGTTTACTAACTGCATCACATATAGTTTGTGCAGTGTTGTGCAACAGACTTAATTTAAATGATACTCAATTACCAATATACGCATAGTTATAATTTTATTCAAAGTTTTATTTGTTGCATTATTAAAAGGAGCTTGGTGATAACGATCTGGCAAACCAATTAATTAGAATAATAATATATATGATGACAGTAATGGGTGTGTTAGTTAACACATGGTAATTGTTACACAATGTATACATATATCATCACATTGTGCACCTTGAATATACACAATTCTATATGTAAGTTATACCTCAGTAAAGCTAGAAAAAATTAGTGTGAGGACTATTGAGTCATTTGGAACCCATTCTATCTGGATTTACTAATTCTGAATACCTTCCTTTTATTCAAAGGCAAACGATGATTATTTTAGAACACACTACGCCTGCTAGATGAAATGCCAGATTTTTCCACATTCCCTTCTTGGATCTAATCCATCTGAGTAACCAGGGTCCTTCATCTATACGTGACACTTTTAAAGCTTTGTATGAAACATCTGTTTTCCATTTTTAAAATGTCGACTTGTCCATCTTGAATGGGCATTGGGTAAAGTAGACAAATCCTGCTTTGTCTAAAGAGCCCATCTTGATTGTTATGCCAAAACCATATTTGCCCCATTAATCAGATCCCTTAACAACTCATCAGCAAAGGCAGTGGGCAATGGGTAATCCTCTGGTGCAACTTCTCTGTCAACCACTCCAAAGAACACTGTGTCGTGGGCAGTAAAATCTGCTTTCTCCCAAACTTGTATTTTTCTACTACATCTTGCTTTGTACTCTACTAAAAGTTAAATATTACAGTCACAGTAGAGGTCCAGGAAATTTTAAAAAATAATGGGCAATGATCCTTTTACCCCTCCCATGCTCTTTACCTGCAGAACCTCTGGTCTTTGTGCTCTGCTCAACTAATAGTCTTCTGCATTTCCCATCTGAAGACCAAGCATAGGAACTGCAGCCCTGAGGATTCTTATAAGCAAAGAGATTTCCATAGAATGAGATTTGGGATACTAGACTCTCAACCCAATTCTAAGCCTGTCTAAGGACCATACTGCATCTCTTTATCCCACTCCCAGAATATGGAGCCTTGGAGTTTTCCAAGAGGCAATGAGGAAGACTTAGGGTAGGACCAAGGCAGTCTCCTCAGTGGTAAAACTCTTCTCTTCACTATGCTCAATCCAAGCACATGTCCATGGCTCCAACCTTGCTGAGATATAGGTGAACTATAGTCAGGGATGGCATGCCTCTAATAGGAACTGAAAATCAGAGTAGTAGGCCCAACCTCTCTTCCATGATCCTACATTGCTTCCTGGGTTCTGGTTACATTACATGCCAACATGGGTCTTGGTCATTCCCCAATGTTTCCAGCTCCCTGAAACTTGGCAGATTTATGAATGACCAGCGCTCTGTGCCAATAAGTCACATGTATAAGCTGGTCTTTATTTAACAACAGTGACTACAATGCATTTTTCCCCCCAGCTCTGCCTTTCTGGTTAGCCGTCAGCATGATCTCGTTAAGTCTGAGTGACCCGGGGCTGACTGCGGCAGCTCACACAGTTGGTACACCGCTACTGTTTCCTCTCCCAAGACATCTGCTTCAGCACTGCTTCAGATAATACTTCATTATGTCCTGGAAATGTTTCTTACCACTTTGTGTGTCATTGTGTGTCGTTCTCTTTGAAGTGAATGTGAGTCTTATGTGATGATATGATATATACATCAGAGTGTAGCTAAAAATTATGGTCCACTGAAATAGAGAAAAAATTGGAAAAATCCCCTTTTCATTTGTTAAATGCAAAATAACATAAGGATCCCTTCAGTGCAGGCAGTTTGCTTTGATAGTAGAGGGAGAAAGAATGGAATATTTTTACTTATCCCTGAAGATCAGAGCTTCAAGGAACGTAAGGAAATGTTCCTGCATCCAGATAAATAAATGATGGGCTTACTCAGTGTTTATGGCTCTTTAAAGTCCCTGACAAAACTCTGGAAATACCTACTTAACAAATATTTAAGTTATTAGGAAAAAAATCTGTTCCACATTCTACGGTATGATTTTGTATATCTGTTGGGGTTCTCTCAGTTTTAAACCACCAAGTTACATAGAGTTTGTGTGCAGAGTCCTGAGGTCAGTAAATATCTGGTGATATGCAATTGTTTGTTATACAATGTACAATATATTGTACAATGAGGTGGGCTATACACATGGCATGTATTTTATCATCAAATGCATATAAAATTACCCTGTGAATTAATTTTGCTCATTTTCTCCTTTTTGTAGTTGGGGAAACTGAGGAATGGATAGAATAAATAATTTTCTTGCCCACAGGTCACAGAATGAGAGAAATCAAGATCCAACACAAGTAGGCTACAGCGAGAGCACATTCTGTTAACAATAAACCATGGAAATCACATGTACGGAAGTCTAGGAAGCAGAAAATCCATTCTTGTGTCAGGCAGAATTTCAGATTAGCAGTGGGATGGTGAGTGACCATTTTTCCTGGTAATCTCCACTTGGTTCTACTCTGCACCCAACTTTGTCAGCTCCCTGTGTCTTTTGAGACACTGGCCTGTTCTGTCCACCTTCAAAAAGCAGATTATTCATTAGAAACAGAGGGGAAAATAAGGAACAATCTGTACTAACTCTGGCTCTGTGCGAGGCCAATTTTCAACAGATTTATAGCCCATAGCTATTGAACTCTGAGTTTATGTGAAAAAAACTATGTGCCAGAGGATATTTGCCACTAAGGAGCTACAAATCTATGAGTCCTGAAATATCTTTGTGTACAAAATTGAGAATAGTTACTAACTAGTGGTATTTAGTCATTTGACCTTTATCCTTTTTATTTAAACAAGTGACAACTTCAAGGCTAATGCATTGATTGTAGTTCTTCCTAAAGTTTCAAAATACACTATACGGAGTGATTATTACTATTTAATCAGGGAAAAAAGTGATTTAAAATGTTTGATGTAGTTCTTTTTATATTTCTCATAATTTTAGTCGAATAATATTCTTTGTGGGTTCCTTATCAGACTAATATTTGAGTAATGACATGAGGAATAGTATCTCAATATAATTTTTTTTTCTAAATGTATTGCTTATCCTCCTCCTTATTTTTTAATTCATTACAGGGTAGGAGCCTAGCTGATTTAGTATTTTCTTCTTCTGGAGAAACAACATATGTAGAAGAAACAACTGTCAAATCATTTTATCCTCAAACTGGTTCAGCTGTAGCTATGATAATATATAGAGAGCAATAATTCTCCATTAGAAGATGACATTTACTTGAAATGTCTCTTTTTAGTTAAGTGTTTCTTTTATTGAATTATTGGCCTTATTTTCCCAATGGTGAGGAAAAAGAGAAAGGAAGGGAGGAAATGAAGGTAGAATTCAACTTGAGACTGACCAAGAAGACAATAAAGACATCAGAAAAATGTCAAGACAGCTTTCAGATTTCAAATTCCAAACCAGTATCTCCATAAAGTATTAAACCTCAGTCATAAACCACTCATGATATCCTCCATCATCTGTAACTCTGAGAAAGTGTAAACAAAGATGGCAAAGATGCTACATGACAAAAACGACTTTGAATCAACTACCATATGCAGTAGATATTCACAGTGGTTATGAACTAAGACCTTAATAAATCCACAAACTCATGACTTACCACCACGTTCTGTTTTCACCATCAAATGATCTAAATGATACATTTCATTGAAATTTTGAGTTACTGCTCTGATTCGATTTGGACTTTTCATACTGAAAGCATGAGAAAACCCACTATTGAAGAAGCTAGAAAATGAAGGAAATTAATTTACTTATGGGACTGAAAAGTCCAGAGCTTTCCCCAGCTGCTTTAATGAGGTGATCAGGACCTCAGGGTGTTCTCTCTTCCCTTACTTCCCCTCCATTTCTATTCCTACCCTGCCTCTCTACTTCACCCCATCAGTGCTGGGATTAGAGAGAGAGATGAAGAGAGGTGGACATAGGTGAAGGTCTCTAAGAAAACCTAGGCTCTATCCTGACTCTCTTAAAGTCCTAGAGGATGGTGGAGGAAGTTTGACAAGGGAAATAAACCCCAGAGTGTTGAAATCTGAGGTCAGACAGGCTTACCTGCTGTGGGATTGTCAGGTAACTCAGATTTTCAGAGAAAGTAAAAGCCACCATGAGATTGAGTGAGTAGGATGATACCTGAAATTGTGACCTGCCACCAGAAGAGACACAGGATATGTTTTGATCCTGTTGAAAGCAGCCTTGTCCAGTGACCAAACACATACCCTCAAAAGGAGTTACCTACTCCTGCAGCATATTTCTCTGACTATATCATCTTTAACTTTAGTCTTTAACTCCACCTTTTTTCTGAAGGTTCCTGATACTGTAGCCTATCAGAACTAGTTTGAAAGAGCCAATCTGAGCTGAGCATCCCAGGCTGAGCTCCTCAGGGATGCTGAGGATGCCAGGAGTGCAGATCCAAAACACTTAGCAACAAATCCAGATTTCTTGGCCTTCTTTGACCCGTGTTGTATAAGACATTCTTCTGTCTGCCTCTTTCCTTCATCACATTTCTCATCTTTATCAGATCCAAAGAACAATACTGTTGTCATCTTTACTATACATAGTTTTTTTTCCACTGGCATCATCCAAATTAGCCAGACTATATTTGTCCAAAGCCTTGTCCATACCAGGTAGTTTGGCTTCTTCCTTTCCTCAAGACATGCTGTGATTATACCAACAAAGGGCATGATGCAAATGAACAAGTGGTGAGCCAAGGATTGCTTCAGGCATGAAATATTAGGCTATGATATTGTTCTCCACATCTTCTGTTCTTCTCTTGAGATATTGTTCTTGGTGTATCGACTGTCCTCCAAATCATCATTGAGGCTTTGGACATCCTGGTAGGGATGTTCAGATCTCTGAAGCTTATGCTGGGAACAAAAGGCATTAAGATATATTTAACTCCTTTTTTTTTTTTTTTTTTGGAGGATTTGTTAGTCTGTTTGTTTAATGGGTTTGTTTCTTCCCTCTGCCAAGTGAAATGAGGATTCAGAAGCAGATTCAATTTAGTCTTAAAAAAAGTAAAAACAAAGCTACGTGTCTAGCCATCTGTGGTGTGACTATGCTGTTAAACCCAGTACAGTTGGAATTGATGCTCAGCCACTTATTTGACCTTGGTTCTCTGCAACTTAGCTTCCTCATCTTCATATAAAGGTAATAATAATGTTTTCCTTACATATATATTGTATTAAGTGAGATAATCGATACAAATGCCTCAGCTCAGTGCTGGGCACAGCAGGAGAACTTAATGAAATTTCTCTATTTTCAATAGCTTAAAGAATCACTGACTTTTGTGAATTACCATGTACTTATCTAAGGGCTAATTTTGAGGTCCTGTAAAAAGGATACAAAACTGAGTACTTGTGGACTCGTGAAAGTAAAAAACACAGAATGAATCAAAGAAAAGGAGGAAGATCATTCCTAGAAAGAAGGAACCAAACAAGAAACAAAACAATGTGTAGGCAGAGTTAGAGAATTTTTTTTTCCTTTGGGCTTGAATGCCATTGAATATGGGGAATGGGAAGTTAATCTGGAAAGTCTTTAAGGAAAAGTGAAAGGACATCAGTTTTGGAAAGTAGACCAGGAATAATGAGAACCTGAACTAAGGTAGCAACTAACAAAATGGTTGGAGGTGGAAGGTGAGGGAGTGTGGGTGAAAGACAACACATTTGAGAGATATTCAAGAAATTCTACTGATAAGTTTTGGAAGCTGATTGGATGTACAAAGGGATGGAAGGCAGGAGCAATACAGAAGCAAGAGAGGGAAGGGTGAAGGAATGCTCTCCGTTTCTGGTTTGGTGACATAACTGGTTCAGTTAATAGATTACAGATTTAGACTCTAAAATGAGGAACACAGAAGAAGGAGCAAGTTTGAGAAAAGATGTAAATAATTCCATTGTAGTCGGGTTGTGATGGAAAAATCCATGTTGGAAAATGTAAATTAAATACCCTTTAATTCATTTTAAAAAATGATTTCGAAATTTAGGAAGGAGGTCTTTTTCGAAGATCTGTATTTGGAAGCCATTAGCACTGATCTAATTCATAAGTGAGATTGTCCACGAAACATGGGCTAGAAAGAGAGGGGTATGGAGAGAGTGAGAGTTCTGACATTTTGGATGGATGAGGACAGACCATCCCACTGAAGAGGTCATGAAGGACTGGTCGGAAGGTAGTTTAGAAATGAATATTGGAGCAGGTTTGAGAAAGGAAGGAGTATTTAATTGGGTCACGTGACTCAGAAATTTCAAAAGTACCCAATCTTTATTGCTAGGGAATAAGAATCAAATGGAATGTGAAGATGTGGTTTCAGGCTCTAAATTCTTCCTGAAATCTTAGAAAGGATGGACTGTCACTACCTTTTCCCTCACTCCTGATCTTTGGCTATTTTAGCTGACCACCACTTCTTTGGTTTCATTCTGCTAAATTCCTTTTTGCTGAATCCCCTTTTCTCCTCCTTTCTCCACTGTAGTTCCCACACAAGCTTTCACCTCATTACCCTTCCTGCTACTCTACTATCCCTTTTCAAGGATTTTTCACCTGGATTTCATGCCTCTTATCCCTTCACATTATTTGTTTTCAAGGTGTTTTACCATGCATTTGTAATTTTTAAAATTACTATAGTTGGTATGTATTATACTTTCAGATACTTAAGACTCTACATAATCTTCTAAAGTCCAATAATATCATGTGGCTTGCTCCCAGCTCACTGAACACTCTACATTCTCTTCTTTTCCCTGTAGCCCTAGGCTCCTTGCACGTAGCACTTCCTGTAACACTCTTCACCTTTCATTAACCTGCCTCTCTCTTGACCTTTTCCTCTCAATTTAAATTTCATGTCCTCTTTTGAGGTCCCTACCCTGAAACCCAAAGTGGGGAAAGTGCTTCTTACATGTGTTCCTTCATGTGTTCATCCATTGAACAATTTAGAACACTGAATTGTAATGATCTCTTAAGCTATTTTCCTTGTGAATCAGGGAGTTCTTCAAAGATTCTATTTTGTTTTTCAATATATACCCACCATATAGAAGGACAGACTCATATTTGCTGAATGAGGAGTAACTATGTAATCAGATGGAAAACAATTAAATGTAGAATATGAAATTGAATCTATGAAAACATTTATGACAGTTATATAAAATACATATTCATACTTTTTAAAAAACTATCAAAACACATGCAAAAAATGCTATGACTATAAAAGAGTTATATAGAGTCTATGCAAGAACATTGCTTTATGGGGTGATGACCTTTCACTTTGTCTTAATTTTATATGTGTTCATGATTTTATTCCAATTTTTATTAAAAAATATATAATGCCATCTTTTCCAGTTGTTAGTAAAACATGGCAACACTAACATATTTAAATGTCTCTTTATGGAGTCTTTTCTTTACTGGAGTATTTCCAGACATGAATTATTACTACCCTAACATGTCTTGAAATCTGAAAAACATATAGTGAAATAATCAAAACATGAATCCTATAATTTGTTTTCACAAGTAGTTACTATTTTATCTGATCTAGCTTTTACCAGTCCTTCTTTACTTGCTCTCTCTTTCTGCCCATTTTCAAATATATATTTACAATTCAGTTGTCTGCTGGTGCAACTTAGCCACTTGTTCAAGGTTGTTGGTGATACAAACATATTTAGATTTTACCTATGAAATAAGCCATTAACTTTTGACCTATAAAACAAACCATTAACCTTTGGGTTTAAAAAAATTACTTATGTTCAAAGTTGTTAAACACATTTTTACCCAATTGCCTAGTCTCACCCTACCTCTGACCCCACTGATTCCTGATCCCTGCAGCTCAAACTCAGGAATGGGTTTGGCTCATGGATTTCTTGAGGGAGTTTTTAAAGTCCCTTGTCAAATTTTTATATTGTCAAAATTTGTTCTTTATTTTTTGTTCATCTAATTGGTGAAATAATATTTAGTTATTTCTCTAATTACTAAATCACAATAAAAATTTTAAACAGTAGGAAATGATAGAGAGGAAAATAATAAATTCATCTTCCACTTCGACTAATCTGCCCTCCTCCAAAGAGATAATTACTGTTAATATTGTGGTTCATAATCTTGCAGATTCCATATGTTTACATTATAATGAATTTTCATATACATTCCCATATACATATATATATCTACATAGTTATACAAATATACACATATGTAAATATATGTATGTATATAAATATATGTATGTATACACATATATACGTATATATGCATATATGCATATATATGTATATATGCAAAAATGTAGCTCTATATGCATTTATGTGTCAACATGTATAAATATTTATGTGTGTATTTATAATAGAGAGAAGAAGAGTGACAGTTAACTTAAGTAGTTTTATTATAATTAAATGTCATGCATCTCAGTTTTTCTTCCTGTAACA
Organism: Lontra canadensis; assembly: GCF_010015895.1. Taxonomy (NCBI): domain Eukaryota; kingdom Metazoa; phylum Chordata; class Mammalia; order Carnivora; family Mustelidae; genus Lontra; species Lontra canadensis. Next base: position 96,412,854 of record NW_022630995.1, read on the forward strand.
ATTCACTTCAGATATTTCTCCAAGTCAGGAAATACGAATCTACTCTTTCATTGTTTGCCTACTTGTTTTTGTTGCTGTCGTTGTTTTTAACCAAAGCACAATATGTCAGTATATGATTAAACTGAATTTATTTATCCTTTCTTTCTAGATTTGTATTTTAAAATCAGTGAATCAGAGCTCTTTTTACATAAGTCTTTATATACATGTGCAAATAGATCTGTTGAATAAATTCTTATAAATAGACTTGTTGAATGGATATATGCATGTTAAATATTGATGGGTTCCCTAATTCTAATATATTTACAAAGACTAGATACTGTCAACACTTAATTTTTTTCTCAGTCTGTTGTTTTTAAAGAGAATTTCTGCTTTTTTTCATATCTATATTTACTAGTGGAGTTGCATATATTTAAGATATTTATTTCAACATTGTGGTTCTTTTATTTTCTTATTTTGCTTTGCTCACTTTGGATTGAATTTTTTGTATTTTTCATATTAGTTTTCCAGAAGTACTTTTATATATTATGGTTACTAACCTTAAACAAAATCAAAGATAAATTTGTCTTAGAAGTTTATCATTTAATTGTTTGGTAAGTTTGTCACTATACACAGATATTTATTTTTATGTGAGCACATGTTTTGATCTTTTCTTTTATGGCTTTATGATTTTGTTCTATGCTTAGGAATCTTTCATATTGTGGGATTAAAATGAGAGTTACCCTATCAGAACTGTCAGACCTCCTCTCGGCCATGTTTTTCCACAAATTCTCAAATTCTTTCATTTAGTTCCTGGAGAATTTTCCTACAGAATTCTTTATTCCTCCACTTTGGTCAAGACTCTGATCTCTAGACCTCTGACAAAGTGATCACTCTTGGATTTTCTTTTACTGTCTTTCTGCATGACTTCTCTACTTCTCATTGCCCATGCCTTCCTTTTACTGAATTTTTATCCTATTTGTTGAGGACCTTTCCATAAGAATATACTTCCCTGGAAGACAGTAAATTTGGTAAATCCCTTCAGTGAACAGTCAGGGAAATTACTACTATTTACACTAGCTGTGGCATTGCAGTCTTTTTCAAGGGGTCCTGGCCTCCCCTTCAGCGGGCTCTGACTCACAGAGGGCTTTCCCTAAGTTCATAGTTGACTAAAGCCCCTCCACAGGCTATCTGATCACCATTGCCACCATATGTTTTAAATGCTGGACAGTATAAATTAGCCAGTCTGTGTTTTTATTTCTCTTCATTTTTCTGTCTCTCTCTCTTTTTTAACTTTCTTTCTTTTTCTGATACATAATGTTTCATTTGCGCTAATGAATTCAAAATTAAAAGCTTATTTTTCTTCTACTAATAGTTTCCTTTAGATTAGTTTTTTTCTTTAAAATAAATATTAAGAAGAACATACATCTATTAAGCCTTTGAGATTAAAAATTTAGCGTACCTTATCATTACACACTATCTCCCTCTCACATGTTCCCTAACATCATCCATATGATTTAGAAGATATCTCCTGCTTATCATAATTAAATTATAGCTCTGACCTTACATATTTCTCTTCCAAAAATATTTCTGCTTTTTAAAATATTTATGGTCTCACTAACAGTTTTCTAGAAACTCAGTCAGTATTTTGCTGACTTGACTGCTGCTTATAGAGATTTTTAATACCCATTCTCCATATTTGACTTTATTTTAACGTATACCTCAGTTTGTCTTTGAGTAATTTTCTCAAAGGAATATTAGCAGTTTGCGATATCAGGAATATTTCTATGTTCTTTGTACACTAACAACAAAAATGACATTTCTACATTGAATCTGCAGAGAGGCTTGACTTCAAATTAGAAAAGCTTATTATTTATTTAAATAGTGCTTTTCTCTACTTCCTTCTTATTCCTTTTATTTAATTTTTTTTTATTGGAATAGTCATTATAAGTATTTTTTTCTCTTTAAAAATTGTTTACTTTTTAAAAATTTTTACTCTTTAACATTTTTCTTTTTGGTTTTCCTATACACATGTATTGTGTTTTCTGTATCTCTTTTTCTCTCTCTCTTGCTCACTCATCAAATTTTTTTCTGTATAATTTATTAGTTCACTTTCCATTTTGTTAATTCTATTTTTTCAAGTTTCCAGTGTCCTCACTACTGCCTCCAGTATGGTTTTTAATTCCACAAATATGTGTTTTTATCCCTGTATAAGCTTTACAAATCACATCTTATTCTTTTATCAGATACCAGATTCAGTTTTATCAACAGGATGTCCCCTTAAGTACTTAGGGGTACCATTTCTAAGTCCTATATCTTTTGATAGGCCTAGTACCTTTTCTCTGTCATTGGGAAAATTTTCTGCTTGTTTTAATCTGGTCGTCTGGAGGATGGAGCCCTGGGATGCAGTTTCTGATAGTTTGCTGTCCCCCTGGGAGGAAGCATAACAGGTTTCTGATAAGAGCAGCAATCCTTTCTGCAAGGGAGGCACATAAAAAGGTGTTTTGTTTTGTTTTATTTTTTTCTATTCCTCTGACTTCTTGTTCAGGTGGAAACCCCACTACTGTATCAGTTTTCAGCTGTTTGCAAGTGTCTTCTGCAGATGGAGACTTCACCAGTGGGCCAACTTCATGTCTCTTACCTCTACTTGTTCTCCAAACTGACCTCCTCACTTTAAGTTAGAAGATAAATTGATCTTTGTCCATATGTCCTCCATGAATGCCCAGGGAATGCTCTTCTACAGTAATGGGGATTTTCAGAGATTTTCAATGCCTTTTTCAATACCTCTGTACCTATCCTACATCTAACTGCAGTTTCTCAGAGTTTTTATCATCTAGAACTTTCATTCATTCTAGAAAAAAAATTTTTTTCAGGGCTGAGGATACAGTAATGACAGAGTAGATGAATCCTGAAACTGAGACTCATATATCCTGATGGAGAAGAGTCAGATAATAAACAAATGAATATGTATGTAAATGCATATTATGACAGGTAGTGGGATATGTTAGATAGATAAACAAACAAGGACAAAGATAGAGGAAGAGGCAGTTGAAACACTGTTTCTAAGTTTCATGCTGATTTAAATCTCCCCTCCCAACAAAACACCTTTGTCTACTTGATTTCTAATTTCTTTAGGAATTAAGTGGTAGAGGGGCAAGAGGAGTTGGATGCTTTCATTCATATGATCTTGCCTGAAATCTTCCTCTTTCTCCTTTTACCAAAGGACCCAATTCTATGAATCTAACCATATATATATATATATATATATGATTTGGCTTTTTAATAGATATTCTTGATCTGCACTTTTAAATGTCCAGCTATGACCACCATATATTATATGCACCTCAAACCCACCATGTTCAGACAGAGTGCATCTTCCTCTCAAAACTTATCCTCCCCTTCTACATTCCATAGAGATCAATGTTATTGAAATGCCCAGAGCTGTTCAGGTTTTAAACATTGGGTCTTCTTCAATTACTCTTTCCCCTCTGCTTCCTAAATTCAGTTTCTAATCCCTATCTATTTGGGTTGTGAGAAATTTTTCATCAGTTCCTTCACTTCCAATCCCATTGCTGTAACTAGTTCACCCCAGTTATTCAAAAGCAGCAGATTATACTTCTTGATGACCCTTTCCTTTCTTTCCAATCCACCCTAAGTACTGAAGAGAACACTATCAGCCTAAAACACATATTAAATGTATAATATCATCACCCTGTCTTCGGTGGCCTCCAACAAATTATTTTTAAATCAGGAAGTGGGCTAGGTGTTTTTCTGTATTTAGGGTACTTTTAATTGGATATTTTATTCCAGTCTCTTTATGCCTTTATAAAAACATGAAATGACTTATGAAGTCAGTAAGATGTTCTAATTGCAAAGCTAACACATAAAACTATAATTTTCAACATTTTTAAATTTTTACAAAAAAAAAAAAGTAATTGTTATTCTTTAGACTTGGCTCTGTTCTCCCACCCTGATGAGTACTATAATCATGTGGAGATGAGTTAAAGGAGTGGTACAAAGTTCAAAACCATTTTCTTAGAAGGGAAAGAATTGCATTCATCTTATATTTGAATAATGTCAACTGACTTAAGTAATCAAGCTCAAGCATACCCAAGTGGGACAAAGAAATTATCTAGTATAATTTTATATCCAGGAGAAAAGAGGAAATTATGACCAAATGAAGCATAAAAGAGAGAAACTATAATCAATATCCTCTAGTTCTGGTATTACCTATATAGCTATAAATAAATAAGGATATCCTAATCATTTCAACTACCATAGGAATGCAAATAGCTTTGCAGTGAAAAGCAGCAACTCTTTAATAAAGTACAACCTGCCTATACATCATTTGGACAGAAAAAAAAAAAAAAAAGAATAACCTTTAAACAGTGAAATTCCACAAGCAGATAGGTAAGGAAAATGATCATAATCAGAGAGGAACACGGGTCAAACAAAGTACACTCACACACTAAATTTCCTTGACTTTTGGAGACAATTTGCAAAGAGAGGACAATTGGACTACCACAATGTTTACCCACGATATTGCCTTTACTCTGCATTTTAAAAGATCATGCAATATTTAAGGACTACCTATAGTAATAAACTTATTCACTTAAAAAACTATCATCATTTCAGGCTAGGACAGAAAATAAGGAATGAGAGTTATGGGGCACAGTCCCCTGGTGGATAAATTGCTATCACCTGTGTGCTATTACTTGCTGAAAAATGTGTGAGAGACTTTCGGGAAGTCTACCAGGGTGCTGGTATCACACATTCAAAACCTCCTAAGGCAGAGTGTGCTCCCGTTGTTCCTTGTCTCACCAAGATTCCCAAGGAAACCCATATCCTGTCTTCCCTGAGCCTACACTGTAGAATGACAAAAGGAGAGCAAGAAGAAAAGGAAAAAAAGAAGGTGGGGTGGGGGATGGTGAAGTAGCAAGAGAATACAGGGGAATGGCTCATTCCTATACAGATGTGGGGCAATTTGTCCAAAGTGTTTGTTAAACCCTGGAAAACTCATCCTTCAGCTCCTTTCTTTCTCTTCCCATGATCAAGCGATCTTTTCGTAAACCTCCTCAATCAAGCCAACTGCACAGGATGAGTAACCCAAAGGGTTATCTCCAAGAGAGCACTGTGTCAAGTTCCACAAAATAGTATACCTTTAAAGTTTTTGTGACAGTAACATTTTGTGACATTATGTTTTCAGTACTTTGTCTCTTAACTCAACAAGTTGCTTCATTTCTCTCACCCACACAAAAATGTAAACAGATATTATAGTTTTGGAGAAACTTCCCTGGCATTTCCTTTCTGCTTTTTCAACTACAGTCCTGCTTCCATGTGCCAAAGGCAGACTGGTTCCAACAAAGCATCCTTGCAAATGCACAGCAAAACTATCAACCAAGCTATTGTCTTTAGAAAGTGTGCAGAAAAAGAGCTGACATTTGACATACACGGTAAGCCCAACAAAGTATTCAGAAGATTATTCTTTCCTGCTATTATAATCCACTAACTTTTTGTTGTTAGTTCTTAATCCCATATCATGTCTAGACAGTTTCTTCTCTACCTCCAACAAAGCTTTGGGAAAAGTAGGAGCGTATCTTCACATGCTTCTATACCCTTCAGCTATTGTTGCCAGCCAAACTGTGGAAATCACACATTGTATTTTCCCTTTGGAGTTTGGACTTTTTGTCTTTCTAGGACATTGGCAATCTGCTGCAAGTGTAATAACAGACAAGAAACACAGGTACTTGAGGTTCTTTTTACCAGATTAATTCAATCTTCTTTTGAAACAAGTACTAAGTAAACATTAAGAGGATATTGCTGTAACTCCTGGAAAGTATTAGTATGATATAACTAATACATAAATGATGATATTCTGACTACATTAAAAAGACCATGTTTGAAAACTTAAATGTGTCTAAATACACTCTAAATAAAGAAAACGTACTCTTAAATAAAATAAGACCAATTTCTTTTTAATTCAAAGCATTTTTTATTAGAATTGATGAGGTATTCAAAAAGTGAAGAGGCATTTAAACGGGATGGTGAGAAGCAGTCCCCTTTACCCCCAACTCATTCACTCCCAAATCAATTTACAACAGCCCTCGGGACAAGAAAGGAGTCTTGCTGCCTTTTAAGTTAGGGCAGCATCAAATAAGAGACAAAGAAAGTTGATGCAGAATAATTTGCAATTTCCTGCAAAATGACTCCCATGAAGGTTAAAGTAATCCAGAACTGCAAAATTGATCCCACAGATCAAATAAATATGAGAACATTTCAATCTTTAACTAAACCATGTTGGCTTTTCATTCCAACAAGCATCCAAATGGATGTTTGCAAAGTAGAGGAATTTAAAATAAATTTTCATGGGAGCAACTTTTTTAAAAATCTTTTTTTTTTTCTACCATGCTTTCATTAGCTTTTGAACTCTGATCATTTAAGAGGAAGAAACAAAATTAGGAACCGTGAAAGATAGATATTTATAAGTCTGTTGAAAATATATTTGAGTACTTGATATCTGTCTCTCTCTATATGATCTCAATCCTAGGGTATATGACAAGATAGAGAAAAAAAGACTAATAATCCTTGCAGTGATTTGTGAACAAAGCAAAATAATATATTACTAAATATACTCATTTTGGGGTGTCAACTATAGCTCTTCTTAGATGAGAAAGATAAAAAAGTCTGGAGATCTTAGAAGAAAAGAGGTAAAAATTGGACAGCATGTAAGTGAAAATGGGTGAAGAGTCCTGTATAAGGCACAGAGGTCTCAAGAGGAGGAACTAAAGTAGATAGGAGCTTGATCTACGTACCTGTGTGTTTGCGGAGGGAGGTTAATAATGAATGTTACTTAAGATTTAGAATGGGGGGGGGGCGCCTGGGTGGCTCAGTGGGTTAAAGCCTCTGCCTTCAGCTCAGGTCCTGATCTCAGGGTCCTGGGATCGAGACCCACATCGGGCTCTCTGCTGGGCGGGGAGCCTGCTTCCTCCTCTCTCTCTGCCTGCCTCCCTGCCTACTTGTGATCTCTCTCTCTGTCAAATAAATAAATAAATAAAAATCTTAAAAAAAAAAAAAAGATTTAGAATAAAGCAAGGAAATGGTGAATAGCCTTCCCTAAGCACTACTATCTTCCACACACATTCCAATGTGGATGGTTCTTAGCACTTACTGTGGTTCCTCTGCATACTGAGCACTGACTTTGTTGTCAGTGTCATACTCTGTGTTACAAAGTAGGAAACAAGGTTGAAAAATCTTCAGCTTATGGAGGGCCTTAAAATATACCAGCACATATCATGAGTCACATAAAAATCAGTTTCTCTTACCTATTAAGACGGAATCATGAATTCATCCATCAATGTATTCATTTAATCCTTCATCCATTCATTAACTGAGAATAGAAAGATAAATTATATACTATTTCTGCCCTCAGGTAACTCTTTCTCTTCCTCCCCACTCAGTTTGATGAGTAAAACCAACAAGCACACAGGCTTTAAGTTCAATGTGTTTAGGGCTATGTGGGAAGTATATAAAGTCAAATGATCTAGCTTATTCGTCCAAACTAGTTAGATGATACAGTCACTTCAAGATTAAGTGATATATCTTGATCACAAAGATGATCTAAATCCCTGCATCTCACAAAGGAGGGTAAAATTTATAGGTTTTCCTATACAAGAGGCATAGAAATCCACATGAGGTTAAATACTGTTTCAACAAGTATTTGTTTAGCACCTAAACAAGTACCAAGCACTACTCTGGGCCCTGTGGGTTTTCCCTGCCCCCCACTCAGCACTTAGCTGTTGGGGCAAGAATCAGATAATAAACAAACAATAAATATATTAAATATTACAACAACAGGATAAATCTTCTTAGATTTACATGTTTGGCAAAAGAAAAAAAAAAAAAAGCCAGGTAAGAATTTAACTGACATTGAATGCAAAGTATAACTTTTCTCTGAGGACAATAAGCATACCATAGAATGAAATGCAAAATCTATATGAATGTTTTGGATAAAATAAAAGATTACAAAGTAATTTTTTTGTGTTTATAATTGACCACTCAGGACTATACCTCAGAACATTGCTGATAAAGTTCTCAATCTTTTCCTATAATGGAAATCTTGCTGGAAAAATTCACATTCTGCTGCTCAGAAATTGATTTATTTTGTCACTGTTTAAATGGACTCTCAGGTGTTGGTGAAGAATCAGTGTCTCTTAGATGTCTCATGGATATAATTTATGAGAATGTCTTATACCATATATATTTTTTCCTTCCCCCAAAAGTCCCTTAGTAGTTTACTTAAACCATTTCTTAGAGTAGTTTCCTTGAAGAATGCACATGCTAAAGTCATCATCTGTTTCCAGTAAATTTACAAATAAAAAGACTTTATAGATAATTAACCATTATATATCCCAATTTGGATTGTAGCCATTTCTATTCCAACTGTAATATGTCTGGGGTCTGTGAAGGAGGTGAGGAAAATTGGGGATCGGGCCTGGGGAGGAGAGACAGAGAAGGATCCTCACTGCTGGGAGATTGCCAAAGGAGACCTAGTGCAGCTGTCACTTAACACCTGTCCTCTTTTCAAAAGCAGGGGGTGGCATTCTTATGGAGAAACCAGAGAAATATGGATTAGAGGAAACTACTAAAAGATGGATAGTCTATTGTTCCTGGTTTGGGCAGCAGAATAATTGTTAATAGACCAATTCTATGTTGGAAGAAAATGTACATTATACACTGTCTTATCCAATGTATAATTCAGTGATGTGCTGTAAATTGGAAACACAATCCAAAAATTAACCCAAAAAAATATTAAACATGTTCATGAGCAATAAGAAAGTAAGAGTGATTATAAATATCACTGAGGAGCAATATTAATACAGAATGACTTTTATTGCGTTGGAAAAATTGCTTGAAATCATCTATAAAGTAGTGGTATGAAGGAATAATCTGTTCACATTAACACAAGAGGGACTTTAATAGTGCCAAAGGCTCTGGTGTTACTGAGTGTGGGCAATAAACTTGGAAGGATTAAAAAAAAATCTATTTCCAATAAAGGCAAAGACTTTAATGCAATGAGATTTTAAGTGGAATGCAAAAAGAAAGAGCCCACATTTACTGCTTTGAGTTGCTCCAGCTAGGCCTACTTGAGCATTGTGTTGTGTTTTGGATATCATATGTTTGAAAAGAAAGACAAACTGGAGTGAGTTCAAAGGAAAGCAAGTGAACTGATAAAAGGTTTGGAAATAAGACAGACCTGAGAGCAATGGGCATGTTCAGGCTCGAGAAGACCCAGTTGAAGAGAGATATGGTAATTGTCTGCAAGCATTTAGAGAGATGCTCTGGGAAGAGAAAGAAGATCATGTTAATCATAGGAAAAGAGTAGGAAGCCATAAACTTAGGAATATTCATGCGAATTGCCTAGAATAATTTATTGTTTTGTTTTTTTTTTTTCTCTTGAGGTAATTTATGTAACTTTGTGACTTGGCATCATTCAAGTTCAAGTACATGGGCATAAACAGCATGTGCTTTTAGACCTGAGGGCACAAAAACACCACAAATCAATGTTTGTGGGTACTATCTGGTTGAAAGAAATATGTGGCCTTGACCTTCTGAGATGAGTAGCCTGGAGTGATCTGTGGGACTCCAATACTATTTGAGTTATCTCAGAATAAGAATAACTTTCAGTATATCAGGGAGTGTTAAGAAAGGGGGAAAAATCTTGTTTGCCTACTGAGCAAAAGAATGACTTGAAGTCAAGTTAATATTTCTGTAAAAAGGATCTTTACATGCAGATGCTCCTATAACATCCTAGCTAGCTTTGACCATTAAGAAACAATTCTCTTTTACCATATAGTATTGCCTAATTTCTTTTCACCTACTCTCAGTGTCTCTCCTTCCAAATAGGCATTTGGTGGTACAGGGGGCGGGAAACTGAGGGAGTATAACATTTTTATAATTAAGGCTGGATTAGTAGTAAGAATGCCCAGCAATCCAAAGGCTGAGGAGCATTTTTGATGTTTGAAAGAAGTGTGTAATGTTGGATTAAGCTACAAGGAACTAAGCATTTTTTTCTCCAACTAGGCTTTGATGTTGGGGGCCTAGAGGGCCCCTGTTGCTCTGCAGTTGCCTCCGTGCATTTCTGATATGGTGTTCCATGTTCTAATCCATTGTGGCAGAGTCCTTGAACCAAGAAAAACTGACACTCATGCTCATTAATGGGTTCCCCTGGATTGCTTTTTTGTTATTTCTTGCTGCTCTGATTTTTTTCCCACTTTAACATTTTCTAGTGACTTTGATTGATCTAATGTAATCTCTTTTTTCTACTTTTTTTCTAAGCATGAAAATTTCCCTGCCAGGTGGATATTCCCCAATTCTCACAACTCGACTTATGATTTTTTTTTTTTTAAATGAGAGTGATTCTGAACGGTGAGAACTCATAACTCATTTGAATGGAAAACAGTTGGAGGGTTGCTACACTTCATTGTACTTGATTGTTGACACTGGTGGCAGCTGTTACCGCCAATCAATCTTCAACCAACTGTGAGCATATCGAGATCACACACACAGACGCACATACACACAGAGTCCTCTTCCATTGTCTTAATGGAGTTTGGAGAATACTAGAGTATCTTTTTAAAACTCTTCAATAAAGTTTTAGTAAACTTCAGGTTGATTTTTTTCCCCATGATTATTTTCCATGCCCATAATCTTTATCTGGAGCATTGCAGTTATTTGCATATTGCATTTATCCAAATTAACAACAACCCGAAAAAGGGAAAAACACAGCCATAAGCTCTCAAAAGAGAAACTTGATAAAATCATGAATTTTAGGCTTATCAGTTTGCCCTGTCTATATAATTAGAAAAAATAGAAGCTTCTATTCTTTATGCTCCATTGTATTGCTATAATTTCAAATTCAAAAGGGTGATATATAGATCAAATTATGCTCTTGGTTTCCCTTTGACCAAGAGACTTAATGTATGCCCTATGTCTATGCCTATTTAAATAGAGAGGTATAGCAAATGAATTAAACTAATGCTAATAACCTGAATTTCAAGTTCTAATAGGCTTCGATAATGCATATGCCGGAGTTGAAAACTTTTTACTACCTTACAATCATGAGTAATTTCTTCTTGCCTTGACCTACTGACACAGCTACCATGAGTAACTTAGATAGTTCTATTAATTAAGTAGTGAGTCCATTACACCACCCTTCCTAAATAATTTTATGAACAAACTAAATGAAGAAGGTAAAGGACTATCATTAATGTATAAACCACTTCTGCATGACCTCTTCTCTGAACTTTCTTTATATCTGACAGAGGTAAGTCTCTTCCATGAAATGATAAAAACTAAATTATACATGTACATGTAACATGTGCATTCTCAGGAGCATTGTGATACACCAAATACAAAACCACTTATGCACACTGAGATTACTGTCAAGTATGAGCTCTGTGTTGTATTGTTGAGAAACAGAGGAAGACAGGGAGGCAGAGTTCGGTTCTTCCAATAGGAGTATAGGAAATTCGCTGATTCTCATATATTTTAGCTATTTTATACGTGCAATAATATTACTTATGAAACATGGTCTATGAACTGAGAATATTTGGAATATTCTTTTATTTACTATCATACTGGCTTTACAGGAGTTAAAAGACCACAGAATATAGAAAGAAAACAGTTTTGTTAATTTTTTTTTTGCCTTTTTTGCTATTCATTTTCTGAAAAAAATGTAAAAAATAAACAATAACAATTAATGTTACATGACTACAATAAGAATATTTTTAGTAAGAAGAAATGTCTTTGTGTTTGTTAAATGTAACTATTTCTCATGATAAATGTCATACTATAAGCACACTGCAATCATTTTACTCCCTTTTTTTTCCTAAATGTGTCGAATAACAAATAGACCACATAGATTTATCTATATATAACATTTATATGTACTTTTAATTGAATATTGATATTGAATATACATGTTGAATATCTATATGTATTTACACTCTTCTTAACTGCTCAAGTATCACAGAAAATCTTCTAAGACATATAAGTTAAAAACCCAGAGGTGCCTGGCTGGCTCATCTGTGAAACAGCTGCTTTCATCTTAGGTCATGATCTCAAGGTCCTGGGATCGAGTTCTACCTCAGGCTCCCTACTCTGTGGGAAGCCTGCTTCTCCCTCTTCCACTCCCCCTACTTGTGTTCCGTCTCTCGCTTTGTCTCTCTCTCTGTCAAATAAAAAATAAAATCTAAAAAAAAAAACAAACAAAAACAAAACTAGTACGAAACCTGAATGGGAAGTGAATTTTTTTTTTTTTTTTGCCATCTAGTTTAGCAATGGTTGTTTCTCCTTTTTCTCTCTTCTATTACTCTTTCTTATGTTTTATAGAAATATGAGCAATTAAAAAGTTAAAAGTGGTTAGGCATCTGATTTGCACTTAGACATCTTTTTTAATAGACAAATTAATTAACAGTAGTTGAAATATGCAGTTTAACAATCTGAACTTAAATTTCAAATTAAGAAATATTCAAAACACAGGTAAAGAATATTCGTAAAATGTTTAGCTCTTGGAATTCCTGGTTCTCAATTTCTGTAACAGTCATTCTCTATTATATTTTCATGATGCTAATACTAACATAAAAATGAACAACCATAATCTAAAGTAAAATATAAACAAAATATGTATTATATATTTCCTATACATAATCTTATATTTATAAACAATAATTGTACCCATTTTGTCCATATATTAAGACCTCAAACTTTATGGAAAATGAACCAAAACAATAAATAGCAGAGTTTGACAAATAATATGATTTGACTTTTCTCTTTTACTTCTTAGCCAATCTGACAAATATATATTGAAACCTACTGTATTTGAGACTATTCTGCAAAACCTTCCTGACTATTCAGCAAGGTGAGTCATTTTCTTTTCTGTACTTCCATATTATTTATGATTGTATATGAAGAAGTATATAGGTTAAGAGGACCTATTTTAAAATTAACTGGTAACAACCTTGGATGTGTCACTTACTAACTGTGTGATGTTGGAAGTGATTCAACTTCTCTAAGCCACTGTTGCCTTAGATATCAGATAGGAAAAACAGGAAAAATAAATCACTTGCCCTCATAGACTTTGCTGTCTATGGTGCCTTTTCCATCTTTACTGTCCCAGTGCAGGATCTTTATGAAATGTGGGTTAGGACAATCTGTGATCATTTTCTCTGAGCTCAAAACATGGAAAACACTTTTCCCCCTCTGATTTAGGTAAGGTCAGACCTTCTCCAGGGAAGAATTAGATCAGGGTTCCAGAATCTATGAAGTGAGCTCAGAAACAAGTTTTGTGAGAACAAAACAAAAAAGGGAATGTGCCTCTCCCCCAACAAACACACACTTGTAAAGGAAATTCCTATAAGGGTCAGGTGCCCAGCATAACCCAGAAGTAATAGGTCCTGAGCAGGGTTGCTCTAGCCCCTAACGGAAACCATGTGTATTTCGCTTCACCCGAAGTACACCTTCTCCAGCACTGTGTCTTACTTGGGTGAGAGAAGGTATGTTACCAAATTACTGGTAAACATGAACTTTATAATATTGTTGTGAAAAACCAAACATTAAAAAAATAATACTGTGATCTGCTGTGTGAACAATAAGAGGATAAAAAATTATAAAGAAACTTCAACAGTATTTTCTGCCAAAGATGTAAGAAGATGCACAGGTCCCTGCATTAAAGTAAGATGGCTCAATGCCCTGCATCTGTCAAGCGGCTCTTGGATTTCAAACTGTTATCTGGTATTCTAAACGTAACTCCTTCCCTCTTTCATCAATGCCAAAGATTTGTCTGCTTTCTTTAAAGAAAATAAGGTTACAGATAATTTTATTGTTTTCCATTGTCTTAGTTCAGAACAGTTCCATTAGCAAAATCATCACAGAAATCTGTGTATTTTGCTTCTACCATTAACAGCCTATTTTTTTCCCCTCTGTGTCTTGTTTCTGCTGTTCACTTCTTAGGTTTGATGAATTAATTTTTAATTATTTGCAATTCAGCACTCCAAAATTATTCAAACTAATGACTGATTTTCAGTCTTTTATTTCATTCTAAAGACAGTAAAAATAAAATGAAACAAGATGGGATCTGGAAGGTGACAAACCATAAGAGACTCTTAATCTCACAAAACAAACTGAAGGTTGGGGGGTGGCGGGGTTGGGGGTGAGGGGGAGGGAGATGGTGGTGGGTTATGGACTTTGGGGAAGGTTTGTGCTATGGTGAGTACTGTGAAGTGTGTAAACCTGGCAATTCACAGACCTGCACCCCTGAGGCTAATAATACATTATATGTTAATTAAAAAATTTAAAAATTAATTTAAAAAAGAGTAAAAATAATCCTGATTCTATTCATCTCTGCACTAGCACTTTGGATTTCCCATGACTACCTAAAGAAGTTTGTGTGCATGTAAACATACAGAAAAATATTTTAACATAGTATAAATAAAATGGCAGCATAGCCCTCGAATCTCCTCATTTTGTAACACTGCTTCCCTAGCTGCCTGAGTGATTAGGAACAATTACGATCATGCTACAAAAAAATCTAGGAAGACATATGCGTTTAATGAAAGTCTAGAAAATCTAAAGTACAATATATTTTAAGGTGTTTTATCCAAAAGTGTGAGTTATTAATATAAAAGTATATCACCAATACCTTTTAAAAGAGCTGAGTCAACTCAATGTAAATGATTTTCATAATGATGACTTCCCAACAATGCCAAAGTACATTTCCTATCAGTCAAAAGTAAAAGTGCAATATAGATTAGTTTTTTTAAGTGTTTAATTACATTTCAATACATTAAAAATTTGCAGTGTCCTTCGAACTCATGCTAATATGATATGCACCAATAAAACCCAGTAATTAGAAGAATCAATTTTCTAATCTATATAGATAAGAGTATACATTTTACAAAACAGAGGTAAAAAATTCTATTTTCAAAAATACTGGTTTTTAAGATTTATTTATTAGAATACCAGTCATTTAAGTGTTTTGAAAACTTTTCCTTGGTAAAGCAATAAATTTATCAGGTATTTAAATGTTTAAAAAATATATAGGAAATAAAATATACAAAATGCACTTTTTAAAAATTTATAGGGATGCCTGGGTGGCTCAGTCAGTTGAGCATCTACCTTTGCCTCGGGTCACGATCCCAGAGTCCTGGGATTGAGTCCCATATCAGCCTCCTTGCTCAGTGGGGAGCCTACTTCTCCCTCTGCCTCTGCTGCTCCCCTTGCTTGTACTCTCTCTCTCTGACAAATAAATAAATAAAATTTAAAAAGAATTATATATGTAGTTGAACTGTTTAAGGTAATTTAATTAACAAAATTTGAAAATATGACTGATTTTTAAAAGGGAAATTTAGTGCTTTCAGCTTGAATAAATAAAATTCCAATCAAAAAGACCTCTGAAAGATAACTGTTCTACTTTTACCCCCAAAATATAGATTTTAAAATAGAATCATAAGATTTGTAAAATTGAACTTAAAGGCTTAAGTAAAGCTGAATTTTTAAATATGAATCATTAATAAACGTTCTAGTTTCCCCTCCTTCTACTCACAAAAACACCTTCAGGTATTGAAAGAAACTGTCCTAAAAGAAAACACTGAACAGAAACATTTTTTCTTTGGATCACCTTGTTGATTTTTAACCTGGCTTTCTCTGCAAAACCTTCCTGACTATTCAGCAAGGTGAGTCATTTTCTTTTCTGTACTTCCATATTATTTATGATTGTATATGAAGAAGTATATAGGTTAAGAAGACCTATTTTAAAATTAACTGGTAACAACCTTGGATGTGTCACTTACTAACTGTGTGATGTTGGAAGTGATTCAACTTCTCTAAGCCACTGTTGCCTTAGATATCAGATAGGAAAAATAATGCCTGCCTCTTAAATGAAACAATATAGAGGGAAATTGTTTAAATTTAGTGATTGTTATTGCTTTGACTTTGTGACATTGTTTTCTGTCTATTTATCTGGAGTTAAGTTCTGATTTTAAGCATATCTGTTTAGTGTTAATAATAACAATAATAGGTAACATTTTTATAGTGCTTATTCTGGGCCAACGATTTTTTCTAAGCATTTTGTATACATTAATTCATTTAATTCTCACAAAGACCTCAGGAGATATGTTCATAATTCTCATTTTAGAGGAGGAGAAACAAAGGGTCCTGAAATGTTAAGTAACTGGTCCAAGATTACATGGCTGCCACTTGTAGGGTAGGTATTTCAACCCAGGCAGTCTGATTCCAGAGTCCATGCTGTTAAGCTTTTAACCACTACAATATACTACTTCTCTTTTAAGCTAATTTAATAAGATCACTTGCCATTTCTTTATGATACATATCAGGGACCAAAGTTGACTAAGATGGAGTTTTTCTTGAGTAGCTCACAGTATAGAAGGAAAGACAAGCAACTATACACAATCATGTTAAAATGCTAATGAAGACAACTCTTGGATCATTTTTTAAAGTTTATTTAAGTAACCCCTATACCCGATCTTGGGATCCCAAGATCAAGAGCTGCATGCTTTTCTAACTAACCTTGCCATGCACCCCTTGGATCAATTTTTTCTTTTTCCTTCCATTACTCATTTCAAACATTAACTCAAGTCTGCTATCCCCTGGGTTGGCATTACTTTTGCCATATCGTTCAACAATGCCTACATGCAAAAGCAGTTTAAGCACTTGATAGTTTTCCATGATCATGAAAAAGAGAAACTTCTGAGCCAGGGATGGAATTACCACAGACCTACCAAAGCAAATGGTCAGAGTCAGCATCGCCATAAAAGATGCATTCAGTCACAGACTCTGCTGAATGGACTAGTCCTCCAGGGTCTCCACCACTTGCTCTAAACCCTCAATAAAAATTGCCTGCTTCAGGAAATAGAGCATCTAGTGGACAGAGGAGTCAGAGAAAAAAAGCAATTCCTAAGTACAAAATCACAACCACTATCACCAAAAAAGAAAAAAAGGGGGGGGGGGACTTTCTAGATGGATCCAGAGATATGCTAACCTGAGGAAATGCTGATTTCCACCACCCTAGAAATTCATCTGACTCACAATCCAGCAGGTAATACCAGCCATATTGGAAGAGTTGTGTTTCTTGTTGTACTCTGGTTAATGTCAAGGGGAAGATTTGGGGCTAAATCCATGGGCGGTGGAATCTATTCTACTGCTGGGTTTCTAAGACGTAAGAGTAATAGATATTAAAGAAACATGTTACCTGATATACTCATCTCCCTCTTGACGCTTTGGTGCTATTCTATATTCTTCAACAGAATAGTTATTTTTAGACTCATTGTTAACTTCAGGAGAAAATTTTTTCTTAATGATCAAGAGTTTTCCTTTGGTTCATCCAGAAGTAATCCAGTCTCTTATTGGTTCTGCAATATATGGATGAGAGAAACAGCTGTTGTTACATGAGCCTCACTGAGACATCTGCTCTTCATCTGCTTTTAGTTATCCCATATAGATCGTAATGTGTATGAAATTATTCCTGTATGTCTTTGTTTTAATATCCACATTGTGCATGCAGTTATTCTTCCAGAGCGAGTAGCTTCATTCATGTTACTTATGTAGTTGCACTCATTTTGCCCACCTATTTAAACACAGACGTTTTCTTTGTTTTGTTGTTGTTGTTGTTTTGGTTATTGCTGCACAGCAATGTAACCCCAAACTTAATGACTTAGAGAAAAAAAATTATTTTATAATCTCTGATGGTTCTATAGATTGACTGGGCTCAACTGGGTCCTTTCTCCGTTGGTCAGTCTGGGGTCTCTCATGTAATTATAGTCTGATTAGAGTCACTGGAGATGCTTACCTGAGGTGCTAGACACTAGGACAATGGAACCTCTCTTCTGTCTACAGTATCAAGCCGTCTTATTCATATGGTCTCTCTTCTCACATGAAGAAGATCCATTGTTCCCCCACAGTCTGAAAACTGAAGCTTCTAGGTCTTTTTAAGCCTTCAGACTGAGACTGGGTTCTATCACTCCACTACCAGTCTTATGGCAAGTTTTATGGGCAGGTTTAATGGGCAGGAAGAGTGATTCTTGAGAAACTGTGACAAAGAATTGGTAGCTATCTTTCATTTCTCTGACAACAAACCGTTTCCATTCCTCCCACCCTTCCCAACAATTATATACATTCTTCCAAAGTGCATACACTCCTCACAAGGCCACCAAAAGTGTCCTCCCATTACAGAATCAGGCTTAAAGTCCAAGCTCACTCCATCTAAATCAGATTCACATATCCCATGTTGTGTGTACCTCTCTCAATATGAAGACCTGCAAACTAAAGAAAGGGACAAGTGATCTCTCCCACCTCCTGACATACCAAACATACAATGTAGATACACAGTCCAGTGGAGCTGCAATTAACACTGATTTAAAAAAGGAGTGGGGGAATGGCAAGCACATAACAGTAAGTAGTCTATTGCAATTCTGAAATACAGTTGAGGAAATGTTGCCAGTTCTCTGATCAGAACCTACTTCTAAACCCTAAGATAGTTGTCACTTGTTTTAATAACACTCTCTGGGCGTTTGGTTCCACTTTCTCATCAGCCTTCATTTGACAAGCAATGGTCGATATTTAAAAACTGAGTAACTTTTTATGCCTGCTTCCTGCTAATAACAATCAGGACCACAAAGCCTCTTTTTGTTTGGAATAGCATCCATTCCTTTTAGTCCAAACAATTATAATTCCTTCAAAAACACTATGGGCTTCCTGTGTATAAAATTATACTATAATCTGGAAGACAAATACAAAAACCAAAATCTCTCCAAGATGTTCTTTTCCTTGGGCTGAGTCAAGGTACAATGAAGAAACATACTTAAGGTTCTTAGAAACCTAATTTTCTACCATAGAGGTTTAAGAAGCATGTCATTATGATTCTTAGAAGTTGTTTTGTCTACCACACTGCAGTAAGCTATGACCCACAGGCCAACTCCAATCCACAGCCTGTTTTTGTTAGACCCGCAAGCTTATAATAGTTTTGAAAATTTTTAAGGGATTGTAAAAGCAACCTAACCAAACAAACAAAAAACAGTACACTGAGAAATACCAAACATTCCTGAAAGAAATTAAAGTCAAATAAGTGGAACTGTGGGGTTTCCCAATCAGATGGGAGGGGCAGTAAATGTGAGGCAATCCAAGAGTGGAGACAGTGGTGGGGTTGGGGGCGGGGGGTGCAGTGAAAGAACTGACCCACAGCAGAACAGAGTAGATAGACATTTATTGAATATACCCCAAGGGAGTGACAGGCAGGACAGCAAGGAAGAGACAGTCTGTGATAAGGGGCCACAGTTATAGAGTGGAGTGGGGAAGTATGGGAGCGTGTGAAATTTTCCCTTTTTTGGTAATCTTAGGAAATGTGCCAGGTTGTGATTATCAGTTAGGGTCCGTGACTATTTCAGCAGGGGTGGAGGGGGAGGGTGCTTAATGAGCCTATTTGCATTGCCTGTTTGCATTCAACTGGTGGTGCCTGTGGGCCCTTTTGCCCTGATCAAAGTTTTCATTGCTCAAGCATGTAGCCTAAAAGCTGTCTCTGTATTCTCCCACTGACAGAGCAACAATAAATCTTTGGCATTTAGGGGAAGGTCTCATCGCTAGTAGCTTCTTCTTGCTGAATGAGGGCCATAGAGATAACCCTACCTATGGTTCAACATTGGTCAGTTGGGAATGTCTATGTAAGGGTTACGAATGGCAGAGGCAGTCAAATCCAAGGTAAACAACATGTATGGATCTCCCTGAGTAGAAAGAGTCATCTGTCAGCTTGAAGTTATGGCAGTGGAGGAGTCTTGGCGCCAGGCTGAGAGACGTGGGAACAAGCAACAAAATATTGTTATTATTAAGCCAAAGAGAAGCCCAAATAAAAACCTTTGATGGTTGACCAAAATCTTCCTCAAGTCCAGAGTTTAACCAACCATTAAAGTTAAGAGAGGGATCATTTAAATCCCCAACTTAAGTATTCATGTTTCCTAGTAATCCTGATACATTTTAATCTGGAGTCTATACATAACACTCTATTTTAATAAAGCATAGTTTCCTCCTTGAGCTGCAGTGAGGATATCAAGGAGCATTTGGTTTTAGAGGGCCACCTTTCAAATTTGTGGGTGACTGCATGTTGAGCTTAAAGGTGGACCCTGTATGTGTGGCAAAGCCTCTGTTTGCAATTTTATATCAAAAGAAGTGTCTCAGGGTGCCTGGGTGGCTCAGTGGGTTAAAGCCACTGCCTTTGGCTCATGTCAAAATCCCTCCCCTGGGGGGAAGCCTGCTCCCCAACCCCCACCTGCCTCTCTGCCTACCTGTGATCTCTGTATGTCAAATAAATAAATATAATCTTTAAAAAAAAAAAAAAGGGTCTCTTAGAACAGATATATTTAAAGGATAAAACCACCAAGAAGCCCTCTTAGTTTGGATGTCTAGCCTTACCAATATCCTAATACGAGGAATCACTGGCCAGTGGGAGAAGATTTCTTTGGGGATATGGGCAGGAATGACATCCTTTGTTCATGGATTGGAAGACATAATATTGCTGAAGTGGTAATACTACCCAAAGTGATCTATAAATAAAGTTCAATACAATCAAAATTCCATCAGCCTTTTTGGCAGAAATGGGAAAATGATTCTAAAGTTATAAGAGATCCCAAATAGCCAGGGTTTTCCAGAAAAGCCAAACCAATAGGAGATTACATATATATGAATATATGTAATATATATAATATATAACATATATTATATATAAGTATATATAATATGATGTAATATACATGTATATAATATTATACATATATATAACCCATGATCTGCTGTCTGCAAGCTGAAGACCCAAGAATGCTAATAGGATAGTGGTATAGCTCCACTCAGAGTCTTAAGACCTGAGAACAGGGGCGCCTGGGTGGCAAATCCATTCTAAAAGTGATATGGAGGGGCACCTGGGTGGCTCAGTGGGTTAAGCCTCTGCCTTCGTCTCAGGTCATGATCCCAGGGTCCTGGGATCGAGCCCTACATCAGGCTCTCTGCTCAGTAAGGAGCCTGCTTCCCCCCTCTCTCTCTACCTGCCTCTCGGCCTGCTTGTGATCTCTGTCTGTCAAATGAATAAATAAAATCTTAAAAAAAAAAAAAAAAAAAGACCTGAGAACTGAAGGGCCCGTGGAATAAATTGCAGTCTCAGTTCAAAGGTCTGAGAACCAGGAGTGCTGATATTTCAGGGTTTAAGAAGACAAATGCCCCAGAACAGTCAGACAGAGAAAATCTCAGAGAGTCTCCCTTCCTCTGCCTTTTTGTTCTTTTCAGATCTTCAGTGGATTGTATATTCCTGACCCACATTGGGGAGGACAATCTGCTTTACTCAGTTTACTAATTCAAATGCTAATCTCTTCCAGAAACACCTCATAGACACACCCAGGAATAATGTTTATTCAGATATCTAGGCATTCTTTGGTCCATCCAAGTTAATACATGAAATTAATCATCATACTAACACTTTCCAAATTCAAACTTAGTATAAACCTATAGCAATGAAAGCAGTATGGTACTGGCATAAGGATAGACATATGGATCAATGCAATAGAACTGAGAGCCCAGAAATAAACCCATACATGGACAATTGATTTGCAACAAGGGTTCCAATACCATTTAATGGGGAAAGGACAATCTCTTCAATAAACGAAGCTGAGACACTCGACAGCCACATAAAAAAGCGTGAAGTTGGATTCCTACCCCATACTATATATGAAAATTAACTCAAAATGGATCAAAAATATAAAGTAAGAGCTGAAATGACAAAATTCTTGCAAAAACACAGAGGCAGAAATCTTACAGATAATGGATTTGATAGTGGTGTCTTAGATACGACACCAAAAACAAGTGACAAAAGAACAAGAGATAAATCAGACTTCATTAAAATTTAAAATGTTTATGTATCAAAGAACACTATCAATCGAGTGAAAATAAAATCCACAGAAAACACAAGAAACAACAAGTATTGCCAAGGGTGTGGGGGAAAAAAGAACTCTCCTGCACTAGGTGGGAATGCAAACTGGTGTAGTCACTGTGGAAAACAGCAGGGAGGTTCCTCAAAACATTAAAAATAAAATTACGATAGGGTCTAGTAATTCCAATGCTGGATATTTACCCAAAAAATATGATAACACTAATTTGGAAAGATATACACATCCCTATGTTTATTATAGCATTATTTATTCCATTGTTATGGAAGCAGTCCAAGTGTCCATTGATAGATGAATGGATAAAGATGGGGTATAATCTTGCCATTTGCAACAACATGAATGGATGTAGAAAGTTTAACACTAAGTGAAATAAGTGAGTCAGAGGAAGACAAATACTGTATGATTTCCCTCATATTTGGAATTTAAGGAACAAAACAAACAAAGGAAAAAGTCAAACCAAAAGACTCTTTAATTGTAGAGAACAAACCAGAGGTTTGCCAGAGGGGAAGTGGGTGGGGGGGTTGGGTGAAATAGGTGAAGAAGATTAAGAGTACACTTACCATGTTGAGCAATGAGTAACATATAGAATTGTTGAATCACTATATTGTACATCTGAAACTAACATAACACTCTATATTAACTATACTGCATTAAAATTTTTAAGAAACACAGAATGGGAGAAAACATTTGTAAATTACATATCTGATAAGAGTTTAATGTTCAAAATATATAAAGAATTCTTACAACTCAACAATAAAACCACAAACAACCTAGTTTAAAATGGATAGAAGACTTGAATAACATATTTTACTAAAGTATCTCTTTAGTAAAGGAGATCTGTAAATGGCAAAAAGCACATGAAAATAAGCTCTACATCATTAGTCATCGGGAAATGCAAATCAAAACCACAAAGAGATACCATTCTATACACTGTAGGATGGTTATAATTTAAAAACTTAAAAAATTAAATCAGAGAATAACGAGTTGAGCAAAATGTGGGAGAAATTAGAAAACCCATCATTGCTGTTAGGAGTATAAAAATGGGGCAGCCACTGTGGGACACCATTTAGCAGCTCCTCAGTAAATCAAACAGAAATGCCATATGACTCAGCAGTTCTACTCTTTGGTATGTATCCAAAAGAATTGAAAAGTAGAGGGAAAGTGTACGTGACTGCTTATACCAGCATTATTCGCAATAGCCAATAAGGTGACTTTTGTCATCAAATATCCACAAATTGATGAATGAATAAACAAAATGTGGTATTTCCACACATTGGAATATTTATTACTTGACCATAAGGAATTAAATGCTGATATATGGTTTAACAGGGATGATCCTTGAAAGCATTATGCTCAGCAAAAGAAGACAGACAAAAAAGACCACATGTTGTATGATTCCATTTATATAAAATACTGAGAAAAGGAAAATCCACGGAGTCAGAAAACAGTCAGAAAGTGATTGTCAGAGGCAGGGAGGAGTAGTGACTATTGAGTGGTTGAGTAAAGAGTGTGGGTTTTCCTTTTGGAGTGAAAAAAATTTGGCAATCTGTTAGTGGCGATGGTTACACAACACTGTGTGTTAAATGTCACTAGTGGTAAGTTTTATGTTATATGTATTATGCCACAATAAACAAACAAACAAAGGGTATAGGACATAGATTTTATGTAGTCAGCAAAACCTATACTATTTAATGTCTGGCCCTTCACAGGAAAAGTTTGCCAACCCAACCCATGGTCTCCCTGAGAGGGTTCACCAAGCACACTATAAATAGTTTTGAGGTCTTACCAAAGAATCTTAAAATATTTACCTGGAGACAACGCTTTCCTCGTAACACCCTAGTTTTCATGCTTCACTTGGAGCCATTTCTTCTTTTGAGGGTCTTTTGCTGGATGGAGAAACTGGAAATGACAAATATTTTTATTTTTGAATCTAACAAGTAACACTATCAGCAATACTTTCTCTAGATGTTACTTGCACACTTGACAGGTTTTTTTTTTTCTTTCTTTTGTTCATATTTCTTGTTTCCAGATCTGAAGATGCACAACTAAAAGTCAGGCATTTTTAACATGGCCTTTATTAATTATATCCTTATGGTTCTTTCAGCTTCCATTCCCAACTGGTCCTGAAGTAAATGCCGCACACGTGTGTATGTGTCTCTCTGTGTGTGTGTGTGTGTGTGTGTGTGTGTGTGTCTCCACTTCCAAGTTGACTAAAACCAACTAGACAATTGTCATGTGGGTTTTCAGTTGAAGTCAGATAATGGCTGGACTAGATACACGAGATAACTTCTTTCACATGTCTAGTACCTTATCTGGAATGCCTGGAAGAGCAGTGTACCAGCTAGGCCTCGCTCTCTTGCTCATCCTCTCATCTCTTCCCGTAACCAGTGTGGGCTTCCCTGTAGCATAGTGGTCTCAGGGCAGTCAACCTTCTTACGTGGTGGCTGGCTTCCCTCAGAACAACCATTCCACGAGATCCATTTGAAAATGCAAGTCTTCTTATGACCTAGCCTTGGAAGTCATGCAGTGTCTTTTCCACAGGATATTTTCTAGTGATCACAAGCAAGTGACAGAGCCAACCCATATTCAAGAGGAAGAGAGTACTCAACCCATGAAATCTTGTAATCATGGTTCCCTGAATAGGGAACCAACTGTAGTAATTAGTTACTATATTCACCTTTAAATTTAATTGGAATTCTAAATTATCCGTATGGTTTCTTTATGAAAATAAAAGATTTGCATGAGAAAATAAATAAATAACCCACAGTGAGAAGTTAAATAATAAACATTTAAGAAAATGTTAAATCACTCCATGAGGAAGGGAGTGCTCTGCCTTAGAAAAAGTCTTTATAAAAATGACTAAATCTGAACTAGATTTTGAAGAATGAATCTGTAGATTCATGAATTTGTAGAAAAGAGGAAGTGTCTTCACAGGTAGAAGGAACAGCAGAAACTCACAGTGAGATGAGGAAACACATGCTATGGCCCAGGAATACAAAGTACTCCAGCATAACTCTATCATACATGTGGGCTAGTGAAGTAGATTGGGATGACCATGAAAAATAGATCTGTAGAGGGACACCTGGGTGGCTCAGTGGGTTAAGCCTCTGCCTTCAGCTCAGGTTCTCTGCTTAGCAGGGAACCTGCTTCACTCTCTCTCTCTCTCTGCCTGCCTCTCTGACTACTTGTGATCTCTGTCAAATAAATAAATAAAATATTTTTTAAAAAAATAAATAGACCTATAGATACATATGTCTGGAAAATAATGCAGATTTTCCTATAGTTCTCTTAGTAGCTCCCAGTGAAACTTGGAATACAAAAGGCTCTGAGTAGTCTTGCAATGAAGAAGTCCATTTAACTCCAAGAAACTTCCCAAAATATTTAAATAGAGAATACCTTTCTTGACACAATAGCCACAAATCATCCAACAACACTTTATTTTATGAACCATCCTTGGGGAGTCATTTATGGCTCAAAAGCAAGTGAGAGAGATGCTAAGATTTTCATTATAGAGAAACTCTGATAATATTTTTTTGGATGGCTTTAAAGGGAACAAGACTGGAATGAAGGAGACTAGCTGGGATATAAGAGAAAATTGAGAACTGAACTAAAAAATAATAACCCTGGGAATGGGGATGAGGGCAATGAGCATACCATCTTTTATAATTCTGAGTGAGCTCTTAGAGAGAAATATGAATACTATAGTTCCCATGAAAGCATGTTACTATCATTTTTCCTAAGGAACACATTAGCCTATTATGTAGCTGTATCATTTTATACTGACTTGAACTGAAGAATTGATGTGTGTGTGTGTGTGTGTGTGTGTGTGTGTGTGTGTATAATCTATCATATATAAACTATCCATACA
The DNA here is from genome assembly GCF_010015895.1 of Lontra canadensis. NCBI lineage: Eukaryota > Metazoa > Chordata > Mammalia > Carnivora > Mustelidae > Lontra > Lontra canadensis. Next base: position 96,438,693 of record NW_022630995.1, read on the forward strand.
ACACTATAAGCTGATTGTTAGATCAGGCCAAAGGACTCAGAAAAATGAATTATCTACTTCCCATTGGCCAATAATATGCAGCATAGTTGTTACTTTTATTTATTTTTTTTTAAGGCAAACTTTTTCTGTGGTTGCTAAATTCTAAAAGAAACTTCATCATGCGGGTCTTTCTTCGGGGGGAGTTGAAGTACAGAATGAATTGTGTCTTAATGTCCTGTTTCGCAAAAGTCACAAATATTTCTTCTCAAATTTTTTTTCTTATACTTTAAACTGAAAGCATATACTAAAATGTTATTCTATGGAGGTTTTATGTTATGATTTTCAGGGGCTGGGTTATGTAACATTCTACAGGGAAAGGTGGGCTTATTGATGTCTGTACCTTTAGAAATTGCAAGCGCAACTTAGAAAGGAAATCTGGAACAACTTAAGAGTAGCATATGTAAGGGGGCTTCCAAAAACCTGCTGGCCCAATTTCAGTAACCATGGGCAATTATTTGCAGATGCATATATAGTTTGCTAAGCTCCTGTGCTGTTCATTTGCATGCCTGACATGCTACAGGCTCAACACCTGTGGACATTTGCACACACATTTTTACAGCCAAATTTTCTGCAGGGAAGAGGGAAAACTTTCATGGGAAAGGAAAGTCAGCTGTAGGAGGCAGAGGAAGATAATTTTTAATCACTCCGTTGTTCAGACACCAAAGTATTTATTTAGGTTTGGGTAAAATCTTGTTTTTAAGAGCCAACTGTATTACATAAGTTGCATTATGTTGCCTGTTTATATCTACAAAGGAATCACATATTTCAAACTTTCTCATTACTAAGAAAAAAAATGTCATTATAATTATAATAACCAACAATGCTAACACAAACCTGCAGTGAAGTTTTAAATACCGTTCTGAATGCATCCCTTAGAATTCAGTAGAAATTATCATAACCTCCATACCCAGATACAGAAAGGTTAGGTCGACACAAGAGGATGTCCACTTCAAAACAAGATTTCAGAGCTATCCATACCATAACTCTTCATTTTTGTACTCTATTGTTAATAGCAATAGCAGAAAGGCAAAGCTTTCCTCAAAGAAAAGTTCCATGGTGTTAAGTGTAAACAAGATTATGCCCCATAAATACTTTGCAGCTGCGTGGCACATAATAAATACCCAATAACAATTAACTTTTATGTTACAAAATAAGAAAAAGATTAACATGAGCAGAAAATGAGCAGTTCTTGTCCCAAGATAAAAAATGGCAGGGAAGAAAAGCTTTAAAATTGTTTTCTCGTAGTCAGAGGATATTCTAATTTAATAGCCATTAGGCTACCAGAAGGAGTTAATGCTTGATATAAATGCTTGATGAGGAAGGAATCTGTTTATTAAAATAATATGCAAGGCAAGGGTATGTTAATTGTATAAAAATGAACTATTTTGACATTTACTAATATAACAATTTGTTCTTCAGTTGTTCCATTTCCATGTTTTATATTCAATTTGCTTTGCAACTTGAGAGGTGTTGAACATCTAACCCAGTTTGTCCCATCTCATTATTCCAGTCCAAGTTTCAAAGATAGTCTTGGATCTTCCATTACAACTAATTGCAGACTCAGGAGTTCCTTAGTCTATTCCCGCACTGCCTTTGTGGTTATTGTTAATTTATAACTTTGGCTCTAGTCCTTCCAGAGAAGGAAAACTGAGAACTACATTATGAAAAGTTTCTTTTTTAAATACAGGGGCTTATTTTAATATAAGGATATTGTTTCTTCACCCTTAATTAGGAGGAAAATTATGCTTACCTAGGAGTTTCATGGAAATGACATTCTCTTGAAGGTGTGATTATCTACTGATCCTGTGATGTGAGTGGTTACTACTGATGGAAGTGAAAAGAAAGTAGAAAAGTATATTGCCAAGTATACAATGAGACTAGCAGGGATTTGGGGTACTGTGTGTATAAGTATAACGAGATAAACTCAGTATCTGCTGGAATCTTCTACCTTGAGACTGTGTTTGTATCTCTCCATCATCCATGATCATTCACTCCACCCAATGGGACCTTAAAAACTGTAGCTGCCTTCCATTCTGCCTCCCTAGATTTAAATAGTCTTCTTTCCACTTCAACCAGTAACTGTCCTCACTCTACTAGAGAGACCTTTAGCCCACTGAAGTTTGTTTTGAAAAACCTTGTTTGAATCAGGTATAAATTCCTTGGCCTGCATTTCACACTCCCCACTACCTAGTCCCAAACCACTGTCCTAGCTCATTTCTTACCTCATATATTTCCTAGTGTCCCCTAAAACCAAAATTTCCCATTGTTAGAGCATGAATGAACAACTCCGGTTCTGTTCATGAAATTTCTCTTCTTTGAAGCAACCCGCTATCCCTATTCTTTAAAGTCCAGCTCAAATGTTCCCTCCTACAGCTTGGAAAATCTCTTCCTACTCTGTGCTTTGTGGGTTTATGCAAGTATCTATACAGATATCTGTCTACACACACACATATTATAATGTTGTTTTGTAACAACAAAAATATTAGTATAGAGGTAACAAAAAAGTTGTGCACTACAATATTAACGGCAATGATTTCAAAATACAGTAAACTTTCGCTTGAGTTCAATTTTCTTCTTTTGCTGACTCAAATTTTTTAAAAAGCTCTTCAGCATATGCACATCATTCTTGAAGCGTAAATATAAAAATCTTTTTGAAGATTGTATTTATTTATTTGAGAGAGAGAGGGGAGAGAGCATTACTGGGGTAGGGCCAAAGGGAGAGGGAGAAGCAGACTTGCCGCTGAGCAGGGAAACCAAAGCCAATGTGGGGCTCCATCCCAGAACCTTGGGATGATGACCTGAGCCTAAGGCAGATGTTTAACTGACTGAGCTACATAAGCACCCCAATATACAAAAATATTTTAGAAGAAAAATATTAATGTAGCTTTGGGAAATTATTAGAAAACCTTTGCAGGAAAAAAAGCTATAAAAGAGCAAAGCATAAAAATTACAGTTCTTTAAAATGAATATACAACAACATACTTAAAACTCATATTTATTTTATTTATTTTATTAAGATTATTTATTTATTTATTTGTCAGAGAGAGAGAGCACGAGCGAGCACAGGCAGGCAGAGAGGAAGGCAGAGGCAGAGAGAAAAGCAGGCTCCCTGCCGAGCAAGGAGCCCGATGTGGGACTCGATCCCAGGACCCTGGGATCATAACCTGAGCCGAAGGCAGCCGCTTAACTGAGCCACCCAGGCGTCCCAAAACTCATATTTAAATGGAAAAGTAATACCAGTAATTTTCTCTCAGTTTCCATCGCCCAGCCTTACTTAAGCCCTCCAATTCACTGGCCCCAGATTTTTCTTTATTCAATTATTTTGCGTATTTTATGGAATTTCCCTTCTCTGCCCCAAAGCCACCAATGGCTCCCTCTCAGTTACCACATGGAATGAAAAGTCTGTTCCTGGATTTCAATCCCTCTGGCTACTCAAATGTGTTTCCTTAGAATGAGCTCCCTTCCAGGTGAATTCTCTTACTGGCTTCTGAACACACACCATGCGTGATGCCCTACTTTTCCTGTCTCTCTTCTCTATCTAATTTCAGGCCTTCCTTTAAGGTGCATTCCGAGCTGTACTTCTTCCAAACAGCTCCTCCTTCATTAGCCCATGCTCCTTACCAAATTCCCATCAGGTCTACTGCATAGACCAGCACACATTCACATGCTTCTCTGGATCATCCAAGTGTCTCCTACGTGCCGCGCCTGCCTCGTGTGATTATAATCCCCTTGAGGGAACTACGAATATTTCTTGGTAGATTAATAGATATAAGATTTACAAATTCCTATACGATCAGTAATTTGCTTCTTTAAATGACTGCTTTGTCTTTGTCCATTTCTATCAATGCTAAAAAAGCACCATAGTCTAAGAGAGAATGCTGATATGTGTATTTGAATATCATAAAACATCATTCTGGGATGAAGAATTAGGAACAAATTGAGAGACCTGCTATATTTTCACACTGCTTACACACCATCATCTTTTAAGCCATAATGTTTTTTAAAAACAGATATCTGGAATTAGAAATACTAAAGTATACTAAGGGTCTTAATGATAAATGACTAAAACATAATAACAAAATGATAAGGAATTTGAGACAGTCTCCAAACCACAGCAAACTTAAAATGCATACAACAAATCTACTGAAATTACAACAAATCAGTGTGTTTTCAACTTTTGCATTTTAATCAAAATGTGATCCTCAGCAAAGCTTAATTTAATAAATGGAAAGTCAGTGTCTCATTTCTTTTAATGGAGAAGCAGAATGGTCATAATTCAGCTGAAGGTTGAAAAGAAATGATTCTGACAAGATCAAGTAGCTACTAAGTATTGTCGCTCACTCTGATTATAGTGCCACTGAGTTTATACAATGCCATTACTGCATGCACTGTCTTTATGTTTCTAAGATCAAAATCCCATAATCAGTAGTTGTCACTCCACACAGTTAGAATCATTGGATTAAGCATCCAGAGTTGTATGTCTTACCCAAAACGACCACCATGGTTAGAACACTGGGCTAGAAATCACAGAGAATAAGCTTTTTCATGAAAGCTCACTTACACTCAAGTAGGCTCCATTTGCTATGGGAGAATTTGTCAAAATAGCCTTGGCATGTGCTTAAAACTAAAAGTTTGGAAGTTTTATATGTAGAATCAGAAACAAACAAACAAACAAACAAACAACAAACTCGGAAACAGAAAACACTGGTGGTTGCCAAAGGTGTGTGGTAGCAGATGGGGGAAATGAGTGAAGGCCATCAAAATGTACAAACTTTCAGTTATAGGACACCGGAGTCCTGCAGAGGGAACGTACAGCATGGTGACTATACTTAACAATACTGTCTTGTATATTTGAAGGTTGTTAAGAAACTACACCTTAAAACATTTCATCAGAAGAAAATAATTGTAACTGTATGAGCTAATGGACATTACCTAAACTTACTGTGGTCGTTATTTCCTAACATATAATATATATGTATCAATTCATTATGTTGCACAACTTCTAACTATAGGTATAAACTAATACAGTGTTACATGTCAGTTATATCCCAATGAACCTGAGGAAAATACAAAACCTTAAATCTGAAGTGCCCATGAAAGCAAAGAATACTAACGTCATTAAAAGTATGGATTACTTTTCATTTTCTTTCTGAAAACTTTACTATTACAGCAAATGTTAAGAATTGCACTTATCCATATTCAACTTGAAATAGCTAATGTTTAAATTATGCTCCACCAGAAGTCACTGTATAGAAAAAAAAAATAATAAAACAGCAAATATCAGGTAAAATGCCCCGGGCTCCTTTAAAGAATGTTGTAGATTTCTTATTTAGTCTTTCACCAACCAGATACTTCTACAAAGATACACAGGGCTTTGGGGAATTTGACTTCTGCAGCCTTTGCTAGGGGTCCTGGAGGACTTGGGAGGAATTCTAAATAAACAGTCTTTCAGCTCAACCTAGCCACAAAGCACTAACAAGCCCCTCTCCCTTACCTTGAAGTGGGCTCTGCGAGTTCACCAGCAGCCTACACTCATCAATACACAGGAGTCCCAGATTATCGGAAACCAGATCCTGTTGGGTTGAGTAAATAACAATCAACAACTCCATTAGCCTCCAGAGGTCTCCATGCTTTGTTTATAGTAAATATAACTCCACTCAGAGGCGTGGCCCCTCTGAATTTTTTATTTCATTGAGATGTTTTCTGTCTGCCTTTATATAGGATTTTTCCGTGAGGCACCCTTTCTCCTTTCTATTGTTAAATTACTACTTGTTTTATTTTTCTCTTTTTAATAAAACAAGGAAAAAAATCAAAGGTAAATATCGGCAACCTTTCTTAAAATCACTGTTGTCACCATTGCATTTAACCATCTGCAGACAAGCACCACCGCGCAGAGGCAGAAAATGAAGATGCCTTCATTTTTTTTCCTAAACTCTAGTACCAGCACACTTATAGGCACGATTAGTCATGGGACCTCTTTTCCAATTTAAGGCAGAGACATCTTAATTTATTATTCATCTAGAGCTGTATTTGAAATGCAGATGTTTCAGGCCACAGGCTCTTCTAGTGGGTACAGCTGGCCTAATTCTTTACTGCTGCCCTCAGATGATGACACATAGGAGAGCTGGGCCAAGATCCCGGTGATGCTTTTTCATTCTGGGAGTGATAATATATGAATTCTGTTAAGACAGCTAGAAGCAGCCCAGGCAGCCCTGCGGCCAGGGTCACCAAGCCAGATCAGAGCCCTGAGTATCTCATAGCGTTGAGAGTTCAACAGCTTAGTGATAACATTATCTCTAGAGAAGGAAAATTACCTGTAGGAGCCAGGCTGAGAAGCCCACATTGGCAAGAGGGAACATTTAGGTCAGCAATTTCCTTCCTTTCTTTTTTTTTAAATTAACATATAATGTATTATTTGCTTCAGGGGTACAGGTCTGTGATTCATCAGTCTTACACAATTCACAGCACTTACCATAGCACATATCCTCCCCAACGTCTGTCACCCAGCCACCCTATCCCTACCCCCCCAACCCCAGCAAGCCTCAGTTTGTTTCCTGAGATTAAGAGTCTCTTATGGTTTTACCAAGTGGTTGTAATGACATTTTGCTTTTATTAACATTCCGTTGGTTTCAGTCACTTCCCTACATCTTACCTTGTGTCTATGAAAGAGGACATGGCTCTCACTTTGCCAAAGTTTTAGACACTTACATACAACTCTAGAAATATTTATAAATTCACCATAATTTATTTTGGAAATATTATGTGCTATCATATTTTCTCAGTGCAAAAATCAGCAGCCACTTTAGAGGCTTAAATGATCCTTCATGATATGCATGTGACATTTGTAGAAAGAAAAACCCTGTCATTATGTGAAAAGTTTGCCTGACACTCAAGGAAAAAAAATCATTATTATAGTCCACCCAGAAAACAAATTATACATAGAAGTAGTTGAGAATTCAAATACTAGAAAATAATCGGAAAAAAGAATCTCAACCTTAATTTACCGTTTTAAGTTGGTAGTATGATTTTAACATTGCAACCATTTCTAATAACTTGATGATACACTCTAAAACACCCATCTTGGTGGGGAACAGGTAAATGTGACATAATCACTGGAAAATTGGCCACTCAAGCTAACCACTTGGCTTCTGCAAAGTCTACCTCCCCCTCCTCTCCTTCTTACCATTATTACATTTGCCTGAGGAATTAGGACTGAGGTACACTCCTCTGAGTTGAAATGCAATGAGAAAAAAAAAAAAAGTCTTAATTTATAGGGTAGATTAAGGTAGAGGTTCCAAAGTTTCCTTAGCTGATACCTTTTTTACTCTCCACACTTATTTAGACCACCACCTATCCACCCCTTTCCTGAGAGTTCTGGATCAATATGACAGATAAAGGTAAAGCTTTAGGTAAACGATTACCCTATAAGCTGATGGGAATTGTAATTTCGGTGTATAGCAAACACTACAGGGTACAGTAATCTTACAGTCATAAAAAATTCATCACTTATTTCAAATGATTGATTTGTATTCTGGTTTAATTAGCCATGAAAGAGTCCATTTTTTTAAGCTTTCCTTTACTTTTCCTTTTTATTTCCTTCTACCACTGCCTGCTGTGGAAGTTAATCCCCAGCTGTCAAGTTAAGGAAATTTAAAGGTAGACACTAAATAAAAACATTACCAATCATGAATGCATTTTCATACATCAACCATAGCCCTCAAAGATTTTATAGACAAACTGGGATTTTAAATTATACCTCTGGAAGATTTCCCTATTATTATAATTAATATTATTTTAATTACAATCTTATCATTTGCAAATATAATCTGTACAAACAGCTATGTTGGCCTCCCCCAAAGCAGATGATATCCACTTAACTTGCAGTCTTCACATTGCTCAGGTCTTAGTGACCAATACAAGTGAATTTAAGAGGAATATATATTTATAGAACTCAGAAAAGAAAGAAAGTCTGACCCATAAAGTAGATGGGGGTCAGCCTGGGATAAGGGTTTGAGGATGAGGGACTGATGGAGTAAACGATTTGGTTACTAAAATAACAAACTCACAAATGCATTCAGAAATTCACCAAGAGTGTCCATGTTTATTTTAACCAGCCACCACAAAAAAGGAAAAGTCAGGACAATAGTGAAGGCCAGCTGTTGTTTTTCTTGAAGAGGTCCCAGCTCACTATGCTAGGGAACTCTACTTGAGATGGCCTGGCTGAGACAAATGTTCTGTCCACACTTTAAATGGCAGCTGGTTATTAAATGCCTCCCAATAGAGTGAACACTTGCTATCGACAATAAGGTAATATAAGGACCATGTTGAACAATCAGGGTGGGAATGTGAATGAAAAATCTTTAATCTGAAATTACAGCTGTCAGGGTTATATTATAAAACATGAAAGTTGCATCTGCAGTTAGAATTAATGTGTCCCCAAAGCCAAGTTTCTCATAAACTGCAACTTGCAGATACATATTTTATAAGTAGACTACCAGTCTTCTATAAATCAAAGAGAACTGTGGCCTATATTAAGGAATTAAAAGGGGTCATCTCTCCTGGCATTGGTATTTGTTGAGCAGTATTAGGGAAGGTGGGGAGGGGGGTGCAGTGTGAAATGAACATTGATTTCCAAAGTCTAGCAGAGAGGTCGGGAGTATTAGTCTGCACGAAATATTCACTGATCCTGGCACCACATACGAATGACTGTAGGTTATATTTTGTAATAAGCTGTGGATGAAGAAAGACAGGGCTTATGACATAATCTAAACAAGTGAAATTGTCTTCCTGGCAAATTTACCAACAACATATAAATTTGGGTTGCTGGGTGGTTTATTTAAAACAACTGATATGACCTCTCTGGGTCAATCACATGCTTTACAAACAGTCATAGTCTTAACAAGATAATTTTACATCAGAGATACATAAAAATGTGTATTAGTGGTGCAACATAAATGCATAAAATTGAAGGCTTGGAAACATTGTTAGAGATCATCTAGTCCCTGAACTCATTTGTTAAAACCTGGTTCATACTTAAAATAAACATGTCAAATACCAAACAGCATTTATATTTTAAATCTCTGAAAACATTTAGCATTTGATCTCACAGTGGCTGATACCCCTCTTAGTGTTGGATGATGTATCTCACTTAAAAGACTGAGATGACTATAATGAGCAATGTATTACTTTTATTGGTAATCCTTAAGTCAGTGCAATGAGCCACGGATACCTTTGTTGTTGAAAAAGGTAAAGCTATGCCCTTCTCATCGGTTACTTAATATCACAGATTTTCTTCCAAAAAGATCAAAATGATAGATAAATAGCATCATGGCACATGCAAGCCTAATAATTTGCCCAATTTGGCATTATTTACCATGGGAAATGCTCAGAAATTTACCACTGCTATAACAAAATAGATATGACATTATTCTTAATGGGTAGAAGATAAACCATCCCTTAAGAAGCAACCATTTACTTTGCCTGTGTAGTAATTGTTGCCCCCCGAAAAGGAAGCTATATTTTAATCTATTATATATTTAGGTCTTAAAAAAAAAAAACAAATGGATAAGTAATGCATACAAGTTGATCACTTCTTTTGTGCTAATTTTGTAGAACAGCTTAATAAATCTACCTTCCTTAGTTTCTCAGGTGAGGGACTGCCAAGATAGCTGGGCAGGCAGTGGGGTCCATGGATTCAGGCACCCTAACTGAAAGAATAGATTTTTTCTTTACTTCTGGGGCTGGCAAACCAAATAAGTTCTTCAGTCACCAGATGCTACTGGATTTTTAAGTGGCAGCAATGGCCGAAAATATATCTGTGTTTCACTATCATGTTATAACCTTGTCTCATTTCTATAGATCTTAGCCTTCGTTTTCCATATCTGGTGACCTCCAGATTGATTACTTGCAGGGCTTTGCTTATATCTCCTTTGGCTAATCACCAGAAGCTTCCACGGGTGCAAAATGCAGCAGCCCAGTGACTTAAGAATTTGGGCTGATGAGGAAGAGGAAGACACAAATCAAGTTCAATTTTATATGCAAAACCTCAGAGTGGGTCTATTAGCACACGAGTTCTCAAATTAGATTTTGAGCTACAGATCAAAATCCTAGCTTATAGATCTAATTGGTTATCAAATGAATGTGAAGTTGAGTAGAGGTTTGAAAACTATAGCACTGTCATATTTTGATCGCTTTAATTTTGAATATGAAAAATTAATTTTTATATTAATTGTTCAAAATTTAAGCATAAATGCTTTGTACTTAGAGTATAATAAGCGTTGACACTCAGAAGTCCAATAGTGATGCAATTATACAAGAAATCAAACCTGGAGTGACAAGCTTACCACTGTGAAAGAGTGAGACTTGCTTTCCTGATATTCTGGAGTCCTTCAAAGAAAAAAGAAAGAAAACAGTAGGAAGACAATATAGGAAAGACAGCAAAAACAAGGAGTAGAACTGGGGAATACTTAAAAAAAAAAAACAAAACCTGTGAACCAAGCCTACAGTACAAAATGCTTCCCAGATCCCCTAACCACCTGAACTTAGAGTGGCTACACACTGTCATATATGATGCACGGACTGATGGCCCCAAACAGATACTCAAGAAATACAGGAGTACCTGGGTGGCTCAGTTGGTTGAGCCTTGGACTCTTGAATTTAGCTCAGATCATAATCTCAGTGTCAAGAGATTGAGTCCTCCATCAGGTTCCTCCTGGGGAGTCTACTTAGGTTTCTCTCTCTCCCACTCCTTCTGCTCCTCCCCCTGCTTATGTGTGCGTGCTCTCTCGCTCTCTCTCTCTCTCTCATAAATAAATAGATTCAAGGGAGAAAGGCAGGAAGGCAGGAAGGGAAGAAGGAAGGAACGAAAGAAGGAGGAAGAAAGGAAGGAATGAAGGAAGGATGGAAGGAAGGAAAAGAAGAAAAAGAAAGAGAGGGACTGAGGGAGGGAGGAAAGAATCTGTTCCCTACATCCAGAGACCCTAGGATCAACCAGATAGTCCCTCTTCTTGGAGGTCTGAGTTTTGTCTCCAAGCTGCTAACTTTTCATAATTCTAGCCCCTTCCCTTTGTTCCACCAGCCCAAAGAGTGGCACTTGCTATTTCTGTGATACCTTAGACTTTTCTTTTTGTCTTTTCAGTTCTTTAGTACTTATTGAATTCTCTTTGTTAAAATAACTGATGTGGTTTCTATCTCCAGATGGGCTTTGACCATGTGGAGATTACATTTTAAACAGCTTTATTGAAATATAATTTTCATACCATAAAATTCACTCAATGACAGTGCACAATTATAATATTTATTATATTCACAGAGTTATACAGATATCACCATTACGTTATTCCAGAACATCTTCATCTCCAAGAAGAGACCAAATGTCCATTAGCACTCACTCCCCATTTCTTCTTCTACCCAGTCCCTGGAAACCACTAATACACCTTCTGTTTCTATGCCATTGCATATTCTGGACGTTTCTTATAAATGGATTGTTATGAACAGAATTGTGTTCCCCCAAATTTATATACTGAAACCCTAACCTCCAATGTGACTGTATTTGAAGATAGGGGTCTTTAAGGAGATAATTAAGGTAAAATGAGGTCATAGGATGGGACCTTAATCCATAGGACTGGTGTCCTTGTAAGAAGAGAAAGAGATATCAAGAGTGTGGGCATATTCAGGAAAGATCATGGGAGGACATAGTGAGAAAGTAGCTCTCTGCAAGCCAAGGAGAGACACCTCAGGAAAATACAAACCTGCCAACACCTTGATCTTGGACATCCAGCTTCCAGAACTATATGAAAATATAATTCAGTTTAAGCCATTCAGTCTTTGGCATTTTGTTATAGCAGCTCTGGAGTCATAAAATTAATGGTCATTTGTGACTGACTTCTTTCACTTAGCATATTATTTTCAAGATTTAGCCATGTTGAAACATGCATCAATACTCATTCTTTTTATTGCCAAGTAATACTCCATTGCATGAATATACCACATTTTGTTTGTCCATTCATCAAGTGATTGGCTCGTTCCTACTGTTTAACTATTATCAAAAATACTGCTATAAACAATTGTGAATAGGTGTTTGTGTAGGCATATGTTTTCATTTCTCTTACATATATACCTATGAGAGAGATTATATTTTAATGGGAGAAATAGAAAATAAGAAGAAACAAATATATAACTATGTTAGATTGTAGCATATAGTTGTACTTGAAGAAAGATCTTTAATGCAAAGTTGGCAGATTAAGGGGTGTCTAGTCAACGTGCCTCAAGATCACAATTCATGGAACATCTTAAGTATTGCACTCAAAAACATTATTCTTTATTCGGTTCTTACCATCATCTATTTTCACTCTCTAGGTAAGTATTTGAGGTCCAAGTTTAATTCAAATTGATAATCCATTACTCAGAGTTAGTGTATATCCACACACACTTCATTTATCTTTAATACAGTACCTAAATTCTCTCTTATCCAAATGAATTCTGGTTTAGAAATTTTGAAGTATCTGAATTCTCTAAATCTTTCCTTTGTAAAAGAAATGCATAATTTCTAGTTCATCTTTTTCTATAGACTGCCTAAACTTTTCTGATTTTCTGTATGCTTAAATTCTCCTACCCAATGCAAGCCACCATCTCTCTATCACAGATGAGATTTTAAAATCTGGAATCTACAGTTGGCGCTCTTCCTAACATCTAATGCAGACAGAGGCATATATAGTTTGAAGCATTTTCCAGATAGGATCCATTTATAATCCCACTGGTCAAGAACACAGACCCACTGGTCCCGCAATAAAAAGGGCTGAATTACAATCTTAGTCCTATCATCTGTGATCTCGGCAGGGGCACTAACCTCACTGAGTCTCAACTTCCTCAACTGCAAAATGAAGACTTCGGGTAAAATGGTATCTAAAGTTTTTTTCAGTTTGGGAAAAAAAAAAATCTATTATTCTATTAGTATTTAATTAACAATCATATTAAAATTATAAATTATACACAATAGTCACTTTATCTGATTTAAGGAGAATTAACAAATGGGAAAATATTCCTTGTTATAAATTATAAATGTCTGCCACTCCAACCCAAGGACTATTGTTAGAAAAACTACCCTCAACATGTTTATGTGTCCTAATGACCACCTAATTTGTAGTTTTATTTTTCAAATTTTACCTTTACATAATAATGTTTGTCTCCATGGCCAATTCTAAGAATCTCCAGTGGGAACTTTGGGGTAAATCTCCCAAAAATTATCTATCCTCAGGGTTGTCATATAAATTGTGATACCATAATGTCTCATTTTTTTAGCAGAGAGACTCTTATGCTAACACTACCACGTCTTAAAGAGAAACACATTAAGTCAATGGCTCTCATTAATATTTTATAAGAAATAGTTTATTTCCTTTACTTTTTGTATTTTTTAAAGATTTTATTTATTTCATTTTCAACCACATGGCTTCATCCAAAATAATGGGAGATGATGGGTATGTGTGTACCCCAGGATGAAGTACTAGACTTCTATTAGAGTCTGGGAATAAAATTTCACTAAAATTTTTTCTTAGTCATTCTTAACTTCCATTTTTGTCTATGTTATAATGCACATGTATTAGCATAGAAATGCAGGTATATAATTTACACAGTCAAATGCTGAATATAGTTTATTGATGAGTTACATAAACCAGATTTGGAGACCCTGGGCAATTAGATAGGTATGTTTTGTGGCAAGGAGCGAATGAAGAAAAAAAAAATAAAACCTGTTTTTAATGAAGGTCCTTGAGAACGTCAGGCCAGATTACTTGTTCTAGAGGAGGGAAGAGCAGTACAGCGGGAGTATGGGAAGTGAAGGGAGGTGAGCTGTTAAGGGGAGACTGGGGCCAAGTGAGATCACAAAGAAGTTACAAAATAGTGAATTAACAGCTTTTGGAGACCCTCCTTACTTCAAATGGCATTTCAATTAGCCCTGTGAGGATATGGCACACTCAGTGTGTTTCAAATTAAAGCACTCAAATTCATTTGTGTTCTAACTTAATATTCTTGTGTCACCAAACAATTCACTTATAGATAAGAACATATTACATATTAACTGTTAACTTACATGATATAAGTAATTAGAGCTAGGCTAACTTTTATTCTATGAAAAAATATATTAATGAACACTAAGGAAACTGAATTAAGATCACTTTAATCTCTTAATCACCTAAATAACATTGAAAGAGCGTGAGAGAATACTAACGTACATACAGAACATTCAAACTCATTTGGGTTTATCTACCTTTCTATGCTGAGAATATGCTGATCATTGATGTTAGAAAAGTAATTTATAATTAAACATAAGCTGTAAATTCAAATTGATAGTGAAATAACTAAATATGATTTTGCCCAAAGAAAATATTCAAAGATGTTGATTCTTTTAAAGATACAAAATGCAAAAAAATACAAAAAGAAAATTGCCTTCAGCTTCGCAAAAAAAACTTTCAATGGAAAACTGAACTTTGGTAGTTATTTTTGAAAATATTTATGATTTATTTATTTTATTATGAGAAAAAAAATCTCTCCTACTTTTTTTTTCTGTTATTTGCCATATTTGGTTGATAAATGCAAATACTTTGAGAGGATATCCCAGGAGAAACCATTGTGGTTTGAGAGTTTTCTTGTCATTTTGTATTAGACAAAATACTGCTGAAACACATACACTTAACAAATCAAAAAGCAACAAACGTGTAAGTAATGAAAATTCCCCATTGTAAGTAATCATCATGGTGCCACTAAAGGAAAATAAGACCTTTTATTTACTTAACCATTTTTCCATGTTCCATAGAGGAAGAACATTTTTGCCAAATACTGTTCAACTGAAATGTTGCCCAACCAATTTCATCTTCATACAGATTGTAATACTGATTATAGTAAATACTATTTTCTTCATGAAGATGAATTTCTAGTTGACACAAAGGATATTGTTTTTATAACTTGTACAGATGAATATAGATATCTTTTCCAGAATTTTAGGGAAAATCCAAGAGACTCAAATATTCACCATGATGGAAAACCAAAGGAAAAGTATGATGGTCTTGGTAGTTACAATAGTGACCAGTTCTGCAACATATGAATAAGTAAAGCTATTTTTCCCATGTTACAAAACTGACTATGCATTATATGTTGTACAAATATAAAAAATACAAATAAAAATTTCATAACCAGAAAGAGAATAAAAATGGGGAAATGGAGTCACCAGTGGATAAGAGATTTTAATTCATTTCTGAAAATCAAAGTGTTATGAAAGCTAATGGATGACTGAAACTATTTGAGAAAGTTAGAGCCCAAGACATGACATGAAGGATTGTAAGGAAATGGAGGTGGGAGCCATCTGCCATTGGGAGCCCCAGAAATTATGTCAAGAACAAACAATGAGAGGCACTGGGTGGCTCAGTTGGTGAGCTTCCGACTCTTGGCTTTGGCTCAGATGATGATCTCAGGGTCCTGTGGGATCAAGCCCCCACACTGGATTCTGTGCTCTGTGCAGTCTGCTAGAAATTCTCTCCCTCTCCCTGTCCTCCTCCCCCTGCTCATGCTCAATCTCTCTCTCTCTCAAATAAATAAATAATATATTTTTTTAAAAAAAGAACAAACAATGAGGAAGATGAAAACAGAGATATTAAATGAAAAACTGAATATGGGACAATTTGCCAATCTGAACCTCCAATTGGCAGAATTTGAAAATTTAGAGTATATCTTCTCTAAGTGAAATTTTTTCTGACAAGTTTAAATATACCTCCTGGGTTAAGCCAGTCTCTCTTGTAAAAGTCCCTGACAAGAATCTGAGTTGGGTTTTTCGAAGGACCTGAGACCTGATAGTTGCCCTCTGCTCAGTGAACTTAAAATAAGCCTGTCAGTCAATAATCTATGTCTAGCTACAAATCGAGCTATTTACTGATTAGCAGAGGATATACACAATAGCTAACTAATATTTCTTCCATAAATATAACAGAAAACCAAGGGTTTTCAGACAAATAAGGAAAAAGAATAGTATAGAACAAAAAGATCTATATAAATTAATAGAAAAAAATCTTAGAATGAAGTAATTCATGAATAGAAGAGAAATTTTAAGGAATTATAATTAGCACACTCAAGAAGCTTCAAGAAAACATTATATTGACACACACAAAAAGAATAGAATACTATACAAAAAGACCTAAACAACCATAAAAGAAATCTCATAAGGAGTGAAAATATGGTCTCTGAAATTCAAATGTTCAGTTAAAAGACATGTATATAATGTCAAGGAAATATGTAAGACTATGGAAAAAATACAAAGAATCTAAATGTAAGGAGAAAAAAGCAACCATGAAGGGCCAATCTAAGATTTCTAACACCATACTGATGAAAACTAAAATGGCAGAAAATTCTCGAAAAAAATGATAGAAATGTGAAATCATTGAGTTTTTGAGCATCAGGGACACTGCCTATGACTTGCATGTTAATAAAATATTCTAGCTTCAGTAGCAAATAGACTATAGAGAAATGAAGATAGAACCAAGAAAATCACCTACTTAACTAAAAACATCTAAATAAGAAATGATGATCCTTGGATGAAAAATGGAGCTAGTGAGAAATGGTCAGATTCTAAAGAAAACTTAAAGCTAAAATCAACAGAATTGTGTTGGATGTGGGATGTGAGATAAAAAGAGACATCAAGAAATTCCCAAAAATTTTTGACACAAGCAACTGGATGAATGGAATTCTGGTTTACTGGGATGGAGAGGAGTACAGAAGGAACAGGTTTTAAAGGTGGTATCTGGGGGGAAATATATAATTTGGATTGGACATATCAGATTTGAAGTTCATATCAGACATCTGGTTGGATACTTTGAATAGGTAGTGGGATATTAGAGTCTGCAATTCTAGGGAGATGGTTCTGGCAATACTGCATAAATAACATTTAATGGTAAGACTCCAGATGAGTTCACCAAAGACTGAGTATATAAAAAGAATAGAAAAGATAAAAAACCTGAACCTTGAAGCACTCCAATATTCAGATGTGGGGAAGAACAAGCTGAGAAGGAGACTCTAGCAAGGTAGAAAGATTACCAAAAGAGAGTGGTATAAAGAGCTCAAGTATGTTTCAAGAGGGGAAAACTCATCATCAATGTCAAAAACTGCTTCTAAGTAAGCAAAATGAGAACTTAAACGTGGCCACTGGCTTTTACAATGTGGAACTCCTTGGTGACATGACAAAGCTATTCTTGTTAAGTGGTGAGAGAGTGAAACTAGAATAAAGGGAGTTCAGGAAAGAACAGTGAAGGAAGAAACGGGAGATTATACACAATCTTGTGGCAATTTCTAGAAAAGTTAGTAGGAGAGCTGATGAGATATTTGGAAGTATATTGAGATTAAATGAAAATGTTTCATAACCTGTGATATTATAGAATATTTGTATGATATTGGGAATGCTCTTGTACACAGAGATAATTTGATTCAGGAGAGAGAGGGCAACTATAGAAACAATGTCTTTAAAATAAGAAGAGAAAAGCAATACACAAGAGAGGTACTGGTCTTATATGAAACAAACACAAATTATTCCTTGTAATCAAAAGAAAGGCAAATGTTTGGGGATTGATGTGAGCAGACTGGTAGATTTAGGCAAAAGTGCACAGAAGCTGTCTTTCTACTATTTCTATTTTTTCAAGTGAAATAAGAAGAAAAGACACATATTGAAAGAAAGCAGAAGAAAAAGTGTGGGAGGTTAAAGAGGAGGGGGAAAAAGGTGTTAAAAAATCCTATAGAAGAAAAGTATAGCATCTAAGGAAATGAAGGATTGCAAGGTAGCACTAAGAACCAAGCAGAAGTTGATAGTCACGTATTTAAAGAGAGACATGGGGATCTGACTGGTGGTTTTCTTTAGCTTTAGTCAACTGCTTGGGCAGCTGTATGGTGGGTAAAGTGTTAAATTTTATAGGCTTTGGGTTTTGCAAAGCCAAGGTAAGGGCAGGAAAGATGAGCCAATTAACTAAGGTGGTAGACAGAGAGTCATCATAATGATGGAACACGGCATCTAAGCTGGGTAAGGACAGAAGTGAGGAGATAAGGAGTGTGATGAACAGTAAGACAGTGGGGAACTGAAAAGAAAGGAATTTTGGAGTCAAGGTATTACAGAGAGTGAGAAAATGAGAGAGAAAGATCAAGAGAAAGCAGGCAGTGGTCTGAGATTGGAGTGCTTAAAATTGAAATAGAAATATCAAAATCTAAGATGTGACTAGAGTGAGTGACTAAGGTGGGGAGGGAGGCAAACTCAGGAGACATGAGGAGATCAAGGACCTGAGCAGTTATGATATTGGAAGGATTTGTCTACATAGATACTGAAATCACCAAGATTTATGACAGCAGTTTTGTTGGAGGGTGCTAAATTGTGAGTTAGTGCATAGCATCTACTTATGATTGTAAGTTGACAAGATGAGGGACTAGTGTCTCAATAATCTATTTATGATCATGGCAAAGAAGAGCAGAAGGTAGTATAAGTTGCTGAGGAGGGATGTTTTAGACTGGAGGGTGGTATTATTGTGTCTGGAGGTACCAATGAGAGCAAAGAAGACCCTTAGCCCTACCTCCAGGAGCAGTGGTATAAAGTTCTGTAAGAAACAGCCATGGCTGAAGAGAACGGCAGAAAGAGGTATGGTCAGTTGAGAGCCAGATTTACTGAAACCAAGTGGTTTTGTCAAGAAGCACAGAGCAGGAGTTAAAGAATTCAGCCAATATGGCCAAATTCAGCCAGCCTCCTATTTCTCATAACTAGAAGCTTATATTTTTAAGTAGTTACATTTTAAATAGTTACCTAAGTATATCCGTGAGGTCTTTGATCTTGTCTTTCAGCCCCCACGGCCTATAATATTTACTAACCAACCCGTTAAAAAATGATCAACTCCTGGCATAAAGATTTTGCTAATGACTGACCAGGAAAATATTTGAGTGAATTAAATTAGGAGATATACAGAATCATATGGGGATGGGAGTTTGAGTGATGAGAAATGACTTAAAGAGTTTCTGGCATCTTCTGTTGATTGAGGTAAGCAGGATGTAGGCCATGACCAAATTACTTTGAAGGGTTTTGATCAAATTATGGTGGAAGGCTATAAATCGGTGGGAGTGTGAGAAGGTGTGAGACCTTTGCAAGAGCTGATAGAATTCCTTGGGTCCCTTGTTTTAGTCAATGCTTTGATGTCCTGGCTGTTCGAGGAAAAATCTGAGAACACATGAAACTCTGGATGTGCTCCCTGATGGCTCCTCCACCTTTGTGTTTAGACTATCTCATACTTGCATATTATTTAATCACCATTAGAATTTCATGAGAAAGATATCATGACGTTCATGTCACGGATGAGAAAAAAAATTACGTGATTTGACCAAGGTCCCATAGGTCATAAAATCCAAAGCCTAATCTAGAACCAAAGTCTTCCAACTATTAAGCAAATTATAGTTGACCTTTGAACAACATGGGTTTGAGCTTCATGGGTCCACTTATACATAGATTTTTTTTTTCCAACAAATATAGTACAGCACTATAACTGTATTTTCTCTTTCTTATTATATTCTTAATAACATATTCTCTTCTCTGGTTTACTTTATTGTAAGACTACAGTATAGGATACATATACAAAATATATCAACTAACTTTATGTTAGCACTAGGGATTTTAGTCAACAGGCTATTGAGAGTTAAGTTTTGGGGGAGTCAAAAGTTATGCGTGGTTTTTCAGTTGCAGGAGTTGGGATCAGCACTGCTAGCCCCTGTTATTCAAAAGTCAACTGTACTTTTTTCTCACAGTTGAATGTTGACCTAAGACTATACAATCAGAAATAGTACTTGCTAGCAACTGGGGAGTACTTCTTAGAAGCCAGAAGAATGCCCTCCAACTCATTATATGCCTCAAGTCATTAAACCAAACACATTACATTAGGTCACCCTGCCATCTGAATGTTAAGAATATATTATCTAACTTAACAGAAACAGAAGTACATCTACAGAAGAACATCTACACGGGCACATAGCAAGAGAACAGATGACCTAATTTGAACATAAATGTTTGATAACAGTGTTAGTGGAAAAGGAAGAATGCTGGATTCTAGTACTAGAGACCTATTCTCTCATAAAGGGCAAAGACATTTCATTGCTTTCAGCTGAGGCCATGTAATTATGTACTTCTCACCAAGCAAATTTCAAACAACTAGCTCAAATTCTACGTACTTCCAAGTCCCAGGGCTTGCCCTGAATAAGAATACCAGCAATTAGAACACTGGAAATAGCTCTTCTCTTATTCTGTAAATAAATGCATTAGCATTCTTAATCATATTTCAATGGTTATGATAATAACTCACTTCGATAAATCAGCCAGTACATGAAGAAATCTAATTTTCTAACATGAAGGACAAGGGTCCATCTCAGAATTATAATAAATATCCAGAGTTTACCAGCAGAGCTCCCCATTTGGAATTCCACCCCCTTCAGTTTTAAAGCAGCTTTTTTCTTTCTTTCATGAAAAAGTGTGCAATAATTGCCACATAACACAGTCTTCAGTGGTGCAAGTTAAATGTGTAGTACTTTTTTTTTTTCAGGTACAATTTTGAAGATAGAGTTGTAAAGAGTTTTTATTGAATACTACCCTTTCAGATACCATGTTTAAGAAAGTGAGAGATCATTTGATTTATTATCAGAAACACTTGAACCAATTGATAATTATCATAGACATCTCAACATGGAAATGTTTATCTTAATTTCACTCTCTTTGACATGTTTATATCACTCATAGTTACTACAATGGAACATATGTTAAGTATTTATTCATTGATTCATCTTGATGTATTTTTAAATATTTTATTTTAGAGGCATGCAGTTTATATGATAGATCAAACAAACAAACAAAAGACACTGAGGTTATTCTCAAGGGACGTATAATCACAGTACATAAGATTTAAAAACAGTAATGTAAGAAATACCAAAGGGCATACAAATATTTACGGAACTCCAGTACAGACAATCATGTCAATGGTGATGTGTATATCAGGCAACTCAGGCTAAGTAATACTGTGATGGCAAACAACCCAAGAAATCCCAGTGACTTACAAAATAAAGGCTTATTTTTCACTCACGTTAATGTCCATTTGGGAGAAGGACATCTGTTCCATGTTTCTCTATTTCCTACCTGAAGGGATTTGTCTTATGGCAAATGAAAAAGAGAGCACAGAGGAACCACACATGAGCTCTTAAAACCTTTTCTTAGAGTATCACATGTTATTTCCAGTTACGTTTTTTTTGGCCAAGGGAGATTGGGGCTGGGAAGGACAGTCTTCTGACAGAGAGAGACAGCACAGTGGTTCCTCAGAAATGTTAAATACTTTTAATATTAAAAAAAAAAAAAAGTTGGGAGCCTGGTTAGCTCAGTAGGTTAGGCATCTGCCTTCTGTTTAGGTCATAATCCCAGGTCCCAAGACTGAGTCCCACATAGGGCTCCCTGCTCAGCAGGGAGTCTGCTTCTCCCTCTGCTCCTCCCCCTGCTCATGCTCTCTCTGTCTCTCTCTCTCCCAAATAAATAAATAAAAGCTTTAAAAAATATATTTTTTAAAAGCTAATACTTGGTCACCAGAGACAAAACACACAGTGTTTTCAAAACTGTCTGGGATCCCTTAAAGATCCAAGGAGGAATGCCACTCCAGGGCTGGGAGGGAGCAAGGCCAACTATGGCTCTCTTGCTGAGTGGAACCCTGCGTGGGTTATACAGAATATATAGCATGTGTGTGATCACCCTTCGCTCTTCTCTGCTTACATCTTCTTGGGCTACTTGCCTCTCACTTGCAATCAGATCCTATGTGGACATTCGGTTATCCAGCTCCTGACCCACTTCTGGCTTTAGTGCAGCATCCTTGGCCGTCACACATTTCTATCGCCAGCTCTCACCAATTCTGGCCAAGTCCTTTAATCCACACCACTCGGCTCCACTTAAGGAGCCCCAGGCCTGCAGCCTCTGCATCCTCCAAGCACCTGTACCACATCTGTCCATGTTCACTCAGTCCAAATCCCAAATCCCAGACCCAGGGCCTCATCTCAAATTCAGCAGATTAATGCCACTGTTGTCTACTGCTCAATAAGAGCACCTGCAAATGCAATGTGAAGAAACAAGTTACTGAGCAAATACATCTCTGGTCAATAAAATCTGCAAACAGTGGATCCAAAGGGGTGGAAACTCACTTCCTGTGTAGTCATAAGCCTAAAAATTACTGTTCTTTGAGTATATTATAAGTGGGAGCCCCCTATGGACTGGAACAGCCAGAAAAGGGTGCACGACAAGAAACATATGCACTTGGCCTAAGTAGGATTTGAAAGAATGAAACAGTAACTCAAATTATCATGCTTATTTAGCAACTTTTAAAAAATGTCATTAAATATACATAATTACCACATAGGGATCACATATACTTTGAAATTCATTAATTTTGTCTATACCACTCATATATCAAAGCATCGAACTATAGCATAAGTTAACATTCATAGCAGCATTGTCATAACTATAAACCTTATTAACTTGTTCCTAGGTTTAAAAAAAAAGTCAAGTACAAATCACACAAAATAAACTTATGCATCTTGGGGTGGCTCAGCCATTAAGTATTTGCCTTCACCTCCGGTTATGATCTCAGGGTCCTGGGATCAAGCTCTGCATAGGGCTCTCTCCTCAGCCAGAAGCGTGCTTCTCCCCCTGCACCCCCCCCCGCCCCCACTTGTGTTCCCTCTCCGGAAGTCTCTCTTTCTCTCTGTCAAATAAATAAATAAAATCTTAAGAAAAAGAATGCATCTAATGCATAGTCTAACTACTAAGGAAAGATAGCATGTGATTGGATCACATCTTCAGTGTCAAATCTTTACAAAATATGTTACTGTTTCTTTGATTACAGCTCTACCAAGCTGTTTTGCTCCAGGTGTAGAATGAAAAAGCAGGAGGGAGTATGGGATAAAGGAGCCCACCTGTACAGGCTTCAGGCTCTGCCCAACACAGAAGGGGGCTGGGAAATAAGAGGGAGAAATCTCTGCCATCTCTCCCCTCCTCCCTTGGACATAACGGAATGAATCTAAACCCAATGGTACTTTATGAAAACTATGTTTGAGGGCAGCATCTAATGCAGCTGATTGTTATCTTTTATTCTAAAAATAAGCGACTTTGTTTACAAGCTTTCTGTTTAGAGGTGGTAAGTCATTTTCCCTACCTAACATATGAGAGCTATTTTACATAATCTTTTCCAACATTCCTGAGAGTCCCCTCCAGGGACCAGCCATTCAGCTTAGCTGTGAGTTTTTGTCTTCAGTGATTTTCCGTGCAAATGGGCTGGACTTGAGAGCTCAGGCGCTTGCTGGTTCCAGCAGGCCCTGGGAAAACACTGGTCGTGCGTGCTGGCGTTCCTTTACGGAGGAACGGTGACAGAAGGCACTAAAGCTGATGTGTGATCAAGACTGTTAGTGGTATTGCTTCAGATTTCCATGTGGGAATCCCTCCAGGAAAAAAAGTTCAAGCATTGAATTGACATTCCCTATTTTTGTTTTAAGATCGGAGATGGAAGGGAAAGGGGATTAATTTATCATATGAATTAAAGATGACTCTAACAATATGTTTCTTTACAAGGTTAATAAACAGGAAAAGGCAAGTGATCAAGATGTAACCATAATTATTGCTAGATTTACTTCAGACTGCTACTTAAAGCTACAAGACACTATCATTACAAGCAACCCTCTTTAATGTCAACATCAATTTAAAATTACTCAGGATTTTTCAGTAAGTGGTCCAAGCTTATTCAAGTTTAAAATGACATCATAAAAGTAGTGTGACATACTTTTACCATTCGATAATGACACAAATGGTAAGATTAAAGTGTCTACTAGTCTCAGTCTATCGTTTGCATAGCTACTAAAGGCAAAAAGAACCCCACACAGTAGACCAATAATTATACATGTAAAATTGACTTCAGATTAAAAGTAAAGATCAAATTATGGAGGAAGTCTGTGGTGTTTTTCTGAATGCTGATTAGAATAAGGTACAAGTAATTTCTAAAGATTAATGGAATATTCATTATCACCCACGACTACTAGTAAATGCACATTAATTCACTCAATAGTGTCTGCTTTCACAGAGGACTGCTTTTCTTTGAGATACCTTCCTTGTTAAGCAGCATAACCACAAAGAAAGGCCAACAGTATAATTTTCCACAATTCACTTAATTTACTAATTTATGAACACATTCAAATAAAGTTTATTGGAAATTCAAAATTAAGGAGAGATGAATATCTCAAATTGCTTAGTTTCTTAAATATTTCTGTTCTTATTCCCCATTGCTTTAATCACAACTTTTTTTTTAAGATTAATTTATTTATTTGAGAGAGGGAGAGTAAGGGAGAGAGAGAAGCAGACTCCCTGCTAAGCACGGAGGCCGGTATGGGGCTCCATCCCACAACCCCGAGATCATGACCCAAACTGAAACCAAGAGCCTTGAATCACAACTTGCGCTATTGAAAAAATATTTATCCTATTGATGGAACATATCAGGTATCTAAACTCATGTATAAAAACTATAGAAAGGCAAAACTATAATATATTCATATCAATAGCCATGTTTCAAGGATGATACATAGATATTAATGGCAAAATGTTTGAATTTTAGAGACAGGTATTTATATCATGGCTCTATTAATGTATTAGCAGCTCAGTTTTCAAGAGCATAGATTCTGAGTCAGGAAGGCCTGGTCTTAAAGCCTGGTTCTGCCACTAACTAGATGTGTGACTTGGGAAAGTAACTGAGTCTTCCTAGGACTTGATTTAATTATCTCTAAAAATGAGAATAATTACCATACCTTCCTAATAGGGTTGTTTTGGTTTTAAATTTGTTTTGTTTTAAATTTGTTATTATATATTAAGCACGTAGCAGGAACTGGCCCATAATAAGTGCTATGCAAGTGTTTGCTCTATCAGGTATTATTATTATCATGATTATTAGGAACTGACTGACTTTTATCAAAGATAATTATCTTCATCAAATCTATTTATTCATCCTTAAAATGGAATAGTAAGAATCTTCACCTCATAGGGTTGTGACAAAGACTGAAAGATGTAAGTCATGTCAAACCCCTGACAAAAATCAATGGTCTGTAGCAGGTGCCAAGGATTCATGGGTAATTTTAAGATGCTGGTTCTGGGGATTTCCCAGTTCTCTAGTAGAAGGAACCAGAATGGGGTCACCTGGGTAGCTCAGTCAGTTGAACATTCAGCTCTTGATTTTGGCTCAGGTCAAGATCTCAGAGTCATGAGAGCAAGCCCCGTGTTGGGCACGGAGCCTGCTTAAGATTCTCTCAGCCATTCCTTCTCTCCCTCTGCCCTTCTGGTGTGCTCTCTCTCTCTCTCTCTCAAAAATAAATAAATAAATAGATAGATAGATAGATAGATAAATAATAAAAAAAGGAAAGAACAATAATGAATTCTGTGGTAGCCAGGACTCTCACTAATTTTCTAGTTATCGCTAACTCTCCCTCCTCCTCTTACCTACCAGAGGGATAATAAGCAGAGAGGACAGAACAACTCTGCAAAATAAAAGAATATGTATAAAAGCACTTCTCCAGGTGTGGCAACCTCTGAAAAGGTGGCTATGCCTACTTCCATCTTTGTTGCCCTGATCTCCAACACTGTGGCCCTGCTACCTTTTAAAAATACTGTGTTCGAAATTATCGTTGGATAAAGGTATATTGACCAATATTCATCTTCATGATGATAGTTGGGGGTAAATATCAGTCTGCCAAGGGCTGGATTTTCCTTCTTTATCTCTCACAAGTGTCTTACGTAAGCTTTCTTGTCATCATTTCTATAATGGGCATAACTTAAAATGTGATTCTGCCATAGAGAAATAGTCCCCCAAGATGCCATCCTGAAGAATATTGTGTCTTCAGTATCATATTCTTTGTTTCAGAACCATAGTAAAGTTCATTTTTTTATTAATTATTTTTATTAACATATAATGTATTATTTGCCCCAGGGGTACAGGTCTGTGATTCATCAGGCTAACACACGTCACAGCACTCACCATAACACATACCCTCCCCAATGTCCATAACCCAGCCGCCCTCTCCATATCCCTCTCCCCACAGCAACTCTCAGTTTTTTTTATGAGATTATGAGTCTCTTATGGTTTGTCTCCCTCCCAATCCCATTTTGTTTCATTTTTTCCTTCCCCACCCCCAAACCCCACACCTTGCCTCTCAAATTCCTCATATCAGGGAGATCATATGAGAATTGTGTAAAGTTCATTTTTAAACCGAGTTAGTTAGCCAGGATCCAGATGCATGTATAAAACAGTCACTACTGTTTGGATTTAACTATGTCTTCCAACCCACACAGACTCTGAAATGGGACAGGAAGAGTAGATTAGGTATGTTTTCTGTTCTTGAAATCCTCTCACCTTTGCTCCCCAGCTTACCTGACCAAGGTGTTTAAAATTAGGGAGCAGATACTCTCATCCACTTGGTCTTCATCCCAGGATCTCATCAGCTTCTTCTTAGCCTCCTAATTTATATCTTGTGTGCCATTATCTGATTCTTGACCTTAGGTTATATCACTAGTATCTGCTTCTGTTATACTATCCTTGGTGTGGGCTGTGCCGAGGAAAAGCACCAGACAGAAAGAAAAGAAAAAAAAATCATCATGTCATATTTTTTTAAAGATTTTATTTATTTTAGAAAGAGAAAGCATGAGTTGGTGGGACAGATGGAGAGGGAGAGGGAATCTCAAGCAGAGTCACACTGAGTGCAGAGCCCAATGCGGGGCTTGATCTTCAGACCCTGAGCTTATGACCTGAGCCAAAACCAAGAGTCAAGCAAAACCACTGTGCCACCCAGGAGCCTCATCATGTTACATTTTTAAACAGATGCTCAATTCACCTTGAAATAAAGACTTGGAATATTACCATTGTGTATAAACAAATGGTTTGGATAAAATCATTAACTCTGTTTTCTTTAAAAGAAAATGAGCTTTTGAATTTTTCAGGTAGAAATTCTACTATTTGGTCTTTATGTTTCTGTATGACCAAACATTGTTCTTAAAGTTTCATGTCTTCTCATTTTACTTGGTTAGAAGGTGTGTCATTTCAGTGGATGTTGCTAAATCCAGTTTCACATCTTGAATTAAAGTATTTTTCAATCTCTGGGCCATTTTCGAAATAAGTCTACTTCACAGTGACAACAAAAATGACTAGAAATAATATACATGCATTTGACCTACTATAGATTATTGAGAGGTTTTTAATACAAATGATAAGGGAAATATTGGTGCCACCAACAGAAACTGAGAAGTCAGGACTATATCTTGTGTTCAGAAGAACACAATGAAATAAAATAATTTTTATTTTAGAAAGGCTGATTTTGGGGCACCTGGGTGGCTCAGTGGGTTAAGCCTCTGCCTTCGGCTCAGGTCATGATCTCAGGGTCTAGGGATCAAGCCCCGCATGGGTCTCTCTGCTCAGCAGGGAGCCTGCTTCCCCCTCTCTCTGCCTGCCTCTCTGCCTACTTGTAATCTCTCTCTCTCTCTCTGTCAAATAAATAAATAAAATATTTTTTTTAAAAAAAGAAAGGCTGATTTTGAGATGATGGCAGAGTATTTAAGAATAGGAAACAAGAGATGACAACTGTTGTGTAAGAAAAATGTCATAGTTATAAAGGAATATTTGGGAGTCATGAAATAATAATTGCCCTAATTCTATAAAGACTTTTCATGATAAAATACCAAATTATATGTCAAGTACATCATTCTAAGTAATGTTTGCCATTTAGAATGTTAGAAATATTTTCTCATTTAATTGTATTTTGGTACACCACATGCACAAAGAGGTACAAAGAAACATCACAGAATAATTGCTCCTACATTTCTAGACCTGAGACCAGCTCCCAACTTATCAGTCTCTGGAATTGTGCGCATCTATTACAAAACCATTTGCTGATGGTCTGGATAGAAATCAGTCGTATATCATAAGTCCATTGTGTCCTTATGGGCTCTGAATTGCTCTTTCATTTGCCTTCCTATGTTTCCCTTTCTCTTTAGTGCTGCTTTATAATGCAATTCAGCATCTACCAGATGCAATTTTACATCCAAGAGATGACCATACTTCACAACTGGCTAAACTGACATCTGTATTTCCTTTACACAAAAATCAGGGATGCTTCTAGACCAAAGAAGATGGTAAATGTAAGATCATTGTTGGTCACCAAGAATTAAGCAAGGAGGAACAAAAACGTATTTTAGCTTCAAAATCAGTACTCAAACCAAAGATCAATGAAATGAAAAATGAAGGGAAATGGAAAGAAAAAGAAAGCTTCCATTAAATTAAAATGCTTTATTCTCAATTTTGACTTGATTTTCCTTTTTACCATTAAAGAATGCTCAGAAAGCAACAAATTATATTTTGATATTATGTATTTACAGAAGCACATTTTTGAATTTTGTATTTTAAGAAAATTTTTCAAATAAAATTCCTAGCTATGAAAAAAAAAAGTTATCCTCTCCCACATGATTTTAAGAGATGTCGTGGAACTTTAAGTCAATATTCTCACTTAAAAGACCTAGGATGACAAATTACATAATTTTAACTGATAAGCTTAAAGAAAACTCCAAGCCTTTTCTTTCAAATTATTTTTAGTAAAATTTCAAGTTTTTTTATATATTAATACATAATATATAAACACATGAATAAATATGTATGTGACATATGTATATCTCACTTGACAAGATTTAGTTCACCAAAACTAACCCTTATTATGAAAACTGAGTTTTCTCCTGATTGTCATTCATTATTTTAAACCACCAGTTCTCAAACTCTACTGTGCCAATGAAAAATGGCATTTTTTAAAAAGATTTTATTTATTTATTTGACAGATCGAGAGAGAGATCACAAGTAGGCAGAGAGGCAGACAGAGAGAGAGGGAAGCAGGCTCCCCACCAAGCAGAAAGCCTGACGCAACGTGGGGCTCAATCCCGGACCCCAAGACCATGACCAGAGCCAAAGGCAGAGGCTTAATCCACCAAGCCACCAGGCACCCCGATAAATGGCATTTCCGAATCCCGATACATACAGTGAATCTGGGCAAAAACTCAGGAATCTGAATCTTCCACAAATATAGCAATTAACTCTAAAGCATGAAGTCTTCAGAAAACCCTTTGAGAAGCTGATCTAAATGGTTCTAGAACAGAGTGAATAACACCATGGTATTATTCATATTAAGGTGGCTACTTCAGACCATTCTTTAGAAGGAGTCAAAGCATGTCTTCATAAAGAGAAATAAATGTTGTAAAAATTCCAATGCAGATTTCCATACCAAACAATAAGTAGAAGAGGATCTAACTCAAAGAGTTTTAATCTGGGGACTCCTTGTGCTCATATCGGTTTTATACCAATAACATTCATGAAGAAATAATGGTTCACGGTAAAGTTTTTAAGTTCTATTAGCATATGCTGACCAACACTCTGTTATGAACAATAAAAATACTGTATAACATCAAAGGAAACAAAACAGAATCTCCAGTGCTACCCATCAAAAGATACCAAGTACTACTTCAGAGCCAAAATTCTTTCGAGAAAGCTGGGAGCGGGAGGGATATTGAGTTGGAGCGGATAGAAACAAGGAGTGTGGTTTTAAGAAATCTCTTCTTTCTTTCCATTTTCCTTTGCACAACTCTCCTCTGTAAAAATGTAATTCTTTGTGGAAGACCTCATAATGTGCTAACGAAAGAGGTGTCCTGGACCTTTTTTGGTACAGACAACGGATAGGTAAAAGATAAGCCGATAAGTCTTAGATGAGTATTTAGAAGCCAATTTCAAGAACTCTCATGTACAAACAATATTTTTTAATGTCAGGATAGCTTTATTTCGCAAGGATATTGCTCTGGACACTTTGTCCAAACAAGCATTATAACAAGTCTTAAACAGTTTATATGTAATTTTACTGGGAGCAAAATTAATCTGATAAAATTATTACTGTTTCAATTAAACCCAAGAAAACACTGCATGAACCGAAATTACTGAGCAAATCAATTACCAATAAACCGACAGTGCATTTGTATTATAATTTGTCCTTTAAATAATCAAATGTTCTTCCATAAGCTTTAGCTTATTTCCCCAAAAGGGTCGACATGGCATTTTGTCTTGTATTTGAAAGCTATCTTTTGCTGTTAATCTGCATTAAACAAACAACAAAAAGACAAGAAAATCAAAGGAAGTACCCCTATATAGTTCTCCCACATATCTTGAGCCGTGTGAGCAAGCAGTTAAAACATGCAAATCCAGTTTGGAGGAAATTCGACATCTCTATTATAGATGAAAGGTAAACAAAGCAGATGAAGGATTAGTGCGATTCCAAATTTAAGATATTGCTCTCAGTGACTTATAATAAAGTGGTGTTGCATACGGTGGCATGTTTTAGGTGACATTTCAATTGTACGAGCAATTTGCATTCTATCTGACATTAAATAACGTTCTTAGTATTATGAATTCCGGCAGCATCCTCATCTCCACAGCATCAAGATATGAACTATGAGGCACATCTTAATGAAGGGAGTAAGTTTTCCTGTCAATCTGAAACGGGAGACAAGGCAGTACCTGGGCTAAACCGCCAGCAACATTACTGTGAGTTGCCCACTCCTGGCATAGTACAAATCTTCAGCTAAGGCATTCTTCTTATTAAATAAAGATCTATAACTGAACACATGTATCTGTAATATCACTACAATCCAAAGAAAATTAAAAGACAGATTATGTCCAGGATATTACATGCACCACCACAGAGCACTGCGAGAATCTGGTATGGTCTTGTTGCTAAGATACCTGGCTAATGCCACGGAAACAAGCCCCTCTTACTAATCTAGTACAATCCATGCATGCTTCCACATATTTTGGCAGGAGAAAGTAGGAGTCCACTGACAATGATTTGGGATATTACTAGCCAGTGTTTCTGAATTTATACATTTTTTATCTCTTTCTGGTAAGCTTCAACAATCTTAGTGAAATAAGAAATGTAACACTCTGTTAATGGCATTTGGTTGCTTTATGCCATTTAAAACAAGTAAGATTACTTTTTATCCTTCTGCATAGTCAATAAAAGTTACTTAAAAAGGTAATTATTTAAGTGACTTTGGTTGCAAAATTGTGGTGCTCCCCAAAATGATTCCCCTTAATCTTCACGATTTATACTGTTACATGCACATAAATGGCTAACTGCATTTTCTCTCTCTATTGCTTTCTTCAAGGAGAACGCGATACATCAGTTTCCCTGGGTGCATACTGAATAAGAAATCAGAACACTAAAATGAAATAGTTTTATCAGAAATTATTTGCAAACCTCTGATGCATATAGCTGGTTTGCAGTGCTAACATTTCTAAAGATTTTTGTTTTATTTATTTGAGAAAAATATATATGTGTAGGGAGAAGATTAAAAGCGCTTTTATGCATGACAATAATGCATAAAATTCCAAAATGAAAAATAAATACTTTGGGGCTTCCCTGTATAGAATGCAAAGGTGCATTCCATTTCCAGGTGTCTTTTTTTTTTTTTTTTTGGAAACAGTCTGCTTTTGTCAAAGCAAACTAAGCAAAGATTCCTACTGAGAAATCAAATACCTTTTTTTAAAAAATATAAGTGTGTTCCTTCCCTGCAGCGCAATATGATCTTCTGAGCATCAGAGACGGTAGTTCCATTGAGCTCAAGTTATGATAACAATAACTTTTGCAGATGTTCCTAGCTGTCAAATATTATTCACGAAAATGTCAGAAGATGTGATAAAAAGTTAAACCAGAAAAATTATTCTAAAGTAATTGGTTCAAGTCAAGAAGGCAAGGGAAGGTCAAACATTAATCCCTATCCATAAACAGTGAATGAACCATAGAGAAATCTCAGCCATATTGATTTTTTAGGAGGAAACAATTGTGTCCTGTATTGGCGGACACACAGATGAAGTGGATGCTTATACATGTACCAGTGTGCAAATTTATCGTTGCATCTCAAAGGTGCTCAGTGATTTAAACGAAAGTTTGTCTTCAGGTTTACTGGGGTTTTTTTACTCAGATTTGCTTCCTTATCAATAGAGATTTAGCCCATCTTTGGCTATAATAAATTACACCCCAATTGCATTAAGTTTACGTTATTCACACTTTTTTTCTCTTTTTCCATTCCATGGACTCACAAGGTCATATGGAAGGGATATTTGACCAGAAACCATGGGGACTTCATGGATTTAGAGTTCCATCTACAATGTTATGACAATGGCTCTTAATGATACCTTGCCTTCATCAGTGTTAAAAAAAAAAAAATACGACAATCAACATGTACTGGAGAACATATTTTAAAAATACATACATTTTACGGTTTTTGTTCAGATGCTTCCTAAAATTGAGCTTCTTGGACCATTGTTGCAATGAAAATTATTTCTAAATTACTGCCTAGGGGCAGTATACAAGGATAACTGTATTATGAAACAAGAGATTGTTCATGACAAAGAAGAAATAAATCAATAACAGGTGCAAGTATCTCAGAAACTGTTACTTCAACATAAATTGTCCCTGTAAGAAGGACAGAAAAATGTTTTTACAAACCTTTTACTTTTTTCAATTCTCACTGGAATCCCATGTCAGAAGAGAAAATGGCTGTTTGCTTAGAATAAAGTGTCTTAGCCGTCTACATGGGCCTGACAGTAATGACAAAGGATGGGGCCGATCAATACCCATCTTCTCCATTCCTGAAGTAATAACTTTCAATAGGAAAATCTATTTACTTTTACTTACCTTTATTTTATTTCATTTTGCCTTAAAGAAGTTCATTCCAGGGGGAGGGTTTACCTTGCAAACAGCAGTTAACAAACTGATGATTTAACTAAGGACCCTGGGCCAGGAGGGGCGTAACCATCGTTGTACTTGTGTCAATGTTAAGAAGAAACATATTTCTTCGGGCTCGAAATTTGTTATTCAAATAACAAGCACTCGAGGCTTTTCAAGGTTCACAGCTGAATATCTGGAATGTGTATCAACCAGGTCAATCAGAAAAGGGTCAGTATTCACATTCTAACGTGTAGGGCTTCTGGAATTTTTTACATTGCATCTGCTACTGTACTGGGATGGCAGTACAATGTATGATGTACAATACCCCGGATGAGGATTTTTAAAAAGGAAACCTCAAACTCTTCCTGAGAAAGAACTGTAGTTTCATGCCTTGTATACAAACCCTTTGGAAAGGCCGTGTGTTGTCTGACAAGGTCTACAATGGTGAGGAAGCTTTCACAAACACAAATTGTCACAACAGTCATTATTTTAAATTGTGCTGCAAAATGAAGGGCTCAACATATGACTATATGCACTGAAATAAGACATTTTCCAATGTTTGAAACTCTCTCTTCCCTTTATCCTTTCTAACTAACTCCCTGTCAGTCCTGTAACTGGTTTATAATTATGATAGATTTTTATTTCTATTGAGCTAGAATTGGTTTAAAAGTTATGGCTCTTGGTTTCCTAAACACAATTGTTTCACAGATAGTCTTTTTCCAATGAATCAAAATTGGCATTTGAAATACAAAGCACTTAATAACGTTTAAGGACAATTCTTATCGACAACTCCATTGAGTGACCTTCCTCTTAAGAATTTTTACTTTTGAAGCTGTAATTAAAAGCCCCTGCATTTTAATATATACAAATTTTTTTGTAATTTTCTTTGCAGAATTCTTGATAGAATTTCTCTACATAAGCAGAGAAATAAAAGAATTGTTCACACACATATACACACGATGATTTCAGACCTACTATGAACATTAGATAACCTTTTTACACTAGAAATGGTTGCTCAAAAACAGTAGGATTGCTATCAATAGCAATGCAAAGTTTTAAAATAATCAGAATGAACTAAAGAGCAACCTGAGACTACTAATTCTCATTGTGAATTTTTAAATTAATAATTGATAATTAATTTTAAATCAAAAGGAGCAGTAAAAACCCATTTCTGAATTCTAGGTTTCTATGTAAATCTCAGAACACTCACTGTGTATATTTGTTACTAAGAAAGGAGATCACTGGTATTAAACCCCTGCTTAAATCAACTACAAGATGGGAAATAAATTAGAGGCAGTACTCTCCTTAGAATTTCTAAGAAAACATATATTAACATAGATGTAATATAGCAAGAGAATTAATGGCAAATAAAGCAAAATGTACAGAATGGTAAGGATAGATTACATTTTGCTTCTAATATCTAAGCATTCATTACTAAGAGGATAGCAGCAAAGAAAAAAAAATGCATGTATGCCTTCCTCATTTTATATTTGCACCAGACACAGAGGATCACATTTTACCTGAAGGTGGTCAGGCTTTTACCTTGATGAACTTCTCTGCAGGCTTTTTCATGTGTGTGCCTGTGTACCAGGAAAATAATACCCAGGAAAGCTTTGTATATTGTTGACACACAAAAGACAAATATTCCATGGGAATTGGGCCCCCAATAAATCTAAAGAAAATCCATTGACAATTTTATAAAAAAAAAAAAAAAATAGTTTCACTTGTTAAAAGGCACCAGGGGATTAGAAAAAATATTCAAGGTCTTAAAGGTTTTAGAAAGCTTTTTGTGGTTGTTGTTCTCAATGATAGTAATTTTTATTCATTGGTTTGTACTTGCAACGTATCTTGTTGTAGACTTTTTTTCACTATGTCATGTTTTATATATTGACATGAAACTAGATCTACTAGACCCCTCAAGAAATAACTGCATTTATTTTAGGAAAATCAAAGTAGGTAAGAATGCATAATAATATATACAATTAAGTATAGGCACTTTGAAGAGTCTT
Organism: Lontra canadensis; assembly: GCF_010015895.1. Classification (NCBI taxonomy): domain Eukaryota; kingdom Metazoa; phylum Chordata; class Mammalia; order Carnivora; family Mustelidae; genus Lontra; species Lontra canadensis. Next base: position 96,473,603 of record NW_022630995.1, read on the forward strand.
TCTAATGGATTAGTCCTAGAAGGAAAAATCGGTGCTCTAGAAAATATAAACAAATATTAGGGAAGGACATATAAAATTTAAGACATAATAAAGTTAAATCTCTAAGGCAAATAAGTGCTGTTACTTTTCTCTCAAACTATACTCTTTTAGTATTCCAATTGAAATTGAGTATCTGCCCACGGAGTAAGTATTCAACACATGGTCATTGAATAAGTAAAAAACAAAAAAAAAAAAAAAAAAGAGAGAGAGAGAGAGAAGGCAACTGTGCATTTAACCATATATTTGGCTCAGAGCCCTGAAGGAAGATAAACACACCATTCTTCCCTGCTCACTTGATTGTATAAACCTAGAAATCCTAAAATCTTGAATACTTTGATAATTACACGATCAAGAAGAAACTCAGTAGCAATATGTTAAATGCATTGCTTTTGTGAGTTAATTTCCATGTCTTCCTGTGAAGAAGTAGAGACTACCAGCTAGGAACAGGGTACTAGATTGATGCATGAAAAAAGAGGCAAGACAAAGAAATGCACACAGGCCGTGACCCCGACACACATCTTACAAAAGACAGATTCAGAAAATTTCACTGTGTTTAGAGAAATTACATTCCAGTCGAGAGTTTTTAATATGCGGGAAGCTTCAGACTGCTATTAAGCAATGGAGCCCATCGAAGAAGCTCGATAAATAGATTTCTGATGTATTTGTCTCATCTACATATATGTATAGGTGTATTTGTCCGTCTGTCTGTCTGTGTGTATCACAATGACCCAACTCACTAGAGACATGGGCAACCCCAGATAATCTGTTACTCCACTGGGCCTGTCTCCTGATTTTTCTTCCCAATTTCCTAAGGTTTTAAAGAAATGGATTTCTGCATGGTTTTTGCCATCTTTTGGATCCCAACAAAAGGTCAGGGCATAAACAGTCATTCTCGTCCATATTCACAGGCTCTCAATTACACAGGGTTGTGGGAACCGGAACACATGGGCACAAAGGCAGCGTGGCTTCTTTAGGTTTTACCAGACGTTTCCACAGTTGAGCTACTTGTTTTTATTTTATACTACACAGATTCATCTCATCTCTATTTTAGAACCTCAAGCTTTATACCAGAATTGCCTCAAATCAGGACCCCAAATGAAGCAAATTGGTTTATATCCACACTCAAAATCGTTCGGTGGTTGATGAAAGCTTCAGTACTGCAAGAGTAATAGCATGGCAACAATGGAGTAGCTAATCTGTGTGAAGTAGTTGTACACATATGCCTCTTTTTGTTTTGCATGACACAGCTCTAGCAAAAGCCTAAATGTCATAGCCATGGTCGTTCATCTAAATCACGACTTTCTATCACTTAGCGCCCTGGTTTGATTTAGACATCTTTTTGTAAAAAGGCTGTGTGTGCGTGTGTGCATTGAGTTTCTGAATTTCCAAATTTGCTAGTGGCACTGATTTTTTTAAAAACAGAAAATAACCACTTCTTCCTAGTTCAAAGTCATAGATAGAGACCATTTCAGAAATGTAAAACAGTCAGCAAATGATGGGGCAGAGACTAGCGGAGTAGCTACGTTAGTCTTCCCTTCTTGCATGCAGGAGCTCAAAAAATTCTGTTGGACACAGCGCTTTATTCGAAGAGGTTTCACACATGCATTTTTAATCAGGATTATATTTCACAGAAATCTGTCACCGCTCACAAGTGCAGCCGGCCGGTCCTCCTTGAAATGTATCAGCTCTCGCTCTCAGCCCTGAACTAGTTTTTCTTTGTACAAATCGGGACTTGGTGATCCACAAGGCAGTGTTTTTCTTAAAAGGAAAAAATAATCCCTTAGAATTGCTCAGGACCCCCACGCACATTGTTTTTAGTTCAAACATACAATTGCTTTAACCTGGAACTGTGGTCTGAGGCACTCTCTCCGCCAAGTTAACAGTCTCAACATTTGGCTGTAAGGTATTTACTAAAGCTAGAAGATCTAGTAAGTGGTTATTTGAAATTCAATCATTCACCTAAATTTTTGTGTTCAGTTAATCCTTCATTTTTCTTTTCTTTTTGATCTATCATATTATTAATCTATGCACTCTTATAATAATAAAGATGATATAATAAACAAAATACAGTGAAAATATTGCTTATGTGGCTTTCTCTCTCTAGTGTGCTCCAAATAACTGGACGTATTGTGTGATCATACAATAAAAGTACGTTCTTATCTATGTGCATAAAATATCCTATAGAAATTTATAAGCACAGAGAAACAACTCAAATGTGTATGTGTGTGTAGATACATATCCCTACCAACATGGATGTTAAAAGTCAATGGAGGAGATAAAAGATCATAAGTACTATTGAAATATAGATATATTTTGAAATTATGTATGCATTTCAATAAAAAAACAACCATTTAGGATGCCTGTATTTTAAAACTTTCAGCTTATTTGTTGCAACAAAAATTAACTCTCAAATACTGACTAATACAGGAATAGAGATTTTTTTTAAAGCTTATTTTGCAGATAATATGTTTAATGTCTAATGAATACCAAATCTCTGTTAAAGTACACCCAACACATTACACAGCTAGTGACTGAAACTCATCCCAGACTACATTTCAAAGAGTGCATAGAGGAAAACTTATAGGTCACAGTAATCTCTCAAATTTGTATAAATGCAAAAGAGTAAAGCTGGTTTAAAATCTGTACGTTGGGCACTACTGTATAGCAGCACATATAAAGAAAAATAGGCCAGGGCCAATGGCATAGAAACATTCACAATAAGTAACCATATCTATATGTTGTCAAGCAACTGGTCATAAAAGCACTGAATAAAAGGGCATTTGAAATTGGATAGTTCTGAAAATACCACAGCTGATTTTTTATATTCTCTGACAGCTAAGAACAAAAAGACTTTCAGACAAAGATTTTAGACACTCCCTGTGATATCTGACTTCCCAAAGTTTACGCTTAAGATTACCAAAAGTCTGGAACCCCAAAATAAAAAGAATCAGCATTAAGTGCTTGATTCTTGATTCTCAGTGGCTCTATGTTCATAAAATTACTATACTGCTCTCCTTCATCATTATAAACACTGTACATTTCAACATCTGTCAAAGCATTTAAAAACCTAGACCTTACATCTGCAAAACTAGGATGAAGAAAGGAGGCCTGGAATATCACACAGTGTCCTTTTTAGAAATATTACATTTTTCAAAGTTAAGGTTTTATTTAATGTTACCATGATCAGAAAGTTTGAAAAATAGATCTCAAAATTCTGTTGCATAGAATTAGCGGCATAAATACCAATGACTCAAAATTTTCAAGAGCTTAAAAGATAAAATTGTCTTTCAGATCCAAATTGTTGCCTAGTTTAAGTACAAGGAAAAAGAGGGTATTAAAGCAATCATACTTTTTTATCCATTGCTTTAGCATTTAGTTAACAAGGAATCTGTGGCTTTAGAGTTGCTTAGCTAACAGCCTTGTGCAGCACATTTATACTCCCCAAATGGTTTCAAGTTTCCAAAGTGAAATTTTAGAAGGTTTTAGTTTAAAATATTTATTTCTCTATTTAGGAAAATCTCCCTCTGTAGTCTAACAAAACAAAACAAAAACAACACCCTCCCAAGTACATATTTTATAGTGACTTTTCCCTGAGTAAATATTAATGTTTAAGATACAAAATAAAGAATAACAATAGTAAAATGAAATAATTGAAAATGTGACATTAAAAAATTTCTCACAGCCTAGAAGAATGTCAGTATAGAAGATTAGTAATTTGTTTTACATTTTTCTTAGAAAGCACAAACCTAAACTTCACAGAGCCTTTTGAAATCTAAAAGATGTTGGGGTACTTGGGTGGCTCAGTGGGTTAAAGCCTTTGCCTTCAGCCCAGGTCATGATCTCAGGGTCCTGGGATCGAGCCCCGCATTGGGCTCTCTGCTCAGCAGGGAGCCTGCTTCCCTCCTTTTCTCTCCACCTGCCTCTCTGCCTACTTGTGATCTCTGTCTGTCAACTAAATAAATAAAATCTTAAAAAAAAAAAAAAGAAATCTAAAAGATGTGAATTTTTGGATGTTTACAATTAAATTTTTGAAGTGGATAATAAGTATATCCAATGTGTTACACACACCTTTTCCTGCTCTCAGGAAGCTTGAGGCCCAGATATCCGTATTTGAGTCTTCTTTTATAACTTGTGCCCCATTCCCTGAATCTCACTTCCTCACCTAAAAAGCAGGAATTATTTCTGTCTTGCACCACCCATCTCACAATTTTGTGAGAATGACAGACAATTATTGTCACAGCGACCAGAACACATTTTGTGTTTCTGGGGTACATGGGCCCCATACTTAATAAATTCAAACTCAAAGGAATGAAGTTAGAGTTTATCATATTTCCCTATATGTTTTCTGTTTGTAGTTTTTGTAACATGTGTCCCCAGACAATGTCTTATTTATTTACTCACCTTTCTATACATTGTCTCCTTTCCTAGAATATAAGATTCTGTGGGCAGTGATTTTGTCTTTTCTATCACTGTATCCCCAGAGCCTGATATCAAAGATGCCTCAGTACTTCTTCTTGATTTACTTATATAAAAGCTATGTGTTCAAACAAATATATGTAGGAATTCAAGCTCCCTCCACCTTGCCCCAGCAGTGTCTAAGCCCCATATGCCAACAGATCTGTGTGGGGTAGGTGACATGACCATCTGATCAGTAAATATGGCTCAACTAAATACTACGTCTTCACACCTCTTGTTTCCCTTTAATGAAAGTCTTTCCCATGATCTACATGACCTGATCTTCTTAATACAAGTATCCAGAACCAGTATTATTCTGTTTATGCAAAACACAACCAATATCATTGCTCATATCAAAGACCCAACTATTCACTGTATCTCATCCCTGTTTCACCTTCTTATCTGCTTTGATCTTATAATTGTCCCTTCCTCTCCCAACTATAAACTGATGTCTACCATATTTATATCTCCTATCTTGCCTCTCCACTCAAATCTAGACTACCATACCTCAAGTAACATGTTTAATGGACATCTCAAACTTACATGACAAAACCCGAACTTTTAGATTTCCCCCCAAATCTGCTTTCTGTGGTCTTTCGTATCATTGTAAATGATACCGAGCTTCTGCTAATTACTCTGGAAAACAAACACATAAACAAACACACCTGGGAATCATCCTTAACTTCTATTTTGCATATTTTGCATCTACTCCGTCAATGAATTCTGACAGCTCCACCTTCAAATTATGTCTCATCATATCTACCTCCGTCTCCTTAGCAAAACCATCTGTCATCTTTTGCTGGGACTACTAGCATAGCTTCTATACTGGTCATTTGGCTTCCACTCCTGTCTCCTTAATAGTCTGTCTATGTTTAGAACCCAAACCCAGTTATGTTGCTAACCACAGCTCTCCAATGGCTTTTCATCACATTTAAAATAAAATCTGAAGACCCACTGTCCTACATCCTCTGTCCCCAGCCCCACTTTCCCAATTTTATCTTCTATTACTTTCCCCATATCTCTTTGAGACTTTGCTCTTCCTCAGGACCACTGATCACTACTCTGACTTAATGTTTTTTTATAGTTACTTTTTCCTCTAGATGGACTATGCTTTACCAGAGTCTTACGGCATGTTCTCTCCATTCACTCAGTCTCAGTTCAAAACCATTATTAACTACTTATTTTCTGGTACTAAAATGTAAACTCCATGAAGGCAGAGGTTATTTCTGTCTCTTTCCCTTGCATATCTCTGACACCTAGCACAGTGCCTGACATAGATTATGGTCTTCATATCTTTGGAAGGCTAGGAGGAAAAAGAGAAGAAAGAACAGGAGGAAAAGAGAGAAATGAGGAGGGACTATATATAATTATAAAGACAACTTTAATGTACCAAACACAAGTATTGTTGCAGATAAATTAAACGGACTGAGTTGGATGCATATAGAAAATGGCTTTATTCTTCTTCCACCATTGTCTTCAAGGTGCTCTTTCAGATCGCCCTTTCCATGGCTCTATTTCCTGTTTACACCAGTAGCTATCCAGGCATTTTCAGCTAAAACAACAGTCATTTTGGAAATCAAGACTTACTTTAGACTTCTTGGGTTTTAAATGAACTTAATTTAAAACTTTTTTTTTTATTGAATTTAACATCCAATCCAAATCATCCCCCTCTCCCCCTACCCCACTCCACCACTCCACCCCAGTTCCAGCCTGAGCAGACCCTGGGAAAACAAAATGGCAGCTATTCTCTTCCCTGTTCTTGTCTTCTCTCCTTCCCACTTCTGCATATTCCATGGCTAGAGCAAGAGGAGGGTGATTTTTTTTTTTTAAGATTTTATTTGTTTATTTGACAGAGAGAGACACAGCAAGAGAGGGAATACAAGCAGGGGGAGAAGGAGAGGGAGAAGCAGGCTTCCTGCTGAGCTGGGAGCCCAATGGGGGACTTGATCCCAGGACCCTGGGAGTGTGACCTGAGCCGAAGGCAGACATCCAACTCCCTGAGCCACCCAGGCGCCCCAAGGAGGAGGATTTTAAAGGAAGAAAATGTATCTTCACTTAGCTGGTGCAGTCTGTAGTTCTTTCTTAGCACTGCCATGGCAAGCATCCAAAAGGTGGTCTTTCAAGAAGTACATTTGTGGGTTTCCTTGGGAGGCCCCAGAGAACATTTGTGCTGAATTTGTCAGTAACTTAGAAGCACATCTTCTAAGAGTTCAGAGAAGTGATTGTGGGATTGAAAGCTTGAAGAGTAAGGAGGTTGAATCCACTACTCTTAGAATTAGACTGTAAACTAACATAAAGGGAATAAAAGTACTCGAGCTGTATTTGAGCCTATGACTCATTCATAAGATGTTAGCAGCATGAAAGTATATAATAAAAATGCACTAAGTAACTAAATTCATGTTTTTAAATTGCATTATGATTAATTGTAGGAAGATAATGCATGTTTAAGGATATATTTAAGTTTAGCAAATCACGCAGTTGACATATAAATATAAATAATATTAAAAAGTGAATTCAGATAGGCTTGAATTTGAACCAGAAACCTGTGAAGGGATGGCAGAACTTCATGACTTAGTACAAGGTACCAAAGGAGAATGTTTGTACATGCTGCAGAAATTAAAATTAGATTTGTATTCATTCAACAATTCCCTAATTATCTGGATGATGTGTTTTATATTAATTCAATTCTCTGTTAATACCACATAATTGTTAATAAGAACAGTTAGGCATCAGAGTAATTTTTTTTTTATTTTGAGTGAAAGTTTAAAATAATGAAACAATAAATCATCCAGCACAATCATTTCCTAAACAGAAACATTATGCAATCCTGATGTTCATTGAAAGAGGACTGAGACACACGACCTTTGTTAGTACTAATGGTCAGATGTTAACTGAGGCTGAGTGAATTAGTGACTCTATGTTTAAGGGGAAAGCAATTATTATAAACTCTATGCTAGTATGAGGAGAAAAAAAAGGCGAAGTTTAGTATTTTAGTGAGTTCCCGTTTACTAAAGAATAAAGTTTAAACTTTATTTATTTATTTATTTTACAAATTTTGACAACCTGTCAGCCTTCCCAGTCTTTTTTTTTATTCTTGCCTGGAATTTGTTCCAGCTGAATACCTGGCTTGTCACTCTCTCTCATTTTTGCACTGTGATTTTCTACTTCATTATTAGCTCTCTCAAGAAATACCTTCTTCTTACATCTCCCTTTCAAAACTCATATTACCCTTTAAGGTTGAGTTTTAAAATAAATTTTTTCTCTATATACTGCTCTCCTCGGGTGAGAGTGCAATCACCTTTTTTCTTAACATATATATTGTTTGTGTCATGCATTTTTCTCCAAGCAATTCTGGTCCTTTATTGCAATCTTCTGTGAACATATCTTCCCAATAGTAGCTGATTAAATCTATAGCCTAGAGATGAAATATTATCACATATTCAGTTAGATTTTCCACAATAGCCATAGGACCATAGTTATGTGTATGTGTGTGTGCTCGTGCAAGTATATGTACACGTATATTTCTATTCATTTATCTGATATATATATACATATATTCATTATGCTTCTATCTGATCTCTATACTAGTCACTATCGTAGACTACTAAGCACCAGAGAAAAGTCAGTGAAAACAATTGACACAATTCTCAGCCTATGTAGTTTATACTCTGGTGAGGAATGTAGGCAAATGGGTAATTAAATTACAGTGAAAAAATATTATGTAGGAAGTTCTGTGGAAGTGAATAGGACGAACAACTTAGCCAGAGTTGAAGAAACAGAGAAGCTGTATGGAAGGAAAAGAAGATAGTGTGGAGGCATCAATGAGGAGGAAGAAAATGGTCTACATAGATGGAAACACAAACAAGAAGCTCAGATGGAAGACAGAGAACTCTAAGAACTGAAATACGTGTAGCATGGCCAGAACAAGAAGTAGAGTAGCAGATGAAGGATGGCTAAGGATGCCACATAAGAAAGAAGGAAAGATTTCAGAACAGAAAGGAAGGATTTCAGGACAGATGAAAGGGTCAATGATATTATACACTGTCAAGTTAACAAAGAAGACCGCAAAGTTTCTTTTGGTAAAGTGACCTAAAGCCATTTTGGTACTGGGACGGGCCCCAAATCAAATCACAGTGGTTCGGGGGGGAAAAGTGGAGAATGATGAAGTAAGATGAGAGTGTAGATAATACCTTCCGTAAGTGTGACCATTAAGGGGAAGAATGATATGGAGGCATCAGAGAATAAGTTGAATTCCAAAAAGATGATGAAGATTTGAGCATAAGGAGCCAATAAGAAGAGATTGATGATCCAGAAAATGGGGACAGTCAATAAATCAAGGTCACTTAAAGTTTAAGAAAATTGAGATCTAGAGTACAAATGAAGGGAAGAGTCCTAGCTGGGAGGGAGTGGACAGTGTCATTTGTTCCATTTTAAGAAAAAGGTTAAAGGAAAGAATGAAGATAGATGCCCATAAATATCTTGCTTGGCTGGAAGGAAACTGAAGAATCTATAAATTCTCTATATTACCATTACCTAAATATCTTTACTCTCATTCCTCAGAAAAATGGCATATTCCATTCCAAGACTAATTCTGAGTAGTCCCAGAACATCCTGATGACTTCCTTTTGAGCAAAAGAACAAGTAAGGACTGAACCAAATTACATCCAGTTGGAGGCTGGGACAAAATAATTGTAATAGAAAGTCTGCCCCATTAGATCCAACCCCCCATCAATCCCAGGAAGACCTCAGATGTCATTTAATATGAACCTCAAGACAGCAAACTTCAGTCCAATCTGATGCAATATTACTATTGCTATTACTATTACTATTCAAGTTTTCCTATCCAGGCATTGGTTGGAGCCTAAGAGGCTGTACTAATGATCAACTATACTTTTGTGGTCACAGTGGAAGGCTGTGAAAGCAGTATAAGGGATTACCAGTCCAGCAATTCCTTATATTAATACAAACAATCCCCTAGGGAATTTGTTAAAGTATATATTCCCTGGCTCCACTGCCATACACTGATTCAAACCAATCTATGGTATACCTGTGCTTTTTACAGTCCCCCCGCCATGTGATTCAGAGGTAGGTGTGTCAGTCTTCAGCAAGCTCTAGTAATAAAGGTGGGAAGAAACCAGGCTAACTCAGCCCACCTTTCTACATCCTAGGATAGGTTCTAGTTGACAAAATAGAGAGCTAAAGGAGAAAAAAAAAAAAAAAAAGATACTGCAGACTTAAATAGCAGGGCCAATAGACCAGTAATCATGGCAGGCTAAGATAAAGTAGAAACTAACCTTCAACATACAGCAGTAACAATTAAAAGTTTTTATAACATACTCTTGGGGAAAGAAGCCATGTTACAATACTTTAAAAAAATATGACGACAGAGAACTACACAGATACTTACGATAATTTCTTTACCAATTTCTATACCTATGATAATTTCTATAACAAAACCAATAAAATCAAGGAATTTGTTTTGTAACATTTAATCTTGGGATAGCTGAAAGTAATATATCCTCAATTAAAAATATATATTCTGTGTGGAGTAATATAGACTGGTCCATTTAAAAATAGAGCTAAATAATCTCAGGTGACCTCTTAGAAACTCTGAATTATCAGACATTATTACTACACTTTTAAATTGCCAAATGATAGAGAAAAATGATTTTCTCTCATATCTCATAGGAACAAATAACCACAAAACCTGCAACTGGAATCAAGTCTATGCCTATTTTATTTATTTATTTATTTATTTTTAAGTCTATGCCTATTTTAAGTCAATGAGCAAATAGCCATGAGTATATTGACAGCACAAATGCCCCAGACATTCTTGGTTGGTAAAAGCACAAAACATCTTTTCCTGCAAAGCACTTTATGTGAAGTTGAAAACATACCTCTGTTCTGTTCCTAAATCTCACTATACTAATTTTATTCTCATTTTCTTTTCATCACCATCAGTATCATCCTCATCAACTCATCAAAAAACATTATTAATACCTGAGCTGGGATGTGCTGAGGAGCATACCAAGTGCACAGAGCTTCCAGATGAAACAAGTAATTACACAAATGCCCTTTTGTGCACACGTACTTGCATAAAATCTGCATGAGGGGAAAAGAGCCAAGGAAGCCAAAGTTATACATTGCTAAACACAAATACATCACCTGAGTTGAAAAGAAAAGGCTTAATGAAAATAAACAGAGCTTTAAGAGAGAGATTTAAAGCCTACATGCAGCTTAGGACAAGTCTTGACTTTCCAGTATCCCATAGACACTACATCAAAAACGACTACCCTCTACCAAATGGACGGGAAGGGAGCTTCCCTGGTGCCACACTGAAGTCATCCTCTCTCTTTGGGAAACACGTTTTAAGTAGGAAAGTTAGCACCATTTCCCCAAGCATAAAAATCCTAAATATTTTCTGTGTGTGTTCCCTTTCATTGTATTTAGTTTCATTTCCCTAGGAAGGTTCAGTAGAGCAAAGGTTGAAGGTGGGGAGGAAAGAGTATAGCAAAATCCTGCAATGGCTAAACTTTACCCTTGGGAATTTAGACCATGTCAAAAAATAAAGACTCCAAAAGCAAAACAATAATAATTAATAGTAGTAGTAATAAATCTTTCAGGTCGGTAGCATTCATCTTCCACCTTGACACAAGAGTGGACAACCTCTCATTACGATCCTTGAAGGTGAGAGTTTGTTGAAGATTGCTGGGCCAGCCTTACCAAAGAATCAGAGAATGGTCAAACAGTGTAGCAACCTGGTGAACATGCAGGGTAGTGGTCTAGAGCATTCAGACGTAGCTTTTGATAAACTGTCCTACCATCACCACCACCAAATTCCTATATTGCCCTCCATATCTAGTCAGACCTGATGGGCAAAAGATAGCACATAAAGATTAGCAGAGGATAGCACATAACCTATTCGATGTAGATTATCCCAGTCTCCAGATTTTTCATGTTCACCTTTTCAATATGCTGCACAGTTTCCCTATGAGCAAATGTGCAATTTTCACGACACCCTTTGACATTCTGACTATACTGAATGGAGTAGTGATTCTGCCTTTGCAAGTACACTACACATGTCTGCATTCCAGCTTCTTACCAGAGAACATAATTAGTGATTGCTTTGTCAGTTCTCAGAAATCTGAGATTCTGCTTTGTTTTTAAGTGCTAAAATGCTTCTTTTGTTCATACACCACCGTTCCTTTTGGTATTTGAAAATTGCCTCAAATCAAAAGAATGTATGCTTAAGATATACCTAGAGAACTAAAGCAGCTGAGAGTTGAACAAAGTTGTACTCACTTTGAAAGTATTCCAACCACTTCCCCTTAGGTTTAAAAGTCTTCCAAGGTACTCTGTGTCATTTTAACTATCATTGTTTGGCTTCCTAGAAAATTTGAGCATGTTTTCTACGTTCGTGACATGTCTACACTTACTGGTCATTTGTATTTTCTCCAGAACAGATTTGGGAAACTTTCAGATAATCCTGATGGAGTCATTGCAGAATTCCAGGGTGGGAGGGAGAATTTTCCAGAGAATGCTGAGAATAGCAGGGAAGGAAAAGTGGAGGATAAGAACAAGGAGTGGGCAAGGCCAATTCCCTATCCTTTCCCTGATCTGGATTCCCTGGTCTCCCTGTGCCCTTTCTCCTATAGAGGGTCAGCTCTATTCTCTAGGCCCTGGCTGCTTTCTGCTAGGATGATATATTCTACCAGAACCTCTTTCCCCAGCTCAGTGGGCCCTCCTACTTGGCATTTTCCTCTCTCTCAAGTGTAGCAGCATCTAAAGACAGAGTGGAGTGGAAGGTGGTAAACAACTATTTTTTAAAAGAAAGAGAAAAAAGTATTGGAATTTAATGCTGACACACCAATACTGTCATTTTGCTCCTGTCTTGTGGCTACTAAATATAATATTGATTTCTCCCCTGTCCAATTCTCCTCTGGGAGCATTACTAAAATGAACTGTTCCCCAAACATTCCTCTTTTTTTAATTTTTTTTTCCACCTATTTTCATATTCTAAAATCTAAATTCTTTCCTTGGATTAAGCCTGAAAGCACTTCCTTCACGCAGATTTTGTACTGAGTATTAATTGCTCTTACTGACTAGGTTTTCACTGATGAGCTTCAGAAGAAGTACTTACTTAAATAATTATATTTTATGGATATGCACATAAGTGGTAAACTATAAAAGCCCACATGGGAAAGCCCACTCCCCAGCCTCACAGTAGTGATTACCTTCAAGGAAGAAGGTAGAGGAATGTGAATGGAAAAGAAATATAACTCTTATCTATAATGTTTTATTTCTTCATTAAAAGAGAGATTTAAAACATATTTGGAAAGATATGAAAGGTATGTCAAACTGAGAACTGGATTATATTTCCTGAAATACTTTTGTGCACATTTGAATCCAAGACAAACCTAAAGAAACCACCATATGAAACTCTCTAGTTATTTGAGGGAAGTTATTGAAAATATTGTCCTCTATAGCAGCACTTCACAAGTTTTAAAGTATATATATCAGCTGGGGACCTTGTTAAAATATGAATTTGAATTTAGTAGGTTTGGGTGGTGCTTGAGATTCCACATGTCTAACAAGTTCCTGGGTGATCCTGGATCAAGAACCACAATTTAAGTAGCAAGCATTCACAGTATTCCACAGTGTCACCTGTTGATGAACATCAATGGAATTTCTCAGTTCCAGGGAAAGCTACGTTGATCCTCAGTAACTGGTGGATTTTTCCCCTGTCAAGGTTGTGAACTTTCATCTTCCTCTTCGCCTTGGCCACTAGGAAGCTCACAGATAAAATCTGTCACCTATCCTGAGAACTAACCAAGACTATATGCACGGTTTGATAAATCAGCTTATTCTGGCTTTATTTTATTTCCCTACCCATATTTCTTTCGGTCATAATTCTTACACCTATATATTTTATTGCATCATTACATATAAGCTGCTTCAAATCCTCTCAGAAATGGGGTTTGGCATATTTAAATTAATTCATAATAAGAAAGACATTGTTTTGAAGGAAAAACAGTGACGGGAAGAGTTACATACACAAAAATTAGAAGGGTGATAGATCTACATAGCATCTGTAGAATGAAGTGTCTAATTGCATGAGAGTACCTGAAATTTTACTACTAATAACATCACTCTTATCATTAATATTCACAGTCACAATAATGATGACAACATCTGACTGAATGTCTGCCAGATGCCCAGTACTAGCTGGGTATTTTATATGATTCACCCCTTTATCACTTACCACTTTCAATCCTTCCTGGTCTGTGACATTCATCGCATCACTAAACTTTAAATGCTCTTCAAGATTACTTATGTACTATATCCAAGCAGATTCAGGTTTGAAAACCATATACGGGTGATGCCATGTCCCATATTCTCATGGTTAAACATGATGTCTCCACAAGCTTCACAGAGGAAAAAGTGCTTTATGACTTACAGGCAAAGAAGAAAAGTTGAAAGTTTCCAAGCAGACTAAGTAGGGATGGAGATGGAGGAAGGAGAAGTTGTTGCAAATGAAGGGAACAGCATGCACAGACATGAGAAACATGAAAATGCAGAGTATATTTAGGCATTGACAGGAAGTTCAGAATAGCTGTACCATAGACCCTGTATATGCAAGAAAGTTAGATAAAGCAGAGATCAGGCTCCAAGGACCCTTTATATCTTGCAGAGGTATTATGTAGGCAGTAGATAACTATAAGAAGATTTTAGGTAAGAAGGCAAGAATTGATTTTTTTTAAATCACTTTCATGGTGAAACGCAGGATGGTTTAGAAGATAGCAACGATGAAAGAGGGAGATGTAGAAGGAAGGGTCTCACTTGCAGGGTTTTCAGAAAGTAGACTCTTTTAAGACTTGCTGTTGCTCAAATATGTGAATAAAAAGGGAAAGTCTCTAATTTACCACCATATTCCTGGCTCGATAAACTGAGTGGGTGGTGACAAGATATGGAGTGGGATAGGTCAAAGTGGATATGACACATCAGTAGGAACGTGCCCACACAATGTAGGTTCCAGACAAGATAGATGAGGCAGGAAGTGAGTGTTTGTGGTCATGCAAACTACAGGAATGTAAGGCATCCCTAGTAGGAAAGCATATAAAATGAGATCCATAGAAACACCAATATTTAAGACACAGCCTGAAAAATAAAAGCTTAAAAAGTGCACTAAGAAAGAAGAGTGGAACAGTGGAAGAAGATCTGAAGAAAAAAATAACACAGAAATCAAATGTGGAAAAATTCAATAATATTAAATATACTGAGAGGCCAAGTACGATAATGATTGAAAAGTTTCACTGATTCAGAAATTTTAAGGCCATCCTTAACTTCAACAAAAGAAGATTCAGCAAAGCAATGGACAGACTGCTGCAGGTTAGAGGTGAAGACTTGGAAGTGTCAAAAGCACATAACATTTACAAGAACCTTGGCTGAAGAGGCAAGAATCTGGAGTGGCTCCAGTAGCATTCCTTGTACAAGAGTAAAGAACCTGGACCCCTGTATTCATCCCAGACTGGTGGTGTGCAAGGTGTCTACAATGAGGGAATAAGGCTAGAGGGAGACAGTAAAAGCTAATAATAATAATAATAATTGTTGTTGTTGTTGTTGTTGTTAAAGTGTTGTTTGTAGGGTCAAAGCCAAGTAGGATAAAGAGAAAATCCCAGAAAGGCCCTGATAAACAAGGAAAAAACTGAAGAGTTAAAGGAAGACAGTAGTGATTTCACAAAGTCAGAAAACAAGTAAAATGGAAGAAAGATCATGGAAGAGACAGATAGTTCGTGTTTATTCTAAAAACATAAAGACCTGGAGATAAAGATTTGACATGGGAGGATGTTCAGGGGAATCACAAAATCTAACATGGAGCAGTGGGGTGGGGTGGCTTTTCTGAAGTCAAAATGGAGGAAGTCCAGGAGATGCAAAAACTCTGAAATGAGGGTCTGTCACAGGTTTTCACATAAATACGGTTACCCTGCAAGATTATGGCAAGATTATGGCAAGTACAGAGAAAGGCTGAGTCATTTGTTAAAGTTTTTTGAGTGGGAATGAAATCTGTGGAAGACCTGAACCAAGGAAATAGAGGGCTTTTTAATGGAGGTAGGTTTACATGAGGATTTGCATTGGGAATGCCTTCAAGGAAGCCACAGGAGGAGGCTAGAATTATTCTGATTTCTTGCAGGGCTATATAAGATGAACCATGGAAGAATTTAGGGGCCCCTACTTTTATCATTATAAAGTGATATCCTAGAGTTTAAGAGGGAATCAGGAAGTAGGTGTTCTGTGATATGGTTGATCCTCATGGTTGTTATTATTATGGATCTCGTTGTTACTGTCCCTCAGTTTTAAAACTATCCTTCAGTGCTCTGTTTTGTGATTCTGGTGCTGAGACTCAGAAAACTACATTTCAATTTGTCCAGCTGCTCCCTGTTTAACTCTGACATTGTCGGGGACCAGAAGAAGACTGGAAGGCTGAAAAAGGAAGAAGGGACTTGGTTCTTCCTGTTTCTCTATCATGACCTCAGCAAGGCTTCTTCAACCTGGCAGCGGCTACTTATCCCAGTAACAGAAGGTGTCTCTAGTTTGGAGTCTTCATACTCCTACCCAGTCTTCTCCTTCCCCTCAGAGACAAAACCTCCAGCCAGCCAGAGTCCCCTCCTTTGAGGCCGATTCCTCTTCTGCATGGCTCTTCCTCTAAGCTCCTAATTGTAATAATTCCAAGACCTTAATAGCATTCGTTTGATAGCAATTTAGTTTAATTTAATTTTAGTAATTATTTTTAATAAACATGGGCAATGTCTAGCAACTGCCTCAAAATTTAAATATTTCAGTGAAACAGAAAAGTGTATAGAATATAACAAGTGAAAAGGATGCTTGATATGTGGTTATATTTACGTTGTTTACAAGAGAAAATATTACAATAGAATTGAAGCCCCTTTGAACATACCCCGGATTGTATTTCCCCTCATCCTCCCTTTACAGAGTTAATAAATATATTGAAGTTGGTGTATATATTTCACATTCTTGTTCTTTACTACATACATAGTTATCTATAAGCAACATAAAATGTTTTTGGCGTTTTTTTTCCAAATTGCATAAAATGATATCATGCTCGATATGATTTTTCAACTTGTATTTCCATTTCTCATTAGACTTTCTAGTTTTATCCCTGTTGATACACATCTACTTTATCGGAACTGATGTATAGTATTCTAGGGCATGATTATGCCACATTTTATTTAGCCAATGGTCACTGATGAAATTTAAGATGTTCCATTTTTTATCCCATTGTAAAATAGTGCTTGAATAGACATCTTCATGCATTTGTCTTGTAGGCAAGAAGCAAAATAGAGTATTTCTTTGTTTTTGTATCACTGTCTCCTTTTAGTAAACTTTCTTGAAAGTATGTGCACTCTCCAATTGACTAGGAACAAATATTCTGTAAGGTTATTGTTTTAAATTATATTCACACAAGCAAGTACATGAAAGTTCCCACATCTCACATCACATCCTTCTCAACTCTCAGTAGTTTCCAGACTTTTAATCTCTGCCAACCTGATAGATGTTAATAATAACATCATTATTATAATCTACATTTCATGGTTCTAAGCATTGTTTTGTCCATCATTTCTTCTATCAGTTTGCCTCTTTTGAAAAGTTCTTATTCCTTGCCAATTTTTCTCTTGGGTTGTGTGGTTTTTCTTCTTGATTTGTAGAAATTATATATGTTGTATGTTAATTCTTTATCACTTATATACATCACAAATATCTTCTTCCTTTTTAACTTATCCTTTTCTATTTTTATAGAACATTTTGATGTACAGAAATTATTCTTATCTTAATATAATCAAAATTCCAAACTTTTTCTTTGTGATTTGTATTCTTTGAGGCTTAAGAAATGCTATTCTGCCCTGATATTATATTTTCTCTGATATTTTCTTCTAAAAGATTTAAACTTTTGCTTTTCACATTAAGGTATTTAATTCATCTAGAATTTTATGTTGCTTTTTTTTTTTTTTCTATGTGGCTAAACCACTTATCTTAGTGTCATTTTTGAGTAATATATCTTCTTTCTACAGTCTCATGAGGAGGTCTCCGTTCAATCCCAGGCCTTCCCTTATGAAGGGGTCTCTGTCCAGGCTCTCCATTCTCGTCTGCTCGTCTGGCCCCATCTCAGTAACACTTCATCTTGATCACTATGGCCTAATGGTACCAATACTTCCTTATTCTTAATCTTCAGAAAGATCTTGGTTATTCTGTGTCCATTTTTCTTTCCATATGAATTTTAGGATCAACTTGTAAGCTTCCCACAAGCCTCTGTCAAAATTTTGAATGTACTTAATTTTCAGAGTTCTTAACAGACATTTCCCCATCTCATTTTCCCCAAAAACCCAAAAGGTAATTGGGTCACTATTCTATCTTAGAGATGAAAAATATATATATATTAGAAATGTTTAGTAAGCTGCCCAACATCATGGGGGAAGGCTGAGATAAGAAACCAGATATCCTAATGGCACTTGTGTGTGTGCGTGATTGGTTTGCTTATTTATCTATTTTTTAAGACTATGAATTTCCCTTTTTCCATCAATAGCACTTCACAGCCTTGGGATGGTGATCTGCACAGAAGATTGGTTCAGTGTTTTACGGATTTTGATCCAAGAGAGGAAGAGAAAAACAAGAAGAAAGACGTGGTGAACAAAGACAAAAGAAAAGCCTCCAGTATTTTCTTTATCTGAACTTGCAGTCTTTTCTCCAGTCATGCTCTTTCTTCCCTCAAACTCATCAGTCTTTTATTTACATAAAATGGGGCTTTATTACACAGGTTAGAGCAGTGATGAAACTGGCTTCCCTGCTCTCACCCTGTGTTTTTAGTTAACTTGTGCAGGTTCTGTGATAACAACATAAAATTCTTTACATTGACTCTGCTACTGTTTTTAGAAGATATGCATAGAAATATTTAAAGAATTTCCGTTTCAGAAACAGTTCAATAGAATGGGTCCCTCAAAAAAAAAATGAATATCCAATTATGAACATGATAAAATGACCAAGAAAGGAGAGATTCTCAAAAGACACACTATTTTAAGTATTCTGCTTGGTCGAAATATCTTCTAACCACAATCAGAATTTTTTGATGCATATATCACAAAGATTTCTTAGAAACTATGCTCAGATTTTATTTTGTTATTAGTTTTTCTATCTTTAGCCAAAACCCATCATTGGACAAAAATTATTCTAAAGAAAAAGAATTTGAAATAAATGTATATTAAAATAGTAAGGTCACTAGCCAAACTATCAGCTGTAAAATGTTAACAAATTTAAAATTCCACTGACCTGAGCCATGCAAAAATTTGAATATTGTATGATATAAATGCTTATGGTATTAAAAGATGTTAATTAACATGATTTTCTAAAATTATATTTGCTTACTTTCATCTGTAAATCTGTACTGCTCTTTAAAATTGTATAATCTTTTGTTGAAACAGACAACAAATCTTGCAAAGATATCATTGTGATTACTGATGGCTAAAATAGTTTTCGTAATTTGAAAGTAGGGTAGGAATTATTACAGTGTAAATATATGTCAATCAGAAAGACAAATGACTAAAGTGTTACCTGTTCTCCCCCCAACACCTCTCCCAAGCAAATCCTAGATACACTGTATAGAAATGTTTCCAAGCGGCAATATTCATTTTACCAAACCTCTCCCACAGTATGTAGCTACTGGTACCTTAGGACAGACTGAAGAAAGAGAAAGGGAAACAGGAAAAGGGGCAGACAGCTGGATTAGACTGTACTGTGTATATTAGTGATGGGTAGACTTCAAAAGACTTAGAGGTTCATTTTGGACAGGTGCCCAGAGATTCTCAAGCTTACCCAAAACCTTCCATAACTTCTAATTTTAAAACTGAGCTAGAATTCCTTTGAGACCAGACTTTTGGTCTTTGGTCATACTCCATAGTCTTGGCCTTTTAATCAATGTATGCTAGGAAACTGTAACTTTTCAGAGTCCTGGAAAATAAGATACTTATAACTAACAAAAATAGAATGATTTTTAGTTTTGAGGAGAAACTATAAACAATATGTACATATGTGTTTGTATATAGCTAATATACATGTGCATGTATATATGCATATACATACATACATACATGTATATTATATATATTATAACATATATTTTCCTCCCTGGGAGGAAAAGAAATTTCTAAAAAACATTTACTTGTTATTTGAATTCAGTTTGGAACAATATTAACAATAAAGCTTTTGAACATGTGTTTGAGAGCAAGTGAACTCTTCATGTGTGCTTTAATTCATCTGTGAAGACTGGTAATAAGTCCCTGACTGGTATAAAACTTCATCCAGGATTTCTGGGGAGTGGTAGCCTGAGAGATGGGCATGAGGTCATGAGAGTCCATCTGGAAGAGCTGACAAGGAATTTGTCTGCCACTCTGATGGCAGAAAAGCATTCTTTCTAAACGTGCACAGTGAGGGTTACCCTGCAAAGAAGACAATCATTCGTGGGTCTAATTATCATGAGTCTAATTGAAATGTGTCTCTCAAATGACTCATATGAGATTGATCATTACTCACAAAACCTACTATGAAAAAATTTGCTTTGACAAGAGGTCACAATACTATTTTTTGGTACAAGGAATAAATTTCTTTTAATAAATTAGCTTTGAACCACAATAAACTACTCCTGTGTTTGTTAGTACGACTCTGAATAGGGCATGATTTTATTCTTCTCTAGAAAAAAAAAATGTGCTGGGATATGGACAGAATAAGCAGTAATGAAATAAACACAAACTAGTTGTTAATGTGGTCGCCACAGAACCTATACACTGATCACGAATGGGAAAGGACCACTGCCATGACTTGATCTGTGACTATGTACTTCTTATGCTCTCCATCCCACCACAGGTGCACTGGTGTCCACGTGTGAGGCTTTCCAGAAGCCTCTGAATAACAATGACTCTCCAAAAGAATTAAATACATCAGCAAGGAAAGCGGCATCTTGGACACCTTATTAAGAAAACTGCAAATTTATTATACATCAATTTTGCTTCCAAATGCCTTGAAGCAATACCAGCTATAGAACAGCTAGCTCTATGTACATAGTGCAAAGTTTCTCAACCTCTGGAAAGCCATTATCATAAAACTATCTGATGTCTGTGCAGATTCCACTTAAAAACGTACAGTTCCTGCCAAAATAGCGGTAGCTTATTTAGATCTGCATGCTCTGGTCTAATAAAGTTTAAAAATTAGTAACAGTTGTCCCATGTCAATCTCATGCTGAAAGCAGATCCTCGACAGATACAAGAATTAGAATAGGTCTTACATCTCTCTATAGTTCTTTTCTAGGATTTTTCCAAAGCAGACCTCATTTGATATTTCAAACCATTTCTAACTAAGACAGCACTTGTAATTTGAACTATTTTGTATCAGTTTGTCCATACTTTCTAAAGCTTCTCCAATCACTCTCCTCTTATTGCTCACTTGATTTTTGAATTTCTTGATAATACCATACTCTAAGAAGACCTATTTTACTAGTTATTAGTGAAGTATACTGGATAAGGATCCAGAATTATAACAGAAATTAATTTCATTGCTAATCTGATTCAACGAGCAATTTAAATATTTTTCTTCCCCCAAACATTTTCCAAGATCCATTCATAGATTGTAATTTAACGAACAGATTTGAGCTTTAAGCTGTAGCTTCTATTCTAGCTTTGGCAATGACAACTAATTAAAAGTTAATGTGAAAGGGAAAAAATACACAAAAGTTAGAAACTGTTCTCCTAACTATTAAGGAAATTGATACATTTTACATTGAAGATGTTCATTCATTTGTTGGTTAATTATTCCTAGAACACCTACTGTGTTCATTGTTACCTGAGGAGTTTATCATGAGGAAATGTAAATTGGACTCTCCATACATATTAAAACAATAAAGGAAAGCAAAATCGTCATCCTTTTAAAATATTAGATTAGATTATCATTATACCAGTCATACACTTTGAAATAAGCAATGTTCTGGGCAATATGTCAGTAGTCCCTGCAACTAAAAAAAAGGAAAAAAGATCAAGCACTGTTAATACATGTTCTCTCAAATTAGTGTTTCCATTCCCACTGACTCATTTGACACGAACAACCTCACATGTGCTCTCAAATAGAGAAAGGTGTTTCAAGAGGTACTTGATAAATTACAAAGGAATGAAGGGTTAGAACCTCATACCTTTACCCAAAAAGCCCTCAAAACAAAGAATGTCGTAGAATATATTTGCTTTGACTTACAGGATGTATAACGTTCACAATAATGTAGATATTTTTAAAATTTTCCGTGCAAGAGACCACCATACTGAAATAATCAGTTGTAAAGTATCAGAAGCTATACCCCTTAAATCAATATTTAATTTATTGAACCACTTTCAAAAATCACATACACAATGTACTTACTAAAGAACATAACCATATAAACTGCGTTGGAAATTGTGTATTGACAAGTTCATAATTTCTTACCTCTCTATATTTAAATTAAGACTTTAATAAATAAACCAGCAAATGCATTTATTATTAAAAAGAAATTTCTTTAAAAATTCAAATCTTAACTTATTAAAAAAATATAATAAAAGACTTTTTTGTACTTTAGTATGCAAGAATTAGATTGCTTGACCTCTCTTTTAATGACTTAATTAGCTGTACTAAAGCCCAGCTGGGCCTCTGCTGACAACATAGCTAGATATTTCAATCAAGCAGTGTTATGGAGAATAAGTAATAAATGCTACCTTGTCGCCATACAGTCCCAAACCATAGTGCATGCTGGTAATGCTAAATTTGATCAGTATGCCTCATATTTCAATTAGTCGTGGTCTGAATCACTAAAACTGTGTAATGTGTATGAATTCCTGATATCAGATACAGAGCCACAGGCTCCCACAGTTAGAAGCCATCGAGTTTGCTTTTATTAGCAGCCAATTAATGGCAAAAATCTGCATCGCTTTTAAAATTTATAACCTCGATTCCAGCTGCATCCACGGCCCCAGCTACCCTGTATACAATCAGATCCGTATCACTGTCCCAAGTCAAACAGCTGCAAACTGTATTCTGTCTGCAGAAGTAAAAAATCCTTTCATACAGAAGCTTTTTTTAACCTCTTAGAAGTTCTTTTCAAAGCCCAGCAGCACCAGTCACTTTGCGACAAGAAGCGATTTAATACAGAAAGAAAGAAATCTACACCAAGGTAACCTCGTGGGATATGCTAGGTTTTCAAACGGAGTGAAACCCTACCACTCGGGCACCACACAAGGGCAAGAAAAACCACTTCTCCTGACCAAGGCTAAGAAAATATAAACATATAAAACCTGACCCTCATACAAAGTTAACCCATTGAAGTCTGTGTAGTCATTAAAACAAAAGTAGCATTACACCAGTTTAATATTAAGTAACTTACATAAAATTTTGGTATTCAAATGTGTGTGCCTGAACCTTAGATGCCTCCCTAATGAAACATCTGTGGAGATCACATTCCCCCATCAAGAAGTGGTTTATTGCATACCTCAAAATTTCTAGACATTATTTTTAGGAACCAGACTCCTTCTGACATACGATAAGACAGGAAATTTCAATGTGATCAGATTTAGTAACAAAGCGTAATTGCTTTATGTATCGCTAATGCTGTACTTTCAAGATTATTAAGGGACCGGTTCAGCTTTGTGGTATTAGATATTTTCAGTTACTTTATCCATACTATTCTGTGAGGTCTGAAATACTTTGGTATCTCAGTGTTGAAATGTTATTGGGGAATATACAAAGCAGAGTTTCTTCCTTCGGTCTTCTACAAAACACTATGAATTTTAAAATACGTTGTATAGGATATACAGTTGCATTTTGTGTATCATACATGCTCATATTTGGGAATCCACGTGTATTTCTTTATTTATATAACATAAGGTCACATAGAAGAATATATCTGGAAAAAGAGGAGCTTGAAAAAATACCCCCTAACTCTAATACACGGCTATAAAAATGTGGTACTAGGATAATACAAACCTGCTGCTATGGCTATTTAAAGACAATAAAATCCTATTTTACAAAACTCAACTGCTAATAACTAGCATTCTTTCTAACTGCTTAAATACTGCAGTAAGACTTATAATGCCACTGTGAAATCATAAGCTAGTACTTCAAAGGTGTTGTATCTGTTACAAATTTAATCTTCACTGCTTTGTCACAACTGATTTCATCCCAGTGGCTTGGAGATGCAGCCTAGCAACATTTCTGTTGTCCCAGACAACCTGAACCAGACTGTTATTTAACCTGCCTGATGCCCGAGAATGATTATAATAATATTGACTATGGCATCTCCCACAACTACTCTGAAAAGGTACAATTTGTCTGTTCCAGTGAATAGAAGAGGGGAAGTATGCTTTACAATGTTGACAAACATAGGCATTTCAATGATGGAGACAGAAATTCTGTGCTGTGTTTTATGAATGGCACTGGATCGTGGTCTTTATACTAAAAATGTTATTCTTCCTGTGAGAATAAAATGTCGTATATTTTAACAATGTAGTACACGTAATAAAATTAGTACGTTTTAAAATTATGTAAGTAAATTAATAGAGAGTTGAATCTCAAGTACTTTGTTTTTCCTACAGGAGAAAATGTATCATTTTATTAAGTATCACGGATCTCAGGAAACCAGTATCCAATAGCTGTTGTCTAAATACCGAATGCTTTTGTGCATGAAACATCAGATTCAGTGTTTTTGCTTCCTCCCAGGTATACGATGACTCTCGGGTAATGACCCCACGCAGCAGAAGCACCCAACGCTGATGGGAACAACTACAAATTGGTGTTTATGAAGTTGCCCAGACAAGGATATAATGGAGCACGGTATTGAAATGTCCTTGCATATTGGAGTGTCATTATAAAGCATAAGGTTAAATTCAACTTCTCAGAGTGAGTGCTATGGATTAAATCTAGCAACTAAGAAAAACAAAAGCATAGGGCATTATATTTATTATACATTGCAAAAAAAAAATAGCGAAATGCCTGAAGTTCTGGCTAAAGACCACTATTCTCTACGGAATACACATCATCATTACAATGCTGTGCTAAGCATGGGGTAAATATGATCTGAATGTCTTCAATGAATTTAACAGCTTAAGTGACAGCACAAAGTAATTTCAAAAAAAATGAGAACACAATTTTGTTTATATTAATGCCTTGTGTAAAGTAAAATATGAATAAATCATAGTTAACACAAAGATACGAAAACCCAGTGTGCTGCCCAATTAAGCAAAAACAGAATACAGTGATTATAAATATTCTATCCTTATTAGGCAAGAATTACATTATGTTGAGCCGATTTTTTTATTCCTATCAATACGCCACCTAAAATGGTTTAATTCCAAACTACAATTGATGTAAGTTTAAAGGCATCCTTTAACTAGTATGATAGGGACACCATTAAACATATATTAAGTTGCCCATATGCAATTCACACTTGTGACTTTTCTCTGCCATTCATGAATTATGCAATTATCCCTAACTCATGGAAATGAAAGTGCATTAACTGCCCACTGTCATGTATTGTCTCTTTCCATGTCCTTGTGCACACATTTCCACAGTTCATTATTCATGGGTGCATCTATGCAAGTGTAAATGTGCACATATAATATGGAAATAGTCACCCATGGATAAATAGTAACTAGACACTTGTTAGTGAAGGTGTATATATATGTATATATACGTATATATACGTATATATACGTATATATACTGTATTTTATTCCAAAAAAACAAAATTTGTTATGGCTGCCACATGGTAAACAAAACGAACGCCATCCTTATAAAGCAAATCAGGCATTTCTTCACAGGTGAAAGGAGGAAGATGTTGGTCTATGAACGTGAAACAGAGCCCTTTCATCTTTAAGGACTCTCATGCTAGCTCTCTCCCCCATTTAAGTGTCTCCTGCTCTACCGACTGAGCTAGTCGGGCACTCCTTCCCCCATTTAAAAAAAAAAAAAAAAATCAGCTTTGAAATCTCACTGGAACTCAATTCTAAAAATATTGTGCCTTGTATTTCTAATGCTTACTTTTCTTCCATGTATGTTAGGAAATAATTAAAATGATAGCAATTCACTTCCAGAGAAGACAATTATTTGAAATAAATCATTTAGGGAGAAATAAAATTATGGTGTTTTTCTCCATTACATGGTATGGTCCCGTGAGTTTTTCCAAATTCTAAATTGAACATCCTAACAATTCGCCCCTGTTGGGGTACATCCATCAGGAAGTCCCTCCCACTGAGTTGAGTTAGCACTCACACGCAATGCTTGTGATACAGGGAAGCAGGCAGATTCCTTCTACTTCGAACATAAGCAGAATTGTCCCTGTTGAAGTCATTCTTTCTAATGAAATAAAGTGAATTTTATCATATGCTCAGAATTTTAATTTTATGTGTAATAAAACTTCCTAAAAATGTTGCTTCAGGCAATAAGACAGAATTTAGTGACTTAACAAACAAAGCAAAATATTTTTCCCATAGTATAGATTTTAAAATTTGGTTACAGGTAGTCAAATTCCCTGGTCAGAATTTCTTTAAAAAGGTAATTTCAGCAAGATATCCTAGTCAGTATAAATTATACCTAGATAAAATTAATTTGAGCATTACTTTTTGGTAGAAAAATAATTATTCTATAATTGTTTCTGTATATTCCTTGTTAAATATTATTTAAAATTAAAACTGAAATAATATAGGTTCATAAATAGATTTTATCGGCATCTTTAATGCACACTAACAATGAATTAAACACTGAAGGCCACACTAGCTGACTTTTTCTGAAAAAGACAATTTTTCTTCATCATTATACATGCTTCTTTTTGATTCTTTGATTCTCTTTCAGAGCAAATTAAAAACCAACCATTCTTTGTTATGACTTCGTATTTGGAACTGCACATAATTTTCACTAAATATCGTTAAATACTTTGAGCCAAGTAAATTATAGTTTAAATTCTGTTGCACTTCTTAATTCACAAATAAATGTCATAATTCACAAATTTTATAAATATTGATAATTTATAAAGGATTCTACTAGTTTTAACTAGACACAGTATGACTAAAAAGAAAAATACCAGTAAGTGCAAGATCGATTTCAAAATCAGAAAGATAATAAGAGTAAACAGATGGAAATATTTCACATTTCAAGTTGTATTATTTAGGAAATACTTTTCTCCCTAGGAGAAACTATTCAAAAGGTCCAATTAGTGCTAAAGTGTGACAGAAATAAAATGTGTTCTTGTCTCACACACTATATTTTGTATGCATATAAATTGCAATTCACAGAAATACGTTTGCCACGACAACAAATACACCCACGAATAATTTAAGATAAATGCCCGTTTTCATTACTATTCAATATATTCACTTACATCATAAATAAGGTGTGACCAGCAGAAGGCACTGTTACAATAAATATATACATACGGCTGCTCATTTACAAACCAGTTGGAAATGCTGATGAGAGTTTTACTAACTTTCCACAGCGCAAATCTTCTTTTCATGTAGATATTAAGTTATTCATTTGCCCTATAAATGTGAAAAAAAAACACATATAATTCTTTTTGGTATAATTTTCATTTCTCTGTCAGCCCGTTCACAATTTTATTACCCTCATTTTTAACTTAATCATAAAGGAATTCTGTGGTCACACTTACCATCTTTTAACACTGCATTTAAGGAATGTTACTCTCTTGAGAGCTCAGACCCTGTTGAAGAGTTAGCCATAGATTCGTATAGACCTGGCTGCAATAGAAGTTTCCGGTTTCATTCTTATTAACCTTCAGAGGTCTGATCATAATTTGCTAGAGCATGCAGACATGGTGGTTTAATGGTACCGCTTGGAAGTATGAAAATACCTCTAATTAAATCTCTGTCCAACATGCTGCTAACAATGTTGTTTAGTTTGTATTCGTACACAAAATCTCTTGAATGCCTCTCCAAGTTTACAAAATCCATGTTAAAGGAGCC
The DNA here is from genome assembly GCF_010015895.1 of Lontra canadensis. Classification (NCBI taxonomy): domain Eukaryota; kingdom Metazoa; phylum Chordata; class Mammalia; order Carnivora; family Mustelidae; genus Lontra; species Lontra canadensis. Next base: position 96,501,142 of record NW_022630995.1, read on the forward strand.
AGCAATGCAAAAAAATGTTACGGCATATGTTTGGATTTTTGTATTTCAGAGTCCTGACTACTTTATCTGAATTACAGATTTAGAGCTTTGTTATGTGTGATAGTTATGATAATATGATCACTAAAGGCACAGAGACAGGGAGACTCAAATCCCTTTGAAAATCCCTTTCTCTATTTCCTACAGCTGCTGCAGGAGTTTAATATCTGATAGAATGATGAAAAAGAACAGGCCGAACTCCAGTTTTAATAAAAATTTTAACAGGTCTACATATAGTTATGAAAAATGTTATTTGCAATGCCAATTTTTAATAAAATTTTCTTAAACCAAAGAAAAAATCCCCAAGGGGAACCTGATATGAATGTGTTTTTCATATGTACTATTTAAGGCTCTTTAAAGGTTATGAAAGTGACTGATAAAAGAAGTTCTATTCTATACAACACAAGCCTGAATGCACTTGCACTTTTGCATTTCAATCAAATAAATAAGCAAAGCTTTCGTTTTGTATATTGGATCAGAAACAAATATTGTATTGCATAGCCAATTTTTATTGTTAGCAATAAAAATTCATATTATTAAGTAAGTGCATTTTTAAACAAATCAAAGCACTGCTAACAGACATATCAAAGTGTTCTCTAATCTACAAACACATGATGCTAAGAAGTAATACATTTTTCATGAAATTGAGATTTTTGCGCCTTGTGTTCTTGGAATTGGAGGTTATATAAAATTAGAAAACATTAATTTCTAGGACAGAAAATAAATATATTAAGTATGATGAGAGTGAAATTTGACTGAATCCAGGAACTTCAGGACTCCTGAAGAGTCTTTCTATAGAGTACAAATAGGCTAAGTGAAGCATCTCCCATTCAGTGACCTGCTCGGGGTGCCCGGCATTGTAAACACCTCCTCATCGTCATAAAACCCCCCAGAAGATAAAGCCAGGACACGGTAAGCTCATGCCCCAGAAGGGTGGCTACGTCCACCAAAAAAAGGAAACAAGGTGATTATAGGAGATCAGAAGGAAATTTTAATGTACTGATCTAATCTGCAACAACTATAAAATGGGAAGGCTCCGTAACTTCCAATATGTTAAACACAAAACACGAGTTCAATTTTAATCCTTAAAAATGTATGGCTTAACATTATCACGAAAGACACTGCATTCTAGTGGAAGCACTGCGTTCTCTAGCATTGTTTCTGAACCTTTTTGAGTACTTAGAAAGATACTATATGCCGTATGCAATCCATTAACATTTTTTGGAAATTTGATAGACTTTGGAATTAAAACTAGCCACGCTAATACTAGGTAACCATTCTACTGTTTACAGAAGATGTGTACAAAATGCAATGATATGGCACAGTTTGTACTGTGTCCCCAAATATTCACTTTTGAAAACATTAAATTTTTTATACACTGAAATGAGGGAAGTAAAACATTACCCACTTCATTACTGAAGATTGTAAGGTTGGAATATTGAGCCATATTCTAAATCTTTCTCCCTTTCAAACAATATATAACTGGAAATTAATAGCTATTGGTTCATACCATATTTATAATCCTACTGTGTAACAGTTTTTAAGTAACTTTTGTAATTCTAGAGCCAAATCAAAATTGTTGACCTAATTTGTTTACCTGATATTTCCCTGTATTAGTTAATAGACTTTATTTGAATGAGGGTGGGTGGGGGACAGTGCCCTTAATCAGGGGATTTGAAAAAAATTGGTGGTAACAAGAATAAATGAAAGAATAGTTTATTACTTTGATCATTTTCCCCCTTTGATTTCTGTCTTGTGATTACAGTGGATTATCCCCAACCAAATCCTATTTTTCAGGTCCGTATAGACAACCTTGGTATGGTCTATATTTGGGTAATACCCAAATAGGAGAATAAGTTTTTTATTATTAAAAGATTTTATTTATTTATTTGACAGAAATCACAAGTAGGCAGAGAAGCAGGCATAGAGAGAGGGAGAAGCAGGCTCCCCGCCGAGCAGAGAGCCCAATGCGGGGCTTGATCCCAGCACACTGGGATCATGACCCAAGCCAGGAACAGAGGCTTTAACCCACTGAGCCACCCAGGCACCCTGAAGAATGAATTTTTGAGATCATATCTGAAATGCAAGAAGTTGCTTCTAAAATTTAATGTTTACACAAGAAAGGGAAAAGCACACATCGCTAAAATAATGCTAGGGCATTAAATGTATCTTAAATTCCCTACTTGAAGTATTTTTATGCATTTTAAGGACAGTTGGATGTTTCATAAAAGTTGATTTTGATTATAAATTAAATTTCAAGACACTAGTTTAATTTTGCATTTTAAAATATCATTGCATTTTAAAATATCATTACACTTCATAAAATTAAAGCTGGAGAGCTTTTCATTTTTCCAGAAAAACTGAGAACTATACATAAAGGAAAAATTTCCTTAGAAAATAAGAAACAATCTTACTTGAAAATGTCTGTTCAAGTCTTTAATGGGAAAATCTTACCCTCAAAGTTCCATATGGTCTTCAAGCAACACGGATCTTCTACGTGTCAAAATATTTAACTAACTAGGCATATTTTTATTCTCTTGAAATGAAACATTGATATTGGTGAATAAGACATTTTACTGTAGAGAAGAACTATAGTCTATAAGCAAGCCTCTCCCCAACAAAAAAAATAAAGCTTTAGTCAACTATAGATAAAATTTTTAACTTTAATTGGATACCGTGTAGAATTATGTAATACTTTATCCAATGATCAATAATTGAGCATTTTAACAAAATTCTGCATTTTTTCTTCAAATTTCACTACAATGTTTAGACAGTATACTTTGGGTTTCAGGTTTATACTGCACCTGGACAAAACTATCTGTACATTTGTGAAGAAGATGGGAGAGCTTTTCTTCATAGATATGTACTTTGTCATTTTAATTCATATTTTTATCCTTATCATTCAGTGAATCTTGAAATGCAGCATTTCAGGAAAAAATGTACTTACCTGAAAAGTTTAGGTTGCTATTGTTATCATAGAGAAAGTAGATACAAATACTATATTATCTAAAATTATCTCTTTGCTTACTTTCATGGTTTCCATAGAAACATCTTCAAGTATTTCTAAGGCACAATGACTCTAACCATTGGTATTTATACAGGTTTTTATAAGCCTGACTGGTGATTTTCACACCCCGAGGATGTGATGGTGAAATGAATTACTCTGAATACACAATTTCAATCACACAATATCTTTTAAAAATAAGCCTACTTCTATAAATACAAAGAGACATAGGAGGGGGGAGTAAATTCCTCAAATATTTCTGGTTTTATTTTACTCAGAAATATGGAGTATAACTCATTTGTCTGTATCTTTATAACAAATTATCCCGAATTATAAGATTGCTATATATTATTGCATATTAAGCAGTTCCTAGCTTTTAATTTTCTCGCTGGCCTTGATCTGCATGGTGCTAACTGAGGATTCAGTGTTGTCATTAATTGCATGTTTCTCACTTCATCAAATGTGTTTTTAAATCTTGTAGAATGTTCAAGACTTTCAAAGACCAGGAGTACCTGAGAGCAATTCTCTTTGTTTTCATTTTCTAAAATAATACCACAAGACAGCCTTTCTTTAAAAAAGCCAGATAACTTGGAAAACAGATAAATTAGGATGTGCTTATTCACATCACAAAAGAATTCACAGATGGCTTCCTGTAAATCGGGAGCTCCCCATTTAAGTGTTTGTTTACAGATCATTAGCTACTTGACAAAGAGGCTACAGGGGGCAGAAAAACTTAAAGCTCAAGTGCAGGGAGACACTGCCAATTGGATCAATCCAAATGAGGAAAATAAAGCATCCATGGAACCAGCGTGTGAAAAGAAAACATGATTCATTTCATATGCATGTATATGCCCCATGCACATATACACTTCCTATGTATACACACACACACACACAGTATGTGTATGTCCACATATTAAATGTGTGTACACACTTACACACAAATGCACACCCACATATATACCCAAAGAGGCAACTTTAACATAGAGTATGATCACCTACAGGCCAGCTATATTTCCTTAGTTTATTTTAGAGATTTTTAAGATTCAAAGATTTTTTTAATGTGTATTGTTTTAAAGTACCTCGGTTGATAGAATATCTGAAATTTCTTTCAGGTTTTGCAATGGAGTAACTGTCACACACTGAATTGTCTTGAACGAAGTAATCCTATTCTTCTTACCATAGCAAACCTACTAAGTTCTTAGCTGTGTGTAAGATATTTGGCTAAGTACTATAGAAAAAACAAAGCCATAGTTATCATAGGGACAAAATATAATTTTAAATGTTTCTAAATAATGTGCACATTAATTTGTTTATAGATTTCCTATTTAAAAATACTAAATTACAAAGGGTTATTCACAAAAACAATATCTTTGTTTTGATTTTTGAAGACCATCGGTGGCTTCCAAATGTAAAGAGATGTTCTTATCAGTCAAGGTAGTAAATAAAAAATGACTTTTGGAAAGCTTTGTCTTCAATCCATGTTGACTTCCTTATTAAATTTAAAAAAAAAAAAAGAAAGAAAAAGAAAACTACATAATGGGGGAGGAGAAATAAAGACGACAATATCAAATTCATACTATCCTCCTGGTTTGTTGTCAAGACAAGTGTTATATTTCATTCCTTAACTATTAAGGACACTCTCTTCAAGATTATCATATAAAAATCACAATATTACTGAAAAACTATAGCAAATACATTTCAGACTTTAGGTTCTCTGAGGCTTCTTTGACATAAGAAAGACCAAACTAAAAATCTTAAACTATGAAAATTTTTTTTGCAGTGATTGAGACCTCACTTAACCATTCTCAATCTCTAGAAGTACACGGTGATGGTTTCCGGCATGCCTAATTCTTGGCTACACATTTGGGCAATAAAACGTGTACAGATTTTGCTTTCTGGGCCTTTACCCATATTAGCTCATATTTTACCCTATACAATAATTATTCTTCAAATGGCATCATAATAACAAACAGAGAACCTTGTTAGGTTTTCAAAATAAGTTCAAAACCTTTTAATGCTTTATTTTTATAACAGACTTTGATCTGAGCACACACATTTAATTTAAGGCTCTTAAACCAGTCGAGATAAACTAGAATACAGTTAATATTTAATTCGCTGTGCATTTTAAATGTTTTAAATCAATTTTCCTCCCACATTTTAGAAATAAATTTAAATTGCTGAAGTATCTAATTTAAAAGAAAAAAAATCATATATAGCATGGAAGAGAATTACCCCATTTTTCAAGTTACCGGACTTTAAAAAAATTTGCTTTGAAGTCTAAGTTGTGATACTTCATTTGGATTTGGGTAGGAGGGGTTAAAGAATAAAGCAAAGTTGTGCAGAAAAAGTGTAAAAGGGAGGAAAGAAAAACAAGTGTCTTATTACAGCTAAATCATTTCAGAAAAAAAAGAGAGATGGATTTGGCAGTAACCACTAAGTCAAAGTATAATACCCTAGAAAGACAATATAAGATAAACACATGTATTAAAGGTTGCACACTTCAAAGCCAGAAAACTATTCAGAACATTTTAAATTTTCTACTGGAGGAGTTTCTTTTATTTCAACTTCCATCTTAAGATTTCATCACAATCTGAACATTCCAGACATGTAACACTATGTGTAACGAATTCAAAATAAGCATTATCTATTTAATGACTAAGAAATGACAAACTCTATAAATCATGTATGTATTCAAAATTTGGAGTTTTGAATGAAATTCTATTTTAGATATTGGTTTCACAGTAATAAAATAAGTCAATATGCGTTGGGCACATAAATCAACTGTTCATAGCTCTAAATACATTTGTTTCTCATCTTAATACCTAGATAAACACATGTAGAGTATTGAGAATCTTGAATATTTGGGAAATACTTAAATTGGGACAACAAATAGAATTTAAAAAAAAAAAAGATTGACCAATGCTTTGATGGACACACAAGGATTTACCTTTTTAAGACATGAGTAACTAGTTAGTCTGGCTAAATTGCATATGAGATAAAAATAAACGATTTAGAGCTCATTTAAAAAAAAATATCAGGGACACAGACTATTTTGGTTTGTTTTAGTTTTGTTGTTTGTTTTGGTATAAATTTGCAATGACTGCTTTATATAATACAGCATGCTAAAATGCTCACAATTAATACTGAAGGCCCTGGTTCTCCCAAGAGCTTTATCCCTGGGAATCTGCTGAATTTCATGAAGTAGGTACATATTCCTATGGGGAGAGAAAAATTCCCAGGACCTATAATCTCTTACCTCCATGCCCTGCTGCAAGAGCCTGCAAAAAGGCTGGGTATTCTGACTGGCAGGTCAAAACCACTACAATAATTTAGTAAAGAAATTATTTATTCTTTGTCTTATTGGCAAAAGAAGATTGGAGAAAGAACAGCTCTAAAAATATAAAGAATTTAATCTGTTGATTTCATGATGAGAAAAAATAAGTCTCAAATACACAGTGCCCTTTTTAAGAATATTTAAAATTCATATTTTGAAAAGAACCACTTACCATTAAAAAAAACCATTTCAAATAGTTTTTAATTATGTCATGTATAAGTTTGAAGTAGGACTCATTGAATTTTATAAAATTAAAATATTTTCAAATTAGTCATAAAACTTAAAAATAAACATGGCATTTATAAAGTAAATGTGTTTCTCTGGAAACTATTTCAAACAGCCTTGCTTGAACTACTTCTTCATTAAACTATACAAAATAGATCTTGTTACTATGCATATTTCTTTATATGTTTCTAGCTGAGGACCAACTTCAAAATGTAGTAATTCATCCTTTACTCACAGAAGAAAGTATGTGTCATCGTGGCAGGAGTCTTGTTCTGATCACATCAGAACTGCTAAGTTTTGTACATTCTTTAAAAGTAATATAGGCTATGTTAAAGGGTTATTAAAATTTGTGTGTCTCTGAATCATTAACACAAGCAATGAGGAACTGAGAGACAACTCAGTGACAATTGAAATCAGCAATTATGATAGGTTTTTCTAGAGAACACTTGACATTTCTATCTCACATTTGGTCCAGGCAAAGGGAAGAAAAATACACTTTACATAAGAAAAAAATGGCAGCCTTATTCATTTGTTAATCAACACATCAAATCTCAGATGAATATTGATATTTATTTTGAAAGAAACAAAAAGAGTAGATGATTACCTAAATTGATTCAAGAAATTTGGATGTTGGAGAACTTTCACCAGGATGTTATTCCTGATTTAAAGATAAAATCCATCATACCAAAAATGATTGTAATAAATATCTGTAAAGTTAAACTAATAAATCACTAGTTTTTAACCTGATGATGATATTCTTAAGAAGTAAAAGAAACATTTGATCAGCTAAGGAATTTATATAACACCATCAGAATTTAATTATTTCCTAGTAATATTACCTGTTTTTATTCTAATATTTCCAATAATTTAATGAAAATGTCTTCCTTCCTGGACACTTTGAATATTGAACTTTGGATCCCTCTCAGGAAAACATCTACATCTATAAAATTTAAGTGACTACTCAGTCTCTGAGAAAATTTGCACTAATGAACATCAGGGACACGATGTCATCTGTTTCAATATTTAAACAGAAGTTAGCAAAATAATTTTAGATTTAAAATAATGGGTGGAGTGGAGAGGTCTAGATAACTCAAATGCTTCAAAATCACTGTAATTCCATGTGTAAGCTTAAAATATCTTCTTTTGTAAATCTTTTTAGAAAAAGAAGCAGCAGGAGAGAGAGAGGTGGTTGGTGAGCCAAGTCAGGATCAAACTGAAGAATCCACAATATTCAATGCAACTGAGCTTAGTTATAACACATCGTTGTCTCCTTTTTTCTGTGTACAGCTGTGTGCAAGGTGGTAACTACAACAAGCCCTGGAACACTATCTATCAACAGGAGGCAGAATCATGCCAATTGAAGCAGAATTAAAAGATGAGCTTTTGAAGTGTGATTGACAGATAGTTGGATTAGATAGGTAGATAGATATGAAAATATTATTTAGAGTTCTCTAATACATCAAACCCTTGTGTTCTATTTAATTTCCTTGATTCTCTTTCTCTTCCCATGGAATTATTCCCTCTTCCGTTATACCCTCTTTCCAAGAGTTTTGGTAATAAGGTAAAGAGAAGAAATTGGGCCAAGCCTTGAGATAGGGTGTCTGAAACAATATTCTATGGTCTGATACTTGAAATCAAAGGAGGAGGTTTTTGTAAGAGGTCTCAATGAGATGTGAGCCATGACTAAGGTTACATCTATCACAAATAACTGGCCAAGTTAGTTGAAAGTGAAACAGAATTTTCACTTTTTAACTGGTTCTTATAGTATCCTCCCACCAAATTTATTTGTTCCTTCATGCATCTCAACTCTGGAGAATAATATGACTGTACCTAGATTATAAATCTTTTCTGGATTTTTTGGAATCTTTTCAAAATATTCAGAAATATTTAAAGTTTCAAAAGCTATTCTTCTTTTTTTTTAATTCCAACTCTCAAATTATATGGAGGGAAAACTTTAAACCTACTATGTATTGATTATTCATTCTTTACACCCAGTGTATCCATCCTTTTTTACACTGACTTTTCTCACAGACCTGCTAAGGCCTTAAGAAAACAAACACTACTGTCACAGAATGGTCCGTTCTCTGACCCATAAAAATTCATCCTATAGTATCAATTCTTTTCCATCAAAATCATCACCACAACTTGAAACTGAATACTGCCTTGGGGAACGATCTTCAGAGACATGATTACAACAAATATTCTTAAACACTACATTCTATGTTTAAGAAAGAGCAATAATACAAAAGGCAAAATATTAGCAAGTTATAACATTTCTGTTTCTTCATCTTTAAAGAAATGAACCAATTAGGACTGAAAGTCAACAGGCAAATTATGATGCCAAGAGATTCTGCTAAGAAGTTTATGAGACTCAAAATCTCTCAGCTTTACTTTGTTAAATACACAAACATGGGATTACCATGAAGGAAAAATATGTGCTATGAGAAATTAAGGTTGGCCATACAAAATGGTGAAATATTTACACAAATCGTAGCCTCATTTTCTGTGTGTTTTTATTGTAAGATGATGATAATTCTTTTGTCAATATTTTCTTCCAAACATTTAGAATTAAGAAACACTTGGGTTAGCTGATGAATATTCTTCTACATAAAAACACGAAAAATGATTAGAATGAGTATAAAATTTATATCAGAAATTTGTACCACCTATAATGTGAAACTAAATTACTTTTCCTTTATGTACCAAAATGGAAGATTATAGACATGAACATGCTGCTTAAGATTATAGACATGAATATGCTATATGTTGATTCTGAAAAAATGAATATATGATATAAGATAGATAAAATATTTTAAAATATATTCTGAATTATATTTTTATATACACATATTTAAATCATGGTACTCTAAAATGATTATCAGCATTCTTCTGAGGACAGAGGTGAATAAACATCACAGAATATTTGTATTATGTTATCTATCCCTATCTATATATGAGACTATACTAGATTTGCACACCTTGAGGTTATAGATATTCTTTTCCCTTGCTTCTCTCTCCTTCCAAGGAAGCATGCTTGTTTACAAATTGTGTAAGTAATGTTTCATATGAGAAACATACTTTTCTATTAGAAATATGTTTTAGGAATAAACTTCTAAAAATAGATGATATACAGATTGATAAGATGCTGACATAAAAGCACATTTATAATGTACACTTAATTAATGGATTATAGAATCCAAATTTAGTGTGCGCTTAAATACCTTAACCCTTTAGGTCACCTAGTGTGACAGCAGTAGGTCTTTGCAGGGTTCATTGTTTCATAGATTTAGAGACCCATGAATCAAATTATTCCTTGAAATGGAACTATATACGAACTTTGACATCCTTGGTTAGCTGAAAGGTTTTAGTCATAATCACCAACACACATGTTATAAATAGCAAACACTTTATATATATAAAAAACTTTCAAGAGCAATGTCCCCTGTATTTGAGTAACAGCTGTACTTAGTATTCATTTCAGAAATTTCTGAATTAAAAATCATACATAGCATTTTGTCATTGTAAAAGTATTTAATAAAATGTTCAAACATTTATCACATATGTATAATTTTATGCAGCGTTTTCCTTCATAAAAGAAATCCGTGCTTTTCTTTGGTGTCATTAAAACTCATAATTTAATCTTATCTTCAAAGTCTAACTGTATATTACAGCAGTGTTGAACTTGTACTCCTCATGCTTGATGAATCACCACTTATATGACACTTTTCATCTTCAAAGCTCTTTATCAAAATTAATTAATGACAGCCAATTACATTTCTAGGGAAGAAAAAGATACACTTAAATAGTACCTCTACAAAGAATAGCCAGTGTATTTACATAACAAGTACAATACCATTTAAACCAAGCCCCAAGATTCTGGAAGTCATCCACATTTGGTACACCATAAAATAGAATTATTTAATTATTACAGCTTAAAGGAACATAGGAGATCACCTACTCCAAACCCTCTTCATATTTTCTGGATGAAGAAAATGAGGGCCTAAAAGATAAAATGACTGATCCTAGATAACACAATGATTAATGACAAAGCAAAACTGGTTTACTACTAATAAATTATTGCTAACATTTATTGAACTCTGGATTATTATGTGTAATCTTCCAAACACTCTGTCGTAGTAGAATCATCCCAGTTATTAATCCCTATTATTTTTAAAGTATGAAGAGAATATTCATACTTTACCAGAATATTTATTGGAATTTTCTAATATTTACTGGAATATACTGGAATATTGAAGTCATCTTCTCCAACACAAATGATCTAATAAGAAATCATTTAGCCATTTTCACTTTATATATATAGCATTTTTGCCTATGTTCCAACTGAACTAAAATACAGAATATTCAATTTTGTAATAATATCCAAAGGGAAGGTATCTATCATATATTTATAATGATAAAAATTAATTTTTAGAGTATGATTTTCCCTTTCATTATAATTAAAAAGTTTCTTTACAATAATGATCATCAAATATATATTCATGACAAATGTTTCCTACTAACTTTAATGCTTAAAGAAATTGATGAGGCAGTAATTCTCAAGTCTTTTTAAACTTTTTTCAGAGGACTAAACATGCAATGAATATCTTTGCTTCCTGTTTATGACCATGTTCTTCTTGCTAGCGACAGAACAGTCCTTAAAATTATTTTAATTTTTTCAGTGGAAATAAGTCTCTTGTATATATTATTTCCTTCTATTTAGGGCTACAGATATTACTCGTCATTAAAGTAGTCTTCACCAAAGGAAAACAATGGAAGCTTCCATCTTTCTCTGGTGCTAAAAATTCCTAATGCCAAAAGATACTCATATAAACAGAACCTTTCTTGTTTTTGAGTGAACTTGCAAATGGACATACCAGGACTCAAACTATAGAAGGTTATGTTGGCCAAAAGCAATATATAAACAAATATCTTTATCTCTTAAAAAGCAGGATACACTAAGAAACCTGCCACTCTATTTTTTTAAACAAGAAAATACCCTCAGACCACTTAATGACAGTAATAATCACACTCATCCATAATTTCAGAAATAGAAAATCACCCTGAAATAAGACAAACACGTTAAAGCAAAGAATAAGAAGAAATTACTTATTGGCTGACAGATTACTGCCTTGCTAGTCTTCATAGAATCTCTCTTACATAATCAATATAGTCAAAATTATCAAATATAAATATCTGAATTTATCTAACAGAACACAAATTATTTATGGTGAATGAATATTTTGCTTATTTTTCAGACAGTTCTATTTTTTCCACTGAACTCTTTCCTTACTGATAGTGACAGAAAATAATCTTTTCATACTAAGCATTATGCATGTATTTTAAGCCTAAAACCTTGTGCATGCATTAACTTTGATGCATGCTTTTTTTTCTGAAATTACAAATCAGTATTAAGAAATTAATTATTGACTTTGAGAACCACATGACATTTGTATTGATATGAACCACATTATTATGGAATATGCAAAATAAAAACTAGCATCTCTGTTTAGGAAACCATTCTTTGAAGCCCCAGCAACAAAACCTCATTTAAAGCAACCATAACAGAGAATATTTTTAAACAAACCCTTTTATAGGACAAGAAACTCATCCAAATAGTTTTCTTGCTACTTAATTTTATTATTTATTTTATAATTTGATACCCGTTACGTAAATACATGTTATATCCTTAGACATCTAACTAATCTTATTTTTTTCCTTCCTTCCTTCCTTCCTTCCTTCCTTCTTCCCTCCCTCTCTCCCTCTTTTTCTTTCATTTTGGTAAGAGAAAAAAAAGAAAAATAGTCTTGTTTCCTAGATAAATAGATATTTCTCCCCTTCATATGAATATCTGACCAACTTAACTCTTGGTCACCATCTGTTTAAAATATAACTTCCCATAAGATAAACTTAACTACATAACACCAGGTCAGTGAAAACAACCGCAAAAGGAACCTGAAATCTGAATTTCTTTCTAAATCTTCCTTATGTAAGTTCAAATATTTTTTAATATATGTTTAATGATGCAAAGTAATGACTAAACTTCCTCTGGAATGAGAGGAAAGAATAATTAACAGTGGTCTGTTCTATAATCAGTACTTTGAAAGCTCTAAGATTTACATGAAGGTATTAAGGGGGAGGAAAAAGGAAGTCATAACTGAAATTGTGGTGAATGAGATGCCAAGCATGGAGTTAAGTCTTTCTATATTATTATATTTAGTCCATGTTGTGGTAGATTGTAATGTTGGTCCCAAGCATAGCTCCCCTCTTCTCTGTAAGAGAATTATATACCCTGGTCTTTTGCCACGTGCCTTAAGGTGTCTTCTTGGAAGAGGAGGTACACTTTCCTGTCCGGCTGATATCAAGGTTGGCCACGTGACTTGTTCTAGCCAGTGTGACATGTGAACAGTGCAATAGTGTGTCAGTTCTAAGTACAAGCTTTAGGAAGCATTATACATTTCTGTCAACTCTCTCTCCCTCTACTGTGAAAATGTCCCAGATAGGAGCAGCTCCTTTCACCTAGACTCCAGAATGGGAAGATACGAGAGTCAACATGTAAAGAGAACAAAACAGTGAACCTCTACTGTAAGTCATTAACATTTGGGAATTCTTTTTTATTGTGACTTGGCCTTAAAAAAGCAGATTAATTTGTATGTTGTGTAAGATTGGTAACATACTAATTTGATATAGAAATAACTGAGCATCGGAGAGGTTAAACAATTTTTCAAAAGAAATTGAGGTTCAGAATTTGCAAGTAAAAATCTTTTTAAGAGAGAATATCTGTCCCTTGGTTTTCTCATCTAAAAAAAAAAAAGAAATTCTTATAGAGTTAGGTAGGGTTGGTTTGGGAATTAAATAGTTAGTACATGTAAAATAGAACAGTACCTGGCAGTAAAGGTTTATTGTTGGTTTAATTATTATTGTTAATTCTAGGGCTTTCTTTGCTTTCAAAGATCTAATCAAAAATACAATGGTTATTGAATTATTAAATTATCTAATGGCTTAAGTAAACATGACTTAAGTATGTTTATACTACTTAAGTATGTTTATACTAATAATGGGCCATTGTCATGAAAAACAGACTACCACTATTATGAATATGCCAAAAAACTTATAAAAGAATATTCTTCAAGAATCTAGATGAATCACTGTAGTTAATCAGATCATGGCGAGCTTATATGTGCAAGGAAACAAGAAGAATCTCCAGATCAGCACTAATAAAACCTTATAGATACTGGAAACGTTCTATATCTACACCATCTATTCCATAGCCACAACTACATGTGGCTATTGAGTGCCTGAGATATGACTAGTGCAACAGAGAAACTATTTTTAAATTTTATTCAATTTTAACTAGTTTGTATTTAATAGTCACGTATAACTAGTGGCTACCATACTGGAGAGCTCAACTCTAGACCTTAACATGTAGAAATCCCAAGAGCAATAAACTACTATTATTCAGATTGAGGCACTGGAATCTTCTTTCTAATTAAATAAGAAAGTTTGAGGAGGACAAATCTAAGCAATGAAATATTTAGGTAATTGTTATTCTGGAGAATAACCTAAGGATTATTTGTACATCAGGATGAGTCGGTCATAGACTGGTATTCTGCAAGTTGTCAATAACAGCTAAATGAATACATTGAAGATGGTCATGAAGGCACTGGTTTCATTAAGCAAAGTTCCAGAAAGTAGGGGAGAAAACATAGTAGCAGAACTCTTTGTGCTATAACTTCAGTTTCAAAATCTGACTACCAAGAAGCAACACTGTTTTAAACACCATCTCCAGTGATACCATCGTCAACACTCAACTGGACCATTTCAATAGCCTGAACATAGGTTTCTGCTTTTCTCCCATCCATTCCATAGTCAACATTGCTACCTGTGAGAGTAAGATGCTAAAATCACACAACTTATCATGTCATACTCTCGTTAAACCCATCAGTGCCTTATCACTTCTGTTTAAGCAAAATCCAATCTTTGCCATAACCTATAAATTTCAGTATGATCTTGGTCTGTCTCTGAGTGTGCCCTCATCTGATACCCCTCTTCTCCTCATTCATGACATTCCAGCTACTCCATCCTTCTTTCATTTCCTCTAGACATCAAATTTTTCCTTTCCCAGGTCTTTGTACCTGCTTTGTACCTATTCTTTCTAGGGCACTCTTCTCACCCCCTTCCTCTTCTATTAACTTAGTAAACTTCTACTGCTGTTTATGTCTCAGCTTACACATCCTGTCATAGAGAGGACTTCTTTGGCCATGGCTGCCTGTTCCTCTTTCAACATTTCCTACATATCCCTTAATCCAACGTGTGAATTTGTGTTCACTTGTATAAGCCCTGTCTCACATACTCTACTTTATGTTCAATGAAAGCAGGAAGTATGTCTGCTTTGTTTACCGATTTAGATTCATTTGTAGCACTGAGCACACTCAATAAACGTGTGTTAAATGACTGAATGAACATTCTCACGTCTTGACTACATTTCCCCGAAGTTCTCTCTTTCTCTCCCTCTGTCTCTCTGTGTCTCTTTGTCTCTCTGTCTTTCTGGCTCTTTCTCACTGACATCCTCAGTCTTTCTGTCTAGGCTGGCTTCTTCCCCTCAGCTTCAAGCCTGCAGTCTCATCTACTTGAACAGCCCATTTCTATATAGTCGTCCTGTCATCCTTAGTACAGCCGATCTCTTGTAAAAATGTCATTCCTTTTGTAGCTATGTTTCTACTACAAATATCATTTTCCCAAAGTTTCTATTTCTTCTCCATCCATTCACAACTCGCTTCCTTAAGCTTTATTTTTTGTCCCTGTAATGTGTAAAAATCACAGCCTCAAATTTTAACAATTTCCTGTAATTTCCAAATCAAGTAACATTTTTCTACACTGGAAATCACCCTGAATCTCGTCATGCTAGGAGTTAACTCTTTCCACTTTTTTCTATTTACTTTCCATCCTTATACATGAATTCATCTGGTCATAATTAATGGTTAATTTTTATACACTAGTATTCAAAGTTGCTACACTATCACTGGCACTTTTACGTACAAGGATGTCCATTGTTGATGTGCTACAATTAGACTATTCTTCTATAACTAGACTCCCAGGGGCTTCCACTCTCTCACCATTTAAAAAAAATGAGGAAGAAGATCTTCATTCATTTAGCATTTTCCTTTTTTGGATTCTATCTTTAAAATAAATTTCTAAGAGTAAGAACATTGAGTCAAAGGATATGAATCTATTTATTGTTCTTGAAATGTATTGTCAGATTGCCTGATGAAGATACTACTGGGGCGCCTGGGTGGTTCAGAGGGTTAAGCCTCTGCCTTTGGCTCATGTCATGATCTCAGGGTCCTGGGATCGAGCCCGACATCTGGTTCTGCTCCGTGGGGAGCCTCCTTCCTCCTCGCTCTCTCTGCCTGCCTCTCTGCCTACTTGTGATCTGTCTGTCAAATAAACGAATAAAATCTTTTTAAAAAAAGATACTACCAATTTTCATTGCAAACTAGTAAAATATGGACACACTAGCTTCACCATATTTTGCCAGTGGTCTGTTCTCTGTCTTGACTCTACTTGATCTCTCTATTGATTTCTTTTGTCTTCCCGCCTTGGAAGCTCCTCGTCACTTCACACTACGCCACCATGTTTCTTTCTCAATTCTTCTTAACCTCCTTTACCACAATTCTTTTTTCTTTCCAATCTCATATCTCCTCTTCCTCTTCCCTAGGCAGAGTCCCTGCTTCTAACTGCACCTGCACTTAAGGCCTCAAATATGTATTATTGATGTGGACCTTGGGACGTTTGTAAAATCTGTTTTTGCTTTGTCACTGTTGTTGCTTGGTGTGTTTAAAGTGCTTGTGGGAATGGCTTGATTTTTTAAAACTTAATTTAAAATTAATGAGGGTTGAGTCTTAGCTGGAAGTAATATTAGGGATGCCACACAGAAGAAAAGGTATAGTAAGTGCAATAATGTGATCTTAGTTGATGGGTAAGAGTTGTATGACTAGGGAGGAAGCGCTAAAGAAATTTGCTTAGACATATCAATTAAGAGAATATGAAAATAAACTCAAAATAGTCCATTTTAACTCACTTCATCAAAGTGATATATTTGAAAAGCTGCAAAATGTCAACTTCTTCTCTGTAGACAAACATCACCTCACCTGGGAAATGGTAGCTTAACAAGAACAGAAAGGAAGTTACTAAAAGGGGGAAGGATCTGTGCTGTTCAAAGGTTAAGAGTCAGGAAGAAGGAGTCTGAGGTATGCAGCTGTTAAGTCAGTCAGTTTGCCTTCCCTGCCCATAACTCATCTCAAAGATACTTTGAGAGACCAAACTCAGCGGAAAGTTGGCTATATGATCTAGACCCCCTCACTCCCACTCACTTTCACAGAGAATTCAACCAGGATTGACTTGGAAACATCCAATCCATGGCTCTCAATCTCCAAGCAGATTCATTCAGCAGAACACGATGTCTTTCTTTCCTTCCTCTCTTTCCCCCCAGTCACGTCCCCTCACACACACACAGAATGTAACTAGTAAGGTCTGTAGTGGTAAAGTTAGCACAGAGCTGAGAGGAGAATTGGCTCTCTGGCAGCCCAAATCACATGGAAAGTAAGGTTCTGTGGTTGGTAGAAGATACCAAGGGCCTTGCAAAAGATCTTGGTCTGCACACAAAGGGAGTTTGAGAGATATGCTCCATCAGAATTTCAAACCAGAAAGAGAATGAAGGAATGCAGAAGCAAACGAGAGATGGAATCAGCTTTCCCCTCAGCTGTACATTCTGAACTGTACCCACGAGATTTCCACGTATCCCTAATCAAAACCCCTTTCCCCAACCTAACCCGAGTCTGTTTCTGCCCCCTTGTAATCGAACAATTCCGAAGAAGGATACAAGTTGGAGACATTCACACCTTGAAATATTGTATAGGAAAAAACCATATTGTCAAAGAATATTTGTTTGTTTGTTTATAAGATTTATTTATTTATTTCCGAAAGAGAGAGACAGAGATCCAGCACAAGTAAGGGGGAAGGGCAGAGGGAGAGGAAGAAGCACGCTCCCTGCTGAGCCGGGAGCCCGATTCTGGGCTGGATCTTGTAACCCCAGGATCACAACCTGAGCTAAAGGCAGACACTAAGCAGACTGAGCCACCCAGGTGTTCTGTCAAAGAATATTTATGATTGAAAAATGTTAAGGTTACAATTGAGAAAAAGCAGAGTATAATCTCAACTGTGTGGAAAACCTAACACACACACACATGTGTACACCGTTGTGCACACGCACACACACACAGGCACTCACTTAGAGACCAAGAGCATGCGACAGGAATGGTGATTCAACACCCCACAGCAGTTGACAGGCATGTTTCCATATGGTTCACACCATACAGGTAGTGATGGCATCTATTTTGTTTTGTTCTTTTTTTAAAAAACTAAATAAAACAACAGTTTTAATATCTTCTGCCTTCAGAATGAAAGTGTTGAGAGACTGTGCATGTACAGACATTGGAAGACCAGATGCATATGTTCATTTAGTCACTCAGTTTATCACTCAGCTGAACACCACCTGCCCCTGTGCTGGTCTCAAACGTCATGCAGTTTTAAATTATACTTATTCTGTGCCATCTATATTTTAATGTATATCTATAACGGACCATTACTTCAGTACAGGCAACATAAGAAACACTGATGTTGAAATGTAAGTTAATGAGAAACAAACAGACCAAAGTGAGAAGAACCAATATTTTAAATTTGCATCAAGATGATTTCCAGCAGATCCATGTATTAAACTCATCTGATCAAGATGCTTCTGGTGCCCCAAAACAGAGAAAAATACTGTGATGATTACATCAGGTTGACTTTCATTTATTGAGAATTAAGATGACCCAGTACCATATTTTTTTCCTTGAATAGTGCTTCAGAATAACCTGAAATTTTCTCCTTTATTTAATCATTTGGATTCAAGCATAATAATTATTTTTTAAAGATTTTATTTAAAAATGGGCTCATTGTAAAAGGCAACACTTGGAAACATTGGGTAATGAAAATATCTTTTGTCTATTTCTGATAACATAAACACAGATCTAAATCTATATTTTAATGGATGTTTTGCTTCAAAACTATTATATTTTTAAAATATTTTTCAATAAACATATGTGTTCTTACACAATTGAATGAAGTTAAAGAGCGTGCTTCACTTGACTACATTACTTAAGCCAAGGTTCACATTGTTTATCAGTTAAAAGAAGGAATTAGATGAGATGATCTTTCAAGGTCACTTCCTGCTCTAAAGTTCCATGATTCTGAGGAAATAAGACCAGGTCCAATGAACTCCTACTTGCACATATTCCAAATATAATTATATGTATGTGCATATTTTTCTGAACATTTTCTCTATGGTATAAATGTCTCTGAAGATTGACATAGATCATTTTTTAGACAACAATAAAGCTCAAAGGCAGCATGGAAAATTAAATACAAAAACTTTGCCATATCATGTGGAATGCAATATGATTTAAATTAATATTACTTAATTTTTTTTGAATAGTTGTACATATGCATAAAGTGTCAAGTGGTGCTAAGACAAAGCAAAACAAAACAGCAGTCTCTTGCTCTCCCTTCTCATTTTTATTTTATTTTATTTATTTATTTGACAGAGAGACAGAGAGACAAAGAGAGGGAGAAGGAGAAGCAGACTCCCCGCTGAGCAGGGAGCCTGATGTGGGGGTTGATTCCAGGACTCCAGGATCATGACTGAGCTAAAGGCAGACACTTTTCCTTTTTTAAGATTTTATTTATTTATTTGAGAGAAAGAGAAAGAATAAGAGAAAGAGAGAGAGAGGGGAGAGGTCAGAGGGAGAAGCAGACTTCCCACTGAGCAGGGAGCCTGATGTGGGACTTGATTCCTGGACTCCAAGATCATAACCTGAGCTGAAGGCAGTTGCTTAACCAACTGAGCCACCCAGGTACCCTTGAAGGCAGACACTTAACTGACTGAGACACCCAGGTACCCCTCTTTTCCCAGTTCTTTTTTGTCTCAGAGGAAGACCTTCTCAACTCTTTCAGTTGATTATTTGGGCAAATACCTTCCTGTCTCTAAATAATATTCTCTTCTATGGGCATCATTGATTGATTTCTCACTTGGGAGTTTATGATTTGCACTTATTTTTTTTCCCCCACCGGTACTTCCTCCACACCTAATAAGCCACAGATGTATCCTACCTATTCTGCATCATCCCAATATTTTATACTGTAATTGTTGGCTAGAAAACTATGCTGGGTACGTTGTGATTCTATAAAACTATCTCGACCGCTGAAACATCGGCACACTACTATCTCTTTGAATTTTTTGCACAATGGTCTATCTTCCCTGGAGTTTATGATTGTCTTATTGTTTAATTTACCTAGTGTTTTGGTTCTTTTCTTGTACTCCTTATTAGTTAAAATTCAAACTTTCTGTCGATGGTCAAGATGTTAATAATGTTAACTCTCCTTAGACTTTTATGACCTGATCAGATCTGGACCAATGTTCTCTACACAGTCCACAGCTCTCAGCCCCCTCATCTCTCTTGAATTGCAATCCCCTTTCCTCTATCATGTGTAAACTACAAATAGATGATGGAAAGATACAGATATAGATTCAAATATACAGATATCATACCATTTCTTCTGTAGATGAATGATGACAACAACAAAAAAAACGAGCTTCTCTGAGAAATGACCTATCATTTTGATTCTCTGTGGCTAAATGTTCACTCTTGGCCATTTTTAAAATATTAATAGAAGAGACAGATTTCCTTATTATCCAAAAAGACATTTTTTAGAGATTTGGGGAAGTAGATTTTATTACAGTTAGTTTGAAATTCTAACTAGAATCACATCTAAAAGAAAATGTTGATAACTCATATTTTCAGAATTATTAAACTTTAGAAAATATGGAAATTAATCATTTGGAATGAAATATATAACTACACGTTGCCTATTGCATACGTATGTGGATCTGGGCTCCATGTGTGTGCTGCACATACTAGCTGTTATAGGCCTGAGTGTTTGTGTTCCTCCAAAATTCAAACGTTGCAACCTAATCCACAGCGTGATAGTATTAGGAGAAGCCTTTGGGAGGCCTCTGGGAGTAGCTTTATTAGTGTCCTTATAAAAGAAATGCCAGAGAGCTCCCCTGCCCCTTCTGTTATGTGAGGTAACAGTGAGAAGATGGTTGTGGATCAACCAGGAAACGAGCCCTCTTCTGACATTGAATCTGCCAGTGACGTGACCTTGGACTTCCTGGCCTCTACGACTGTGAGAAATACATTCCTGTTGTTTATAAGCTCCCAAGTTCATGGTATTTTGTTACAGCAGCCCGAATGGACTAAGAGTCTAGCCATATAACCTAGGACCAATTTCTTAAGACCAATTTCTGAACCTGTCTATGCTTCATAATGAGGATGATAAAACAGTATTATTTTCTTTACAAAACCTTGGAGAAAAAGCTAAATGTAATTTTAATACTTGGAAAGTACATAGAACAGTGCCCACGCATAGTAAAACCTCAGAAAGTAATTATGGATGTTAATTATTTCATTATAAGTACTCCAGTTTTATGTGCCATTTTTAGCTAAACAAAATTTCAGTAAAATTGATTACCATTGTTTAGAGCAACCAGAGATATTTTTCAATGTCTCCTCTCATTTTACATGCTGGGAAAGAACTTTCAACATTCAAAATAGCTTCTTAATTAAAACTACATAAAATGGCTTCCCGTGCAGCTTCATGAAGAAAACAGAGATTCCCAAAGAGATTGTAAGTTTTCAGCACTCCCTCTAGAAAATGAGAAATAGTCAGTACTTTTTTGACAGGTTGGCCATGGCTGCCAACAGCACAAGGAAGAGACATTCTGTTTATATGAGTTGCCATCCACAAATGGAAATTCAGCTTGAAGGGCTGGGTTTTCTTCTGTCCTTGAATTTCATATGTTTAAGGATAATAGTTGCTTGGAATATATAAAGCCACCCTAGAACACGCAGCATTTCAATAAAATAGTTCAAACATTTGCATGACAAATGTAGTAAAAGAAATCCTAGTTAAAAAAAGGGGGGAAAAAAAGCTTGTTTGAGGTCTCCTGTCCAGAATTTCCCAAATTTTAAAAGTGTGTGGTGAACAAAAGACATATCAAGTTTTATACCACGAATGAGAAGAGACTCATGATTCAATAACTGAGTTGTATAAATTATTTCTTCCATATTAAAAGAAATAAAGTTGTCCAAGATACATCTTCCAAC
Source organism: Lontra canadensis (assembly GCF_010015895.1). Classification (NCBI taxonomy): domain Eukaryota; kingdom Metazoa; phylum Chordata; class Mammalia; order Carnivora; family Mustelidae; genus Lontra; species Lontra canadensis. The sequence goes on from NW_022630995.1 coordinate 96,523,007, forward strand.
TCCCACGCCAAGAACACACAAAAATTTGGATAGCTGCATGGGCTTTTTTCCCTTGGTGTTTGAGTGTCTGTTCTGTGTGCCTTTCTGTGTGCTCAAGGAGTGTTACTCAATCTTAATAATGTGTTTCTTGGTTGGAGGTTTTTCAGACACAGAGAAGGGCAGACACCGATCACCAATCAAGGCTCTCACATTCAAGCTCCCTGCCTCTCACTTAGCACTCTGTCTGCCAACAGGAAAATAATTTGTTTGAGCCAGTAAGTCTTACAGTTATTTATTCTTTATCCTTGATTTTTCAGGGAGGCCCCACCACCACCAGTGACCCTCGCTAAAAGCAGATAGCATTGGAGAAGGACAAAATTCTGATGCCGTGCTTACTTTTAGCAACTGTAGTAAAGCTTTTCCAGGGCTGGCCCTTGATCCAGCAGCTCATGTAGGCTCAGCATTCGGCAGGGCAAGGCAGCTTTAATCTAATTCTCACTTCATTTTCCCCCTGGCTTTCTCCTTAGGACAAGTCTCAGGGAAGAAAAGGGCAGGGGGCGGCGGGGGCGGGGAGGAAGTCACGGGCCTCCATGTCATAATACAAAAATGCACTGCTAATTACCGCGACTGTAATTCTTGATCCAGCCAAAATGCAGGTACACAATTACTTTACTTGGGGGCAGTCTCTGCTTAACCCCTGCTTCATCTCACTACCTCTTCAGCACGTTCCCGCTTCTTCAACAGCAGTTATCTCCTGATGGTAATAACAGACTTGCCGCCCAAGAAAAAGAATCCCATGGGAAGTGCCCAGGTGAGGAGTGCCTGAGCCCGTGCCCCATACGGGTTTGGGATGGATCGTGACTTATCAGGAATGAGAAAAAGAAACCCAGTGCATTTCATCCCAGCTTTTTAAATGACCGAATGACGTTGAGAATCACAATAGTGGACATAAGAGGGTGACAGTTGGGTTCTTTTCCAGCCAAATAATGAGCTTTTCTAAAATCCACAAATGCCTTTAGGTCTCCTTTATGATGGAGCTAAATTTATAAATAAATAAATAAATAAATAAAAGCATACATAGCATTTAATTCAGGGGAGTATGCATGGCACTTAGGAGAGTTATTCACAGGTGTGTTCAATATATTTACATATTTTATATGAATTTACCAACTTTTACAAAGAAATACCACCAACAACCATAGCAAAGCATGACATTAAGGATTTGCTCAATAAAGAGCACCTACTAAGTGAAATTTCTACTGTGATTTAGCAAAAAATGTTTTAGGAAGTGTTTTTACATTAAATTGGCTATGCCTGTTCTATCCAATTTATCCATAGGGTTTTTTTTTTAATCTTCTTTGGGAATGAAGGATTATCTGAATTGCCATATCTGTAGATATGAGGAGACAAGAAAATCCTAGACTCACCAGTTTTGCTGCTTCCATCATGGTCCAAGTCACTGCCATCCTGGGCCTGATTTAATACCTTGCCTGAGATTGTTCTCACAGCTTGTACCCTAGCCATTCTGTCTGGTCTTAACACAAGGCAAGGTACTTAATTTGCAGGCACTCGTGACAAATAAAAATGCAGAGCCCCTTGTTCAAAAAGCAGGAAGCAACTACCCTTGAAGATGTGAAAATGTATTTGTTTTTCTTTCTTCCGTGGTCTCTCTTTTTCAACTTAGGATGGTGCTCTTTATCTGCTTTTTAATATCACTCTTCTGGGAGAACAGAGATACTTGCTACTTGAGTACAGGCCCTCAGAGTTCAAAGGGCCCAGAAGAGGAGACGTTCACGAAACCTATAAAAGCACCCACAGGCCAAGACTGAAGAATGCAGACAGCTATGTGCTGGAGAATGGAGAAAGACGGGAGCAAAACGACAAAGAGGAGGAGAGAGGGGAGGGAGGGAGAAGGGGGTGTTGACTCATATAACCCGTGTGGTATTCTGATTTCTGAATTGCAGTTTTGCTTGTGATTGAAAGTGACCATAGTACGTTTTTTAAGAGTGAACCTAAAAGTTAAAGAATCTAGCAGAGGTCACATCCAAGAACTGGGATGTGAGGGAAGTAAAAATCATAGTCCAGTTACATCTTATAAGTCGTGCTTATTTATAGCTGATTACCTGTAATTATCTGATGCTTAGAAAGGGAAGTGTTGGAAGAGAAAAAACACAGACTTCCACATCCCGTAGACTGATGTTCAAATCCTTGCTCTACATCAATTAATTACACAACGTTGGACCAGTGATTTGGCCACAGCTTTCATTTCCCTTTTCTATAAAATGGTGAATCTTGACATCTGAAATTATGACTCATATTTATTTAATCCTTTACTAGCTAACAGGGTGTCTAATATAAAATAGAGACTCCTTAGGTAAAAAATTGTTAAATATGTAAGTGAAAGAATGAACCTAAAGAAGGAAGAGGAGGTGGTAGGAGGAGGAAGAGAAAGGGGAAGAGGATCCTGGCTTCCCTACCTATTAAAATTAATGATTTCAATTCTTACTTGTGGCCATATGCAGGTAAGTAAATAGGTAAAGAGATGGATGGAAAGAACATGGAAGGATGGATGAATGGATGGATAGATGCAGATAGACCCCAAAGAGAACTAAAAACATCTACAAATTTATTAAAATAAAAAAATACCAAAACATCTTTTCTTAAAAGATTTTATTTATTTATTTGAGAGAGAAAGGGAGAGAGCACAAATAGGGGGAAAGGGAGATACAGTGGGAGAGGGGGAAACATACTCCCCACCCAAGCAGAGATCCCGATGGAGGGGCTCAATCCCAGGACCCTGAGATCATGACCTGAACTGAAGACAGACACTTGACCAACTGAACCACCCAGGTACCTGGCAAAACATCTTATATAAAAAACTTAACACTACTCAGAGTTGTGTTAGAGCCTTGGATACTAAGGAATCCCTAAAAAAATCCTCTTTTACCAATCTTTTCTTAACATAAACTGAGAGACACCCATATATATTTTTAAAGTTTATTTATTTATTTGAGAGAAAAAGAGAGAAAGAGAACAAGCAGTAGGAGAGGCAGAGGGAGGGGGATAAGCAGACACCCACCTTCCCTGAGCAGGGAGCCAGACACCGGACTTGATTCCAGCACCCTGGGATCCTGACCTGTGCTTAAGTCAGATTGAGTCTCCCAGGTGTTCCAAGTCCATATTCGTATGGTTTTAAAATCTTACAGATTTGGCTTTCCATAGATTTTTAAAGTAGTTTGAAAAACAGTAAAAATGGTTAAAACCCTAGAAAATAATTATTGAACAGATTTATTTTGCCTAGAAAAAAAATGACTGCTTGGTAACATAGTGTCTTCATAAAAGTGAAGGTTGTTGTAGTAGGATGATTTTTACTATATAACTCTATTGTAGAACTTTTCTGACTGAAGAATATGTATTATTAGACTTTACCTGGGAACATTTAAAGGCAATGTTGACGTCTTCGAATGCCAACAGCGATGGGCAAGTACTCTGAGTAAGTGTTGTGCTGGGCTGTAAGCACTAAGGAATGGTAAGGGTTGCTGCAAACCAGAGAATGGACTCCTTCTGTACATGGTCAGCTGATAAAGAGCCCCAGATGAGTGCACGCTGTGGGAACTTAGACCCATATTCGTTAAAACGTCCCATCTTTTAGGAGAATTCTGAAGGTCAAAATCTTATCGAGAATTTTCAATGTTTTAAATGTTGGCAATTTAAAAAAAAAATCAGAGTAAAACCAACTGTGCAGACAAAAAAAAAAAAACAAACAAACAAACAAAAAACAGGCATTGACCTGTGTATGGCCAGAGCTCTTCAAGTGTTTTGTCGTCAGTTCAATGTCAGTGGTCTTTGAAGGGGATAAGAAATTAGAATAATCACCAATCATTACGTTAGATTTTTAAAGATATTTGTACAGGGAACACAACAGGAAAAAAATTCCTTCCTTCCTTCCTTCCCTCCTTCCTTCCTTCTTCCCTTTTTTCTGTCTTTTTTTATTTTTAAACTAGTTGGGTTTTTTGCAAATTCCTGCTAATCTCAATGCTGGTGAACTTGGTTTTGTCGAAAGTGCGCTACAGAATCTTTAATCCTTTAAGCTTGAGGCTTCCACAGTCTGCCCCTTTGCTTCCTTTCCTCTAGGTTTATAACCTGATCTTGGCCCTGGAGGAAGATAAGTAGGAAATTAACAAGGAAACTGAACCCAACAAAATCAGGAGGGTTCCCTAGCTAAATTTCTTACTTTGTGTTCTTTATTTGAGCTCCACCTAATCACAAGTGGGTGTGTGTGTATGTGTGTGTTGGGAGAGAGATGAGGAAATACGGGTGCAAGTGAGACACACTCTGGGCCCATCTAACACACCAGCTGCGTAAAGAGCTATAATCCCACACAGTGGCCATCAAAGAGAGGGAGCAAAAAGAGAAGAGACTAGCTTTTGTCCTATTCTAATTAATTCTATTTAAATATCTTTATTTCTCTTGCAGAAACCTTCTGCCATTAAGGTCAGCCCTTGAACCTCTGATTCATATAAGATCTCCTCTTCCTTGAGGGATGTCTTTGGAAGAAGAAGAGGGGAAGAGAACGACCTCCAGGTGCCACCTAACGACACTGGCAATGTGAAGCATGTAACTTTCACTGTGAAAGACCCCAGAATGTTAGAATAGCCACCCCCAGCCCAACCAGGTATCAGAGGACATCTATGGTCTGTTTAAATGTGTCCTTTTATGAAGCTTCAGATGGACCAAGTGTTCTCTGGAGGACCCTGCAGGCCTGTGATTGCATGTTCATCTAAGCAGTGTTCCCAGCGTGGCATACCTTCCCATTTATAGTGTTTTTTAGCTCTTTGAAAAAAAAAAAAAAAAAAAAACAGATACAGGGAAAGCATTGTATGTTTGCAATCAAATGGGTTTGGCAAAGATTTATGTGGAGGCAAATGTGAAATATTTCATGTAGTATGATTATATATCCACTCAGATGACTTCCATACAGAAAGAAAATACTCTTTAGGAATGAAAAGCAACATTCTTCATTAATACAGCATTGTAGACAATGCAGACAATATTCAGAGGAAAGAAGTACAGTGCAAAAAGACAAAGCAAAGGGGATGCCATATGGTTTTTTAAGTTAAAATTTCTTTGCATCTTTATTAGGCACAAAGAAATTTCAGATTAGAGAAAAAGCTAAATAGTGTGATGCTTTCTTTTCTTTTCTTTTTTCAACATATAATGTATTATTTGTTTCAGGGGTACAGGTCTGTAATTCATCAGTCTTACACAACTCACAGCACTCATTATAGCACATACCCTCCCCAATGTCTATCACCCAGCCACCCCATCTTTCTCATCCCCTTCCCCTCCTGCAGCCCTCAGTTTGTTGTATGTAGTGGTATATAAGTATTTTCAGATTAATTTCTAGAAGTGAGTATTATGTTAGATAACCTACAATAAAGAAAGAACTGGTACGGTATGGCTCTTTCCCACAAAGAGTTTACAGTCTATTTAGAACATTAAGAACAAGCCATGAATCAAACTTTTTAGAGCAATGAAAGCTTAGTCCCTTAATTTCTGGTGGAGGAAATTCCAGAGAGGCTGGATCCTAGAGTTATAGAGCAAGCAGAGAACAAGACTAGAACCCAGCCCCTTAAATCCAAGGCCCTTTCCATTAAGTGTTATATGAAACAGTCCAGACTATGCATTGCTATAGTTTAGTTTCATGGAGAAATAGGGCTTTTGTTATGTCTTAAAGGATTTATCAGAGGCTCATATCCTCAGAGGTGGAAATAGAAACCAAAAATGACTTCAGAAGATCTTTGAATGCCCTATGATTGCATGCAAAATTTTAAATATAATTGTGTTATCTGGGAGATGGTTATAATTTTTATCAAAGCCCCACAAGAACTTCTGTAGCAAATAAATAAATAAATAAATAAATAAGACTTATAAGGCAGAGGACCACAGACAGCCAGATATGAGAGGGTAAGACAAAGTCACTTGAAATTGATAACAGCTATGAAAGCAAAAGAACCAGAAAGAGCAGAGCACATTGTAAATGCTGGGGTGAAGAAAAATTGGGTTCCAGGGGGCCAGATTATAGAGAGTCTGAGAAATTCAAAGGGGGCAGTTAATATTAATAAAGGAGAAACTGCCTTACTAATCTGGTTCCATTACTAGTATAACTCTCGTATACTAGTATAACTAGTATAACTAACACCATCAACAACTGAAGGGAGGTGTTCTGAACGTATTCGTTTTAAAAGGAAATCTGACCTACATCATTTTCACCCTGTGGTAATCATGATCACCTACAGCTTTAAGAGAGTCATTTCTTCATGTTATATTTTACTATTTTGAATTTCTGCATTGCCCTAGAGTGTTTTCCACACTGAAACATATCTGGTCCTATAAACCAACTTAGTAGAATGACTAAAGACATTTCCGAGAGTCTCTTTATAAAGCATGGGCCAGCCCATGTCAACAGGTGTTAGTATTCCTACTTAATCAGTAGGGATGTCGTCTATGTGCCGAAACCAGGACAACTCCTCTTGGGTGAGCACCCCAGGACCATTTACTAAAGAGACATTTAAATATTTAGTAGATTAATTATCTTCTCCTACTAGTAGCTAATTATTCACTTAGGAGTGAGCTCTCTTGTTTTCCTTCGAGGGTTTCCCTCCCACCCTGCCTTTGGCCAAGTTCTGGTTGACGTGGGCCTCCTCCATACCACTTCAAGAATGACATGTCTGATTACCATGTTTGCTGACAAGTGTCAATCAAAGTGTCTCCGAGCTACCCCAGTGTGTCCTAAACCACACTTTCCCAGGAACGCCTTAGCATGGCATCTTTGTTCTGTTTTCAGATAAACAGATCCAATTCCTCAACAAACAGACTGCTACAGGCCTTTTGATAACAGTGTAATAATTCAAAACAAATGATTCTCGGCTTTGATGATAGCACTTTTATGGGTCATGAAGAAATCCTCCCACCAACATCTGTTTGATTTTATCTACTTGAACTTTATCCTCCAGCTGAAGATTTATAAGCTGAAATCATCCCAGCCTATTAAAGTCAAACTAATGCTCAAGCACTAAGCAGAGAACAAAAGTGCATTTCCTCGTCATCTACCTTTTGAAAAGCTGTGGTGAGCAAAAGAATATCAAAAGTTTGGAGGACTTTATATTTGGCTGAATCTGAACCAAGGCTCTGATGGCAGGGAGCTTAGGAATCCAATTTGTTCATTTTTGGAAAAGTGAGTTATTTACAGAATCATTATTTTAAAAGACAACATGAAAAATACAGAGGTTGTTTACATTAAAGCCTGTTTTCTTAGGAAAATCCCTTATGGGTCAGGGAAATGCAATCCAGATTTCTCTCTCTCTCTCTCTCTTTTCTTTTTTCCCCTCTCCCTTAATTTCCTTATAGACTACAAATTTTCAAATGACAGCTCAAATATACTTTAAACTTATTACCTCAAATATAAAGGATGTACAGATTTTAATTTAAGAAAAGGAACGGCAAGGATCTGAGTTCAGATCACAAATCCTCTATTAACTTACTAATTCAGTCCAGCACATAGCCAGACGATAGTCTCTGTCCGTGTGTGCATATGCATGCACGTGCGCATGTGCGTGTGTGTGCGTGTGGTGTGTGTATGTTTGTGTGTGTGTGTGTGTGTGTGTGTGTGTGTGTGTGTGTGTTGTAAGGGAGGAGCATGCAAGCCTGAAAACACTAGCCTGTGTGAAGGCTTAAACTTTCTTTCTCTACCATGACTACTTAATAATGTGAATAAAGAAAAAGATGACAGTTTGCTGGTTTTACCCACTTGTCACTTTACCTCACTTTGTTTTCCTTCTAGATTTTTTACCTTTATTTGTCTTCCTTCATCTCTCCTCCCCTCACATTCCCCTTTCTCTTCTCTTTGCCCTTTACCTGGACCCCTGTCCATTCAATAGTTACAGACTGGTAAAATGAGTAAAGCTGAACGGGTTTCCAAACTAATTAACTTATTAATTTCTAATTATCCATATTTGGAATGCAATTAGGAAAAAATCTGAAAGGACCTTTAAAAAATATTAAATATTTCTCCATTTTAGAGATAAAGATACCATGACACTAGTAGTTAGTAACTTATCCAGAAATATAGAAGGACCATCTACTCATTCTTTCAGTAAATATTTATCAAGCAACTACAAGCACTCAGCATGTTAATCAGTACTAGAAACATACTGATAAACAGAGCCTGTCTCCAATCTTATAAAACTTACATCCTATAGAGGGGGATGAGGGAGGAGTGACTGCTATTACTATAGCAATTGACCACACCAACATATTTCACAGTGCTACCAAAACAATTGATACAAAGGGGAACATGAAAGTCTCTGAGTGGGAGATTTGACATAGTGACATCAGAGAGGCAAGCTGAGACCTTAAAAAAAAAAAAATTAAATAAAAAAAAATGAGTTGGCATTAACAAGGCAAAGAAGAAAATGGAGAGTGTCCCAGGTTGGGGGTAAAGTGAGCGCAAAGGTCCTGTGGCAGGGAAATATGAGTAAGCAAAAGAAAAGTGATTTCATTTGGCTGTAGCAGACAGGGAGAATGAGGAAATGTGGGGCCAAGGGGGTGAGTAGTAGCCAAAGCATGAGGTGCCTCACAGTTCTGATTGAGGTCTCTGCCCGACCCCCAGTTATCTAAAGATAAGTAACAAGGTTTATGCAGGAAGGTGGGCCAGTTAGATTTTCACTTTGAATAGGTCACTCTGCTGTAGTGTACACAGGAGTGATTGCTCATGCTGATTAGAAGACATGAGTTCAGGCAAGAAACAATGGCATCCTGGACTAGGGCGGAGGCGGCAGAGATGGAGATAAACTGGCAGATTTGAAACATTACAGGGGTAAAATCCACAAGATCAAGTAAAGGATTGGTTGGGAGGCAGGGTTAAGAAAATGGGAAGTATAAAGGATGACTTTTAGGTTTCGGAGCTGCAGAACTGGGTGGACACTGAAAGATGCCCGGGTCTGAGGGACGACTGTGAGTGCAGTCACACATGCTGATTTTGAGGTGTCTCTGAAACATCCAAGAGACAATGTCAAGTCAATACAAGAACCAGATCTGGACTCAGACTTCTAGTTCTTTTCAGTAAGCTCCTATAGTTATTAGACAACATTCATTCGCAGAATAACAGTATATGTTATTTGTTTTTAGTCTGTTTCTAGGCCATCACACTGAGGATAAATGATGGGGAATGTGGGTCAATTGAGACCAAACTTTGGGACTTAAATAAGCAGTTTTTCTCCCACTCACCAAGGAGTCTTGAAAAAATATGAATAAGAAACCCAAGGTTTAAGTAGAGTTGATTTTTTGGAGATGATTGAGGGAATTTTCTGCACAACTTGGAATTAATCACTGGTAACTGCTAAAACATTTAAATGATCTAATTCCTGTCTTCCACTAATTAAATTATTTATTCAATTACTTCTGTAAATGAGTTCTTTAACAATAAATTGCACATATAAGCATCTCTATTTTCTATGTGCATGGCTCATCTGTGAAAATAACTAGTATTCAAATATTAAAATAACATTGACAGATTTAAGGAACTTTGTTAGATTTAGTAAAAGACCTCACATCTAATTCTGAGCTGCCATATACCTCTTACAAAGTCATTGAATACTTTTGACCCTAGTTTCCCTATACAACAAAATAAAGATTTTTTTCCACTTATCCAGTGTAAACATAAATATTAAAGACATAGAGATCAGGTCATTAAACCCATGTGCTCCAGAGATGCACACAACACTTAGCACCAGGGTCTGGTGTTAATCACCAGACATCTCTTATCACCTATGTCGACCCCCTGCTATCTAGGATTTGTTTGAAAAATATGAACATGTGTCATCCTTAAAATTTAAATTCTCCTCACTTTGTTGAGGAGAGACCGGTAGGCTTTGTCATGAAACAATTTTCAGTGGGATCAGATAAAATACGTAAAATAATATATACATAACTGGTTGCCTCCATTCTAATCTAATAACACCAGAGACTCTCTACACTGGTTAAAAGTATTCTGCCACGAGGAGGAGGAGATGACCCTGAAATTTAGCATATGCACCTAGTACTGTCAGTGGACCTAGAACCACTTTGAAAAACACTCTTGGAAAGAAGCGCCATCTCTCTAAATTACAAACATGCTTGTGTAAATTTCCAGTTTACAACAAGAACCTGGAGTCGAACGTCATAGAACAAAATCTATGATGACTGAAAAAATAGAAAAGAAAGGCATAAATTATATTAGCATAGTATAGGTCCATACCCCAAGTGTATGACTACAGCTAAAATCTTTATGAGTTCTTATGCTGTCGCATTATCTTCCTTTATTGTTTTCTGAGAGTCCCGTATTTAACCTAATCGTGCTTCAAGATGCGAAATCCTAAAATGTAAGCACTGTTGTGGTCATCAGCCCAACCAACAGTGATATCCCGTTTATTTTCAATTTCCCTTCTACTTCTATGCAAAAACAGTAAGCTTTCTCACGGATCTGCAGTGAACAAGAAAGAAAAAGCAATCCCGTTTATTAGGGAATTACCCTGGCAAGCTTAATGTCTTCAGGAAGCTTGAGAAGAAAGCTTCTAGCTCTCAGAACTATTTCACTTTTAGAACAAACTGTAGCTCCGTTTTTTTTGAAGTAAGTTTCTTAACTAGTTCAGAGTTCGGACCCACCTGGACTAGGCTCACTGGGGGCCGTGTGGGTGCTCGTCAACCAGTGTTGCTTTATATCCTACAAACACTTGCCCTGAGCTAAGGATTAACTGGGGCTACTAAATATTCTGGGTGTCAGGGACAGCCTTAAACACTGAACTTGATGTTCAGGCCCAATTTTCTAGAAAAGACATAATATTCACTTGAAAAAGATAAAATTTATCTAATGAACATTCAAGAGAGCAAAAACTTCAGTGCCACCTTTCACCTCTTGCCTCTCTAAGAATTTCTCACCTGCATTAAATGGAGAAAAAGGACTTTTATGGAAAATGAATTCAGCAATATGTGTGGATCTACAGAAACACAAGCCTGAAATTATTTTGTTCTCTTATAAAAGTTTTAATGCATCTTTCCTCTGAATTTAATGGGTGCGTGACCTGTATCAGGTGTACATACTGAAAGAACTCACTAATTAAGCATATCTGATCTTAACAGCTTTGAGGAAACTTTAAAAACAGCCAAATTCAGGAGACATAATAATTTTTATCTTTATTTACTTATTTGCATGTGCTTTGGCTTAAAAGTTCACTATTATGTATATCTGCATCCTTGATACCTAAAGGAAGCTTTTCACTGGTCTTACAACTTCAAGTCCATAGAATGTGTATAAAAGCTTCTGATTATATGTTATACCTCAATTGGAATTTTTGCTAGAAAATGGAGGAGACAAAAGAAAAAATGAAAGGAAGAGAAGAAAAAAAATTTTTTAGAATAAAAGCCAGTTTATTTCTCTCAGGCTCCCTTTGGTCCTTTATGTCATAGATATTTTTTATCTGAAGTCTTTCTTCTCAGAAAAAAATTCCCAAAATCAGTGGCTTAAAAGTAGATATTATTTTTGAGCTTTTCTTCAATCTTGGATCAGCAAAACAAGCATAAAAACCATACGAAATGCAGAGCCTCCTTCAATACGAAGAGAAACCTGGTGACTGGCCATTTCTGTCTTTTGCTGAGTGGTAAGCGCAGTCCCACTGATGGGCTTGCGTGAAATTCTCAGCCTACTCAACCTGATGTATAAAATAGTGATAATGCTGGGTGATGGACTGGGGTGAAGGAGACAATCCATGGCTTTGGAACAGAGTCCTTGTCCATATAAAATTCTCTTGACCACTTGGAACTTGAACTCATGACCTTAGCCTCAAGAACAGTATTTTTTTTTAAGATTTTATCTATTTATTTGAGAGATAGAATGAGAGGAGAGAACATGAGAGGGGAGAGGTCAGAGGGAGAAGCAGACCCCCCCCCCACCGAGCAGGGAGCCCCATGTGGGACTAGATCCTGGGACTCTAGGATCATGACCTGAGCCGAAGGCAGTTGCTTAACCAACTGAGCCACACAGGTGCCCAAGAACAGTATTTTTTAACCAAGAGAGCAACTCAGATGATTTAAATATCACTCAATAGCAAACAAGAAGGTGTGTGTGCATGTGCATGTCTGCAGGCACACGTGTGTGTCAGTATACAAGTTCCTAAATCCTTATACTGCAAAGGATGGTTATGGCCACATTCTTGTACTTTGAAGATTTCCAATGCAGGAATCATTATAACAACAACAATAACAAAAGAGAGGAGCAGAATTGTTGTTCTGATATAATTACTCTTTCATTCATGCTGTCTCATGTCCCATGGATTTGCTATAAATCTGCTAGACTTGTGAGGCCTAATGTCTAAATGAGATACATAGAAAAACAAAGTCACATAGCCACGTGTTACACAGTTCATCACTGCCTTCAAACATTTGGAGCAAAGTAAAAAAGATTTTTTTTTTCATCTTTTGTTCTTAAAGGTATAACTGAAGTCTAAAAGAGAGGTATCCTCCTTTAGTATATAGCAGTATTTTTATTCCAATATTATGAATATATCTGAAGTTAGAAGAATATCAATATCAGTGTTAATTGCAACTTCAATAAGTGTAGAAATTGCCAGGCAGGGTCTGAAATAATATCAGGTCCTATATGTAACTAAAGTACCACTAAGATGCTCTAGACAAAACCCAAAATAGTATCTTTCATCATCTGAACTAACAGTATGGTTTCTGAGAAGTTGCCCTGAATTTTTTTTAAAAATGCATAATGACAGCAATAAATAACACAAATGTCTGTGGCTAATATCCTATACAGAGCACATGAAACGCTGACATCATTTAGAGGTTTACCAACCTTATTACTCTACTCTATCATGCTTCATTTGTCAACTGAAAGTAGCTAAGTTCCTGCATATTTTTCTTATCTGCATGCATATTTTAAGTACGGCATTTATAGTATATGTGCAGTATATATTGCATTTAATTGTATTATCATTTTGTTCAAACATCCCACTCTTGAAGTGAATTTATTCATCATGTGAATTAGTTTAGATTTTTATTAGCATTTTCTAGAAGAATCTCGGCACTACACAGACTATTAGACTCAAATCAGAGAGTAGTACATTTTTGCATATGTACAGGATATTACTTTACCAAGGTAATAGAGTAAAAAAACCACACTGGGCTTCATGTCAAGAGACCTGTGTTTTAGGAATTATTTGGCCATTTACTGCTTTCTTAATCATTGAGTTTATGTGAAGCCCAGTAAGTGATTGCTCTATACTCTGCTTGAGTTCTGAACTAATGAAAAAAGAGGTATGGACTTTAGGAAGAAGGAGGGCAAAATATCACTTTTTTTAAAAGATTTTATTTATTTATTCAAAAGAGAGAGAGTGCAAAAGCAGGGGGAGCGGCAGAGGGAGAGGGAGAAGCAGTCTCCGCACTGAGCAGGGGGCCTGATGTGGGGCTCCATCTCAGGACCCTGAGATCATCACCTGACCCAAAGGCAGACGCTTAACCAATTGAGTCACCCAGGTGCCCCATCACTTTCACTGCTTATAGGGTTGATACCAGAGAATGTGACATATCTGCAGATGGTTAGGCTTCATAACCCTAAAGCTCTGAATAAAAGAATCTACCCAACTCACTGATGCTGCACGATTACAAGCCTCTCTAAGCAGACACTGCTCCTATAAAACAGAGACTCGAGAAAGAAAATAAAATCTGTGCTCTCCACAGACACAAGATTCCAAAAAGAAAGGCTACCCACTTTCCCTCCCATCACGGGGTAACTGTGCTAACATTCTACTGGCTTTGGTCAACATGTGTAGTAGAAGTAATGTTATGTGAATCCTGAACCTGCACCCCAGCGTGTATGGCATTTTAATTCCTGCCCTCTTCAAATGTTGCCACCAAGTAAAGAAACTCATGCTAGTGTTGGAGAAGCAGCCATTGTGTGACCGACTATCCCTCTCTAGGATTGTCCAACCACTGCCCTGGGCCTGGAACATACCCCTATTTTGAAGCCTGGTGCCCACCTTGGCTCCAGATTCTTCTTCCTTATCAGGAGAAACTTTTCTACGTTCTGGGTACATGGTGCATTTGTTAAATTGCTTAAGCATACACATACTATGATACCCAGCCAGCCTCACCAGTATATCTGTTCCTTACCCTGACTCGGGGGGTGGGAGAGAGGTCTTCCCCTAGCAACAAGAGGCATGCAATCCACAGCTCGGAATGGGCTGCCCAGAGGGACCTTCTGGCCACAGGGCACCAGTTCGAACTACAGATGCTGATCTTGCTGTGCTTCTTCTCCTTCCTGTGAGTAAGTCTTGTTCTAACCAGTGCCTATTGTTGAGTTCTTCTTGGTGACCCTACATAAAAGAAGTAGAAGTCCCAAGGTCAGTGGAATCCTCCTTGACCATGATTGACATTGTGATGATCTTTGCCATCCTCTACACGCTGAGAATCTTGACCTGGGATTGGGTTGCTGGACCTTCCTTGAGTCTGAGATACCATGAAGAGAGAGAGAAAAGCCCAGCAGCCAGCCAGCACCATCACCAAACCTGCCGGTGAGGTCATCTGAGACTATTCAGCCCCAGCCTACTTACCATCTGACTCAAGCAACCGTGAGGGATTCCAATAAGATCAACAGAAGAACTATTTATCTGAGCCCAGGACTATATGTTGGCCTTGAATGTTTTGAGCAAATAAAATAGTTACTCTCTTAAGTCATTGAGCTTTGGAATGATTACCCAGCAAATAACTAACTGATTTACAACTCTTACGGAAATGCGCCCTGGAAAAGGTGCTGCCAAATAAATAATGCCTAAAATATGTGGCATTGATTCTTGGGATTAGATAGAAGGCAGAAGCCAAAAAAGCAAGAGGAAACTTCCTGGAGGCTAGAAAAAAATAGTTTAAAAAAAATTACCCTTAGGAGCCCGGAAAAATAGGCCACTTATATTATACAGGGACAGAAAACCTGGCAAACACATTGCCTGTAATAACTTGGAAGACAGAAAACATACTTGTCATGGGTGAAATAGTGCCCGGTCCCCACAAAGCCACATCCATGTCCAAAACCTCAAAACCTGCGAATGCAACTTTATTTGGAAAAAGGGTCGTTTGCAAACATGATTAAGTTACTGATCTCAAGATAAATAGTGAATGGGTTTAGGGAGGCGGAGCTAATTTCAATGGTAACTGTCTTTATTAGAGAAAAGGAGAAAGCCAAGAGAGCGCAGGGGTAAATCTTGGAGTTCCTATGCAGCCACAAGTCATAGAACGACCAGAGTCACCAAAGGCTGGAAAGGGGCAAGGAAAGATCCTTCCGCTAGAGACTTCAGAGGGAACACGGCTGAGCTGACACCTGGATTCTTACTTCAGGCCCTCAGAACTGTGAAAGAATAATCTTCTGTTGTTTTCAACCACCAAGGAATCTAGGACAGCACCTAACCCCACTCAGGGTGACAGGTAGAGCAAAGTTAGAAGTCATGTCCCAGATGCAGGTGCCTCCAAGGGGAAAGAAAACCTCAAGAGAGGGACACAAGTACTCCTCAGCAGCAAAGCCAAGTCACAGAACACTTAGGACATTAGCTCCCACACATTTAAAACTATATTATGGAATTTTACTCCTCTAGCTCCCTGTTGTCACTTTTAAAATTTGGTGGTTCTAGAACTTAAATTGGCAACCTAGGTTGTATCTGTGAATTCCTTTGTATAAGTGCACAAATTTTTAAACAGTTCTTTCAAATACTTACCTTTAGAAGTTTAGTAACTCTCTACCTAATTATTTCTATTCTTCCTAGCCAGCCCTTCACCTTTGAATAAGAACACCGAAATGCAATGGGACGTGAGCAGTTTTTTTAATTAGTGTAATTCTTGTTCCAATTCAACTATTACGTTTCAGAATATTCTTTTGTGGATTCCAAAATAATATTAGATGACAATGGCTTCTCTATGACTGTAAGTTTATTACCAAAGCTCATAACGATGTACTTAAGGCTTACTTTGGCTATGGCTTTTCTGCCTAAAATAAAAGCACAGACAATAATATTTGAAGTAGATACAGCTTTTACTTTAACACTTTTAGTAAATGTTTGCCACGTGTACCAGTTTTAAGGGTTAATGTCCTCACAACAGCCTTCCGAGGTAGGTAGGTTCCATTATCACATACATTTTACAAAAAGGTTAATTAAATTTCTGTGGTCCCACAAAGAAGAGAAGGCAGAGCTGGAATCAAAGACTAAATGTCAGGTTCGAGAGCCATATTTTTAACTGTTACAGCCTACTGGTTCTTTATATACAAATATACACTTGATAAAACTATAAACACATAAAAAGGGGAAGGGTATTGTTGAGGAATATTAATACTTTCCTATTTCCCTTCTTCACTATTCTGTTTTTCTTTTTTTTTTTTTTTTTTAACTATTCTGTTTTTCAAACCCCCTTTTTACTATCCCAAATATTTTGGAGTAAGAGGAAGACCATTCGTGAGGATAAATAAATATATATAGGTATATATTGGAAGGTTTTGATATATCCATCCATTAAAAGTTGACATTTCCCTTTGAATTCTCTAATTGCTGAGGAATACTTGTGATTCTTACTTTTGTGATTGTGGGGTTTGTGCAAATAACCCAGAACAAATTATTTCAATTTTTAAATATTAAGCAAAGCCCTGGTCAAGTTGTATATAACACGTAAACACATTTGCAGGATTGCCCTTGGGCTCTTGTATGGGAATGGTACTCGGTATATTAAACTGAATATAATTTAATAATCAACTCAAGATTCTATTTCAGGGGCACCATACCAGGGGTAGAGAGAACACAAAAACACATCTTCTCTCTTCTATCTTCCATTTGCTCAGTCTTGGTTGTTATATATACACAACATATATTGTATACATATTTATATTTTTATATATAAACATATATATTATGTATAACAATATATAGTTACAAAATATATATGTATATATCATTACATATATGTGTAACAATATATTACAATATTATAATATATCATAATGTTATAAATTATGTGTATATATGACTGCCAGTCTTTGTGAACCTATAGGGGAATATCTAACTTTATGACATCAGTAACTTATTAATTGATGTTTTAAAATTAAATCATGTTTTCCTACTAACTAAAATTCTAATCTCAAAAATTCTTATTTGGTTCTAATTCATTGATATTTGCAAGAGCTTGATAGACATCCCTGTAGCCACCAGACTCTTTAATGCGCAGTTAATGGCCTGTAAAATGTTTAAAATCACTAGGGAAACTAGCTGTTCAAAGGGGAACAGTTTTACAACAGCCATAATCACCCCCTTTATAGACTAGCAGCTCAGAGCAGCGGGGAGCACCCAGGGTTACGATATCTGCCGTCAGCAGAACTCTGCCACTTAGCTTCGCCGGACATCTATTTTTCCCACCTGAAAAGTGAGACAGTTTGACAATCTGATCTTTCTCTTGCCAAATTAGATATTCTGCCTTGAACTTTCAAATTTCTACATATCATATCACCTTAAAGCAAGACACACACATGTATTCATCGCTCTTTTCAGATTTTCCATATTTTATTTTCAGATCTTTATTGTGGTAACATTTTATTTCTCTTGTTGCTTCCATTTCCCTCTTCCTACCTCATTATAAAGCTACCTATGATCCTATCTCAACTACCAGAAGTCACCAGTGAAGGATATTTTTTTCCTTAGAATTCTGAGCCACTAATACAAAATATTATAGGAACCATTCATCTGTAGAACCCAGGGGTAGAATTTGAATGAAATACGCACCTTAGATCATAATGTGTAAATCAGGAAGGCAAAAAAGAATAGCAAAGAAATACTACTGGAAACTATAAACAATCTTTTACATAGTATCTAAAAACAAAGTTGAGACAATTGAGAATAGCATACCATGCAATCTCAAAAACCTAAATTTAGAGAAATAAATTTCAGTAGAGAGGGAAACACAGCTAGCACCATCACTGCAACGTGCTGCTCTTGCTGGAAAGAGACATCAGTTTCTAAAGTTCTCACTGCTCCAAACTTTACCACTTAGCAATCAACTCTCAATTAAAAAAAAAAAAAAAAAAATTGAAGTCAAGTCATATCACTTCTCCAGAATGGCGCTCCATTTGAGTGCAAATAAAAGTCAAGGTGATGGCAAAGTCCTATCAGCTCCACGATACAAGCTCCCAACCCTGACCTCTCTCCTCGTTCTGCCTTCACCTGCTCCATGATCCTGGCATGGGTTTCTTTCTGCCCCTCAGAAAAACCTGGGCTCTTGCACTCCTCTGGACATTTGCACTCGCTGTTCCCTCTGTCTGAAACATTCTTCCTACAGATACTCGCATGGCTCATTCTTAACACCTTCAGGTCCTTCCCAAGGTCAAATCTCATCACTTCAAGAGACTCACTCTGAAAACCATGTGAAATCTCAACCCTATACCTCCTTCGCATTCGCCATCTCCCTAATATTCATCTAGTTTTTCTGGGTTCTGAACCCTTCTTATCCTTTAAATTATCATACAGTTTATTTCTCTTTCATTTCTCTTGTTTATTTTCTCTACCCACCTCCATCTTCCATCCTCCACCTCCATCCTCCATCCTCCATCCTCCACCTCCATCAGCATGTAGGCCCCACAAGATCAGGAATTTTTGTTTTGTTCCTTGTTGGGGTCTTCCAAGTGCCAAAAATAGGGCCAAGCACACAATATGCACTCAATAAGGAATGGTTTAATGTGTGTAGTCCACCCCTGAGTCTCCTCACTGGCGGCTACATTTCCTATCACTACTCTGTCTCGCTCACAGCCCCCAGAACCTGGCGTCTCTGACACGATGCTGATTGCTCACACAGACTCCCTTCATACCGCACATCTTTACTCCATCACCTTCCCTCGAGGCTGGATCAAGTATCACAACTTACCAAATGTGGAAACTAACTGAAGAGAATCACCGTAGAATAAATGTGGTGGGGGCGGGGGGGATTAAAAATTCTGTTTTACAGGACTACCTTTGGAGTCCAAAGGAAAAGCACAAAGCAGCAAGAATCTTAGATCATTCCAAAGAGGGCTCTCTGTAGACATGCCCCATCCCTGGCCTTGCCCATCTGCTCTCAGGATGACCATCTGGGGAAAGAGAACCACTTCAGAGGTACATAGCTTAATTCTTCACAAGCATCCTTTTAGGCAATTCCCATCCCTTCAACCAGGATTTGATCTTTCCCTAGCAGGGCTCTTCCTTCCATTACTAGACCATCTATGTGACAAATAACCACTGGAGGTACATCCTCCAAATTCTAATCTGAATGAACACTGACTGGGGCAGGATTTATCATGAACACCCGGGGTAGGCCTCAGACACAAGACTTCCTCAACAACACTCGCTCCAACACTTCCTCACCTGGCCAGGGCACACGATGAGCGTTCTTCTTGCTCATCCAGCAAGTGACACCAAATCAAGGACATGCAGGTGAGTGCACAACTATCCCAAACAACCACACATACCCACATCACCCAAAAGAAATATTCATGCTCAGAAAAAATGATGTATATTAAGGAAGAAGAACAAGTCCCTAAATGCAGAATATTCTGTGCGTGTTCTCCCCGCAAAGGTGATAGGGCTACTCCTCCCATTTGCTTGCCTCCATTTCTGGGGTGTGTACCATATACATGAATAAGCAATGGGAACTCAACAGTTACACTGATGGCTATAGGAAGACCCAACCAAAACTGAAATCTCTGTAAGCATAAGGGAGACAATGTAAGCTACTGTAATCCTCTGAATTAAAAATAAATAAATAAATAAGGTCTATAGAATCAGAATTTGGTAAAGAAGAATTATACTTCAAACTATATACAAGATGTTGCCCATCAACATGGGGAGGTTTGACATATTGAACTTTAATAATTTGAGAGAAAGTCATTAAGGAGGGAAGAATGCAAGAAATCAGAAAGCCCTGAGTAAAATAAAATGGAGCAGACCACCAAATATACAAGTGCCTGGCTGGCCGGAAGTAAGAGAGAAAAAACCTTCGAAAACTCCGACAGAGAAGGGAGTTTCAGATTAAAAAAAACCAAGCAACATGAATGATTTCAAAACCAAACTACATTATAGAACCGTCTGAGGTTGTCATCACTAATATTGATGATCAGACTCCAATTTGAAAGACCAAAACCAGACATAGTATATAGCGCGGTCTTCCATTACCATAATGCACATGTTTAAATAATTAGGAAATAAAATAAAATGGTACCTAAGCATGGAAGAAAGATCTGTCACTAATTCAGACGACTGATTACATTAGTTGCAAAGACTTAAGGAGAAAAAATACAAAGCAGAGAAGTAATTGATTCCTATTAGCAATACTTATAAAATTACAAATGGTAATCACACACACACACATGAACACGACACACACACACACAAATAATCTTTAACAAATTTAAGTTCAGCTGCTGGCCTATTATACAGAAATGCAATAAAACCACTGGATTCCCAAGATGCCCAGTTTGGGGTCATCTCCTTCACCAGACTGCGTTGCAGTCGAAGAATCCAGTCCAGTCAATTCTGTAAAGGTAGGTTGCTGCTCTTCACACATCCTTAAGATTCTGGGCTCATGAATTATGTTTTGTAAATCAGTTAACTTACTAGCCAGAGATTAAGGTAAATTCTGCTAAGGACTAAAAGTTGACTTAGAGCATTAAGAAGGATTAATGTTTAGCTGTGGAGAAGCTAAAGCACTAGGATAGCATGTTTACGCAGGGCTGTAGATCACAATTAATCCAAAATTAGTATAAAAGATCAACAGCAACCCCTTTTGCATGCCAGCTTGGCTTAGCCCTAAAACTCACGACTTACTGTGGGGGCACTCAGTGAACAAAATTCCTTTCCGCCTGTCCTAATAGGGCTCATGCTTTCAGGGTAAAACATGCATTTGAAATGTTTAGCTTATGTGCCCTTTGCTTTGAGAAAATAAATGCAGAAGTCAGCCCTCTGGATGTCTGCCTACCTTTTATCAATGTGGCAAATCCATTAAAGCCGTGGGACTGCCGTCATTGAACAACGTTAAATTTAATTTCCTACCTGATAGAAAACTAATGTCATTTTTTAAAAATAAAGCACTATTATTCTACTTTGCATCAACAAAGTATATCATTAAAGACATGATCTTTTAGATATCGAAAATAACTAGTGTGTGATTATCAATCAATGGGAGATTTATTTATATTTTTGTGTATGAAATATGACTATTAAAAAGATTATACAATTTATATTTGTTGACTTATAAGTTTATGTATAGTTTTGTTTCCTGTATTTACTAGAAATAATTTTAGGAATTCCTTTCCCATGCAAATATGTCTTTTCATTAAATGTCCAAAGAGTACATTCTTTCAAAGGAGTATCACAATAGAATTTAAAAACACTTGTCTAATTACAAATGTATTTTTGTCATCTCTCCCAGTGTTCTTTCATTTTGTTTTCATAACTATTTTGAGAGTTTCATAGGATGACAATTTGAATTACTTGAAATTTGATGAGATTCTAAATTATTTTTTACAGACAAGCAAGAAAATTAGCATGGAAGGGAAAATATAATTAATCAAAAACAGTTTGTGAATTGCTCATATCTTTCTAGTTTTATTTTAAAAAAGTACATAAAATATTATGCATCAAAATTGTACTGTATTACTCACACTAAATTTAGTTTTGGGGTAAGTTTCTTATAAAAATCCCCAAAATGAAAAAACTGTTTCTTTTCTGGATGTCCATTTGTGAACCATAACTCAGAACGGGTCATTCTGGAAGTATGTTATCACAAATGGTGGTTAGCTTCCCCAGCAATTATTGAACACATACTACACATAGGCGCTCTTATCTTATCCAAACCTCAGAGCACAACTGTGGGGTAGGTAATAATTGCTTTCCATGTTAAGGAAGACCTGAAGTTCAGAAATGTCTAAAAGCAAATGAAATACTAATGAAAACAAACAAAGAAAAAATATCCTGCCTAAGGACTTTCAACTTCTAAGGAGCACAGTTCTAAATATTAAGCAAGTCTTAATTTCAAATCCTGTTATCTTTCTATTAATATATCATTTTCGAATCTAAGCTACACTGTCAAAGTTGTAAAATATATTCAGCACTCTAAATGTAGAATATTACTAATTAAGATGGTAGTTAATGAAATTGGAATAACCAAAACTGTGCTATAATTTTAACATTTTCTCTTGAATTTAGAAGGTTAAAAAAGGGATTGTAGAGAGTTTTTAGATGTTTTTTCTGCTCAGAATTTCAAGTAACCTTCAAATGGTACAGAGGTCGAAAGAATTCCTTTTTATCTATTATGCCTAAATTAAATTCCAAATTTATAGCTCTTCAAATTATATGTTAAAATACAAAATAAGATACAGCAAGTATTCTGAGACAGTAGTGCTGGGAGCACTTAATAATCTGGGGGGAAATGTCAGATCATCTTTAATACAACAAAGCAAAAGAAGCTCTAAGTGATTGAAAATTTAAGTATCTTTTTTAAAGTACATAATAAAACTAGTGTAATATAATCAGATAAGTTAAGAATTAAAGTTTTCTCGATGATAAAGCAAAATAAAGGAATACAAAGAAAAAGATGGTCAGCTCTGAATATATAAAACTTGAAAACTTTCTGTGTGCTTCTCACCTCTTCACTGGAAATAATAAAAGATGGGCGTTCAGGGGCAAAGATTTAATAAAATGTATACTTGTTAATGTTTCGCCAAGGATATTCTTTTTTTTTTTTTTTTACTATTTTATTTATTTATTTGACAGAGATCACAAGTAGGCAGAGAGGCAGGCAGAGAGAGAGGAGAAAAAAGGCTCCCCACGGAGCGGAGAGCCCAATGTGGGGCTCCATCCCAGGACCCTGGGATCATGACCTGAGCCAAAGGTAGAGGCTTTAACCCACTGAGCCATCCTGGCGCCCCCACCAGGGACATTCTTAAGAGCACTTTGGCATTTGTTTTTTGACTGTTAGCTACTAGGAATTTGACATCCCTGTCTTGACTCCTGCTAAGGTGCCCAGTCATCCCATTGGTCAACTGCTTTTGCGATTATCAACACAGGGAGAAAACAAACAAACAACATCTTGGTATTATTATGCAAATGTTATTGATCTTCCTGACCTTCTAAAAGGGTCTTGAGGCCAAAAACAAAAAGGCAAGGAGTCCTCTCAAGGGAAAGGAGATCACTACATATCTGAGCTGAACTTACCACGTCATTCAGGGAGTACCATTTGATTTAATGGACGACTGGCAAGTCACGGCTATTCAGACTTGAGGCTTAGCAGTTATTAACTTGGGGAGAAAAAACGAACATGCTGACAAGAGAGATCAGAAGTGAGAGAAGGGAGAAGGTCTCCTCCTAGGAAGCAATCACCTTGTGTCCTCCCTGTGTATGGAGGGAGTCATACTGCAAGAAGGTGAGACAGACCGACTGCTCAGAGTGGTCCCCAGCCAACAGCTAGCAAACAGCAAAGAAATGGGGACTTCATTCTGACAACTATAAGAAACTGAAAGTTTCTTAAAAGAAACTTGTAAGTTCTGCCAACTACTGAGGAACTTGGAAGACAGTCCTGAGTCCTAAAGGAAACATAGCCCTGGCCAACACCTTGAAGGGCCTGAATCAAGGTCCCAGATAACAGGTGCCCAGATTCCTGACAATAAGTGTTGATTTAAAATGTGAAATTTGTGGTAATAGGCTGTATTACACTGATTCATTCATACAAGGGGCTAGGGAGAGTCCCTATTTTTCTGACTTATTATAAAAATAGACCTGGAACATAGTAAGCACTCAACAAATGGTTTTTGAAAAAGAGCATAAAAGCAGAAAAAATATTTTATTGTTGATATGATATACATATCCTAGAAATACTATATAAGTGAACTCTTTGGTTCACAAGAGTTCTAATAATTTTCTATTTAATAAATGGCATAATTCATACATTTACTGCACAGCAAAATTCATGTACTGTTCCTAGTATTGCATGGAGACTGAAAGGTTAGCCATTATTTTATATATATGTATATGTATATATATGTATATGTATATATGTATATATGTATATGTATATGTACATATACATATATATACATATACATATATATATGCTCTTTTTACACAGATACTCAATTCAGCAATGCTGGGACACAAATATAACTTTATTATTTTATTAAAGCATATCACAATAATGCACAATTATATTTTTGTAAGTAACAGCACCTTATACTAAAGTAAATATATATACACATCCATACACATATTACATAAACAGATGAAAAGTTTAGGCCAAAAGTCACAATAAGGCAGGAAAGATTACAACGATCATTTTTACTATTACAGAAAATTAAACAACTCCAGCATACTCATCACTCTTGTTTGTTTGTTTGTTTGTTTTAACTAGAAAGCTCTGCTCCAGAGCCTTGTTCTCTGGCCCCCTTAGGTAACTGTTCATCCTCTTAATTACTCTTTCTCTCTAACTGCTCCATCTTCCCAACAGTTTTGAAATAGCCTCAGATTTCTTGGTCCCTCACTTTATGATTCCTAGAGCTACTGACTCATCTCTCTCTTTATTTTTATTCAAACGTCTTGAAGCACTTTCAAAGTCGATGTTTCCTCCCCTCTCATTCTATCCTCAACATTCTGCTTCTCTCCCCACTCTTGGCCTCCTAAGATCACTAATAACCTCTTATACTAATGGCAGTGGGTCAGTGCCTCTTTTCATTACCTTTAATTTCTCTGTGGCATTTGAAACTGCTGAACAAAAGTCCTGATTCTTGATATATCCTTGACAACCACACTCTCTTGGCCATCCTGTATCATCCTGCTTCGGGGACTGATTCATCCTCCTGTACTAATTTATGAAGTATTGATCTCCCTCAGACTTTCATACTTGGACCTCTTGCTTCATACTTTGCACATCCTTCCAAATCTTGAGTTGATTCCCAAAGCCTTAGCTCTTGAATTCCATCCCCGTATCACCTACTAGATACTGCACATGATGTCTCACAAACACACCAAATTCAAAATTGAATCCATCTTCCCTTCAAAATCCAAACTCTTCTTCCTCCTCTTTTCTTTGCCTTCCTTTCCTGTTATGTTATGGGTTATCCGGGCCTTACGATTTGAAGCATGCAAACACCATCTGACTTATAAGCAAGCAAACAAACAAAACAAAATATTTTCCCATTACCTTCTTCTTTCGACCTAAGATGAAATTCCTTTTATGTTACTACATTGAATCAATCATCAATCACTTATACTTTCAGAGGCACACATGTTTATTGAATGCTACAAAGTAGTAAAGGTTTGAATCATGACTTTTTTAAACTCACAGTCAAGCAGAATCAATAAAATCATTCTTTAGATGAGTTCACTTATTCTAGTAATATGAATTAGTGAGAGTAAGTTTCTTATCTCCATTTTAAAGTTGATGAATCTGAATCCCAGAAAAGTACAATGATTTGCCTGAAAGCAGCCAGAAATCCATAGATTTAGTTCAGGAAATTTTGATCTACCTCCCTCTCAGTCCCTGGTGTCATATTTTTAAGGAGAAAAAAATGGCATCAAATTGTGCTTCTGGTACCCATGAGAGAAAACCAGGTATTAGACTTTTCTATTAGTACAATAGCATTAATATATCAGCAAGATTTCTTAGATTACACTTTAAGCAGAGATTGAAGTCTTCAAGAGTTGGGGTCCAGGACAGATGATTTTTAATGGAAAAAGGGAGCACTGATTGGGCCAAAGAGGACCAGCTGTTGTAAGTCTTAAGAAAGCAACCTGAAGCAGAGGATATTGGAAATCTGAGAGACAGAAGATGAGGTAAAAACAAGTGTGTAAGGGGTTTAAGGAGTAGGTTGTGGCTTAAAACAAACTGAGGCCATTTCACCCTTCCATGGGTTAACCCCCAATACTATCAGTTAAGGTGGCGTCATACCCCTATATCCATCATAGCAGCAGTTTCATCATCTCTGTCACAAGGAAGAAATTCACAAAGTAGTCTTCAGAATCCTCTGTGACCGAAAAATCTCAAAATTTCAGAAAAGCAAATCTCTGAGTAATATTTATCTAATTCATTTCTAATTCTATTCTAATTCCTTTAATCAATTTCCCCAAAGCAAAGTTCTATATATCAGGTGGCCTATATAGATGATGTGTGTGCTATTGGGGGGAAAATAAAACTATGATTATGTAGTATTGGAATCATCCTAAAGTATCCTTTTGCTCATGAACTTCCTATTTTAGGAATTGGAAACATAGCTAATAATCTCTAAATTAAATAGTATGTCCTGCTCATGAAAAACTACCTTTTTATCACCTACCATCCCACGGCTTCTTGCTCAAAACTGACCTTATTTTCACACATGGTTTGTACTCTTTTTGCCACATCCCAACTAAACAAAACTTATTTACTATCCACTATCCATTTTCTTCTAACACAATTTATAAACTTTTTCTAAGTAATATCCACACATGAATATATACTAATATTTAAAATCAGATCTTTTCAAAGTAATTGTCCATGGCTCCTATAATCCCAATTATTCTGAAAGTCCATACACTTTTTCATTATGTCTTCCTCCAAGATTCTTAGCCTTTGAGCAAACACCTTTATTATAGTTGTATTTATTTTCTGAAAATTGTGATTAAATATCTTGAGGTCTAGTGAGAGCTGGCTGGGACTCAGGTCCTGGCACCCACCACCCACCAGCTCTATGAACTTCATTCCCTTGTCACCTTCACTCTGAAGGTCTTTCCCTATAAAATAGGGTAATAAGCAATATCATAAACCTCATAAGACTGTTATGAGGATTAATAAGATAGTGTGCATAAAGCACTTAGGACTTACTGTACACAGTAGACACTGACCAGAGGTGATATTCTGTAGCAGTAGTGACAGTACATAGTCATTGTCTGAGAAAGAGGCAACTTGGAAGTGAGATGACTCCTCTCTCCCAGGCTCTGCCTCTAATTAGCTTGATGACCTTTGACAGGTTACTTGCTGTATCCGAATCTGGTTTCATTATCTTAACATTGAGATAACAGTATCATAATAAAGTTATTTGCAAGGTTAAATAAGCTAATATGTATATAATGCCTAACACAGTGCCTGGCATACTATAAATATTCTGCAAATAATACTTATTACGAATATAGATTATTCCCAAGGAAAGATGAAGAGGACTCACGTTCATGAAAAATAACTCAGTTCAACAAATATTTATCATACTGTGTGACACTCTGCTCTCTAACAATGTGGTCTAATTCCAATGCCTACAGTGTGTTCTGCTTACCTTTGGACTCTTTGTACTTGGTATTTCATTTTCCTGTAAGCTGTTCTCCTGTCCATATTCATCCCCCCTAGCTGATTAGTCCATTCTCCCAGGTAGCTCCTATTTATTTTCCCAATATTAGCCCAAAAGTCACTTCTTCAAGGATCTTAGTAGTTTGGAAGGAGTTCTTTGAGCCCCAGAAAAGAACACAGCCTAGCTGAGAACTTGATTGATTCCTTGACCATGTCCCAGTCTGGGTGAGGGACCCCCGCTATATGCCTCCGCAGCACCCTGCA
Source organism: Lontra canadensis (assembly GCF_010015895.1). Lineage (NCBI taxonomy): Eukaryota > Metazoa > Chordata > Mammalia > Carnivora > Mustelidae > Lontra > Lontra canadensis. The sequence goes on from NW_022630995.1 coordinate 96,550,652, forward strand.
CTTCCATTTACCATCATTCCATTAGTCATAACTTTTCAACCTATGCCTACTCTGTTAGCAATTCAAGGGAGATAGGGCTCACACCTGAATTATCAACTGATAGAACCCAGAACCCCACACATAAGGACAATGCACACAGTCTGACTTTATACTCACAAAGTGAACAAATAAGTGAAAGCTAAAAGACCTAAGAGACACATTATTTGAAGATAAAGCAACGACGTATTAAGGAGGTTTGAAGGAAGGGAAGATTCTTCCCATGTGGGGCTGTCGTATAGGGAAATTCACAGGAGAAAAGGAATAAGAAGGTCTTGAATGTTAAATGGGACTTCGGTTATAGATACTGAAGGAAGTGATCTAGGTGGAGGGAGTAACATTCTTGGAATCTCAGAGAGAGTGTTCCTCATTCACATTCTAAGCAAGTTGAAAAATAAAGAGTTAAGCCAAAATACAGACTTTAGTAGTGATAAATGCCATGTTGAAGGATGCAGCTTAACTCCAGAGTCAATGTGCCTGCTAGCAGAATCCTGGAGTTAAGCACACTGACCCAGCGAGGGCCGCAGTTCTACCCCGGTGCCCCGGCCCAGCAAGTTCCCGAAGTCTGCAGCTAGGTCCCAAGTCAAGAATGGCAGAATTTGCCGAGCATGCTCTTCATTCTCCTCAAATTTATCCATCCAAAAATTTACTCTATCTCCACAGAGATAGAAAAGTATGAGACATAAAAAGACCAATAATGCACTAAGAAGAAATCTCTCCTCATGGCCACCAGGGTTGAGGAGAGTCATGTTCCTCTAACAAGAACAATCAAAAGGTGTATTGCAAACTATTGTAAAGTCCAAGTTGGGTTCAGGACACTGGAAAGGACATAGTAAGGGATGAGGTTGAAAAGCTGAGCCAGAATTTTAGGGAGTGTTCCCACTGATACCCTGAAATATTTCTACATACTTTCCTATGCAAAGATGTAGCCATTTAGAAATTTCTAGAAGGAGTATTATGTGATCCCAGTTTCTCATAGTGGCAGCATATTACAACAATGACAAACAGGGAGTTACACTGGAGTTTGACTGCCTGGGTTTCCCACCTTTTTTTTCCCCCGTTTTTCTTGCCTGCCAACAAAAAGCATAAGAAAACATTAGCTGTGAGTTAGACAAATCTACATTCAATTCTCTGTGCTGTCAGTTGTTGGTTCTGAATTCTTGGATAAGCCACTTAAATAACCTGATACTTGGTCTTATCATTACTCCTATATTGCTCAATTTAAAGGCAATGAGACAATGTACAAAGAAGAGTCAGAGTGTCGGGTCCTTCAACAGACTGCTACTTAGTCTACTTTTCAGGCTTCAAAAATCTTGTCTACATTACTTGTTTATTTAGTCCCTTTTTAACTTATTTCTAAACAATTTTCTAGATATAACATACTGTTCATAGACCTGAGAACTGAGCGCTCTGCTACATTTGTGTTTTAAACAGATCAGATAATCCCACATATCCTGCCCATTCGTAAGCCATTGTTTGCTAAATATACTATTGTTTCTTTCTTTAAAAATATACGAAGATTAGCTGAAGTTTTTAGAAAATGGTATTTAACGGCGCAGCACATCGGGATGCTTTACGTAGAGTTCCTATCATTTTATAATTTGGTATTAAAACAAGAAGACATTGCACAAGGGAAGAACATCAGTAAACTGATTCCTCTTTAGACAAAGCTGAAAAACATCTTTTTAGTTTCAGTGAGCGGCACAACAGGACCTGCTATAATCATATACAGATGATGGGAATTTGTCTAATGTTTTATGGTGAATCATTGATGAGGCCAGCAGAAGGAAAATTTGTAGAAATAAAATCACCTTGACAGTAGAGTACCAGGGTCAAAAAGCAAAGTAAAGTCAATGTTCTTAGCTTTAATAAAAACAGTATGATCTGTCATCAACACGGCATTTTTACACTCTTGGACAATGCACTCTGAGATCTCCTGCTGGGTTTCATTTGATTTTTACCAAAACCAACAAAGGACAACTTATAGCTGGTGATTCATTGTGACAGGAGAAAGCCATAAAGATACACATGTTTAGACCCTTGTAAATAAACAGTCTCCAGTGTGATTTTTCGATACAAGAGACATTAACCAGGCTGCAGAGGAACAACTACTAGATTTTTCTAAATTAAGAATCCATGTCTAAAAATTAAGAAGTGGAAATTATTTTGCATGTCATTGTCACACACCGTGGGCTGTTCTCCACCTGGGATGAACGTAGTCTTTAGGTAAGAAATCAAAATGCAAGCTCCCTGATGAAACGGAATAGTGTTGTGTAGTCTCCATAACAATACCGTCAGAGAGCAAAGCCAAACAAACAGAATAATTAATAATTAAACACAAAGATTAGAAGAGATTGTCACCAGGGTTCTACCTAAGAAATGGTGCAAATTCAGCAACAAAAGCTCCGATTCTTCATCTCGAGACAGTTTTCTTTCCTAGTCCAATGAGGAAAAGATGCAAAACTGGAAAGAATGGATTTTTAAAAGTAGTTTTTAATTATCACCCTTGCCATAATTTTTCAAAAAGAAATTCTAATTAAACCAAATTCACGAAAACAGGCAACATATCATTTCTTGATAACTATTACCTAATCGCATCAATTTTGTGTTATCTTGAGTGCTTATTCTCTTATTTTTGAAGTTACGTAGTAATGTTCTTAATACTATAACTGATATATATTGTAAAATAGTTGGTAAAGTAATACTAGCCACCAAATATCCAGAATCTAAGATATCATATAAATTAAAATTAAATAACTACAAAATATATTTATTTGGAAAATATTAACAGATACTAATAAAACATCTCACCTGTGATAACATTGCTCTTTGATATGCATGTAACACTAGAATAATACACTTATTATCTATTTCAGAAATTAGCTCATGGCATTTTCACTCTGGAGTTTACATTTTAAAAGCTGCAGCCCTGAGTAAAATAGTGAGAAGGACAGGCTTGATAAGGCAAAAGAGTTTTAAATTTGTGGCCCTATCTGTATTGTTTTATTGCCATGACTCTCTCATTCCACTATTTCTTATTAGCAACAGAAGGCAGAAGTAATTTTGGCAACCATGTGTGCTGTAGAAATAACTACAACACCCTAAAACAGAATATGCTAACATGGTTGACATTAAGAAGAGACTTTGGCTTTTTATCTTCACATGTGTGAAGGATTTTATGAACATTGCAGCATTTCTCAGATACAGGTGGAACCAAGTTGAGCCTTCAATTTTTTCATTTAGTAGCTGTGTAAACTTGGATGTATTACTTGAACACTCTGAATCTCTGCTTCATCATTTGTAAATTGGAAATAACGAGTCTCAGAGTTTCTGTAAGGTTCGAAAGTGTTCAATAAAAATTCTTTGAAAAAAAGAGAGAGAACATTGACTTTTTAAAATGAGATAATGGGGGGTGCCTGGGTGGCCCAGTCATTAGCCTTCTGCCTTCAGCTCAGGTCATGATCCCAGAGTCCTGGGATCGAGCCCCACATCAGGCTTGCTTCTCAGTGGGAAGCCTGGTTCTCCCTGTCCCACTCCCCGATTGTGTTCCCTCTCGCTCTGTGTCTTTCACTGTCAAATAAATAAATAAATGCAATCTAAAAAAATAATAAAATAAAACAAAATAAAATGAGTTACTGGGCTGCATGACCCCCCCCAATAGGAATGATGTATTTACCCTCTGAGAAAGTGACTTTTTCCTGGTCAAGTTTCAAGTGCATCAACTTGAGTAATATAACATGAATCCCCTTCCCCCTTGTTTATAAAAAGTTCCCAATGTTCTACTTTAAATTATCCTAGTTCTACCTTTGAGATGATTAAAGATATAATCATATTGTTTTCAGGTTTTGGTTTTTTTTTTTTTTTTTTTTGCTTTTTGGTTTCACTTTTCAGAAAAAAAGGAAGGATGAGATAATAAAATGAACAATTTCAAAAGCAAACTGATGTTACTTCATCTACTTAATGTGAAAGGATTTTTTTCTTATAGCACATCAGAAAGTAATTTACTTAAAGGAGAGATAGTTTTGATAAAACTCAATTTAAACAATGTGGTCCAAGATTTGATAAGATTAGGAGACCTAGTTATTTATATTAAAGCCTAAATTCTCAGTTCAGTTAACCTTTCACATCATCACAATATCTTACCAGAGTTGTAGACTGTCATTTTTACAGTAATCGCTAAGATATTTGGGAACCTGATTTTAAAATTTTAGAACGTCTAAAAATTAAAACGCATACCCTCACACACGAACTGGAGCCTGCTGGGTTCTTTGACTTTTCTCCTTTTTCACACCCCTCCTGTACTCCAAGTCATCTCTACTTTCCTTGCAGAGTCTCTCAGATCCCTGTCTCCTCACTCCACATTCTTACTGCTTCCTCCTTACCGCCTTTAGACTATCACACAAAGTCTTCGCGGTTGGCCTTCCTACCTAGAGCCCCTTCTACCTCCAGTCTACTCCCATCCTAACCAGATCAAGACTTCCTAAAATACCACTTTGATCATTTCCCATCTCCTCTTGAGGGGCCACTGAACTACTTATTTATGTTCAGAAGGAATTCCTCCAGCATAATGCAGGAGTGCCATTAATACTGACTGGCTACCTGCAGGGCCCCACGTCCCACCAAGCTGGACAACTCCTAAGGCTTAAGAGAGACAGATTTATTCTGTCCTCTAATCCTCTGGCAATGCTCTCTCTCTCTCACTGAAGTTCTTCTTCCTCCTTTCTTCCTCACTTCATCTTTAAGGTCTACCTTTTCATTGAAAGCTTGAAGGTCCCAACCAGCAGAGTTACAGGAACCCCTTTTTATTCCTTCCATATTAAAGATGATAATATCAATTACCATTACAGCCCCCAGTATTTATTGAATTCTTTCCATGCACAAGGTGCCATGCTAAACATATTATGCAATTCTCATGAAAGTCCTATGAAGGATGAGTAACCTGAAACTCAAAAGAGTTTAACTAGCTCTGCTCTTCCCATTGAATGAAAGAGTGGGGATTTGAAACCACAGGTGTCTGAATACAAAACCATCATTCTCAACAAATACCAAATTTTGTTTTCATGTATTTGTTTTATATGCCTCCCAGAGCTATCTTGTGGGCAAAAATTTTGGAGATCTTCAACACAAAGCCTGTCACTCTCTAAAAGACTTCCTTCGGTGTTAAATAAATGCAGTAAATCCGCTTTGTTAATTCATTCACTCTCCTAACAACTATTTATCTCTGTTGCTAGCAGTGAAATGCTTAGTGTGATTGAATAAATAAACAAATAAATAAATAAATAAAAGCCAAAATTTTAAATAAAATTTATTACTATGACTCTGGCCTGGGAGAGTCTAAACTAGAAAGGAGAGAACAAGTGAATATTAAAGATTCAGGTCACAGACAAACATAAACCAGCCCCTTGTAGTTCTTAGAACTCAACTGAGCACACAGAAAAGTAGACAGAGTAAGTAGAATCATGTAGGCTTTCTTCTTACAAAGGTCTCAGTAGAGGAAGGTTTGAGCAAAACATCCATGGATGGATGCTTTTTCAAAGTCTATGTCCACTTAAATACAGAATTGAGTGCAATGTTAAAATGTATGATCACGTCAACGAGAATGTTGATGACATCAGTCCTAGCCTAGATCGTCATGCACCTGGTGTGTCCCCATCCCAGCGCTAGGTGCCTGGTGAACAGTGGTGACATAGCAGCCACGGACCCCATTCACGCACAACTACAATCTAGTTATCAGCCTCCAAAACCAATGGAACCCCTACTTTCCCCCCCAAGCCTTCCTTAGTAATCCTGGTTGGAAGTGATTTCTCCCTCTGAAATCTTTTAAAATTCTCTTCAATCTTCGAACACTTAACACTATTTTTAAAAGCACAGATTTTGGAGCCAGATTATTGGGTTTGAACCCATTTGCTGCATGTGACTTTGGGCATGTTACTTAATCTTTCCTTAGCTCATGAGGACAATAATAGTACCTACCTCATATGATTGTTGTGAGGATTAAATAAATTAATACTATAAAACACTGGAAACATCCACATACACAATAAGTCCTCAAGAACTGTTAGCTGTTATATCATTATTACCACCACCCACCAAAAAGCCACCACGATCAGCATTTGGCACGCATCTTACATATTCTTGCGTAGTAATTATTTTTACATGTGTTCGGGGAAACTACTTTAAGGATGCTACATGATCATCTTTCTATCTTCATACTGAGACTGAAACTGTGTCATTACAATTAATACTGTGAATCGACAGCACTGTATTGCAGACATTTCCTCTATAGAGTCAAATGCATGAAAAATCATGCTACTTTTTTCTTTGAAAGATAGCAAAAGGATCTCTCTCTCTTTTTTTTTTTTTTTCCTACCAAGAGAACTCTGATTTATGTCTCAAGAGACCATTTCTTCGCTATCAAAATCTGAGTATGGTGCCTATTAACTCTGCAGGCAGTTTTGCCAATGAACTCTAGAAGATCAGACCTAAGATGGACTCAATTTTGAGAACCAGGCGAAGAGGCAAAGAGCTGGATAAATACAATGCTACCAGTAAAAACTCGAAGAATATTCTCTATAAACATTAAGGCAAGATGTGAGAGAAAGGATCTTAGATAAATCATTTCAAATATAGAGTCAATTGCTTTGCTTTCAATCCCCTTGAAAGGAAAAACGATTATGCTTTTTAGCTGTCAGAACAAAACTCTAGGGTAATTCATAAGGCATTATATTAACACATATAAAACAAAATGAAAAACAGCTTCACAGTATGACCTTACACTTGAACAAAATCTGGAGCAAGTGTACTGTAGGCCAGATTAATACCCGGTTTACCAGGCAAATAAATTCCACAGTGAGTCATCCTCTCACTTCTTTATTCTGGCTATGAGGAAATCACGGCTCTAGTTTTAAATAGAGCGTAGATATTTCAAAACAAAATAGAGGAGACTACTCAAAACAGAGCCACAACTCTTTTCTTTCTTTATTAAGTTTTGATCTTTTTAAGGTTTTAGAAAGCAAATAAGAAAGATTCCCAGACTGCAGGAGAAGCGAAGACTGCACTCACTAAGAAGGATATAAACTGGTGTGACGCCATTTCTATCACCTGTATGGATGTTCAGCGTATTGAACAATATCGTACACAAAAAGGAAGTGTATTTACTATGGAGGAGACAGTCGGCTGGGGCTCCTCAAAAGCAGATCTTTCAAAGTTTACTTTCACATGGGTTTTCACTTTTTGACCTGCTCTTGACCTGGGTAATTCTTGCAGACCAGTGAGTTTAACAAGGCCTGGGATCTATTAAAAGAGTGGTAGCCTGCCTTTTACTGAGTAGCACGCTGATGGTTTAAAGTAAATGTTATGGTTTGTCACAGGAACCAATTTGGTTACCGTTTGTTCTTCCTGCCCCTGCCTGCTGATATTTTTGCAAGTGTTTTCCATTCTTTAAATTCTATAAAGAAATCTGCATGCTGTTATTTTAAACTTGGGCATCTCTTTTTTTAGCAACTTATATTTTAAAAGTGGGCAATGCCCCTTTGTGTACCCCTTGGTAGAACTTGAACTCATGATGCATGAACATGAAGCCTGCTATCTTCTGAGCACAAAATAATTATTAATTCATTCTCAGATTTAGCCAGATTTTAAAATCCTGTTAATACAAGCGTTGGCGTGTGTTTGGCCGAAAAAAAAAATTTGAAATATATATCCATTACAAAGTAAAAGAAACAACTTTAAAATGTTTCCATTTATAGATCATCATTAATGAACTAGATGGGGGGGACTTTCATAAGTTGCTTGCTTGATAGCCCCAGAAGACTAATTAAACATAAAGCTGATTTTTTACTACTTTTTTCCTAATATCAATTAACTCCTTTTTAATATCAATTTGAGAGATGGAGTTGATAAAATACCAAGTCTGTGGTAAAAAGAAAATATAAGTAAAAATGAGTTGGTTTTCAGGTTTGCTGAAAAACATAAGCTGGTTTTGACAAAAGTACAGAGGAAGATTATACCAGGCAGTGGAGTGAGTCCCTTTGTCCTTGCACAGCATTAGGGACAAAGATCCTATGTATTGTGCAAATCCTCTGAATTATGTCTTTGGGATGCTTTCTTTTTATTTCCCTTAAAACAAAGATATACAGGGCTGTACACCAATGCTTCTAAATATTATTACCAGTAAGTGTTACCAATACTTCTAAGTATTAATAATGCGTCTAACCAATATTTCTAAGTAGCAATAATGCTTCGAAGTATTATAAACCTGTAAGTTCATCATTGCAAAGTAGTCCCATTGTTGTGATAGCTAAACCCCTAAAGAGTAGGGGGCAGGGATTGAGTAGCAGTTAAATGTTATACGATTAATATCCATAAAATATAAAAATTATCAACACACGTGTCCATGTGTTAATAGATGGTATTAATAACTACCATCTATTTTATTTCAAATAAAACACCTCATTTAAATAGTGCTGAAACCACTCTGTTGCACAAGTGTTTGCAGCTCTAGTAACTTCTCAATAATTGATACTTAGGGACCCTATGTATTATTTCATCTATTCTTTACACCAACCCTGGGTAATAGGCATTATCTCCATTTTCAGAGGAAGAGCCTGAGTGTCTGAGAAGTCAAGAAACCACACCAAGTTCACGGAGCTAGTCAAGAGGCAGACCAGGATTCCAACTGCTCTCTGTGTAACTTTGGAACTTATGCAGATGTCCCCACAGCCCCACACACCAGCACCTCTCCAAAGCAAGAACAATGAGAAAAGGGAGTGAACAGAAAGTAGAGGTTAAGACTAATGTTTTAACACTTAAACTAATGTTTTTAGCACAAACTTTTTGCCACTCTTCGTAAATTATACTGGTCAGGGATCACTGAAAAGGCTCTTTACTAAGGGTTAGTAAGAAAGCTTTAGCATTGTTTTATAAAGGATGCAAATTTAAAATCCATTCAAATGAAATAATCTAATTGGAACTAATTAACTAGAAGCACAGACCTTTTACTGGGGAGGGCAGGGGTTGTTATTTACAGTAAGAGGAGGAAAAAGTGTGCTGTTTGGGGAAGAAGCAGGATTGGTCTGGAAATCGTTCAGCAAATGTGATGAATGTATACAATTGCCAGGTTCCATGTTACCTTCTGATAAAGCAAAACTGGATGGTTCCTGCCTGGGAAACAATATCACATCAAGGAGTACACAATGGCGTGAGAAGGGAACCAAGGAAGCTACTGAGAAAATACACAAAGTAAAGGAAGCTCAGTTCTCCCTAAAATGTCTGAGAAGTCTACAACAAAGAAGAGAGGTTTTGATGGGGACATGGTGGTTGAAGGAGCAGATCAGGGGACAGGAAGAAATCAAGAAGCCTGGGGAGGAATTAACAGATGTAAAGAGATATAAGCAGGAACTAGCAAGACTCGCTAGACTCTAACATAATTCTCCAAAATCTCTGCACATCGAAAACACCTGGGGAGTTTTTAAAAATTCTGATACCTGGGCTTTAATTAAACAAACTAACTGAAATCTCTTGAGATTAGGAAAGTATGAAGGAAGAAATCTGTAGAGACGCTAAGGCACTTTTGGAAACCAGGAGAGCTAAGATTAACCTGCAGAACTGAGTTAGGTGTTCCACACAAAAACAGAAAGGAAACAAAACATGAACATGACCTGTACAAGAACTATAGGAAAATTACTGAAGCGTTCTATATTAATTTTTAAACTGTAGATGTGCAGTGAATATGGATGATACATTTTTATGGATGATACATTTCACAATAAAAAAGAAAAAGAACTGAATTGCCTTACTTAATCAACTGCCACTTCCAAATGTGAACCAGTACCAGTTCTTTCTTATTTTATTCACTCCTACTTTACTGAATTTCCACCACGCCCATTCCCCTCAACAGGAGAAAATGCTATTTCTATAAAAGCAATGAAGGCAAATATCTTTCAGAATATCCATCCCAAGAATACCCTGGACAATTGAAAGGTTTTACCTAAAACCCCATCAAAGGCCAGGGAAATTAAATGAACATTATTGTTGTGATATCATGAGCATATGCTAGCAGGATCTAAAGCATTTGCATAGAACCAAATCCAAGGCCATGTTTACCTGAATTATGTTTATAGTAAAGCATAGCTGTTAGAAAGAAACAAATTGAAAAGATTCTAAGCATTATATCTTGTGTATTATAAGAAATTATAATCATGAAACTAAGAAAGAAAATTATAACAAAGAAATACAAAATAAGGATTAAAAGACTGAGGACTAACAAGTCTATACTTCTAGCAGTACTGAAATGACAAGATAAATAATTCTTTATAAACATTGGGCAGAAATCTCAGAACATCTATAGTAAACTTGGTACAAATGATGAATGACACATTCTCTGCAGACATAGCCAGAGTGATGAGGTTAAAATACATAAGAAAAAGCAGCACATGGGGGCATATTTACATTTTTTAATCTGAAGAAAAACATTAATTGTGCCTAATCATTAAAGATCAAGTAGAATAATCAAGGAGGGCAAAATGAAATTCTGCTGTCCGCTATCCACTGCCAAATTAGATTTTACAGAACTATTATGCATTTAAAGAAAGGTGGGGAGGACAGAGGAGGGAATGACAACCAAGTCTATGATTTTTTTTTAATTTTTATCAAAGGTCAAAGTTGTGATGATAGAAAATTTCTACCTGATGATTTTCCAAATTTTAATTGACATGAATATGAGGTAAGTATGCATGTCTGTAGGCAGAGTTCAGCTTGCCTTAAGGAATATGTTAGGAGAAAGGACTGAACCACCTCTGTTTTCCTATGCAATGCCATAATGATGAATTATAATATACAACAAGAATGTGTAAGCTTATTTTTAAAATAAAATATTATTCATCAGAAAATGCAAAACTAATCTCACGTCATAAATCTAAGACCATTTTAAAGGGACATGAATTAATAGGAAAAACTTGTTGAAAGACTGGATAACGGTTGAACCACTAACACGTAAATATGCTAATTAGAACTAAACAATGAAATTATTAGTCTGACATCATTGTGCATTCATAAATTCTAATATTTCTAGTGATTTATTTGACTTATCCAGATAAAGAAAAAACAATAAGAAAAAGATCAAACTGAGAACAAATACGTATAACCAGTTGACTTTGATGTCTGTATTTTTATTAATAAAATAACATCCAGGGGTGCCTGGGTAGTGCAGTTTAGTGCCTGCCTTCAGCTCAGGTCATGATCTCAGGCTCCTGGGATCAAGTCCCACTTGGGGGGGGGGGCAGGGGGGTCCCAGCTCAGTGAGGAGTCTTCTTGTCCCTTTGTTCCTCCCCCTGCTTGTGCTCTCTCCTTGTCTCTCTCTCTCTCACCCTTTCTCTCTCTCTCACACACAAATAAAATATTTTAAAAAGTAAACAAGTAAAAACAAAAATAAAAATAAAATAATGTCCAATATTTGCAAGACCTATTTTTTTCTAGGAGGTCAAACACTTCAGATATGACAATTCTTTCAAATTCTTCACTTGATCTTAGCCAAAAGACCAAGAAGTGATCTCTCTTAAGTTCTTATAAGATACATGAGTTAGAACGAATAACGCCCATTTAATAAGTAAGTGAGACACAGTGATATTAAATGACCAGCTCCAGATCACATGATAAGAGAAAACTATAGTGTATAACATCTTTGAAAATATAAAAATGTGAACTGCTAACCATATGTCATTAATGTAGTTTCAGGTCTAAATCTAGGAAGAGATTGGGATTAGCAAATATGACACCTGGGGAACTTTTAAAAATTCTGATACCCAGGCTTCAATCAAACAAACTAATTGAGATCTCTGAGAGTAGGAAAGTAGGAAGAAAGAAATCTATGGAAACGCTAATATATTAGTGATAATAAGAAAAAAGAGCATGCAAACAGGTTTACCAATATTATATATACTGCAATGTCATCATGTATAAAATAAAAAGTTTGAAAACAGGGATCATGAAGATACATTTAAGGAAAAATTCTGAGCTATACAGAAGAGTAACATCTTTATCTACGTGTTTCAGAGTAAGCTGTGTTTTTTACAAGAATGCATAGAAAAAACACCTTATAGAAAAAGGTCCAGATTCAAATAGACAAATCATTCAATGTTACTTACATGTCATTGTGTCATATATTTAACCAAACATAAACAGAAATCACAAGTTCTACCTGGTATCCATTAGAATAATCAGAGTAGGTCAATTCATCCATAAACACTGTTTTGCACTTTCCTTCCCAAATCACAAATAGGGACATCAGTACATACACATTCTCTCTCGCTCTCACTCTCACTCTCTATCTCCTTCTCTCATATTATACAAGTAAAAAATAACTATCTCTTGGTCTCATTTTCCAAAATTCAGTAAAGAAATATTGTAAGTATCTAAACCTGTCCACTGATCTAATTTAAAACTGAAGATTCCAAGGAGTAAACTCCTAGAATCACTTCCCTGACCAGAGCATTTAACGATTTCTTGAGGACACAAAAATTCTGCCAATTTCCCCACTCTGCTCCAACCTTCACTGTCATTTTTCTAAATAGTTCTAAATAGTTGCAAACCACAAAATTTGTTCCTCTGTTAGCTCAGTTAACTCAAATAGTGTGTGTGTGTGTGTGCGCGCGCGTGTGTGCGCACATGTGTGTTATAATCCTGTTACTGGAAGACAGAATGTCTTCTGTCATATAAAAGTATATGTGTGTGTGTTGTATATATAAAATGTTATAAATGTTATATATATGTTAGGTATACATATATATAAAATGTTATATGTAATACATATGTGAAGTTTTGGGGAAGATTATTTGGTTCAATGTAGTTCTATAAGCAAGCTAAGCTATGAAGGATAGAGAGAGAACTGTCGATGTTTTAATACAGGGAGTTAGATTCTAATTAGAGTTAAATAGGGCACATTGCTTCATTTAATCACAACATCCCCAATTATAAGTCCAAATGAAAGGTGTTATTTTTATGTACTGATTATTTGGGAAGTTACATAGTTGAGTTATAAATATCACTATATTTTTTAAATGTTATTTTTACTATTATCCCTGAAATGCTTTGCAGTGGATTCATATTATAAACGCATTTTTCTGGTGAGAGAATTGGCACATCAAGATGGATAACTCATCAAGGATCACAGATCTGAGAACTAATTTAAATTACTGAAAATAACTTTAAAAGAATAAAAGATTATATAAACATAATAACATTAACCGAATAAAGAACGAAGGATAGATGCATAAACAGAATATTACCTTATCTACCATGACATTTCATTTTAAATAAAATCCCAAAGACTTTTAAAAGAAGTATAATGCTAAAGTTTATAGTTAAAAAAAAAAAACTACATATGTAAATACAGATTAGGATACTCCTACAGAAGTACAGGAGAAGGAAGGAAATAAAGATTTCACAAACCAGACTATTATTGCAATGAATTTGTTTAAATCCCTCCTAACCATCTTACCCTTGAGGAAACATAAAACTAAAGATGTTTTCTAGGGTTAATGCAACTCAGCTACATAAGTATCTATCCTGAAGGGCACGTTTGTATTCTTAGGCAAAGAGGGTCCAAGATAGTGGCTTTCTTAGAAATCGTTACTATAGATATTAAATTCATCAATGAATCGTAGGAAGCTATTTCCTTCGGCTATTCTGCCTCCTATGTGATTCTTGTCCTGGAGAATTCAATCTCCACGTGATGCATTCAGCGTGATGAGTATGGGCATCCGAGGCAAATACACATGTTAAAATAGGAGGGTGCATAAATACAGATATTTACAAATAATAGGTTGCAGAAAGAGTGAACAAAGCAGTCACGGGCTTACATTGGTCCCCTCTCTCTCTCTCCTTCCCCACCTCTCTGGTCCCCTTCCCTTCTGCTAACAAAAGTGCTCATATCTCTCCTATATCTAGGGGAGAAAAACATTCCCATCGCTTATGTTTTCTTTTTGTGTTATTATTCTATTTAATATCCTTATTAATATAAACAATAGTTTCTAACAATACAGCTGGCTTTTCACTCACCACCCACTCTTTAATCTCCATTAAATTGAGTGCCCACATGTAACAAACTAATGACTCTGACTTTTCCCATGATCCCAGCCACCAATCATTCTTTTGACTTTTGGGTCGCTTGAACATTCTTTCTTGTCCCTTGTCTTCTTGAAACTCACTCATCCTTGCTTTTGCTATTCCACTTATAAATTACCTTCCACTCTTTGGCTGATCTTTATTGGTCTCTTTTGATACTATTTACCTGACCTGCTTCTAGAATATGAACATAACCCTAAGGCAGTGGTTCTCCAACCATGGTGCATCCAAACACCAGGGAAGGCTTGTAAAAACACAGACTACTGGATCTCAACCCCCAGAGTTTCTGATTCAGTAGGTGTGAGGTGGGTCTGATAACTGGCCCTTCTAACAAGTGCAAGGGTGATGCTGATGCTGGTCAAGGGACCATACCTTGAAAATTGCAGCCCTGAGGCTTAATTCTTTTTTTTTTTCTCCTAAATAATCTTATTCACAATGTTCTTCTACTCAGATGATTTTAACTATTACCTCTCATAGATAACTCCTACATGACTATCAATAATCCTCAGCTATCCACTAAACTTCATTCTCATATCTCTCAGTTCCATTTCCATTTGGCTGCTCCTCCAACCCCTTAAACTTAAATAGTACAGCCTTGCTCACCATCTTTCTTCAGAAACGAGTTCTCCCTGAGGATTTTCTCTCTCTTGTCCTGGGGATAGAACAATCAGCTTCCTAGTCATTCAGGTTCAGTAGTAAAGTATCATTTTTCTTCCCCTGTCTCCCATCAAGCGTTGTGTCTCTTGACCCCTATTTTTGTATGTCATGCCATTGTAAGTATTCATTACTTCACACCTGGACCTTGGTAATCACTCGCCTTCCTGCCCCAACAGTCTCCCCACATAAAGACTATTGTCAGATTAATCTCGTTTAAATTCCACTTTGTGAACTTTGATAGTTGTCCATTGTCAATGGCAGAGTTTCAGTTGATAATGCTATGAATGGATTAGTGGTGTTAGTATAACAATGTCCTGAGACGTCAGGACATCTGGCCTAGACCAGGACGGTTGGGCCTCAGAGACCCAGAGCCTGAGGTAGCCAGAGGGTTCCCTTCATTACTTTCCATCCTCACTACCACTGCCCTTTCCAGTAATTTCATGTCTTACCTACTTTTATCCCAATGTGCCTTTTCAAAATGTTCATATTCTATATGCACTATGGAGTGAAAATATTGGTGACTACTGATTCATAGAATATTCCCCAAATTCCTTGATCTGGTATTATAGACATCAGTATTTATACTAAGCTCCATGTCTCAACCAAAACCAATAATATCATTCCTAACTATACCTATTCCTATACCATGCCATGGTTCCTAGCCATGAAACTTTGCTGACTGACTCTTATTCTACAGGTTGAATTTAACTCTATTGTCTGATTATTGAAATATACTCCTTTCTTCAAGTTCCAACTCAAGACACTCTCCTTCAGCAACAGTACATTCCAAAGTTTAGTGATCACCTACTGTTTTCTAAGGTTGGTTCTGGTGAGGAATCAGAAAAGAAAACAGGGTTCCAGACTGCCCATAATCCCTAAGTATCTTGCCTTCCTCTGTACTCATGTGACAATTACTACACATCTAGTTTAGCTATGCTGTAATGTTTATCTTCTTGCCATTATACTCAAACATTTATCAGGCATCTATCAAAAGAAAAACATCTCCAATGAACAAATAGTTTTGCCATTTCTATTATGTGTCAGGTACTCTGCCACATGCCAAGGATAGAAAAAAAAAAAATTTAAAGAAAGCTAAGAATTTAGTGGTCAAAGGCAAAAAAAAAAAAAATAGAAACTTTCAAAACTATGTGAAAAGTGCTATGATAAGGGCTCCAGGAAAAGAACAACCATCCCTTTGTTTCTTCTCTGAGAAAGAAACATCTAAGCAATCAGAATAGTATTGGCCCATGTTTGTATACCAGAGAAATAGTATAATGTCTGGGTTCAACCCTAAAAGTTGTGTGTAGTTTGAGCAGAATGAGAAGGAATGTGTGTGTGTGTGTGTGTGTGTTTGGGTGGAGGGCGAGGGGGTAGTTGTTGGCAGAAAACAAGCCAGATACTAAAGAAGCAGATGTCTTATGGAAATTTTGGACTTTTCTTAAAAGCCATGAGTGGTTACTGAAAAGCTTGAAGCAGCAGGATGACACTGGGATATGACTTTTGGAAAAAATAGCACTGTGTGGGGGCACCTGGGGGTTAAGTATCATGATCTCAGGGTCCTGGGATTGAGCCCCGCATCGGGCTCTCTGCTCAGCAGGGAGCCTGCTTCCTCCTCTCTCTCTGCCTGCCTCTCTGCCTACTTGTGATCTCTGTCTGTCCAATAAATAAATAAATAATCTTTAAAAAAAAATAGCACTGTGTGCAGCATGGAAAATGGGTTGGAGGAAGAAAAACTCGGGGAATTAAGATAAATTAGGAGGCTGTTGCCAAAATCCAGGTGAGAGATAGTGATGGCTTGATCCCAGTGATGACATAAAGATGGAGAAAAGTGAAAATATTTGGAAGGTATTAGGGAAAAGCCATGAGACATGATGTTTGAACATACATGTATTTGAAATACAATAGGGGAAAAAGTTAAGGCAACACACAAAGCACAGAACTGGCCTTCATCAGGACTGATTGGGACTGAAAAAGAGAGGGTGGACCCAGAGAACAGCACAGATGGGGCAGCAGGAAGCTCAAAGCTTATATTCCGGTCACAATTGGAGCGATCCCTCTGGAGAGGGAGTGCAGTCCGGAAGATGTGAGGACAGTCTGAGAAGGATTGATGGGCTATTGTGAAGAGAGAGAGAGAGAGAGAGAATGAGAAAGGAGAAAACAAGAAGCCTGAGTACGGGGTGAGGCCGTCTTCGTCCGCAGTGCTCAGCAGACCTGGTTGGAGCCACAAGGGAGGGCACTGGGCTAAGGACTCTGGTACAAGAGGCGGAGAACACCACCCTTACTCATAAACCACCCACCTAGCTCTGAAAACTGATGTATCCATTAGCGATAACTTTTACGTTAAAGGGAGAAAATGTACCACATTGTATGAAATGGGAAAAGATCCAAGAACATATATTGTGAAGGAAAGTGAGAAGGGGAGAGTTTATATTATAAAGGAAAATGTCAACTTAAAACAACAACAACAGGAGCTCCTGGGTGCCTCAGTGGGTTAAGCCTCTGCCTTCGGTGCAGGTCGTGATCTCATGGTCTTGGGATCGAGTTCCGCATCGGGCTCACTGCTCAGCAGGGAGCCTGCTTCTCCCTCTCTCTGCCTGTCTCTCTGCCTACTTGTGATCTCTGTCAGATAAATAAATAAAAATAAAACAACAACACAGTGGGAGTTTGGTGAATGTGAAGTTATGCTGGTGGCTTTGACCAGAGTAGTTTCAAGTGAGGCTGATATTGATGGATGACAGACAACATGAAAGGGGGTATGAAGGAGTATCTGAGAGTCATATTAATAATGTATTAAAGCACAAATTCTGGAGCCTGGCTGCCTAGGCTCAAATTTTGACTTGGCCTTTTCCAACTGTTTGAACCCAATCGAGTTACTTAACATCTCTGAGGCTGTTTCCTCTTCTGTGTAATATATTAGCCCCTACCACACAGCACTAGTATGAGGACTCTATGAGGGGATATATGTGAAGCACCTGGAACATGACACCAGGCACACTAAGCCATCTCCCATCCCTCCACAGTCCTGGCACCGACAACAGAGCATGTGCAGAGGTTGTCAGAAAACACCGTAGTGATGAATGTTGAATAATTCACTTTATTTCTCAGAAATCCAGGAACAAATATGGCCCTCTAGCAACACTCACTGTAAGACTTATTTCCTGTTTACTTGAACAATATTTTCACGTTAGCCTCACAACACTTCACTGAAGTTTACTAATAAGACAGTTTAATTAGTTTACGTATCCAAGAAACCAAAAACTTAGAAGGTACTTCTAGGATCCTGATGCCATGTTTCAACTGTAAAATAAGGACAAGATTTCCATGATAATTTATTTAAATTATAATTGATCTGCAAAGGGTATCAAATTTAGGTTATATTAAAATATTTTCATCTGTAAGTTTACCAAAAAAAGTGACCAAAATAAAAGGGGTGATCACCTTAATAATAAAAAGCTCTAACAGTGTGAGAGCTTTGGGTCACCTTCTCTTGGCGCTCTCTTCCTGGTCACAGCATGGCTGTCACAGCATGGCTTCCACAGCTTCTATAACAAAAACTTGTACAACAGATTCAAGCTGGAGAGAAGAAGGGATTCTTCCATGGCTCTTCTAATTGGGGTAGAAATTTTTTTTCTGGGAACCCCTGAGCACACTTATATCTTATATCTCATCACCTTATATCTCATCAACCTAAAGGGGGAACATAATCACCATCAGACCAGCCACTACAAAAAGGGAATGGGATTATTGTAATTGTTTAAACCAAATCTACCTCATAGATCTACCTCACAGAGTCAGCATACTTTCTTTGAATGAACTGTGGTGTGATGTGGCCTAAACAAAATTCATGATGTCCTTAGAGCCAGGAAGAGCGTAGGAAAACATAAGCATTTAGGGGCTCCTGGGTGGCACAGTCAGTTAAGCGTCCAACCCTTGGTTTCAACTCATGTCATGATCTCAGGGTTGTGCGATCAAGCCTGGAGCCAAGGTTTGTCTTCAGTGTGGAGTCTGCTAGAGATTCTCTCTCCTTCTCCCTCTACCCCTTCCCCACTCGCGCGTGCGCGCGCGAGTGTGTGTGTGTGTGTGTACGCACACTTTCTCTCCCTATGTCTCTCTCTCAAATAAATAAATAAAATCTTTAGGAAAACAATAGCATTTAACACATAATTAATGAGGGACATAAATATCATGTGCCAGACTCTAAGATAAGTACTAAGGTTCGACAACAAGCAAAACACCATTCTCATCCTTAATTTCCAAGATCAGAATAATCTCATATTTTATATTCTAATAGCGATATCTGTGACACCAAATAATCATAGAAGTTAAATTAATATTTTCACAAATTGGACATTATTTAAAATTTTTTTTGGATTTTGTTTTTTTATTTTGGATTTTGTTTAAACGATTGGATATTGTTTAAAAATTGTAAATGGCACATGCCATTCACATAATTATTTTTGCCTTTGCTGTTCTTTAACTTATTAATTAAAACTATGATGTTTTCTTAAATCTTTCAGTATAAGATCAAACAGTAAAAAGAAAAAAATTCTAAACTATTTGACATTAGACATAGACTATACAATAAAAACAAGTAAAACAAGTAATTTTCTTTATATTCACAAGAAAGTTTCAGATAATTTTATAACATTTTATTGTTACTATAGATTAATCTTATCTTTCTCCTCTACAAGTCTAAGGAATCCTCAGAGTCAAGGCTTATCTTTTATCTTTGATTTGCCAGCATGTGGCATAGTATTCATTCCATTATGATTCTTGAATGAAGGATTAAATTAATGCATATCCTTTCAAATCATCTATTTGCTTTTTCTCTTTTTTTTCCTGATATATTTTTGGTGACTTTTTTTTTAAGTCATTTCACTATTAGCTCCCAGTTTCAGATCATAGATTATGTGTTTCATTTAGGAGTGGTAGAAGTAGAACCAGAGGACACCCACACACAGACACACACATATTTATAGACACACAAAGAAGGCATGACTTGGCCTTTTTAAAAGACAGCAGTGTTTTCTTGAACTTTTGTTTTAAGCCAAGTAGCAATTCTTATATTTTGAATAAAATGAAAATATTTAATATTTTGGATGAAATGATAAACATCTCTCCCAAACTTCTCTTTCTATGCCTCCTCTACTGTGACTCTTAATTTTAAAACTTAAACGTGTGACAATCATGTCACCTCCCTAAATTGTATTCTTACAACAGAAAGCACACATCATCTCAAATTGATGTTTCCATCTCAACTGACTCATTTGGCAGGAGTAACAGCTATAATTTGCCAACAGGTTGCCTTAGCGAAGCATGGGCTGGGCTGACAGCACAGGAGCTTTCATCAGCTGTAATCTACAACACATGCGTATTACAGAGTGCCAGGTGTAGATCAGTGGGTGTCATAGTGAAAAACAAGAAGAGGAAATCTTCCCTGCTTCTCAGGTCTTGTTGTAACCTAAAAAGCACGATGATGCACACTATTTACATTTTAGTGGAAAGGTTATGAAGGTCAGGTCAGACTTGAAAATGAATTTGTTGCTCCCACCAAATGAGTCACTGAAATAGGAACATTAATTTATGTAAGTAGATATGTCTCAACCTCACGCTGAAAAAGTGCTACTAAAAAATATTAAGAAGGCATGGCTGTGTAAATACTTCATCTAGCCTGATAATTAGGAATGTATATGAAAACTCTACTTACCCAAGATATTTTTAAGCACATTTTATTTAGAGCAAATCAATTTCCAAGCAAGAAAGCCCATGACTACAAAAGAAATCCGGTATACCTTGGGCTTCAGATTTAGGTTAATCCCTATCTTTCTCCTCTTCGTATGCATATCACAAGATGCATGAAGTTTAGAGAGGTCTAAAGACTGTTTGCTTCACATAACTAATCTTCTCAAGAACAAGTATTGGCCTTTTTATTCTCATGTATCAGACTAAATTTCAAAATTTCATTATCATCATCCTTCTCGAGAAGAATTCATTCCGTGCCTGCCATATGTTGTACCCATCCCCGACTTCCAAGACCCAACAGCACTCCCTACATCTCTCTCTTACATAGGCCTCTGTCAACCCACCATGCTCTTGTTTACCCATTTCCAAACCTTCACTTACCAAAGTTACATGCTATGCCCTCCTCTGTCTCTAGAACCTGCCTATCCAAACTCTACCAGTTTTTCAAGGCTCAATTCAAAGCCTACTTAGTTCACAAAACCCTTCTAAATTAATATTAAAATTATTGTATATAATATAAACCACTAACATTAAAATCAAAATAATACTCAAATTATCTTTATGGCTTCCCGTTGTTTTTTAATATTCAATTAAAATCCCACATCTAGGTTCTAGAATAAGAAGGTGTCAACAAAATGAGGGTTTAGAATATTGGGAAGAGTCATGGTACACAGGGAAAATTCTGTCAGTTGCATTCAAAGTCATTATAATATTGGAGTTAATATGGGTCCTTAAATGGTTGGTCATCAGCAGAATCAATGATCAGCTGAGTAGGATATGTACAGGAACATGCTAACATGTTTAAACAAATACATGCTTACAGTTTCGTGGGTTTTTTTAAGAGTTTACTTATTTATTTGAAAGAGAGAGAGAGCAGGAGCAGGGAGGAGGGGGGAGGGGCAGAGGAAGAGGGAGAAGCAGGCTCTCCAACCACCAGGGAGCCCGACACAAGACTCAATCCTAGGACACTAGGACTATGACCTGAGCTGAAGGCAGATGTGTAACTATCTGAGCCACCCAAGCGCCCATGTTTACAGTTTCTACTTCTCTATTGTATAATGGCATAATGAGAGGTATGGCTCTTAGCCTGGTAATTGTGCTTCCTTTTAAAGAGTTAACAATAGTTTACGTTTATCAGATAGTTAATATGAATGAGGCAACGTGAGGTATTTCACATGCTTGCTTTCACTGAACCCTCACACCAAGCCCATGAACAAAGCACTGTCATCATCTTCATTTTAAGGGTGAGAGGTAGCTTTGCTTACCAAGGACACACAGGAAAGAATGGAGTTCAGATTGAGATCACACTCTGCCTGAGCCCTTAACCACAGCTCTCTGCCCCAGGCCCCTATTCTTTCTCATCCTTAATATTTTTTCTGCAATTGTTTGTCCCTGGTTCATCCTTTCTAAATTAACAATTCAGTTTTGAAAGTCCTAGAATAGATAAGTCCCTAATCAAATTATTATCTTCTGTAATCTTATTTCAAAACTATAGGGACTAAAAAACCAGATTGTATTCAAAGGTTAATTATGATGTAGGCTAAGTGGTCTTCTGTGGAAATATTCCTGCTCTCATGTCAGCCCTCAGCAGCATCATTCCGACCCCCAAGGGACCCACCATGGCATACCCCTGAGCAAAGTGCTCGAGATATTTGTATAAAATTTGAGCCTTTCACATACCAGGAACACATGATAAATGGTCAGAAGACTCTTTATTTGTGAGGTGCTTCATAGATGAGGGAGCATTTGTAGTCATTGCTTTGATCTTCATAGTAAGAAGATCTCTCGGAATTTGAGAGAGATCTAAGCCATGTCCTTTTTTTTAAATTCTCCAGCTTGCAAAAATAAATAAACCCCAAGCAAAGTTATAAAAATTAAGATATATTCTAAACATCCAATAGCACAAATTTCCACTTTTGACATGCACGTTTACAACACCAAAATATAATTGTGTTATTTGTAAAACAACTCATAAATTTAAAATATATATTCACAGTGCACTACAGATGATATGGTTTAGAAATGGGACACATGTTTGAAAATTGTGGGATTAATAATGTATTCTGTAGTAGACTGCCACCTGTCCCCTAAAATCTGTTCTTCCCTGATAGATATAACTGATGGAATTGTAGCTAAATGAGCCTTTTGCTATGGTCTGTGTGTTTCTATCCTCCCCAAATTCATATGTTGAAAACCTCGTGCCCAAAGATGCAAGTATTAGGAGGTGGGGCTTTAGAGAGGTGATTAGGTCATGAGGGCAGAGCCCTCATGAAGGACATGAATTCAGATAAAAAGTAGGTAGGAGCTCAGGAACAAAGATTCTAGAAGGGAATGTGGTCCCAAGAATGGTCCGAATGGGGGAAAAAATGAAAAGACATTTAAAGAAATCAATCAAGTTACAAGGGAGTTCTCAGATGAGCTCAGATTTCAAAAGGACATATGTAAAAGCTGGAACTAAGAGCACTAAAGCAAAGATAAATGGGGGGAAAAGGAGGTCTTAAACCTGAATGCTCTGAGGCTTAGAAGGAATTCCAGTCATCAATAGGGTTTTTTAAACTGATAACAGGGAAAACCCCCAAAAGGAAGTGAAATGGCAACTGTTTATAAAAGAACACAGAGAGACAAAAGACTTACCCAATGCCTATTTAGTCTCCATCTTCTCTAGTAAGGGGAGGATAGTCTGGAAAACATTCCTTAAAGATGGAAGTATGTTTTGTAACTAGTGGTTCTTAGTCTTACTCTCATTCCTGAGAAGCACCAACATCTACATGGATGTAATATACACTATAATCCTTCCTGTTTCATTATGTTCCTCATTAATGACCTGATGCACATGTACCCTCCCCTTTATAAAACCCATTCGTGTGACCAATCCAAAGTTGCTTCATCTCTGAGAGCATAAATGCTGATAGCCTATTTTCATCTATACGACCAATAGCCAATTGTCTATGTGAACACAGACTTCCTTTTTCCAAGTTCCTTTGTCCTACAATATGTACTTTGAATTTTTCAGACCCCCAAAAACTTAACTTCATGTTTGACTAGTGGCATCCTCTCCCGGTTTTATTCTATACCATCCCTGGACTCTGTAATTCCTCACCTCCACAATGCTCTCCTGTCTAAAATTCTAACCTTGGATCCATTCAACCTTATACCTTGTCCATTTCTATAATCAAGTGATTGAGCATGGTTGGGGAAAAAATCAAAACAACCTATAGATAGACATCATCATAATTTTGTGGTTTTAAATCTTAAAAAGAACTTTGAATATTGAATAGCAACCATTTTTTACATGTCTCTGGTCAGCTCCCTCCTCTCTTTCTAGTATTTCCAAATTTCGTGACTGTCTTGAAATCCTCTTTCATACATTTACCCCCTTTGTATCCAGGACACAGCCCCTATATCACAGAGGAAAAAGATGTCAGGAGCAATATACACCTTCAACTTACTGGCCTGCTACCCACAGAGTGAACTACCCTCTGAGCCATCCGTACATCAATGTTCTTCCTCTTGTCTAGGCCTGCCTTCTCATGAGACCTACGTCTCATCTCTGCTGTGGTTAATAGCTGCACAATGGCCTCCAGTGGTATGGATTTCCCATATTCACACCCTTTCACGATGATTCTGGGCATGGCCATGTGACAAGCTGTGGTCAATGGGACAATAGTAAATGATGGTGGAAACAAAGCTTTGGAAAGAACTTGTGCATTGAAGTTTGCCTTTTCTCATTAGTCTTGGGAAGCTAGGGCAATTATTATGTGAATAATCCTCAAGGTGGCCTACAGGATGGTGAAAGACACATGACCTGGTCATTGCCTCAGCTGATACTGAACTAACTGCCAGATCTAAGAGACCATCCTATGCCATTCAACCCAAGCCAGCCACCAGTTGACCTCAGAGATTATCTCAGCCAGCCCAGACCAAAAGCACTGCCTAGCCAACACATAGATTTGTGAGAAATTTAAAAAAGAAAGAGAGAGAGAGAGGAAGGAAGGAAGGAAGGAAGGAAGGAAGGAAGGAAGGAAGGAGAAAGGAAAGGAAGGGAAGGAAGGAAGGAAGGAAGGAAGGAAGGAAGGAAGGAGGGAAGGAAGGAAGGAAGGGAAGGAAAGATGGATGAACCCTGTGTTGATTTAAGCCATAAAGCTTTGGGGTAATTTGTTATGCAGCAAAAACTAATTGATACTTGCTCCATCAAGTGTGTGTTCTGATTACTGCACTTTCCACCTTCCTCACTGGCTCCTTTTCCTCACAAATAAACACACTAAGGTTCCTTCCACCTTAAAACACCACCTTTGCTCTCATGTGCCAGCTACTTCTTAACCAAACATTTTCAGAGAGCTGTGTATGTTCCTTACTTGCTGTTCAAATCTTGACATTGCAATCTGATTTTTGCTGTCACTATTCCATCAAAATTGCTTTTAAGTTTACAATGAACTTGCTAATTCCAATGAACACTTTTAAGTGTTCATTTTACTTGACCCTCTCTTTCGCATATGTATGTTTGCAATATTGGAGCATGTGTTTAATTACAGCCTCACCCCCTTGTTCTCCTGAAACCTCCTACTCAGACTTTAAGACTCAATTCAAGTATCATCATTAACCCATTTTTTAGAAACTTCACAGAACACACAAGAGTCCTTCTACTTTTCTCATGTTATTTTCATACCTCTACATTTACTCATCAGTCTTACATTAGATTTTTGGTCCTTAGAGCACAGCATCTAGCATGTAGAAGAAAGTCAATAAATGGTAGGTTTTTTGCTTCGTTTCTTTAACAATCAAAATTCAACATCTCCCCAGGAGAAGTGAGAAAAATAAAATTTAACAGAGATAAATATAAGGTTCTCAGTTTCATTCAAAAATATCAATTTCCAAGCATATTCTGTTATGCTTTTATTTTAGAGATAGCTTATGTGAACAAAAACTATAGAGATTATGTGGCTTTGAGCTCCACTTTATCCAAAAATGTGACAATAGATTTTTTTTGTAAGTAGTAAAAGCTTAGGCTCATATAATCGAACCATAGTACTCCCATTCAGGAGAGCTTATCCTACCCTGTAAAATCACATCTGTTCACTTTCTGAAAGCCACCTTTTCAGAGAGATGTCAACAGACAGAGGTCTGAGCACTGTGTAATGTGGGGAAAAAAGAGACAAACAGAGTATTGGCCTTGGTGAAGAGAAAACTAAATGAAGGCATGATGGCAGTTTTTAAAACATGGAGGCCAGAGTGCCTGGTATTCCAAAGAACAGAATTAGGATCCAGAAGAATACACAGAAAGGAAATGTCCTTCAAAGGAAAGAAAAATTATTTACCAATTAAAAATAGCTCAAGAATCAAATGGGCTGCCTCACAATGAAGGGAGCCTTCACTCATCAGATACGTGTCCAGGGAAGGCTGGCTAGCCATCTGTCGGCTTCTGTGATCCCTTCTAGATGGTTTTTCACATTTGGAAGATCTTGCTGGCTTACCATCCTGCCATTTAGCTGTGTCATGCAACACCTCATTTACAGGAGGGTTCTGTTGGTGGCATTGCTGTTTTTGCACGTTTTCTATTCCTCTGACTTATTTTACCTCCTGTAGAGCAGCACAAAATCTATTTGTCTAGCACTCACTGGAGCCACACTGTGATATCTCTCTGGAACATTCTCCCCGGAGATGTTTTGAAGTTGTGCCAACTGCAGCTGTAGTCATCACTGTCACTTCCTTTTAGTGTTTTCATTCTATCTCTGCTCTTGGAACAGTCCCAGCAGAGGCAAAGGCAGCTTCTTTTATAAACAAGATCAACACCATGCTCTCTCTTGATCCAACACAACAAAACAAGAAGGAGCTATAACTCTGAAGCTACTGTTTCCAATATCCATGTGCTTGCCAACAATATTTCCTTCCCAGTAACTCTGAAACACCCAAGCTGCACCCTAACTTCACTAGGCCAATGGTTCTGTTCTTTGAACAACAGTCCTTCATTCCCAGCTGCATCCCAGGATGCAGGGAGGAGGTGGGAGGCATGAGAGTAATAGCGTTTGGACCCAGGTGGAGTCACACGTTACATTATAATGTTCATGGCTCCTTCCCAGATCGAAAAGAACGACGGTGAAATTAGGTTAGAGGTGAAAGCATTCCTTAGACTAAGGATAAGCAAGCAGCCAAACGGATTGATTTTAGTTTCACTTCCTTTCCGTGGGATCCTACCTACTCCCTGCGGAAGGACTAATACTCCATGAAATGAAAAGACACTGTATCATCCTTGTAGATGTTTGAAATAACGATACGTGTGTATATGCGTGTATGTGTGTGTATGACCGAAGCATGATAAATGGCAAGAAAGACTTTCCGAGCACAATGAATTGTAATGATGATACGCTAGTGAAGATGTCATTTGTTCTCCTTCTACATTTCTTTGTGACCTTTCAGGAAACCGTAGACAAATCAGTTCTTGAGGTTCTACTCTAAGTGTCCACAATATTATTTTAGGTCTCCTGCCAAGTGTGCTAAGTGTCTCGTGGCTTCTTAAATATCAGAAGTTGTACCAGGACAACATAGTGTAGCCAAGGAATGTAAGAGTAAACATGGCAGAAGGGACTTTTACATTTGAGTTTGAAACCTACCAATTGTAATAACCTTGAAGTTAGGAACCATACCCATTCATCTTTAGATAGTCCAAGCCTCGACACAGCATAGGTCCTCAAGATTGTTTTCTAGAATGTGTATTTATTCAGTTCAAAAAGTTCTGATCTCCACCGTGACAAGAGCAGGGAATTTCTAATTCCTTTAGATGGAATTCATAGTTCCCAGGGATTTTTAAGTGTTTTGCTTTTAAACCTACAGTTCTGCTAAATGAGGCCATTGGTGATTCAGAGCAGAGATGGAAGTCATCAAATATGCCAGAAATAATATTTAAGCCGTAAGCAGTTATTTAAAGGATCTTCAAATTGTGCAGCTGTGAAGTCTGGACTGTGCTCTTTAAGAACTGTGAGAGTCTGGGTATTAGAAAGCTATTTGGAGTCATCACTGAGGATAAGAGGGCAAGCCTTCTTCCTACAAATCACTCACAAGCAACCAATTGGTACAGAACTTGTTGAAATTGTCTTCTAGAAACAATTAAGCAAAGAAACACATTAATAGAGGCCTCTTTCCAACAGAAAGAAATCCTCTTCCCTGCTGCTGCTATTGATCCAAGGAACTTAGAACATACAGAAACACTGATTTGAACCTCATTTCAGATTAGCTATAACATAGCAAGAAATGCCTAATGGGTCGTGGGTCAGTCTATCATGACACCCAATCACATCTTAACACGCCCTGTATGTTTCAAAGTGTAGCACCCTTCTTCTGGATATGCCAAAGATCACCATCATCCCTGCTCATCAAGCACCTACCATGTGTGGGGGGCAGATACTGCCCCTATTGGTTTGTTTGATCCCTCATTCTTCCTTTTGTGCAATAAATATTCACTGAGAGTCTGCCAGAGTAAGGCACTATACCCAGGGCAGATTCAACAATTTGGTCTGAAACAAAAAGAAAGATTCCTGCCCTTAAAAAGCTACCATTAAAAAAAAAAAAAAAAAGCTACCATTTGATCAGAAGAGATAAGCATTGAACCATATAGTCAGCAATTAATTATTTATTTTTAGGCACACGGGTTCTCTAAAGGAAAAATGAGAGCTAAAACCCCAAAGTGCTGACCTTATTTGGGGGATCTGTAAGGGCTTTTCTGAAGAAATAATGTTTTGCCTGAGATCTGAAGTAGGACAGTAATTCGGAATTTATTTCTGCTGTTGAGTCTGAGATAAAACAAAGGGAGACTTGTTCTGAGTTCCTTTTTCAAGATTTAAATTTCCAAGTTAGTGAAGAATGTTCTATATTTTCTTCCTAATTCTTCCTTTTATGATTTTGACTGGGACTCCCCCCTTCCTTTTTTTTTTCTCTTCTTCCCATGATGGCAGGAAGATAAAAAAGCAAAAAGAGGAATAAGGACAGAGAACGATTTCAACTCTACTTTTTAAATCTATGAACTAATAATTGCATCTTAATATAGCTGCTAAACATGTAAAACATGGTAGTTTCAGCAGAAAGGATAGAATCATCATTCAAAGGCTGGCAGATTCCCCAGTAAGTTGGTGTATAATAACATGATAATTCCAGCAAGAGCCTAAGCTAGGCTACAGATGAGCGTGGGCCTGTGTGCGACCTGGTGGGCTTCCAGAACAGAAGAACATGAGCAGATGACTCCAGGCTTCACTTGAGACCATCTCTGGGGATGACCAGAAATAACCAAGTGCAATTTGGAGGAGGGCTTCAGGTCATTGTGCAACACACAGAGAAAACAATAATAAATTTGGGGGAGATTAGCACAAAGGAGCCCCCATGTACCCACAGGCAGATGTGGTGTACAGCCTCTTGGGTTATAACAGTCCAGTGACAAACTGACTATAGCACACAGGTCAGGAATTCAGGTACCAGAATCATATTGCGTAGACTTGAGTAGCCCTGTGAGATAGAGCAAGTTCATTAATTGCTCCAGATCTAAGTTTGCTCATCTGTAAAATGGGGATGATAATAATTATGAGTCACAAGGTTAATGTAGGAACTAGTGAAATTATACATACTGTTAAAAACCTAAAGCTTAAACTTACATAATATTATGTCAATTATATCTCACTTAAAAAAAAAAAAAGCCCAGAGCAATATCTGGCATTCAAATTGTATTTGTTATTACTATTAGCATTATTTTTTTTTATTACTACCAATTTAGCCAAGATTTGCTGGACTTTTTTTTAAGATTTTATTCATTTTTTTGACAGAGATCACAAGTAGGCAAAGAGGCAGGCAGAGAGAGAGTGGGGCGGGGGGGTTGGGAGGGAAGCAGGCTTCCCGCTGAGCCCAGAACCTGATGTGGGGCTCGATCCCCGGACCCTGAGATGATGACCTGAGCCGAAGGGAGAGGCTTAATCCACTGAACCACCCATGTGCCCCTTGTTGGATTTCTTAAACTACAAAGCAAAATGAAACAAAACAAAATAAAATAAAATTTTCGAGTCTTGCCCCAAATTCATCAAGGTTTCCTATCACTTCCTGCTCTGCTTGGCACGAAAGGCACTTTTAATGCCAATTTCAATGTTCTTGCCTATCACTCTCTTCCACGCAATCTATATTCCAGCTGTGTCAGCAAATTCACAATTTCCCAAATGAACTCTATAGTTTCAAACTCCATGCTTTGGCATATGCTATTACGGTTGCCTGTAAGTCTTCTTTTTACTCTATTCCCCCAGAATGCTGCAGCCCAATGTGGCAAATTTTCATTGCTCCGTCAATGGTGTGCCCACCCACCACACCCTCTGCATAGCTCTCGCTGACATTTCTAAGCACAGTTAATTACTGTGTTAAGTTAAGTTTAAAATGCCTTAGCATTTTGAAAATACTAGAACCTACTTCATCAATATTTTAGTCTTTTCTATATACGTCCATCATCCCCACTAGACTGTGAGATTCTGGAATATGGAGAAGCTAACATTGGTGTTTAATATATATTTTCTAAAATAAGCACTTTGTTTCCTATGTGTTGTGATCTTCAATGTCATCTTATTTGAAATTTCCATGTAAGCCCTACAACCGCAGCTACCTTCAAGACTATGAAATAATCCTGTTTGAATTCTTTCTGGGCTTGAAAATTATGATTTTTCTCAATCAAGATTCTGGAGCATTCCTCTCATTTTAAAGAATGCTGGATTGTGACAATTTACAAAACTAAGACAGACAAAAGAAAAGAGTTCTCACTTTCAAGAATTAGATCCTAGTTCGAGTATAACTTGCACTTTATAAAGTGCAAAGGAATATACAAAGATATTCATCACTCATCATCTTAGGTAAGTAAAGGGTTAGGCTCATGGTGTTTGGGAGAATAGCCCCTTTAAGTCACAAGCCAGAGGCGGACCCTTGGAGTTCCTTTGCTGGAGGCCACCAGTTCCAGGATTTCCCAAATGGAGTGAAACTCTCCACATCTCAGGTTTGGTGCATTTCAACTCTGCATTTCTCATTCATTCAGCAAAATGGTTTTGTTTTTTTGTTTTTTTTTTTTAAGATTATTTATTTATTTATCTGAGAGAGCGAGAGCACAAGCAGGGGGAGGAGCAGGCAGAGGGAGAAGCAGACTCCCTGATGAGCAGGGAGCCCAATGCAGGGGTCCCTCACAGGACCCCAAGATCATGATCTGAGCTGAAAGCAGATGCTTAATCGACTGAGCCACCCAGGAGCCCCTCATTCAGCAAATATTAATGGGGCATTTTCTCTGCTCCAGTCCGTTTGTAGGCACTGCAGATACTGCAGTAAACAAAACTTTTGTTTTGTTTTCCCAAAAACAAAAAGCTTTTACTTTTTTTTTTACAAAATCAAAAAGCTTTTATAAAAATCCAAAGCTTTTACTTGGGTAATTTTATGCTAAGAGGAAACATTATGACTTGGTGCATAATCTCCTCATAAGACAATTTCTTTCCTCATACCAAAAATAGGTCATTCTACTGATTATAATAAATGATCCTTCTTATCTCAACCATCTAGTTCTAGCACAGTAAGATCATAATAAACTAGCTCTTAAGAAATCGCCACCTTATAGGATGGGAAAGCAAGTGAGCTGAAAATGTTGGCTGAAATCCTGATTTTTCCTATGTTAACGAAGTTTTATATCATATTCTTCCTTATCTCTTTTTATGATTTATTTACATTCAAGCTTGAAAAGAGAAACCCATTGCAACTCTAGCCACGTGCTTATATTAAAAGGGGGTTATTATCCTAAAAAGTTAAACTTTTAGCTAGCCATCAATAACAGTATGATTCTTTTCATGAACTTACTTTGGTCATATATATGTTTTTGCTGTTGGTGGTGGTTTTTTTCTTTTTTTCTTTTCTTTTCTTTCTTTTTTTTTTTTTTTTAGAGAGAATGAGAAAGAGCAGGCTTGCCAACAGGGTGGGGGGAGGAGGAGCAGAAGAAGAGGTAGAGAGAATCCTAAGCGAACACCACAGCCAGAGCAGACCCTGACATGGGATTCAATCTCACAACCCTGATATCATGACCTGAGCCAAAAATCAAGAGTCAGACTGTCAACCAACTGAGCCACGAGGGTGCCCTTGGTCCTAAATATATTCTATTCCTCAGAATGAAGACGCTTTAAGTAGTAGTTTAAGATAACATTTGCTTTTTAAATTACAGCTGCTATAAACTTTCTGATTTTTAGGTGCACCTTGGTGGCTGCATCTGCCTTCAGCTCAGGTCATGATACCAGGGTTCTGGGATCAAGCCCTACATGGGATCAAACCCCGAATCAGTCTCCCTGCTCAGCCTGCCACTCTGCCCTGCTCTTGCACTTGCTCTCTCTCTCTCTCTCTTTCTCTTTCTCTCAAATAAATAAATAAAATCTTTAAAAAGAAAGAAAGAAAGAAAGAGATGCTTAACAGTTCATTGGTTAGTCAGCTACTTATACATTTAAAATAGGATATCAGGAGCTCCTGGGTGGCTCAGTGGTTAAGCAGCTGCCTTTGGATCAGGTCATGATCCCAGGGTCCTGTCATAAAGGCCTGCATTGGGCATCCTGTTCAACAGGAAGCTTGCTTCTCCCTCTCCCACATCCCCTGCTTGTGTTCTCTCTCTTGCTATATCTCTCTCTCTGTCAAATAAACCAATAAAATCTTTTAAAAAATAAAAAATAAAATTTCTGCTTTTTAGTTTCATTGTTTAAACATTCTGATTTTTAAATGATACTCTAACATTAAAGTTTTTGTCATCTGTTTTTCAGTTACAGTAATTCTGAACTTTTATATTTTCATTAGTATGTTATAAAAATTCACCTATGACATGAAAACATGAACTTTGTAAAAAACCATTTACAATAAAGATTAAAGGTGAATTGATGAGGAATTGAATTATGATTATAGGAGATATATAAAAAATACTTAACTATTTTCTGTAAAAAAATAAAGTACACAATATTATCAAGATATAACAGCACAGTGCTGAAATTTATTTTTGTTGCTACTCGTCTTTTTCCACAGAGTTTAACATAAGAGTAGTTAAAATTCCAAGTGTTTCTATCATAGTTTTGTTTTATAATAGCAACAGCTACAATATGCTGTCACAGAAATAATAACATCCTTAGCTCAAATAATTTTACACATTTAGGAGAAGCAATAGAGCAATTTATCAAGCATATGAAAGAAGCATTTTACTCTTTCCTTATATGAGATCTGTTTGGTTTTATCCCAATTTAATCACTATGTTACCTAAAGGCAGTAGAGAATTTCTGAAAAAGAAAAAGGAAATTAAAAGGACAATAGAGCAATTAGGTACCATATCCTTCTAAAAATAAATAAATAAATAAAACCTTTTTTTAAAAATGCCAATTAATATTTCAAAGGATCTATTTGGATTTTAAAATAAAGAAAAAGGCAAAAATCCAGGTGGAATAGACTACAAAGAATAGTCAAATCTTTAAAACATCTAATTGATCAACTATTTTCAACAAGCTTTTGTAAATTCAAAACTTTTTTGTTTCAGATAAGCTTTACATTTGACCATCTAGAAATAGGACTTCTTATTAATCTGCATTTTCAGTGGGATAGAAATCATATTAACGTTCTATTCATTTTAGATCTGTGAAATCATAAAGATTTATTTTACAAAAAGAAATTGGTACATATGTTTATGGAAATATATTTTTGTATATGCATGTCTCCTACTTAAAAACATTCGTTTATAATACACTGGTTTCAAAATAACAATGATCCTAAAACTGCTTAATTTAATGACTTTTTTTTCTATTCTCTTTTCTGCTTTGATATTTGTTTGGTTTGGGGTAAATTTCAGGTACTATTCAAATAATAAAAATAATATTAAGGATTTTTAAATATGAGAATGTTAATAATTACATTACAAATGTACTCCCCAAAATAAATATATGAATAACACTAGCAGAGAAAACAGTGCACATGTGAAACTTAGAAAATTCATGTTTTCTTGAGTTTGTACTCTTAACATATCAAGACTATCATGTGTAACAACAATTCATATATCCTCTGTATTATTTATTCCATATTATGTTCATTAGTGACTGATAAACTACTCTAATCAGATTAGTGCCAAATTTACCTGAGGTATGAAAGGTGTTATTATCATGTAATTGAACTTTGGATTTACTTAGTATTTTTTAAATTTACATCTCATAAGTTTTTCTCATTTCACATAGTACTAACTTATGTTAATATTTTATACACAATTTAATTTAATTGAGACAGAAAGTTGATAAATTATCAATTATAAGAAAAAGTACCTATGAGGAAAAATACAAAACTGAACATCAGATCAGAAAAGAGTGAATAGAAAAGGGAGGCTTTCCAGATTTAGCAAATAAAAATGCAGGACCTCCAGATAAATTCGAATTTCAGGTAAAAATTCATCATTTGGGGCAAGTATGGCCTATGTTATATGTGGACATACTTATGCTAAAAGGGTATTCATTGCTTATCTAAAGTTTAAATTTAACTGGGTGTTTATCTTATCTTAACTGGGTGTTTATTTGGCAAGCCAAATAAGGTGAATTTATAAGTGTCACTATATCATTTATTCCAGTTTCACCTGTTATATTCAAATGATTTCTATGTAACAAAGTCAATTTTCACATATTTAAGGACTATGTCATTCTGCTTGTTTCAAGGCACCTTGCCTCTTCTAAATTTACTCAGTGTGGTTTTTCCCTTGTTTAGGAATGAAAGCAGAGCGGCAAGGGAATATTTGCTAGCTAATGTGTTAAATGTTTGTAGGAATGAGCCGGGCAGTGTGCTAAGTGCTATACTTTTATTATCTCCTTTAATCCTCAGAACAGCCATGTGAGGTGAAAGCTATTACTATCCCCATTTCATGGATGAAGAAACTGAGATGAGAAAGATCAAGCAACTTGATTAAGGTTGCACAGCAAGTCAGAGGGGAAGCAGGACCTGGAACTCCGACCTGTCAGAACATCCGTCAGTCCCTGCGTCAGGGCTCTGCCGCCATTTCTCTTCCTGTCCCTCTTGAGAGCCTCCTGACCCCACTCACATCACTCTTGCTTCCTTAAAGAGGTGATATTTCAGGATTGTCAGATCCCGTGTGACTCCAGGTGTGTACCCCACCGTACTACTTAAGGCCATAAGAAGGCATCCCAGGAATTTCTCTTTTTTTTTTTTTTAAGATTTTATTTATTTATTTGAGAGAGAGAGAGAGAGAGCCTGAGAGGGGAGAGGGTTAGAAGGAGACACAGACTCCCCGCTGAGTGGGGAGCCCAACTTGGGGCTCAATCCCTGGATTCCTGGAGGCCGAGAACATGACCTGAGCCCAAGGCAGTCGTTTAGCCAACTGAGCCACCCAGATGCTTTATCTCCGGTATTTCTAAGTGCCCCTAAGATGGTGAACATCATTTGTGGGCACAGAGAAGTGCATGGAAGGATTTCCCATTTGGTTCCAAACCAGGCAGTTTGCCTCCAGCATTTTGCACTTAACCAGTAGACTCTTGTTGGAGAATATTTCCTGTCTAATAATAGTATTAACCCTTTTTTGCACTTGATATAATTGAATACTTTGTGTCTGGAATGGCCTCCCTGTCTATACATTTATAAAGTCATGAACAATATTTCTGAAGGTTTAAAGAGAGAGACCACAAAATCACTTTGTGTCCCTTGTTAATAATCTCCGTGACTCATTTTGTGCAGGAAATTCACCAGTGCACAGTATAAGGCCAATAGCCAGTGGCTGGAGTTGGCTCAAATGCCATAAGGTTGGAACAAGGACATACCAGGCTTCCTAAGTACTTCACACAAGGCTGCCAACGGATTAGCTGGGTGTTCCTGTGCCAGGTTCACTTAACAGGAACATGGCAAGTTGTGGACACTAATTGGTTCTCACAAGTATTTTGGGTGATATAAAAATACAACTTCAGGAAATAGAATTTCCCCTTAGAATGTGACCTGCTCCTATATGTACAGTGGATTTTCTAGATTTTAATGCAAGAAAAATGTTATTTTTGGTAGAAGATTTTAAAATATATACTGTTCTTCCCTCAATGCTACAAGACTCCTATGCCTACAATAACTAAAATTGAATGCACAGTAACAGCATTGTTTTATACCCTCATCTTGTCTTTTTATTTCCCTCATCTTGTAAGTCCATAGCTTTGTCCTATGATTACCTGCCTGGACAATGGCTTGTTTTTTCTCAACGTCTCTTTCTGCACACTTTACATATGTATGTGTGCATGTATACACATGCCTGTGTGTGTGTGTATACATATAAATGTATGTACGTGCAGAAATGTCAAAGAAATTTAATTTCCATTTTTACCCAGGCTATAATTTCTAGGTTGCTTATATGTCTATTCAAAATTAGAAGAGTTTATGTCATTGAAATCAGAAAAATACATAATTGGACTACTGAATAGTTCTCAAATGAACACAAACCAGGTAGGGTCCTTGGGCATCAAGTCACAGATCTGAGAGTGCTTGGAGGACAAAAAGAAGGTGCAAAGAGAAATGAGAGTCTAAAAGAAGAGAAGGGAGTGCATTCACTGGCCCTACTCAACCTCCAAATACCTTTTCTAAGCGACATCATAACCAACTGATAATAAAAGTAGCCAAAGATTATAATAAGTATGTAACTAACTCTGCCACAGCTCTTACTCTCTGCTGGGCACTATTCTAAGCCATTTCCAAATACTAACACATTTCATCCTCATGCCAACCTATGACCAATTTACCCCATTTTTATCTGCTTTAATCTTTCTGAGAAAGATTCTCAGCTAAATTTAAAAAAGAAAGCCTCATTTTCTTTTTAAGATTTTATTTATTTATTTGACAGACAGAGATTACAAGTAGGCAGAGAGGCAGGCAGAGAGAAAGGAGGAAGAAGGCTCCCTGCTGAGCAGAGAGCCCGATGTGGGGCTCGATCCCAGGACTCTGAGATCATGACCTGAGCCGAAGGCAGAGGCTTTAATCCACTGAGCCACCCAGGCACCCCCTCATTTTCTTTTAATTGACAAAATAAATATTTCAGAAATACTTCTTTCTTTTTCACACCTTTTATGGCTCACTAAGAAATTAGGGAATTTAAAGTATTTTCATCAAGGAGGTTCTTTGGAAAAAATAAAAAATTAAAAAAAAAAAAGAAGAGAGAGAGATTCTTCGGGAGGCAACTAAGTCACAGAATCTGCCTATAGGCTGGGGATTGTGGTCCTAGGTACTGATCTCACCTCTCAAATGGGAAGTTAGGTCTCAACTTGAGGGTCAAGAGAGAACCGGGGGCGGGGGGGATCTCCCACAGCGGCTGTGCAAATAATCCACCTGTCTGTATACAGCTGCATTTAAGAAGTCAAGAGTGGCAAGCATTCAGAATACAAAAATAGCAAAATCCTTCCAAAATAAAAAGAAATATTTGACCTGACATCCAAAAAGGAGTTAAATAGTCTTCGTAAATTATGTTAGTGCCAACCTGAGCACTAGTCCATTGGTATTAATGTTTGACAATGTGATTTAATATTGGCCAATATCCGAGCCATATGGAAGATAATTTTATGTATGTGTTATAAATTACATACATTTCATAATTAGTTTGTCTCATGGTGTAGTAAACATAAAAAACCCAGTAAATGATATTTGACCCACTAACACCATGTTGCCATAAAAGTAATAATTGTAACTGTCAATATGCCTTTGAGATTTACCCTAACATGACCATTAACACTTTGTTTCAGTTTTCAGCTTTCTTTGCTAGCTACTAGTTAGACATTGAGACCTTTCAACACAAGTAATTGTTACAATTTGCAAGTGATGATGGAATCGGTCACTGATTTCCCCGTTACCCAAAGCAGCCTCACTACAGAATGAAGGTGCATTTTTGCCAACTACCTGTTTTCACAGAATGTAAGAGGTTAGCATAAGTCTGTGTTATATTACATTACATTACTTATGTTATATTACATATGCTAGCTACATGGTTTTCTTTTCCTTTGATAGATAATTATAAAGTGTTTAATTAGGTACTGCACCCTACTCTGAATTATATTTTTCTAAGACTATATCAAGGATTTGCATTTTGAATATCACTAAACTCAAGAAGCACCTGGTTGCAAAAGCAACTGTATTCAATGTATTAATAGAATTCTAATAGCAGAATTTATAACCTGCAAGAATTGTTTAGAGTCGACAATATTCATGGAGACCTACGAACCAAAATTAATGTGATCAAGTAAAATATTAAGAGAATAATAGGTAACTATGTTCTAGGCACTCTTCACAGCATATTCACATTGCAAATTATTTAATCCTGACAACAACACAGTGAGGTTGGTAGTACTCTTTCTATCATGTTACAGTTGAAGGAATTAAGGCAAGCAGATAGTAAGTAGCCAGGAGAAGATTCAAACTCCCAGGGTTCATGCTTTTAACCTTTACTCTACTGCCTCTTGTCCATAAATTCATTCAATGCTACTATGTATGTTTTGGAGTATGAAACTGTTGGAAAGAACTAGATTAGCCAAAATAATTTCCACTTTCAGATTATACGGTTAACCTTAGGAAGATTTTTTTAAAAGACCAAATGTGGGTTATAATGGCTTCTATAAATGCCTGGGTACTTGGGAATAGAAACTTTTTAAGAACAGGGTGCTCTTCTAAGGGGAAGCCAATAAAAGATAAATAGAATAGAAAGATTAAATCGTTACATGTAACCAGGGATGAAAGTGAGGCACAAGGGTGTAGGTCTTTGAAGTATGGAGTGAGAATCTTGAATTTACTCCAGGAATAATGAGAAGGTACGTGTCAAGTAGGGTCATGACATAATGAAAAGGAGCAGCCGCAAGATTTAGCAGCAGTCAGATTAAATAAGGTGTTGGTAAATTTAACAGAATGCTGGCAAATTAATAATACAAATTCTTCGCTGAATTTTTTTTTAATTGGATAACATTGACATGGAACATTGTGTAATCGATCCTAAGGTATTCAATAGATCACTTTGATACATTTATATATTGTGATACTGTTGGCATTCTAGCAATATTTTATAAGACAATGTTATTGTCTATATTCATTATACTGTGCATTAGATCTGTATTTACCAGAGATTTCTTATCTTTGTTTCTCTAAGATAATTGATAGAAGAATTAGAGACATACGTTGAGTTAAAGAAGGAGGTTAGAAGGGACAAACTTTATTTGGTAAGGCAATAGTAGCAGTAGTAGTAGTAAAACATTAATTTCTTTGGCAATATATGTAGGAAATAACTTACACAATTGCTTCTTTATAAATGCCAATAATTTTGAATTTTGAAAAATATAAATGGTCAGTCATGGACTACTAATGACCTATGGCTGTTATTTTCAAACTATAACTGGAATCAAATAACCTGGAGGGCTTGTTGAAATACAGATTGCAGGGTGCCTGGGTGGCTCAGTGGGTTAAAGCCTCTGCTTTTGGCTCAGGTCATGATCCCAGGGTCCTGAGATCGAGCCCCACATTGGGCTCTCTGCTCAGCAGGGAGCCTGCTTCCCTTCCTCTCTTTCTCTACCTGCCTCTCTGCCTACGTGTGATCTCTGTCAAATAAATAAATAAAATCTGTAAAAAAAAAAAAAAATGTTTTGAAATACAGATTTCTAGGTCCCAGCTCCAGAGTTTCTGAGTTAGTAAATCTGGGGTGGGACCTCAGAATTTACATATCCAACAAGTTCCCAAGTGATGCTGCTGATTCTGGTCTGGGAACCACACTTTGAGAAGCACTGGTATAGTAACAAGGGGGTAAGCACTTTAAAGCACCTTAAATGGACCACTTTGGAAACTCTATTGGTACATTATGCTTATAAAACAAAATATAATACAAACAAATGAAATAATTTAAGGGGAAAAATCCTAATCTGACTCAACTCTCAATTTTTTAAAGTACATAGGAGAGAAGAATGTGTTCAAAGACATGACAGAGATGTTATCAGCAAAACTCAGCCTCCATGGGAAACATACATAGCTTTTTTCTTTATCATTATTATGTTCAATTAGCCAACATATAGTACACCATTAGATTTTGTTGTAGTGTTCAATGGTTCATTAGTTGTGTATAACACCCAGTGCTCATCACCACACATGTGTGCCTTCCCTAATACCCATTGCCCCATCCTCTATAACCTTCAGTTTGTTTCTTTGAGTCCCAGAAATTGCACTGCTAGGTATTTACCCCCAATATACATAGTTTCTTGAACAAATAAACCACAGGGAGGAAAAAAGAGGAAGAGATATAAGAGAAAGCTTATTGATTGAAAGCTTAAAGAAAACATTAATCAATTTTGATATGTAGACAGCTTTTGATCACAATTCGAAAAATAATCTGTAAAAAATTATAATTTTCTTGAGACAATTGAAAATGTAAACTGTGTAAGTATTTAATGGTATTAAGGAACTTTTTCCAATATTTTGGATATAATCATGATATTGCAGTTATGTTGAAAAAAGATATATGTCTTTCAGGAAAAGTTGGTAAAATATTTACAAAAGAAATAAAATTTTGTCTGGGACTTGCTTCAAAATCATATATGGGTGAAAAGACAGAGTAGCAAATGTCAAAAGATTAGCCATGACTTGAAAATCCTTTGGAGCTAAGGGATGGGTATGTGGCAATTTTTTACACTAGTCTGTCTACACATACATGTTGGAAATTTTCTATAATAAGCTTAAACATAAATAAACCAAAATAGTATATGGCTGAAGTTTTCCTACAAGTCACTTTTAATTTTTAAATGTCTCTTGTCTTTTCCTTTTATGACACCAGGTTTTCCAGAGTTCAGCATGGTTCCTAAATTTCATCAGACAAAAGGACAGTGGGTAGAGTGACAATGTAGCACGTAATGGATTTCTAATAACATGTAAGGAGAAAATAAATACCAGTCGAACACAAACTACTCAGGAAGGAGAGTCACTAAAAAAGTTGAGAGGATTCGAATATAAAACAAGAAACTTAAAATGAAAAGTGTCACATACCATGCTTCTTGATAATGTACAGCTAATTTAGGAAAGTAGGAAGTGGATTTCTGGCCCTTGATCTTCTTCACCTTCCATCATGTTATCAGAGTTGAGTTGTCCCATGGTATTCATACATTCTATGGCATGAAAGTGCCTTGTCTACATCATAACCATGTCAGAGAACACAGAGAGAATTAAAAGTTATCAGATCCATCCACAAATAACAGCATTCCAGAATACCATAGGCAGAGAGCCCTTGGGAAATCTTTCATTCTTCCAAACCCCACATGTAACAGACTGTCCTGCTAATTAAATGAGGCAGATGCCGCATCTGGCCAGAGAAGGGGACACATGGCATAAACAGTCGGTACAACTACCACCATGTACCCAAGGTAAACAAACTACTTCCCTTTTCCTTCTTCCTAAACACACCTTACCTACAACTTACCTTCCTCAAACAAAACATGCCTATAACTTGAGGCTACTTTAGTTCAGAAAAAAATTCTATGTTTCTTTTTATTAACAGTGACTGCCAGAATTCACTTACTTTATATGCTAATTTGATGTAGAAGGGTGGTGGGGGGGAATAAATCAATCATACTTATGAACTATAACTGAATATAAATAGGTTTTATTACACTCAGATCTTACATGTCTTTACTGGGATAAAATTAGGTAAGACTGTGATTCATTATTTTACCACCTCAGAGTTTATAGCACTTTAAAGCAGAGAAGGAAATGATATTTTGCTATTTTCAGCAGGCAGGAAACTGAGGCAATAGAAGAAAAAGTGAATGACCTACAATTCTGCAGCAAGTTAATTCAGCTGCAGCACTGTCATCTTGGATGAGGGGAAAACACCACTTTTTAGTAATTTCTGCATTTCATGCTTGTTCAATGTCATTTAAATATGGAAAATTGTTAACAGCTATCTGTTTGGTGTCAGGCACTCTGCTAGTCAATTTTGAAGGCATTAATACTACAAATACAAATGCAAATACAAATAATAACTGATATTTAGTAATGGCTAATTATATATGAAGTACTGTATTAGTTAATCTGGTTCTCATAAAAGCTCTGCAACACTAGTATTGTTTCTATATTACAAATAAGGAACCTGAGACACAGAGATGTTAAATATTTTGTCTAATGTCATACAGGGGGTAAATGGCAGAGCCAGCGCAAAGGGGTAAATTAGACACAGAATATAAAACTGAATATATAATCTTGCTATACAAAAGGGGAGATATAAGCCTAGAAGAGGGGACAGATATATAAACAATCATCGATAATAATAACAAAGGAAATGAAATTAAAATGTGATGGAAGATTTGGCAGTATTTGGTAGTGGATATTTAGCCCTGAAAACAAAAGCTATCCTTGACCTCAAGCCACTTTCCTGCATGAAATGCTTCCTGTGTGTGTGTTAACTGCCACAGGGCTGTTGAGCGGGAGGCAAAGGTGAGAGAGATATGGTCTTGGCCCCATGTACAGACCATCGACAATATACAGAAGGTCCGCTCTGTACAGAGGGATGACTGGGTTGACAGAGGGTTTCTGTTTAGAAATAAGAGAAGTGTACACTTGGGAAAAAAAATCTTTCAGGTAAAGTGTGTTTTATTCTTTTACAATTCCTGCTATAGACTTATAATTTAAAATAACCACTTTTTGGTTTACTTTGGAGTATCGTGACTGCGAAGAGTCCCTGATTTTAGAGATGTTCGTATTCTCATTCTTGGGGGATGACTTCTTTTTCCTCCAAGGCTGCAAAGAAACGCTACATTTAAGTCACCTAAAACAAGATTTGAGTACTTTTTTAAAAAATTTTGTACAACATATAAAAATTAGTTATCAGTATTTTCATTCTAAGATGTACTCTAAGGGCTCAGCATATTATAATAACCCTAATCTTCAAACGTTAGTTGATGTTGTAAATGATTCAGAACATGGAGTTAATACTGAATTTTGCCCACTCTTCCCTCTAAATCTAGACTGAAAGCCACAAAATTTGTCACCTTCCCTCAAGCACTCCAGCCACTTGTACTTTCCAAAGATATTCTTGGCCTTAGAGAACACACAGCATCTCTACATCAAAGCCAATCGGATCACCATCACAGTTAGAACCTGAGACTTGAGATTGGTTTCAGAGCGTATTTATCTCCAAGGGCAAGAGTAGAACCTGCTTTCCATATTAGAGGATGTCTAAATATTGGTTCAATGCTAAGATATTCAAAATGAAGGAATTCCCAGTTTTTCCACCCACTGAACACACTCCATATTGTATCTTGGTCCAATCTGTGGCCAGTAGATTTAAGGAAATTCTAAACAACACACAATTATTTCTTGACTACCAACCATGAGTAGAGCTGTCCCTGTCTGTGTGGGTCGTAGAGATCGAAGCAGACAGGGTGATATGGATGGGCATAGCCCAGCCCCAGCACGCTGCCGTTTCCGTCACACTTGGGACATCTTAAAGGAAGTCAGTCTATAGACACGCTGCAATTCTGAAAGCTGTATTTCTGGCAAATACCTTAAGTGGAATCTGTTCT
The DNA here is from genome assembly GCF_010015895.1 of Lontra canadensis. NCBI lineage: Eukaryota > Metazoa > Chordata > Mammalia > Carnivora > Mustelidae > Lontra > Lontra canadensis. The sequence continues at coordinate 96,593,773 of NW_022630995.1, forward strand.
TGTTTGGTTGTATTGAAATAAAATGAAATTGCTTGGCAATTATAAGAGGCTATAAAACTGTCTGGGCTACTGTTTTAGAAGCATGAAATAGGTCAGTACATTCCTTCCACGCATTCAAAGGTATAATTTATTTGGGTACTCATGTTTGTGCTCAGATCTTTTTAATGCATATTGTGGGAATTATCCAGTATTCTATCAAAAGAACAGTGGCTAGTATTATATTAACTCCACCTTTTTAGTGGTTTTCCTCCATCGGCAAACCTGTCCTCCTTCTAAATACATCTCTTTTTAGCATAGAGAGTCAAATCTCATAAAAGTAAGAATATCAGACTTGATAAATCTGCTCAAAGCCTTTTACTGAAGTGGGAATTCTCTGTTTCTGTGAAATTGAAAGATTTAATGAATATATTCTTGTTATATTATGACATCTCATTTTTCCCTCTCATAAATACTTGTCGGGTTTATGATTTCCCACCCATTGGCCGGGAATGGCGCTGCACTCACTGTGACTGTGGGTGCTCATACCAAGTTTAATTTCTCTCACAAGGAGAGTTGACAAAAGATCACAGCCAGTAAGCCCTGGAATTACCCTAGATATTGCCCTCTGTGCTCTGCAAATGAAATCCTACAGAAGACCCTTTGGAAAAGAAGAACATGATGGTTAACACTCAGAAATCCATTTTGCACAGGGCAGCATTCGTACACACAGAAGTGTGGAATGACAGGCAGAACTGCCAGTTCCTCGATGAGAAAAGTCAGATGCTTAGCACGACACACACACACGCACACGCACACGCACGCTGTCCTTCGCAGACGCATGCACCCCTCCCCCTGCAGCTGACAGCCCCAGCTCCCTTCTGCCACCCATCCTTCTCTCCCTCCTTCTCTTTCTCCCATGCCCTTGATTGACTACCAGGTCAGATAAGAAATTAAGACCAGTGAAATCAGAACCAGACCGCACCTGTCCCTTCTGCAGCCAGAGGAGAACTGAAATAAAGCACTTATGAAACTGCTGTGATCATAACCTTCAAAACACTGAACTCTTCCCAGCTGTCAGCTTTCCTAACCAAAGGTTCCACAATAGAGACGCTGGCACCAGAGCCCAAATAATCTATTTGTAACAGAATGCCATCATTTTGGAACAGGGCAAAGCTTTGCAAACTGTAAAGATCCCTTTATAGCTACAAAGATTCTGAAAATAGATGTTGTTCTACTGATTTAGACTTGCTAATAAGAGGATCAGTTTGCTTCTATTTAAAATGATTCATTTGCTCTGAGGGAAAAAAAAAATGATAGTAAGCAGCAAATACTTGGAAATGTGAACGGCACTCACTCTCAGTCTTCATTCAGTGGACATTGGCACTTTCTGCCCATTTCTTACAACTTCACCATTGACATTTGTGAACAGCTACTGATCACCAGCAATGAAGTTGAGCTCTCAGCGAGAACTCTGAGTTACTCATTCCCAGCAGTAAATGAATAAGGAACGGAACAACTTTTGTGCACAATGACCCACCGTACACATTGTTGGCTATAAATGTTTCTTCACTAAATAAGAAGACTTCACTTTCAAAATTAAACTGTCCTATGCTAAGCTAGTTTAAAAAAGCCAGTTACTCAACCCAAATCATAGTACAAAATAACAAACTACCAATTCATATAGGGAAAGCTTTCTGCTCTGAGAACTTCAAACTGATCATTTTAATGATATGGAAGAATTTGTCACTGGGTTATTTCACTGATACAAATTTATTACCACTCTCGATAGCATACTTTATTTCTAAGCAATAACTAGCAACCGACATATAGTGTAATTAAATGTAAGGAGCCCTGCAAATAATACATGTTTCTGTATTCATCATGCTTGCCCCGATTCTAGCCTTGAAAAAGTATTCTGTGTCACCAGCCTGCCATAAGAACTGCATATGGAAATGAGTCATCTGTTAAAATCGTCCAGGAGACTAGAGGTAGAAACATTCAAAAGCTGTTTTAGCCAGATGTTAAATTCTCTTATATTTGCAAGTGATGTTACAAATATACATAATATATTTGTATGTATATACAAATATACATACAAGAGCGGAGCCAAGAAATAGGAAAAGTTTATAAATATTTATGCACAGGGAATGTACACTATATTCATATACACACTACCTCTAATCTCCTTTTTCTAATGATTTATTTTATTTTGTCTCAATAGACAACAATTTTTCAACTCTGCTATTTTTCCTTTGAAATAGTAGATTGTTTACACTAGCGCTTCAAAGATATTTATGTAATTAGGGTTCTATTTCTACATTGGCTTTTAAATCCAAGTTCTTCTTGTTTTGAAATATCATGTGCCCACAAATCAGCATAAGAGAGCCACACTGAGAACTGATCCTTCCACGCGAGGCAGGACGGGTAGCGGTTAAGCACACAGACACCCGACCAAATTCTGCCTGGTTTTGAATTCTGGCTCCTCCACCCACCAGCCTTTCCCATCTTTCCTTAATTCTCCCACCTTAAGAGAAAGAGGATAAGGAAGAGCACCTACTTCATAAAGTTATTTTGAAGATAAGTAAGTTAATATTTGTAAAGTGGTTATAATAGGGCCTGGTACATAATAAATGTGATATAAATGCTTGTTTAAATTGAAATAAAACAAGCATTCTCAACTATTACTATGTATATTTTAGCATGTGAATTCTAGTATATATCTAGTAAGATGGCTTTCAGGTATACGTCTATGTCGGTCACTGGTTTTCTGTTTCACTGTAATTGCAAATTGGTACCATCCTGCCAATGACAATGATAATTTAAAACATCAGCAACATATAGTTAAGTGTTTGCCATGGCCAGGCACAATTCTAAGCCTCATAGAGTTCTCTCACCACTCTATGAGATAGATCCTGTCCTTACTCCTACTTTACAGATGAAGAAACTGAAATTTAGCAGAAAATACATAATTTACTCAGATCCCCAAATTTTTAAGTAGCAAACCATGATGTTAAAGAAATCCTACCTGATTCCACGACCGGTGCCTGAAACAACAAGCTAGTCTTCCTCCTTCAATAAAAGCTTATTCAACTCCTACTCTGTCCTGGGCTGTCATATCTTTGTTACTTTGATGACTGAACTAGTTATCTCAAGCCCTCCTTGTGTATAGCCATTAGCTTATATTGGTTAAATCTCATTACTGAAGAATAAAGTTAATTGGTGCCAGGGCCCTGGGGATGGTTTCTAGACTTTTAGCCACACTTGAGCTTGTTTCAAGCTGGGATGGAAAGAATGCAGGACTGAGCATCACCAAATCGGGATCCCAAGCCCTGATTTTACCACTCGCTGTTTGCATGACCTCAGACAAAAAACTGAACGAATCTGACCATGAAAGTTCATTGTGACACAGTTCTCCTTGTTTTAGCCCTTGGCTAGTATTAAATAAATGTGAACAGAAATTTTTGGTGATCGTTTTTAAAAAAATTTCCTTGAACCTAAAAATATGAAACTAAAAGTACTGTTTGATTTCTCCATATATTAAGATCATTTTAAAAGTTGATTTTTTAACACAAGCCTAGATCTGATATGCTTTATAACACAATAACATGTATCACACTTGGCTTCTCATAATTTAAGTGGTTATAGGTTAACATTCAAAACATATTCTTTAAAGACTATCTTTTTCCTGGTCTGCCTTTCAAGGGCAAAAAAAAGTCTGACATTTCTTACCATCATAAGAAGTTTGGTAACATTCAACTAAGAAAAATTGGCCAAAGGAATGTGTGTATTGGGGGGAGGGGGCTGTGATTAGAAACGACTTTCTCACCATTCCAAGCAGTTTCACCTGCCAGTTTGTCCAAGTACTTCTCTGACATTAAGAAAAAGAAATCAAATGCTATTGGAAAAGGACGGGCCAGGGTAGTAGATGGGGTGACTGGATTCCCGTGTTCTCCCTCTGCCAACAGTCAGAGAACCATCAGCTAGACATTCTAACACAAGTCCAAATGGGGAGGGGCACCTGGATGGCTCAGTCAGTTAAGCGTCTGCCTTCAGCTCAGGGCAAGATCCCGGGGTCCTGGGTTCGAGCCCCACACTGTGCTCCCTGCTCAGTGGGGAGACTGCTTCTCCCTCGTCTTCTGCCCCTCCCCCCGCTGTGTGCGTTTTCTCTCTCTCTCTCTCTGTCAGATAAATAAATAAAATCTTAAAAAAAAAAAAAGTCCTAATGGGAACTATGAGAAAGAAGGCCAAGAGTGGGTTGGGGATAGAAAAAATTCCAGAGCTCTTCTTTATTAGCATAAGAGTGGGGGATTTCTAGGTCCTGGAAAGAAATGACACAGTGGGACTGTGACTCCACCGTGGTGTATGTCCAGAAGTGTTTGTGTGGGTGTGCAGCTGTCTGTAGATTGTCACTGTGGATTATGTCCCCAGTTTCAAAACATCTTCAGCAAATGCTGAAATCATTTATTTTGTATTACCACAGCAGATGACAAAGAGAATTCACTAAGAGTTTTGCAAGAATAGGATTGGCTCAGAAGGAATAAAGTCAGCTGATAAAACTGTGAAATCCAAGCAAACTATTTGAACATATCTGTTAACAACAGCCACACACAGCCCCTGCCAACTTTACTGGGTGGCAGGAAAAATGGGCTGGAAGGTCATATGTGGCTTTATATATTAAATCTTTCATGGTCAAGAAACAAAGAATTTTTAACTGTTTACAAAGAGTCACTATAACTAATAGATTAAATACTCTTGTCTACATAAAAAAATTAGGTGTTAAAGATGCTTGTCTGAAATATTTACCATTCAGGAGATGAGATTTTCTGTCCCCCAAAGACAGAAATATTTCTACACTAGAAAATACAAATTTTTATGAAATTTGGCAGTGTTCTTTTAATACCAAAAATGTTCATACTTGCCTTGGTAAAGTCTTGAATTCAGAACCACAGTTTTAACTCACAAACTATGACCTGGAGATTGGCATCTCATAGTGCTGGGTCTCTAAGACTTAAAAGAAATATTTGGGGTCATAGTCAAAGACAAGTCAGCACCAAGTGCAATTCCACACATTTGTAAATTGCCTCATAGGGTTTGAAACTTTCAAAAAACACACTTGGTTATTTTTGAGGTCAGAAAACTACGTAAGTCCTAAATCTCTCTATAAAACAGTGACTCTTTAAAAGGGGTGTTTTGGGGACACCTGGGTGGCTCAGTTGTTGAGCGTCTGCCTCTAGCTCAGGTCCTGATCCTGGGATCGGGCCTGCATTAGGCTCAATGGTTGGCAGGAAGCCTGCTTCTCCCTCTCGCACTCCCTCTGCTTGTGTTCCCTCTCTCAATGTGACTCTCTCACTGTCAAATAAATAAATAAAATCTTAAATAATTAAATAAATAAGTAAGCAAATAAAAGTGGTGTTTTTTTTCTCCCCAAACAAAAACTGTAACAGAATTTTACTGCAAAACATAGTAAGAATGGGTCTATAAACCACTTCACTACAGGGAAGCCACCTCAAAAAAATTAAGTTAAATTGACTGGAATCTATATTAACACCATTTTCCCCATTGATGATTTTCATTATAAACAATACAGTTTAGGTTAAAAAATACAAATTGCAATGCTTTCGGGGCGCCTGGGTGGTTCAGTGGGTTAAAACCTCTGCCTTCGGCTCGGGTCATAATCCCAGTCCTGGGATCAGCAGGGAGCCTGCTTCCTCCTCTCTCTCTGCCTGCCTCTCTGCCTACTTGTGATCTCTGTCTGTCAAATAAATAAATAAAATCTTAAAAAAAAGAAACTTTCATTTTGGTTTTTCATAAAATTCCAGAAATGTTCAGGTTAAAAGGAAAAATCATAATGTCTCTTCTGTTGTATTAAAGGGATGCTAATGTTACCCATACAAAAAAAAAAAAAAAAAATCCACATAGTGAGCTTATCCATTGCTTTGTTTGTATACAAGAACACATATATCTGCTTTCCCTTATGTTGAAAGGAGCACCCACTTCTCCTTGCTAAAATCCTTGTGTCATAGGATTTATTTTAAAAAATGTGTATTTAAACATGTAATAGTTTGTATCCTGATAAGTGTATTCTTTACACCAATCAATACTGAAGCCCTAAAATTGATCATTTGAAGAAATGACCATTCTGCCCCTTGCAGCCTAAAGTACCTTGGCTCCCCTGTGAGCTGCCTCACAGGTAAGTCAATAGGCGTTCCACGTGGGACCAGCAAGGAGAATTTTGCCCTGTAAGTGTAATCCGTTTATTGGTTTATGGACCAAAAAACCTCTCGGGAGTGTTACAAACTCATATGCTTTCCTTGAGTGATGGGTTTTACACTTGGATTTCTTATTTAATTGAAAGATGTGTAGAAACTTATGTATAAATAGAGTTCCCTATTGGTTACACATTTCAAGAGTATCTCAAGAGTATAAATTATTCCATCAAGGGGTTGGAATAAATTATACTCAATAATTGGAATCAATTTTCCCTAGAGTAAGCACAAAAAAATTCCCATTAACATGGATAGAGGTTGCATATAAAGCATGAGATGAAAATATAATATCACCTACAAATGAGCTTGTATTCGTACATTGCTGGAGAAGGAGTCCAGTGAGATAAGCCCAATCATATTGAACTATATCCTATCTGGGTAAAGGCCACACTGCATTTTGGATATGACACAATGTCAGAGGATCAATAGCAGAAAAGAGAATACATAAGCCCAAGTGTATAATCACCATTTTTTAAAAGCTATCTCCCATTAAATGGTAGTGGCATTGCCTGGTTTATACCTACCTTACAGTAATTCTGTAAAGAATGAGGAGTTATATGAGAAATACATCCCAGATGGAGAGACGTGAGATGGGGGAAATCAGAGGGGGAGACAAACCATGAAAGACTGTGAACTCTGAGAAACAAACTGAGGGTTTTGGAGGGGAGAGGGGTGGGGGGATGCGTGAGCCTGGTGGTGGGTATTATGGAGGGCACATATTGCATGGAGCACTGGTGTGGTGCATAAACAATGAATATTGGAACACTGAAAAGAAATAAAATAAAATAAAATAAAATGGAAAAAATCTATCAAACTGAAAAAAAAGAAAAATACATCGCAATCCTTTGAAGAAAAGGTTAAACTAGCCCATGTGCGCATCAGTAGCAGCAGTGGTCATGCATTGGAAAGTTAACAGATCCCAGCCATTGTGTTGAGCATTTTACTTATACCATTCTGTTTAAGAGACAATGTGGCAAAATGGCAAAGCATGCACACTCCAGACCCAGACTCCATGGGTTCTGTCTGTCAAATAAATAAATAAAAATCTTAAAAAAAAAAAGCATATGGTATTAATACAAAGCACTTAGAAAACTACATGGCATGTAACAAGTGTTTGCTGTTAACATTGTTATTATTATTAATTAAAAAGAAAAACAGGGCATATTTGTATTTATTCCATGTAATGCAAAGTGGATTTGTGGCAAGAGACCCCAGAAGAGTCTAGGCTTCACATTGACATGGGGAGCCAGCACAGGTCAAGTTGGAAGCCAAAGGTGAGCAACTGAGGGCTATACATATATACACGTCTTCATTGGTCTCCCAAAAAGAATACAGATTGGAGCTGCTGGCTAGCTCCCTGGACTGAACTTCTTTAGCAAGTAACAGGCAGGAGTTTTAAAAAGTGGACATCCTTTAGAAAGCATCTTTGTCAAATAGATCACTCTTCACCAATACCTGGCTCCTCTCCCAACAGAAAAATTAGACTTCCCCATCCTGTTGAAGTTAAAGTGATCACCTGGCTTGCTTTGACCAGGGGAATGTGAACAGAAGAAATAGAACGCCACTTCTGAGTAAGAGCTTTACTAGCCTATGTGTGCAGCACACGTTCTTTTTCCCCTCTCCCCTGGTTCTGGCCCATGTCCTAAGCTGGTGTTTTGGAGGGGGGAAATGATGCTATCGGGCAGAGCAGTTAGCGGACCCATGAGAGACCCATGACCGGACCTTGTTGCCTCACATATAAAGGGAGTGTGAGATGTCCTTTTTGTCATAAGCTTCTGACAGTTGGGGGTTGTTTGTTACTTGAACACAACCCAGCCTATCATGACAAACCCAAAGCTAACACAGTGTCCCACGTGAGGGAGGAAAGCCAACCTGGGTTGATGAGAGTCAGCATACGTTAATGAGAATTCTCTGCTGCAGGGACATGACCTGGTCAATGTTACCAGACTCCAGAGTGGCCAGGTCAACAACAGGCATGACGAGAATAATTACAAAAGGTGGTCACAAACCTCAACAATTAAGAGAACAAGCAGGCAGTAATTAGGACCCCACACTTACATGGGCAGTCAGAGAAGACAAAAACATTGGAGCAGAGAGACTGAACATCCATTCAGAGGAAACTATGTACCTCTCATTGCCTTTTCCAGTTGGAAGGAATTTGAGGGGCAAGTGTCCCACAGACTCCTCTGGTGAAGGCTCGGTCTATTTTTATTTCTGCTTCTAATGTAATTCAACCCCTTTTCTTTGCAATATCCTCCCGACCCCTAACTCTGGCCAAGCTAGAATGTCTTGCAAAGTGAAGTTATATATAAAAACAAACAACTGAAAAGATATCAAAATAATAAATAGCCAACAAATACGAACGGAGCACCCACAAGAGGGTAGCACACATCTCCTCTTCCAAAGAACAATAATAATGACAGAGAGTTTTATAGGCGCTAAGCATTTTGCTAAGTACTTTACATGATTTATTGCCAAAATCCTCAGAACAACAGAGATGGGTTCTAATATTATCCCCATTTGGGGGAGAAAGTTAACTGGGAAGGATTATTTTTCTGGGGTCCTACAGAAAAAAGAGTCAGGACAAGATCGGAATCCTGGAATTTTGACCCCAAAAGTGAGTTCATAACCTGTACCTGATATACCACAAGGAACCTTTATTTTGGTTAAGGAACAAAAGCGTCAAGAAAGATAAAATTCACCTGCAATAATAATCATCAGGTTAAAAAGGATGACTAGTTGCCATATGGTTGGCAAAAGACACTGGAAAGATAGGTTCGTAGAAAGAGGATAACTCTAGCCACATGGGAACGGGGCTCCAAGCAAAAGCTGGTGAGAACTGGATAGGTGGTCATTCCAGAAAACATTAAAAAAAAAAAAAAAAGTTCTAGTACCTAGGTTCTACTAAGACCACCAAAAATATCACTACTAATAAAAAGCAGAACAAGTCTTTCATCTCAGCTTCAAATACGATTTCACCACTAGCATCCTTCCCATATTTCTCAATTCTTAAGCTGAGAAAAAAGAGAGCAAAAACTTCAAAAAGACCTTTTCGACCTGTATTTCTTTGCTCTAAACACAGCTGTCACATTTTCAAGATTTCATTCTGAAAGAGACTAATCTCTGGCAGAGGCAGTACCCGCTTCATAGCCAAGTCCGCTCTTGTATTTATCTTCCTATTTAAGGGAGAGCTATGGCTTGTAGAAACCCTCTTTCTCGGAACTATTTTCGACTTGCTCCTTTATCACTCAGGTGAGGACACCTGGGTCCAGCCAGGCAAAGAATGTGCCTGAGGTCACACAGACAGAGAAGGCTCTCTTATCCCCAGATTCCTGAGAGCGGCAGGGACTGGGGCAGCAGCGGCCATGGATTCCTGGCTCCCTTGGAGAACTAGGACCACTGATGGCCCTGAAAGAAACAGAAAACAAGACAGGGACTAAAAGAGTCTGGAAAGGAAGCTACAAAATACACTAACATGCAAACTGCTTTCGGCATCATGTATCCTAAGCCTCAAACTTCGGGTTTTGTTTCAGAACACCTATGCACCAAAACAAATAAATACAGAGACATACTGAGTCTGTATCCTAAGTATGTATCCTAAGCCTCAAACTTCGGGTTTTGTTTCAGAACACCTATGCACCAAAACAAATAAATACAGAGACATACTGAGTCAACATCCCGGGCTCTTCCCGAGGTGGTCTCAGAGAACCCTCTGGAATTAGGAGGGTGTCAAGCAGCTTTCATGGCCTACTCTCCTATAAAAGTCTGTTTAACTGAATCAGAGCTGGTTAGATAACGCTAAAAACAGCATTATTATTCCCAAAGCCAAGACAAAATGTGGAGTCAGAAAACACTCCTAGAGCCATTTTAGAGTTCCTTTTTTAAAATAATTTTTTACCTCTCTACCTTTCAGCACACAATGGAGTGAAAATGAAGGAAGAAATTTCCCTCAGCTTAGCAAATGATTATGCTCAGGAAAATGAAATAAATGTTCAAAAAACTAGGCAAATGTAATGATCCTCTAAGTTTAGGTGATTTACATCAGGTAGTAGAATTGCTGTACTCACTTTTAATTAATGACAACTTAAAAACTTTTAAAAAAAGTCACTCAAATCTAAGTTTTCTGTTGCTGAATTCTGAAACCGAAATAACCTCAAGCAAATGAAAGACAAAGAAAGCAGGAAAGATTTAGAGAAAATCATTTTTGTCTCATATTTCATGAATCTTGTCTCCAATCTGAGATTCCACCGACAGATGCTGAATCAAATGAAATCATTCCCTGTAGAACTAGCTCATCATACATGGAAGAAACTTTACGAATCATAAAAAGCATTCCCAATTTATAATCCACGAAGCCCTCCTAGACTATTCTAATCACGATGAACCATTTAAATGTAATGATTATTGTAGTATTAAAGCATAAAATCTCTCCATTAAAAACATGCTAGGATTACCAATAGTCTAACAACCATAGGAAACTCCATATTTCTGTGCTGACTGTAAACAATGTGGTGCTTCCTCAGAACTATAACACGATTCAAAACATTTCAAAAACTCTTTTATGGCATGGTTAACCATAAAATCCATCTTAAATTTGAAGTAAAAAAAAAAAAAGATATGAATCCTATGTTTTTCTTCGTATTTTGCAAATTTTATTGCTTCAGTCAAAAATGTGACTTGGGTTGTAAAATGTAACCATTGCTCACTGTAATGGTATGTGTTTGAAATAAAACCCATTTGCTCTTCATTCATTTTGCCTGGCAACACTACAAAATTTTTTTCTCTAAAATATTCTTTGTTGTGCTGTTATCATATTCATATAATTTCTTTATTTTATCTCCCTTGATAAAATATTTTCCACCCATGTCTGCTTTTTATCACTTTACAACTTACTGCCACATGCCCTTTTCTCTTGGCAAGGTTTATGAAGTGTCTTGGCTAAGAAAATGCTTGAACTGGCTTATCAACCAACAATTGTCGCCTAGGACTTGAGTGACCACAAGGCATTATCTGAGGGTCACTACTGGACTATCCTCCCCTCTCTCCAGCATCATGTTTTATGATCACCTTGAGAAAACAGACCAGATATTGTCTCCATAATTTACAACATAAGAATGGACTGAGTATTTCATTAGCGTTCGCTCTCTGCCCAGCCCCCGCCTCCTGTGTAGAGTGTCCATAAATCACAAACTCTTGGGGCGTTTCTTGGTTCTCTTTGTGCCAGTGCCTTGGTGCGGAGGGAGGACGCTCTGACAGCTAAACAAGTTGAGCATTTAAGTACCCCACTCATCCCTGGTTTGGGCTTCCTTGCATTCATCTAGCTGTTTATGGACACCCAAAAGCTCCGAAAGCTGTTTTCCTTGGCTGTGAATTGGACTTTATAAAGTGTGTCTTAGTCAGAGTATTGTATTCCTGTCCTTTAAAAGCTAGCCAGGTACTTTTCAGCTTTGGCAGCCTTTCTGATGCCTGCATCCGCGGAGTGTTATTCCTTTACAATTCCCGACAACGCACAGCTCCCGCCGCTGTGCTTGACAGTCATGTTTGCACTTTGTAACATGACTTTGAAAAATGATTACTAGCTTTCCCCTAAATAACCTATATATGTTCAGCACCGGACTGTGCCTAATTACATCTCCTATTAATAAGGGAAATGCCAAGACAGGAATCAGTTCTTTCATTTAGAAAAAGGAAAACGTCTTCACTAGACCTTTATAAAATTGAATTCCTCTGATACCTTAAGGGAGGCACTCTCCTAGGTGGTCTGCGTAAGTTGCAAGGAAATTATATTATCCCTGTCATTGAAGAGCATTGCTAGAATGACTAGAGAATCTTTACAAAGCAGTTAATGAGAATGAACAATACACGATCAGCTGAATATATAGCTATAAAAAATACATTTCAGTTTAGAGAAGGGTATATATATATGTATGTCTTTTATACTGAAAGAATATTCAACAGAAGAAAATTTTGATAAACATCTAATCATAATGAGAGAAACCATGTATGAAAAGATGCAAGTAGAAATTATGTCTTATCTTTGTTTCCAAATGGATCTCTCAGACCAGAGTAGTCCTCCAGTGTTGATATTCAGGACAAATACAAGATTGTCCATATAAACTCGAGTCTCTAAAACAAAAGAAATCTTAAATTTAAAGAGTCTTAGAAGAAAGAGTCCAGGGGTAGGACAGAATATAAGGAATTATTTTAGTTTATAAACTTCAATCTGGAATTCTCCTTCATACTGATGTGCAAATACATTGGTTCTCATTTAGTATTTATTCTTGTAGACTTATTAATTAGCTAGTGTAGACTCTTTAATTAGTTAGTGACCATGAATTTTCTTGGTTCCACGCTTTGGTAGTTCATGCATAAATGTACATGTCACTCTAATACAGAAAGTTAATTTGGTTGGGGGGAAGGGGAACAGTCCACTGAAGTCGCTTCAAGAAAAATATTTTTACTCTCATGGAGTCTTTGGAGAACTGTGACCATGGTGAATAATGGTTTCTGACCTACTTTGTAGAAAAATAGCAGAGGTCAAATATAAGTCACTAAGATGCCACCAAAAGCTTTTTTGTTAGACATAACTTTTCTCCAGGTAGATAGTCTTCAATAAGTTCTTCCTGAAATTGTATATTGTCTCCTGAAACTGATCATAGAGTTTGAAAAATGAAAATTACCTTGTTAAACAAAAGTCTACCTGTACCCATTTTCATTGACACTAGCAATCACTAATGCATTTGTCTTGGCTTATAATAATCATGACAAACATTTAGCACTTTTTGAGCCAGACTTATATTTGGTCTCAGAAAGCAAATACTGAGGCAAAAATTTTTGGGCTGCTACTTTAGGAAGGAGTGCAATACCAGGGAGTAAGAGTGAGGGACAAAGGCAATGAAGCAGTGAAAGAGGGAGAGCCAATTGAAAGATGCATTACAAGGCTGGTCATCTCCAAGTGTAACAGATAACTTAAGCTTACTGCATCATCCCTCCCCACCCCACCCCTGCCCAGCAAAGCTTTGTAACTGTATCTCAGGGCAGTCTCTCCAAAAGGAGAAAAGAGAAAAAAATTATCCCCTTCCACCTAGGCCCCACCTTTCAGTTGTCAAAGATTACTACAGAGCACATTACTTTCCCCCACATTTCTGGGCTGTGCCTAGGTGGGCCCTGAGTAGTGTGTCCTGTGGCTCCGCCTTCTCAGCATCAAGAGGAAAGACCCAGGGACGGCAGCAAATCACCTGAACCAGGTTAGGGTGAGGCACTGACCAGGTGTGCCTATGTGAAGTTGATTGCCTTCCAGCTCCTGCACCTGCACAGGACTGATCACAGCTGGACAGCTGGAATGGGAAGAGGGTGAGGCAGGGGTGGGGATCTGAAGCGGTAGGCTGAAGTGTTGGATCACCCTCATCACCTCATTTAATCCCCCCAGCAGTGGTATGGAGTAGGTACACTTATATGTGCACTTTACATATGAGGAAACAGAAGTTCAGTGAGCCCAAGAAGCTTGCCTGAGAGCCCTTCCCCACAAGCACCCTGTAATTAAGAAAGTTCAAGCCCATTCTATCCTCATTAAGTGGTCAGTTCAGCCAGGAAAATACATTATGTTTTCCATAAACATGAACATAAAAAATATAAACATATGATTCTCATTTAGTGCAAAGAGAAATTCTCAACCAGACCTTCCCAGCTTTCACACCCAAGAGTAACTGTGACACAGAGCAGACATGGGGCTCCTGGTCCCCCACCCCCACCCAACTTTTAGTAGTTTAGGAGAAACGTAAATTTTGAAGAGAAGTGCAATGTTGTAACACAGAGAACTTCACCATAGATGATACTCTGTATCGTGGGTATCCTAAGTCCCATAGACCTGGCTCAGGGAAAGCAAGCAGGACAGCCTGAGGACAGAAGCACTCTGGCCCTTATGCCAAAATCATTTTGGCCCTTAGGCCCAAAATCATTATTGGAATAGGGGTAAATGTCTCCATTTCCACTTTTCAAAATCTGAAAGGGCAGAGAAAAACACTACACGAAGAGATTCTGCAACACAAGAGACCATGGGTACGAGCTCAGCAAATTTTGCTGGGTCGAAGACTGTGCAACTGAAAAAGAAACAAAATAAAACACTTTGTATCTAAATAAGGACTTTAATGATAAGGGTGACTTGGCTGGGTACAGAAAGAGAAGAAGAGTTATAAGTTGAAGAGATAACAGACTCAACATAAAGCATCCTCAGTCTTCCCAGTGGAGTCATGATCATGAACTGCAAGGTAAGCTGTGAATATTTGGAGAAGAGGAACCATGTCTATCTCATCCTCAGACGCCCACGCTCAGCCCCAGCTGAGTGCAGGGCACTCAGCTCGTGCTCATTCATTTATTCTTTCAATCAATAAATATTTATTGAGAAATTCTGTATGCCAGGCACTATTCTATAGGCTAAAATGCTATGGGCATTGAATAGAGCTGACAGATTTCTTGCCTTCACAGAGTTTACTTTCAAACAAAGACAGATGCTCAAACCACCAAAAAAATAAACTAATTTTAGGAAGTGATAAGTGCTTTTACTATTGAGCTATAATTGACATATTATGTTATATTATATTAGTTTCAGGTGTACAACATGATAATATGACATTTGTGTAAATTATGAAATCATCACCACTATAGGTTTAGTTATCATCTGTCACCATACAGAGCTAATACAATATTACTGACTACATCACATCCCTATGATTTACTTGTTTTATAACTGGAATTTTGTACTTCTTGACCCTCTTCATTTCTACACACCCCCAAACCTGCTCCCCTCTGGCAACTGCCAATCTGTTCTCTGAATCTGTGAATCTGGGCTTTTTTCTGTTTTATATGTTTTTGTTTCTTTGTTTGTTTTTGTTTTTTGTGTTTTGTGTTTTTTGCTGTTTAGATCCCATATAAAAGTAAACTCACACAGTATTTGTCTTTTTCTGTCTGACCTATTTCGTTTAGCATAATACCCACCAGGTTTATCCATATCATTGCAAATAATGAGACATCATTCTTTTCATGGCTGAATTGTATTCCATTGTTCCACATCTTCTTTAACCATCCATCCATCTACAGACACGTTGTTTCCATATTTGGTTATTGGAAATATGCTGCCATGAGCGTAGAGGTGCATATGTCTTTTTTGAATTAATTTGTTTTCTTTAGATAGGTACCTAGTAGTGGAACTGTTGATCATATGGTATTTCTATTTTTAATTTTTTTAGGACATTCCATAGTGTTTTCCCTAGTGATAGCACTATTTTACATTCCCACCGAAAAAGTACACAGAGTCCCTTTCCTCCACATCCTCACCAACACATGTTATTTTCTTGTCTTTTTGATAATAGCTGTTCTGACAGGTATAAAGTGATATCTCACTCCAGTTTTGACTTGCATTTTTCTGATGACTGGTGATGGTGAGGATCTTTTCATGTGGCTGTTGGCCATCTGGATGTCTTCTTTGGATGAAAATGTCTATTCAGATCTTCCACCCATTTTGTAATCATATTGTTTGTCTGGGAGTCATTGAGTTATATGAGCTTTTTATATGTTTTGGATATTAACCCTTTGTCAAATATATGATTTGCAAATACTTCTCCCATTCAGTACATTGCCTTTTCATTTTGTTGATGGTTTTCTTTGTTGTGCAAAAGTTTTTTTTTAATTTGGCATTGTGCCAATAATTTATTTTTGCTTATTTTATTTTGTTTTCCTTGTCTTTAGAACCAGGTCTAAAAGAATATTATTAACACCAATGTCAAGGAGCTTGCTGCTTATGTTTCCTTCTGGGATTTTCATGGTTTCAGGTCCTATATTCAAGTCTTTAACCCATTTTGAGTTAATTTTTATATATGGTGTAAGATGGTGGTACAGTTTCCTCTTTCAGCTGTCCAAAGTTCTGAATACCATTTATTAAAGAGACTATTAAAGAGACTGTTTATACTCATTGTATAATCTTGGCTCCTTTGTTATACAATTTGTATCCTAGAATATCCTTGGTTGGAAGTTTTTCCTTTCAGTACTTTTAAATATGTGAAGCCACTCCCTTCTGAAAAATTTCTGCTGAGAAATCTGCTGATAGCATTATAGGGTTTCTCTTGTATGTTAAAATTTGTTTTTCTCTTGCTTCTCTTAAGATTCCTTATCTTTAACTTTTTACTTTTCCATTACAATGCGTCTTGGTGTAGCTTTCTTTGGGTTTATTGTACTTGGAACTTTCTGAGCTTCTGGGACCTAGATGTCTATGTTTTCCCTAGATCAGGAAAATTTCACATGTTATTTCTTCAAATAAGTTTTTGGTCCCTTCTTCTTCCTCTTCTCCTTGTAGAACCCTTATAATGTAAATATTATTTCACTTGATGGTATCCCAGATGTCCCTTAAGTTATTTTCATATTTTAAATTTCTTTTTTTTTTTCTGCTTTGTCTAGTTGAGTTCCATTGCTTTGTCTTCCAGCCCACTGATCATTCTTCTCCTTCATCTAGTCTGCTGTTGAAATCCTCTTGTGAATTTTTCAGTTCAGTCACTGTATTCTCAGCTCTGTGATGCTTGTTTGGTACTTATGTTTTCTATCTCTTGGTTGAAGTTCTCCTGTGTTCAATGAGCAATTTTTCTTCTCCTGAGTTCAATGAGCATCTTTTTGACCAATTCTTTGAATTAGTTATCAGAGAGATTATTATCTCCATATCATTAAGGTCTTTACCTTAGGTTTTGTCTTATTCTTTCATTTGGAATATATTTCTCTGTCTTATCATTTTTGTTTGACTTTTGTGTGTGTGTGTGTGTTTCTATATATTAGGTGAAACAGTTACATCTCTGTCTTGAAGGAACGGCTTTGTATAGGTAATGAAAATCACTCCACCTTGCCTTACCTTTTGGTGGTCTCTGGAACCTTTGTGATTATCTAAACTACCTGATTGATCTCCATACATCCTTGTTGTTGAGGATGTGCCAGGACCTGTCAGTGTCACAAAGGGAGGGATCTCACTTAACACTTAGTTTTAGACTGATTGGAAGCCAGACCTTCAGGCAGCAGCTTTTAAAGTACACAAATATACACAGTCCTGTGAGGCCACAATTATAACCTCTGCTGGCCTCCAGAACAGGAGATCTGGAGGTGTCCCCTGGGTGAAGTTGCAAAACTCAGGGCTCCAGATGAGGGTATAAACTCCTTTCTGGGAGGTCTTGTCAAGCTATAGTGAGGCCAACAGGGTGTGTAAGGATGGTGTCTCACTGCTTGCATTTGCTGGGAGTGCCTCCTTAGCCTCAGATGTGTGGGAAACCTGAAGCCTGCCCCTCAGGGTGAAGTTCCAGGCTAAATAAATAGGCTTTTTTTTTTTTTTTTTCCACAGAAGAGCTGGGGGTGTGTTTCAGGCTGCCTTCTGTGCAGTTCCCTCTGTGTTAGCGCCTGCCAAAACTGTCTTTCTGATTGCTACATTCCCATGGAACTCAGGAACACCAGCCCCTCAGCTATCATAGCCAGGTTATTCTCCTGTGTAGACTGCACATGCCCACTGGCTTTAGTTAGGGAGAGTGTGGAGGACAAGTGTGTTACCCAGCTTCAGAAAGGCAGTGGGAAAATGTCTTGACTTAGTGTATCCTTGAGCTTCAGGAATGCAAGATGAGAGTGCCTTGTGTGTGCACACGCAATGGCTCTAGGCTGGGAGCAGGAGCAACTGATCACATCCACCTTCCCCAGCCAGGGGTGGGGGGGTGCAGAGGAATGTTGCAACCAACCACACCTCTGGCTTCAGAAAGGCAGAAGGGTAATACAGTGACCACTCACCCTTGCCTATCTCAGCAAGACAACAGGAGGATGCTGTCTGTCTTCAAGCAAGTACACCTATGTTAGCAGAAGAGATGGAAAGTGCAAAATGTGGTGTGACCTGATCAGGTGGAGGACAGTGGTGTTGACAATGAAAAAATTAACCCAAGGCAAAGCAAAGAAGATAGAAGTTTATTGGATACACTACAAGGGAACAGCTGGCAGGACAAAAAAAGGGACACTGTCTGTCAGGAGGCAGTTGGGGGGTTGGGTGGAAGCAGTAGTTGTAGGAGGGCGTGAGGAGGTATGGGAATGTATAGAATTTTCCTTTTTTGGTAACTATGCCCTGTTGTAAGTAGTCCATTGGTCAGCTAGGGCCTATGGATATTTTGAGGTGGGTTGCCTAATGAGGCTATTTGCATTCAGCCTACTGGTTACTGTGGGCCCTTTGCCTTATTCAGATTTCCATTGCTCAAGCCTGTTGCCTAAAAGTGACTTCTAGACAAAAGCAGTGTCCACCGGTGCCTTTATTTCTGGGGAGAGCTTCAACTGTGCCTTGCCCCTCCAGCAGATGCTCTTAGATTAGCAAATACATCTCCCTCAAATATAGTGAGAAATTTTCAGACTGTTTTCTCACCGAGTCTTAGAACAAGTGAGACCACATGCAAGCCCTTTAAAAAGGGAGTCTCGGTTTTCCATAGTACTTTAGGTCCCTTGGACATCAGCCTCATTGGTTTCTAAGTCAGACATTTGGGGACTCATCTATTCAGTGCAGATCCCAGAGGCTGGAGTACCCAATGTGAGACACCAACACCTTGCTCCTCTGAGAAGCGTCAGACTGGTGAGATCCCTTCCTTTTGTGTGACAATGCACTAGGGGTGGGGTTTTGGTGAAACCATGTCTTGACCTCTTCCAGCATCTCAAATTGGTCTTTATGTTTATTGTGGAGAAGCAGTTTTCAGATCTCTTTTAGAGGGACATGATCCATCTGGAGCTGTAGATCTGGTCTGTCCATGGGAGGAGGTAAGTTCAGGATCTTCCTGCACTACCATCTTGTGGAAGTCTTTTGACCAGTAAGTGTTTATAAGAAAACAAAGTAATTATTTGGTGGCCTAAACTCAACTTAAAGAGTTAAGGTAGAAGTATGCATAGAATTAACTAGAAGAGATAGAAAAATGCTTAAATACTATTTATTGTATGATTGGTTGATTTTTAGAGAGGGAAGAGGTCAGGGAGAGGGAGTGAGAGAACTTCAAGCAGACTCCCCGCTAAGTGTGGAGTCCAGTGCAGGGCTGGATCTCAGACCCTGAGATCATGACCTGAGTCAAAACAAGAGTCAGATGCTTAACTGACTGAACCACCCAGGCATCCCTGTTGCATAGTTTAAGACATTAAAAAAAAAAAAAAAAAAAAAAAAAAAGGTTGTTCGATTTCTCTGAGTTATTGTTTCATTATCTGTAAAGTGAAAATGAAATCAACTTCACAAGATTATTGAAGATGAAAGAGACTACATATGACATTATTTTTTAAAATGAAAAACACTCAACAAATAGTAGCTCTTGCGGCCCTCATACCTGCTAGCCATCTTTCTTAAAACACGAATCTATCTCTTTTTAGATCTGTAAGAGCTGCTACATGTGCGCGCACACACACTAATTTTTCCAGTAGAATACTGCCTCATTTCACATACAAATTTAACTCAATCTCATCTTTGATCCCCTCGGAATGTTTTTTTAAAGAAAAATACAGACAAATATTTCCACAAATGAATATAACCTGCAGTCGAAAAAAAAATTTTTTTTATTAAAAAAGTGGCTTCAATAACATCAACCCCACCCACGTGAGCATATGGATGATTTGAAAGAAGGAACTGGATGCTACACAAGCCACAGGGAAAGAGTTCTGGGTTTTGAGAGCTTGTCACTTGAAGAAAATTTTCAGTTGTCTTGCAACTCTGTTTTCTTATGAAGCTCCATGAAACAAAGAGATAAACAATACTCAGAAATGATGGATAGCTTTATGTTTTATTATTTGTTAAAATTTGTAGATTTTCTAGGAGAGAAAGGGATATGCTAAAAGCCAAAAGTTTGGCTTCACAAACACTGAACAGCATCTGTCTAGAAAAGAAAGCAGAGGGGTGCCTGGGTGGCTCAGCAGGTTAAAGCCTCTGCCTTCAGCTCAGATCATGATCTCAGGGTCCTGGGATTGAGTCCCGCATCAGGCTCTCTGCTCAGCAGGAAGCTTGCTTCCCCCTCTCTCTCTGCTTGTCTCTCTGCCTGCTTGTGATCTCTCTCTGTCAAATAAATAAATAAAATCTTTAAAAAAAAAAAAAAAAAGAAAGAAAGTGGAGGCAAAATTTGGATTTGCAAAACAATATCTTTGCATTATGTGGTGTATTTAATAGGTAAATCACTGCATTTATGGTCAAAATCCAGCAACCTCTGTTGTCGATATAACTTATTTCATGGCTGAAGTTTCCAGGGAGACGTGAAATACGTTCTAGGTGTAATTGAGCAGTGTGAAAACTTGTTAATAAGGGACCTCTCTTAATGTGGGGCCCTTAATCCTACTTGAAGTGTTTTTATTATGAGAAGCGATTAAGTACAGAGCACTCATTACATTCACTACATAGTTATTATTTAAATTCAAGTCATTAATACTGAAATTTATATGTTGAAGGATGGCACAGACAAGATCATCCAAGTTTACAACTTGAAATGCCTTACATATTTGCCATGGTACACACTTAGTAATTCAACAGGCTATTGCCTTCTCTTTTATTTTCCAGGCCCAGCTCAAACATGAAAAGGAAATTTGACCTGCATTTAATGACCAATCTGTTAACAATTTTGTCACGGTACCTGCATCCTAGTTGGACCCAAATGGAGTACTTGACCAGCACCAGATGCTTCTCCCTTGGTTTCATTAGCATGAAAAGGCATGCATGGCGGTTGTTAACAGAAGCTGTTGAAGTAACTATACATGTACGTTGTTTTTAATTTTTTTAAGTTCTCTATCCTACTCCACAAAAAATTTGAGATAGAACTAATATAAATCCTATCAACCCCAAAACTCAGTCTATGTGGAAAGTAATCAGTCAGTGTGGAATGCCTTATGCTTGCCGCAGCCTTTGCTAAGGAAGACTACAATTAGATGTCATTTTTAGATTTTCTTTTGACTCATTTCTTCTCTGATTTGCCCATTCAATCCCAGAAGAGGTTGCACACCAATTTGACATTGAATTTTACTTAATATACAAATATACATTTGTCAGAGTTGTCTATGGGTAGTAGAAAGAGTTAACAATGAGATTACTACTACCAACACCACCACCAAGCTACCCCATCCCAAAACCTGGAAACAAGTTTGGCTTATGTGAGAGAGAGCACATAATAAGTATAAAATGGATCCAAGGAGATGGCCCAAAGCATTTGATTGTAACCTATCTGAAGCAGTATATATAAATGGAGGGGAAAAGTCAAATAGAAGTTAGGTCAGTCACCAAAACTTAGGATAAGAAGAGGCACAAATACTTGTCTGTGATAGAATTACAAAACTAACCTCCTCTCATGCTTTCCACTTCTCAAATACCAGGACCAGACAGGAGGCCTTGAATAGGTATTCAGTACAAACCAGTTCACCCGAGCTTCATTCACTGCAAAGTGTACACTGGTATTCGGCTTTAGAATTTAAAAAAGTCTTCTGCTGGGGTGCCTGGGTGGCTCAGTTGGTTAAGCATCTGCCTTCTGCTCAGATCATGATCTCAGGGTCCTGGGATGGACCCCCGTTTCAGGTTCCCTGCTCAGCGGGGAGTCTGCTTATCCCTCTCCCTCTGCCCCTCCCCCTGCTCATGTTCTCTGTCTCTGTCTCTCTCTCAAATAAATAAGATCTTTAAAAACAAATAAAAAAAAAATAAAAAGTCCTCTGTGAGCTTTCTTGCCATGAATCAAAGCTGAACTTGACCTGCCCCAGGCCAGTGGAGTTTCTGAGTCAGTCAGGAAGGGGCCAGACCAAGACCACACCACCTTTGCTGACTCTTGAGAAACCGTCAATTTGTTTTCCTGGTGAAGATCTAACTTCACTCTTTAATTTTTCATTCCAGCTTCTACGATGCATTTATGAAGAAGGAAAAGCCTCAGAAAACCAATTTCTTATCATTCCTATGTATTAATCCTAGGTCATTTTCAGTAAAATTGACTGTGTCACAGGGGTTCCTGAAATTTTAGTGGCAGTGACCTGGGAAGGAGGGTTGGATTTTGAAATAATGACTAGAGTCCTCCAGCATGGCACCATGACTATGCATCATTCTTAGTTCTCTGACATTCTTAGTTCTCTGACATTCTTAGTTCTCTGAAACCAATCTGCATCTCCCACCAAAGTCTGCTTTTCCTACATTGTGTGCAACTGCCAAGACAATGATAGCAACAACGGTGATCACAATAGTTAATATCTGTGCATCTCTGACATGTGCCAAGGACCTTGGTAAGCTTCTTATATATTTAATATACTTTAACATGCACACATATGTATATTCATTTAATCTTTGCAATAATCCTATGATATCAATATTATTACCTTTCCCATGTTGTAATTTAGGGAATTAAAGTTTTGAGTGCTTTGGTAATGTACCAAATATTATACAGCTAATGAATGATGAGACTGGAATTTTGGCACAGGTCTTTCCAAATCCACAACCATGGGCCACTAACCTATATATCACTACCCATAAGTGCATTTACATCATCTTGAATCTATTGATGATTCTCCTCAGAAGATTCTTACCACAATGTTTGCAACTATTGTATAAATATAATTCTTATTTATTTATCTTGAAATTATTTCCTTCAGAAATATTCCCTATTTTTAAAGTTTTGGAAATATTAATAGCACATGTCTGCACTTGAAAATATGCAGTAAATATACAAATAAATAATATTTATTGTGATCCTCTTTTTTATTTTTTTTTCAGACTGAAGACATGTTCCTGATTTGGTTGTGATATAGGGAGCTTCCTCTAAACGATTCCTGGATGGGGTGCCTAGATAGCTCAGTTGATTGGGCGTCTGCCTTCAGCTTGGGTCATGATCCCGGGGTCCTGAGATTGAATCCTACTTTGGGCTCCCTGCTCTATGGGAAGCCTGCTGTTCCCTCTGCCTCTGTCTCTCTCTGTCTCTGTCCCCCATGAATAAATAAATAAATAAATAAAAATCTTAAAGTATTCCTGGATCTCTGCCGGCTTTCTTAATCTGTTCTTTATAGGTACAACACTAACCACAGCAAAGAACACTGCAGATGCAGGTAAATCTTCCCTTAAACAATATGTTTTTCTCATACAGAAAAATGTGAAAATGAGAAAACTTGCAGGTATACAGACATTTTCCTTAAATATTTACAAGGTCATCAATGTAGGAGAGGGCTTAGGCTTACTCTATAAATTCTACAGAATAGAACAATAACTGTTAGGTAGAAAAGGAGATATTTCCATTCAAAAGCAGGAAACTCTTTGTAATAAAATGTTCTAGGCATTCAGTGGATTTAGCTCCAAGGAACTGGAGGCCTCCAAACAGAGTTGGAGAACTTCTTTGTACAAATATAAAATTGGAAGCTACACTGTTTCTGAGGTCTCTTTAATTCCAATATCCCCTAATACTTTTTTTTAAAGATTTAATTTATTTATTTGGCAGACAGAGGGACATTACAAGTAGGCAGAGAGGCAGGCAGAGAGAGAGGGGGAATCAGACTCCCTGCTGAGCAGAGAGCCCAATGCGGGGCTTTATCCTAGAACCCTGAGATCATGACCTGAGCCAAAGGCAGAGGCTTAACCCACTGAGCCACCCAGGTGCCCCATCCCCTAATACTTTTTGATGACCCTCAGCTTCTCCTATGTGTAAAAACCCAGTGTTGATGCCCTTAAATAATTTTAGAATAACTGGTATACATTATGAATAAATTCAGAATTTGGTCCGGGAAAAAAAATGATGGTTCTGAACTATTAATTGCCCACAACTTGAAAATAATAGAGCTAACTTTGGTAATGCAGAACAATTATTCTTCTAGCTGGGTCTCTGCTGAGTAGCCTTGTAGAGAAGAACCCTGTTATCGTTCATCTAATCTGTCAATTATTTTTATCAGATTATTGTGCTATTGCTGTATATTAACTAATGTTAATATCTGGGGATAAAAGAATTTTTAAAAACATAATTCTTAAGGATGTGAAGAAACTTGATAAAGAGGATATATAAATAACTATACCAAAAGTGACAGATGTAAGAATAAAGGTCTTCATAAAGTCCTCCCAGAATCCAAGAGATGGAACAATGTCCTTATATCTACTTAACATGATGCTTTCAGGTATTTAAAAATATTAATTAACAGGAAAATTAAGCCAATTACCGTTATTGGTTTCCTTCTTTTTTCTTTTATATCCTGCCTCTGCTTCCTCCTTCTCAACAACTATTTCTCTTATTATAGGTCCTGACTTCATTATATAATTTTATATTGCCCCATATAATTATAATCACATTATGAAGAAAATTTTTATGTTTTAAAATTTCTTCTTTCCCTTTTAAGAAATTAATTTTCAAACTCTTTTTTATTTTGAATTCTGAAATATTTTCAATCTCATTTTATAATAGAGATATGCAATCTCTATATGCCTGAGAATTGAAGTTCTAGTCTTAAAAATATTGTCATCGTGCCTGACAATTGCAATGGCCCTTAATAAGACAGCAGAAGCTTTGAGTTAAAATTTTTTGGGATTTCTACACTTTAGTAGGTTTTCTCTCCACATTTGTGTTGATTAGAGGTTTCCCTCCTCTTCGTCTTTTCCACATGGGTAGAAGATGACAAATTAGGGTTGGAAGTATAATCCACAACCGTGGGGGAGGAACTAACTGGCTTTGGAATGCAAAACCATTATGCTGTAACTTACAAAGTTGACCACCTTCAAGAGTAGCTCAGAACAGAATTTACCAAATTGAGCATTCCCAGCGTCAGACCACTTAACAAAGTTCTCTGAAAATTCTGAGTTAATGCCATATGTATCACACGTGCCCCGTCAGAAGAATCACCCAATAACATTCCATTGCTAGACCTCTCCCCTGAAGAGTCAGATTAAGTAGATCAGAAATGAAATGTGAGAATTTTTTCTTTCAATAAAAATCTAAAATGATCCTAACAACCAGGCAAATCTAAGACAGCTTTAGCCTATCAGCGGAAGTCGTTGTCATCTACTACATATTTAATCAACTTGCAGACTTTATAATTCACTAATGACTTAATCCAATCCATGCCTTTTTCCAACAGCAAACACTCCGGGTACTAAAGACATTCCAAGATAAATGGTGTGTACCTTTTTATATGTTCCCTTTTAAGAAAAATCGTTATTGGATAACATAAACAAGGAAGAGTTATTTACACCAGTATATACAAATCTGAAGAAAGGAATGGAAACATTATACAAAAAAATGAAAAGAAATAACAAATATGCATTAGCCACAAACTTTAAACCGAACACTAATTAGATATACTCAGAGTTATACTCTCCTTCCCTGACCAACACTCACAGCTTGTTGTTTGTAGTTAGAGCAATTCAGTTCCTTGGAGTTGCCCAGTACATAAACATTCAAACAAATTTTGCCCAGTACATTTCCATGCATCTAGAACATCCCATTCTCAACTCAGGACCCCCCATATCTTCCCAAATCAAAACCTTCCCGGGACTTCAGCCCTCTTATTTTTGGAGACCCATTGCCATATTATAGCAAACATATTAAAATGATGCCTCAAGCTCAAAAAATATATAATTTTTCTATAAATATACTTTAAGATTGTTATTAATATTGTTATAATCTGTGTTTTGATATTATCTAGTTACAGAAAAGTAATTTAAGTCACAGCTGGCTATGATTTCTCAGCAATTACCATGCATATTTTAGGATTCTTCAAAAGGGGAAAAAAATGACACCTACAAAATGCTTTCAAGTGTAAGAATTTTTTAAATAATAAAACTAAAAATTAATGAAAGCAGATACTTTATTAAATATTAATCTCAATTTTGCAACTTATCTTCCCATTTAGGATCGAATAAAGTTTTTTTTTTTTAAGATTCCAAACAATTAATAGGCTTCTGAAAAGATAGGAGGCCTGGTATACTATCCTTATAGTGCCTAGAAGCTGAACCCCATGCCCAGTATGAAACAAATCAACTCATCTAATGTTCCTCCTTTCCTTGCTCCATGCCCATTCCAGAAGTTCCTCACCTCCGGCAAAAATAAAATAATGCTTCTGATGTGAGCAGACTTGATTATCTAAGAAGAACAGAATTTAGAGAGGACTTTGAGAGGGTCATTTTTGCTCAGAAACGGTAACTTTATAGTTTGATTTGGAGGTCTGTTGCCCTTTTCCGAACCTTACAAAGTTGTTCTAGATAGGCCTTCCTGCTGTGCTGATGTGTCCAGTTGCATTGCAAAGAAACTCACTAGAAAGTTGAGAACAGCAAGCCGGAATGAGTATAATCAGTCATTTAACTTCCTAACTCACCTTCTCATATGATAAAAACATATCTTGGTGACCCTGTTAGGACTCTGCTCCTTTGCACTGATGCGCACAATTACCTTTTTAGAGCAAAGTGTTGAATATTTCTCAAAGAAATCTAAGGGCAACAATTCACTGTCTCTATGAACTAATTACCATCTTGGGAAACTAGGAGCAAACTCTCAAATCCTGAGTCAGATAAAGGATTTTATTTTTCTCTCTTTTAGTTTGACAATAACAGTAAGGTGTAGAAATAACATAGCACACCAGCCTCCTTTCTCAAGATTTGTGTCTGCATCAGCAGCATAAACGCTGACAATCTCGCATGCAATTCTGCTCTGCTAAGATCTGCAGACTTAACTGTGTTTAGGTAGCTCAGATAAGCTTTAAATAAGCATCTGAATTTCTGGGTGCTTATGGAAAATGAACCAAATTCCTCTCCTTTTGAGATTCACTTGTGTCTGGATTCTGATGCATTCGTGTAGGAATAATAGGTCTTGCTTTACATACCTAAGCTTACCATTAATATTAAACAACGAATTTAATGTTGTCGCCCACGTGGTATTTCATTCATTCCAGGGAACAAGAATCTTTTGTGTTTATTTTATCTCCAGCTGGTAAAATGTTACGTTATTTGCTTTTTCTTAAAACAACTGCTGTTTTCCTCTGGGGAATTGAGGCATTTCATGGAAAAGTGCAATCATGATTCCAAAAGACTGCATGATATAAAAACCATAAAATTGTGCATAGTGTCAGGATGTGGTAATGTAACAGCGAGGAGGCTGCAGGGGACAGGCTTTGTCTTCCCTGTCTCATTAAAATCCAGTGACGGCCTCCATTTGTTTATATATTGGATTCCCGTTAACATTGATTATATGCTGTTACTGTTTTCTACCAAATTAAATTTGCACATTGAAAAGTTGAACACCGCTAAGAATACTTATTTCCTTATAAATGGTTTCCTTGTAATTAGGATCAACCTGGTAAGCATAGTTGCTTCATGAGCCCAGAGGTCAAGAAGTTTTCCCAGAAGATGTGCTCTGAGTCCTTGAAAAACCTTACCAATATATGATCCCCTTTCTAAAAATCAAAAATAAATACATAAATTCATACATGCACAATAAGCCTGAGATGGAGTTAAGCTTAGCAACAGTGTATCATAGTTTAAAATAAATTTTAGAATCAGATTTTCTCATCTGCTATACCTGCTTCTTTTCACACCATTTTATTTGGCCCTCCTGTCCTCACACAGTTCTTTGCAGGAAGTCATTCGAGCCCTCCTTACAGGTGAGGAAATTCAGGTACAGAGTCATTGGGTTACCTGTCCAAGATCACACAGCTGTTCAACAACTGAACTGGGATCTGAATCTCATCTCTATCATTTAAGACTTTGCTCATCTACTAGTGTTGATCTCAAAACATCATAAAATACGTAAACTTGTCTATCACAAACTCATTTTCCAATTTCTGCAGCTCCACCTGGTGTCAAAGTTCACGGTTTTTTCTTCTACCATCAGTGGGCTTAGATCCCTTCAGCTACTTAATTACAAATGTCCTCATCTAATGGGGACGTGTGTACACACTTGAGTGGGCTGTAGAAAGATGACAGATGCTGTGCCTACAGGACTAACACACGTTCAGAACAGGTCTCACCTTGCCCCTTATAACTCTATCGACCATCCACCAAGTAAGAGAAAGTTCTAGTTGCCCTTTTTAATTTTCCTTTTCTTAGTGCACACTTTCTTGACATCCTCTTGAAGACTAAAGGGGAAAGAGAGTTCTTTCCTGCTGCAAAGGGATATCACAGAAATGTAGGAAACTTCTTAAGCTTCTTCTGCCAAATTGAAAATTTACTGATACTTTATTAATTCACTAATTAATTAATAATCACTCTGCTGATTAGTAGCTTAATCATGTAAGAGAAAGCAAACCTAGCACAGGAACGGCCTATTTATGATACAGGATCACTTTTTTTAAATACCTCAGCTTATTCTCTAAAAAGATATATTCAAAAATAACCAGTCTTAAAATGTTTCCAGCTGTGAACTTCAAAAAAAATTTTAAGCAGAGATGTAAAGTGTTTTTTATATGTTTATGCACACAATAAGTGAATAGTTTACTACATTTTTTAAAAGATTTTATTTATTTATTTGACAGAGAGACATCACAAGTAGGCAGAGAGGCAGGCAGAGAGAGAGAGGGAAGCAGGCTCCCTGCTGAGCAGAGAGAGCCCGACATGGGACTCGATCCCAGGACCCTCAGATCATGACCGGAGCCAAAGGCAGAGGCTTAACCCACTGAGCCACCCAGGCGCCCCTACTACGTTTTTTTTGCAAGAGATTTTTGTTGAATACATGAATGTAAGTGCACTGCTTAATCAACAAGCCAAACGAATGCTATGAAGCATGCTGGAATTCCAGTTTAGAGAGAACACCAGAGCTTAGCGATTTTCAACATCCTCAAGAAATGAAACAACCTCATCAATTATGTCTTGCCTGGCACTTGGTCATTTACCAAAAAATTCATTTGTACATGTATTTGGCCACCCTCCCCCTAAGGAGAGATGTTTTCCCTTTCTGTGGATTAAGAAACTGATTCCTACGTGGTAGAGGTGACTCGCTCAAGGTTACACAGGCTAGCTGGTAATGAAATGGGAATTAAATCAGATCTTCTGATTCTAAATCCCTCCCTGTTGCCAGCCCATACACTAAAAGTAAAACAAGCAGCCTTAAGACACTCTAAGAGATCAATATTATCATTGACATCCAATATTAACAAGTGAATGATAATAAATTAATTATTTTTGGCTTATTGAATAAATAATTCATTAACTCACTGAACAAGTAGTGCTATTAGATAATTGTTAAGTAAATATTAATTATTATCTTAATTGAATTATTAAAATAATGTATTGGATTGATAATAAGGGTAATGACTTAAAAGAAAGCTAAATGAGCTCTCCTCTCTCATTTTTAAATTCTTTCTTTTTCAAAATTTTATCTTAGGAAGTCCAAAAGTTTTGATTCCCTGTTTGAAGTCCCTAGACCTTTTGAAACTGAAAAATTTTCACTGTCAGCCAACTTTAGCTATACTTCAAAAACTTCCCCTCGATTCTCAACCCTGTTATCAACCCACCCCATTTTGCTCCTGCGGCTTAAAACTCTAATAACCCTCTCTAACCACGATGCTCTACCTCTCCCATTCCTCTCTTCTATATTTATTTTTATTATTTTTATTATTTACTTTCTTTCTTATTTTTTGAGAGAGAGAGAGACATGGGTGGGAAGAGGCAGAGGGTGAAGGAGAGAGAGTATCTTAAGCAGGCTCCAAGCTCAGTGGGCAGCCAGACGCAGGGCTCCATCTCACCACCCTGAGACCATGACCTGAGCCAAAATCAAGAGTCTGATGCTTAATCCACTGAGCCACCCAGGTGCCCCTCCCTGTTTCTTCACTGACACTTTTCTGTTAACGTCATCAAAGCCCTTGCCCTCCCATCTTCCTCTGAGACTGTCTACCTTCTTATTTCTCTCTCTGATCTGCCCAACCCCAAGCCCCATTTTTCATGGGTGATGAACTACTCTCTTATCTCCAGAGCACTCCATTTCTTGCACCCGTGAATTCCTGCTGTGTCTCCCAGCAAAACATCAAACTCAAATCAATGATATCTGTCCAGAGACATGAGCATCTCTAAAGACACCATACCACAGTGACTTGTTGCCAGTCACTGCATTCATAATCTCTCACCTCAGCAAAGCCTGAAACACCAGCTACCAACACTTCTACTTGACTGTAATCATCACCAATCTTCAGCTCACTCCCTCCAGGTACAGCCCATAATGAGTCCCACCAACACCCTTGAATCACACTTGCCACCCAATTTCCTTGAGATCTTACTCTATGAGCCATCATAAGCATGTTCAAGTCTTTCTCAATTTGAAGATAGGTAGATGAGAGACAGATAGATGGATAGATAGGTAGACAGATAACAGACAGATTGATAGATGATCAATGGGTAATGGATGAACAGATAGATAGATGTCACTCACTCAATTCTCATGCCATTGAAAATATAGTCTAATCTCCTTCTCATCTTTGCAACTTAACTTTTAAGAGGAAGCATACTCTGAAAAGTATAGTCCCTATTCCTCATTTTCAAGTCACTTCTCAACCCATTTACAGGGCCTTTTGTCCTCACTTAAGCTTCACTCCAGACAATCTTCGGTGACTTCCTTAGTGGCCAAATCAGTGGATACTCTTCAATATCATTGCATAATTGACACTATCAATTATCCCCTGCCCTTCTGTCATTTCTAAGATTTTGAGTAACCTCTTTTCTCTCTCTCTCTCTCTCTCTCATTCTTCTTTTCCTCTGGTCACCATTGAAACATTTGTGTTCTTCAGTGTCCTGTCATCAGCTCACTAGTGAATTAATTTTAAATGCTTTCACTGATTGGTCTCATGCTGGTGTTTTCAACTAGTGCTGATCATCCCCCAAATATGGATTTGTACTCATGAAGATATGCATGTATGCTTAAGAGTATATATGCAAAAGTACATAAGAGTGGTGTATGTGTGTGTCAGTACACACACACAACAAAAACTGACAAATATCCCCAGTCAATCCAGCTATCTTCCCCAAGCTTTGGAATCACATATTTAATTGGCTGCTAAAGATCTCTCCCCATGTATCCTATGCAGATGTAAACTCACTGTTTTAAAACTGAATGTATTTTTTCTTCCCAAACCAGTGCTACATCTATTAAGACACCTAAATTTAAAACTTTAACTTCATCTTTGACTCTTTCACTATACATTTCTAGTCAAACACAAATCATGTTAATTTTATTCAATAAATATTTTTTTCCTCCACTGCCCTGGTGTAGAAATACATCCTGACTCAGTAGGATTACCAAATCTCCAATATAATCATTGTCTCCAAATGGCCCATCATCTGAAAAATAGCTAATATGGAAATACCCAGACCACTTCCGTACCTAAAAGTCCTGTGTGGCTCACATGGCCTTCAAAGAACCAAGGCTCATTCTCTGTAACTTATTTTACCTCATCTCTCCAAAACATACTGAACTCAAGGGCAGATCCAGCTTTGGTGGGGCCTGAGGTCCTTATAATTTGGAGAAGGAAACTCCTTTAAGCAAAAGAATTCAAAATTAAAGACAACAGTAAATATTTATTTCAAATGAAAAAAGAAATCACAACAAATGGTGAAACCTGGACCTGCAGGTCAGTTCTTGGAGATCTTGCTAAGCAGCAAAGCAGAAATGTTTACCTAGAAATTGTTCCGGATTACAGCCTAGCCAACCTTTCCACCTAAAACCTCCACAATTTCCAGCAAGCCTTAGAATTCATCGGGCACTGCTCAAGTGAAGGAACCTGAAGAACAAACTTCACTAGCTTTCCAATAAACTCTACTCTACTTGCCCGGTAAGTTCCAGCAAGCTAAACAATGTTTCAAACACACGCCCTCCAGTGTGCTGCCTTTTTGCCGTTGTTCCTGTACGAAAGGCACTTATCCATTCCAGGCCCTGGACTGCCTCCATCCATCCGTCTTCCCTAAATAATTTCTATTTATGGTTCAACATCTAGCTCCAGTGTCACCTGACTCACCCACACTGGGTAACTCCACTTCTCAGGGCTCTCTTAAGTCCAAATGTAGCTCTCTGGAAATATACAAATGTATTGTCCTGGGACAAAAAAATACAAAAAGAAGCCCATTTGTTACATAGCCTAATATTTAAAAGTTACAAACCAAGCTGACAAGATGTTAAAATATATTCTCTCCTTTTGCCCTGAGAAATATATCCTCATGATAGTTGAGTTCAAGGTTGGAATTCTGGAACTCCTTGCAGTTCTAAGCCAGAACCTGACGCAGTGGGAGAGCGGGCCCCAGCCCCAGTACCACATAGACTTCCCTTCCTCATCACGTCTCTCCTCAGACTTCTTTCCAAACTGTCATAGCTTCACATATACACATGTGGACAGCCCAGCCCCATCCCAGCTCCATCTACTACACTGCAAGCAGATACCACAGGACCGTCCCTCAGGCCAAGGTGTGCTCATGTGTAGCAGCAGGCAGAGTCCTGGAATGGTAGTCAGGCCACAGAACAGCGCAGAGAACTTCAAGTCCAACGCATGGTCTAGACAGCGAGACAGACTCTGGTGGATTACATTCCCTTGGCTCTCCAAACTCCCTAACCTACGGGAAGGGGCATAGACAAAGCAGAGACTGGAGTGTTGCTTTCTAAAACACACAGGCTTTGGTTGGAGTCCCTCTTCCTGGGTCTAAGGCAGATACTATTTATATGAATGACAGATATGTCTCCCCATTAGACTGTGAGCCCTTTATGAGCAAAGCTGCTTCTTAATCCATTGTTGCCAGGAAATTATAAATAAATAAGTGACCAAATAAATTCATTCCATAAATTAATCAAAGAAGAATAACAGCGAACATCTGGGCCTAGAAAGCCTATAAAATCATGATTCTTGGGATGTAACTATCTCCACCAGGCTTCTTCACTGATCCCTACATTCTGTTCACAGAGAAAAGGTCTTCCCAGCAAGAGGCACGGCTTCTTTAAGTGCAGTGCCCTAGAGTGATCATTAAAAATACAGTGACTTAAAATATCTAGGTGGTGGTCAGGGATACGACTTTTCATAAGTTCAACAATGAATCTGCTGTACACTGACCAGGATTTGAACATGCAAAAACTGGCTGAGGCAACACCAAAAACCATCTTCAAAATGAAGTGCCATTGTCTCTCAGTCGATAAATTCAATTGCCTGGTAGCGGATTCCTCCCTGATTAAGCAGTAAGAGTCTGCCTGACCAGGAGCTTAAAGGACAGGGGAGGGAAGTTTGGGAAAAGGTTAAAACAGGAGATAATAAAGCCACAGATCTTAAAAAAAAAAAAAAATTAATGCACAGTAGCTAACAAACTAACTGGTAATACACCGGGGCGTAAAAGAGGTAAATGGCTTTCAAAAGGCTCTGAGTTCCATTCAGTGTTGGCCCTGTTTCTCTTCAGCAGGGCAAAAGTCAAATAGAAACCATGCAGTGAGGTATTTTTGTCATACACAGCTGCAGTTTCTGCCATCACATCTCAAAAAATTCAAGGGGCGTTTTTAAAAACATGTTATCGTTATGAAAGAATTTTGTTCCCGGAGAATTCATTAATCAAAGCATCACTGGGAGCTCTGTACAAAGTCTGAAATGTTTCCTTCATTTAGTCACAGAGAAGCGGGTTGCAGCACTGGGGGATGGAGTAGAGGCAGATAGGGGCATCCAATGCCAGCTTTGAAGACCATCTTAGACCTTGGAAAAGTTACTTAATTATCTTTGCTTTAATTTTCTCAAGCTGAAAATGTAGCTTGGAATAAAATTGGTTGTTTCCCAGAGCTGTTCTTTGAGGTTTAAATAAAAGTGGTTTCTGTGAGGCACTTTCACACTGTGGATATTTGATAAATGTAAATGAATTGTATCTAAAATTTAGGGGCGTCTAAGTGTCTTAGTCGGTTAGGCATCTGCCTTGGGCTCAGGTCATGATCTCAGGGCCCTGGGATCGAATCCCACATTAGGTTCTCTGCTCAGCGGGGACTCTGCTTCTCCCTCTCCCTCTTTGCACTCTCTCTCTCTCAAATAGATAAATAAAATCTTAATAAAATAAAATAAAATACAGTAGTCATTTATACAGCACATTACCCAGGACAAAGATACATTAAAATCAACCATTGTCAACTTGACTTTCTAGTCAACAATCAACTAGATTTTCACGTACTGGTGTAAATGTTCTTCCCACAAAGAACACTTGTTTAATGGTGTATTTCCTACTAAGTCTTAGTTTGCTAGTCTGTAAAACCCTGAATTTCTCACATAAAATTGAGTACATGTACCATTGGCTCATATGTCAGACTGCTTCAATTAATTGGCATAAATTATCACATTTAATTATACATACCAAGAGCAATAAATAAATGCCTGTTCAAACCGGATTGAATTTCGACTTTGATTTGCTTTTGACTTGATTTTTTTCACTAATATTAGCATGATTTTCTAAGCTCCTATTAGATATCGAATGAATCTTGTTCTTCTGGATTTAGATTTTGCAAGAAGAATATTAAGTGAGTCCAGTAGTCCGAATACCAGTCCAGTAATTGAATTGTCCTATGTTCTTTTAAAATAATTCTCAAACGAAAACTAAAACATCAGACATGGGAAACTCCACACAACTATATTTTCAAAAATTGCCTGAAAATTTGTGACAGTGGTCTTCACATATAAAAGCAGTTTTCATAATGTGAGTGTTGCCATTAATAATGATATATATCAGCGGCCTCAATGAATTTAGCATCAGAGCTCTTGACTGACTTTTGAAATTCTTGTTCATAACTTTATTAACATTCCATATGTCTTCTCATTTTCCTCGGACTCCAGACCTGGAAATGCCTCCTTATTTCTGTGTGTGTCATAAAATGTACCTAAACCTGGAACTTAATGAAAGGGAATAATAAACTAGAAATCTAGAAGCACAGTCTGACTCCTAGATTTACCACTATCTCCTAATTAATAATTAACCCTTTCTGACAATATTTTTAAAGATGTTATATTAAAATTGCAATCGTTTACATTTGTATAACAATATTTTACATTTCACAATATTTTAATATTGTAATAATTATAATTTTAATATTGTAATATTTTAATAACTATTATTTTTTAATAACATACCTACTTCAAGCCCCCCAAAAAACCACGGAAACAAACCCCAAAACCCAGGAGTGAATCAATGAGAATTTCCATCCCTGTTTTCAAAAAGCACTAACAATAACAGGTACTAACAACAGGTTTTTCCTCACTGGCCACGCAGGCTTTGATTTATGCCTCATGTAATTGGTTTTGTGCTTTATTTCTTGATTCCTAAATGGTTAAATCTTTACCTCAGCTGGAAAAGTCCATTCTATAGGCTTTTACCCCTGGAAAGTTCTGGCTGTTGGTGTTATTTCTCAGAAGAGTTGTGTCAAATTATTGGAAACCATTAAATTAAATGATGTTTAAGTACCTTCAAATTATTTAGACAATCAGCTCTATACAAATATGAGACATCGTCGATTCTTGTCTTCTTAAAGGCATCCTCTATGGGCAAAGATAAGGGGGAAATATTTTCTACTATAATCTCCTTAAAGATTACAGAGTCAATGCAGCTGGAAATGTCCCATAACTCCCTCCACTTTCTATACCATCAATGTGTCAAGAACAAAGACTGAGGTGGCTTTGGCGTCCATAATACTGTGTCAGTTAAAGAACTATGATTTGTGCCCTTTCAATTAAAAGTTTATTTTTCTTTGTTGTTGTTGTCCTTTTTATTTTTGTTAAATGTATCCCCAAAAATAATAACTGTAAGCATCATGGAGTGTAGTATTTCTGTGAAGTGAATCAGGAATCTTGACTACAGAGTCCCAGGAAAAGCTGGGTTAAATTATCCTGGTCCATTAGTAACTGCACCCCCCACATGTGGGAAAAACAGCACTGCTCTGGGGTCCTGTCACTCACCTCACCATTACATGACCTTTACTGTAGCACTTTTACCTCACACTTCCATTTCTTCATCTGTGAAATGAGGAGACTGGACTGTAATATATTTAAAACTCTAACATCCAAGGAGTGATTCTTTCTTGAAAATCAGATAATAAATTTTTATCTGAGCTATACTAGTTTTGCTGGTTTGCCCTCATTTGTCTGAAATCCCAGTATACAACACATAGTTTCTGGATCCAACAATTAACAAGATGTATAGTACATTTAATGTCAGCCATCCTGCTTAAACTTGTAAACTAGTCTAGCATTTCTCTGAATAGGTAAGGAACCAAACCGATATTCAAGTAATGTAGCAATTAAGTATCCTTGTCTGGGTTATGGTGCTATGCATTTAGGACAAGAATATAAAAGAATTTTTATAGCACATAAGAATAATTTATCAAGAAAGAATAAAATCACATTAAAGAATTCTCAACTGTTTTATTTCACCAACTACGTATTATTGGTGTCAAGTTCTAAATTATTTGGTACTGGTTTTTAAAATAGTGATTATTTCATTATAGAAGTACAAATACACCATGATAGAAATTCAGGGAAAATGATATCTGCTTCTATCTATAGTTCTTTCAAATCAAACCACAAATTGCATGACTTGAATTAAAAAGGGTGTGTTTACTCCTATTTAACGTGAATGATCTTTAAATATGGACATCAAAAGAATAACCAACTCAAAAATAAGTTGAATATCTATTTTGAAATGATAGTATTTGACATGAAGCTATAGTTCTAGAACATTAACTTTTACACTTTTGTGTATTCCAACAGAGTACTGTATTAGCTACATAGATGAAAATGAATATTCTTCATACATGGTGTCTTGTTTAGAGAAGTAATGTATTTTTTTATGTTCTAAAATAAGATATGAAGACTCTCGTTTCTATTTTGTTCCCATCCGTTTATGGTTTTTTTCTTCTAAGGTTGGGTAATGTGAACCTCACCACAGCCTTTCATTTCAAGTTGGGAAAAACTCTGGATTCTTTCTTTATCAGCAAATAAAGATAAGAGTAGCATGCTAAAAATGCCAATTTTGCTTCTTGTCTTGAAAGGTGATAATGTGCTTTCCAAAGCAAATTTTCTTTTCTAAGTCTGAAGACTCGGTAATATCACCTTAATAATCTTTTCATCTTGAATAGCACGATTCTTTGAAAATATTAATTACTGAACCATTCCTGATATCGCTTTGAAATTATGTTATACCACTTGTAACACTTTACCACATTCAAAATGTTGTACAAAGAGAAATCAATATTATTAGAGAGCTATTGACCAAGAAAGATTTTTCAGAAACACCACTACTTTAAGCATAAGTGAGTACAACAAGCTTGAACACTAATTAGGTACTGAAAACAACAAGCTTTATTTGGGTGGAGAAACATGTCATTAGTCATAGGTCTTATGAGTGGAAAAATTTTAAGATACTTGAATCATGATATTTAAAAATAAATGCAGCTATCTATAATAAGTCCTTCATTCTAATCACTGTTTTCGGTACACTTAATTGATGCATTCTTGTAGCAAATGACTATATAATGGAAAGGGATGATTAAAAAATGAGTAACGTGTTAATTTTAAAACTCAAGTGTCTCTACTAACGTAATAGGAATAAATAATCTTAAATTATAAGCATTGTCTTGTAAGTAATATAAGATTTTTGACTTTTCATTTATGTTTCAGAATCCTAACCACATTGTCTCACTTATTTGTAATCCATCAACCCAGGTGACAAATAGTCTTCTATATTTACTCACTCAGAATATACAAGAAGCATACTGTATTAGCAGCTGAAACTACAAACGCGAATGTCAATCAAATGGTCTGGCAAGGTCCCATATTTCTTGTCACCAAGAGGCTTAAAGCAAAGAATCTGTGCCTAATTCTTTTAAACCTTATAGGTCAAAAGGTTTTAAAATTATTTTTGACACCATTTCTTTGCTTTGTCAACAGGCCTGAGTACTTTTTAGCTTGTAAAGGATATCAAAAACGACTCATTTTAACGTCGCAAATTTATGGGTTTTAAGACTACGCTTTTCACAGTAACATAATTCTGCGGGCAGATTGCTATGCCTCAGAAAGATGTTGATATCATTTTGAGAACTGGGACCTAAAAGCTTGGCTGCGTAGGGCCTAGAACTGGACCGAAGGGCCTCAGATGTGTTTCTGGCTATGAAGCAGCTATGGGGCTGGTGTAGGTAGTTTGGTCGCACAAATTACACGTTCTAGAGGCACTATCAGTTAGTTCCTCGTGGCCTACACTGAATCCCCAGGGGAACGTTTTAGCAGTTCTTCTGAGCTGACGCCTCACGCACCTTCTGACAAAAAGCAACCTCACTCACTCCTGTATAGGAGTGCTTAAATACAGTTCTTTCCCCTTCAGCTTCTGCTCCTCCCTTCCTCGTCTGGTATTAGAACTACTTCACTGGACCTTCTGGTCTTTTCTACTGCCTTCCCCATCTTTCCTCACATCTCAAATGCTTCCTCCTTTCAACTCTGTGATCTGGGTTGTATCATTGGACACTCTCCCATGGAGGTACACTTCTCTTGGTTTGATCCTTAACACCCCTGTTGAGGTCATTTTACTACTTAAACTCTCTTCCTTTGGGGTAGCTCAGGCCAGAGTCTTATTCTGTTAGCACACCACTCCTTGGAAGCAAAGCTACCCCTGTCCTCCTGTGTCTAACCTCCTTACTCTGCTCTCCAGAAGCCATCTTTGTGACCACATCTCTTATGGCTGATACATTATCTCTCCACACACTCAGTGACTCCACTCCCTTCATAAAAGCCTCTCTCTTCATGAAGATTTCTTGACTAACTGAAAGGCATGACAAGCTGCTCCTGGCCTCACCCTTGACTAAATATGAAATCGTCTCCACATTCTCTGTCACCACCCAAGAGTGATACTCAGCGCTAATATGTGAGGTTTTCTTTCATCTTTTTGCGGTCTCTGTATGTCCTTATATTGTAGGGTGTGGACTCTTTATGTCAGGCTGTGGGGATGTGGTTGATGAGCAACTGTAGAAACCCAGAAGTTATAGGTGATACAACGATGCATCCCATGAAAGGGCTGCACAATTAACATTGCTGTGTGACGTTGATGAGTGCTTAAACCTGTAAGGTTTCTTCAAATGACTTAAGGAGGATCATTCCCCTTTTCCATCCATTACGAGGCCCAGGGTTACCAGTGGGTCAATAAAGAGGAAGCGATTCAACAAAGGGTGATTGTAGTATTCATTTATGTACCAAAACATGAGAAAGAGAAACTAAAATTACAGTATACATACTAAAAATTAAAAATATAATTAAATACATGTAATTATACTATAATTAAAATAAATATATAATTATACAAATATGTATATACATAAATACATAGATATAGAAAATACAATAAAAATGAACCAAAAGAATTACACAATTAAGTACCATCTCTAAAGAGGAGGAAATATCTTACAGTTGTCTTCAAATTCTCAGTCTTGGCCCAAAGTCTCAACATTTAGGAAAATAACCACTACTATAATAATAGACGTTCTACTATGAGTGCTATATCAAAGAAAAAAATGCCATCTTCAATAAAAATTGGCTTACAGAATTTATTGCATAAAGATTCCCCAAATCTCATTTTCTTTTTATTTTACATATAGGTAACAGTGGTCTACACTAAGCCATAGCTTAGTTTGTAGTTATTGTGAATTTGTTTTAAAGCAAAGGATTTTGTGGTTTTTAAATTTCACCACATTATATCCAAATGGCATTTTGCAGGCTACATGTTTATAAATTTGAGCTGTAATTGCTATTGTAAATGAATAATAATAAACATATTGTCCTAAAATGTTTTTCAATCAGAATAATTCTCTAATGCATTTTTGTTTCCCATATGAGAAGAATATTACAAAAAAAAAGAATATTACAATTCTCAATACGTATACCATGATGATGTAGAGGGGAGTGGCAAATCTTAGCTGAGTCTGCCAACAAGCTATTTTTAATAATTTTGTTTCTAGACTTTTACTTCTAGAGCCTAAAATCTTTTTTTTCCCTAGACCTTAAAATCTTAAGTGATTTTTGTTTCCTAGGCATTTGTCTTCTTTCCTTTCCTAGATGGTAAAAAAAAGGAAGAGAAAAAAGCACTTTATGCCTAAAAAACTTGAAGTCAGCTCCATGCCTCAACCTATAACAAAATGCATTTCTTTCACATTTGCAAATAATTTTACAATAGGCCTTTTTATCACATTACTTGGAATTACACAAGGCAGGAACGTTAACAGGAGAGGTCTGTAGAAACATTACATGTGGAAACATAAGGCCATTGTCTTAGGAAAATTAATCTGCTTTTTAAAAATGTCCTGAATAAGAATGTTTGATGTGTAGCATATAGAGTGTTTAGTGATACGCATGTAAGTACCGAGAAATATGCCCCTAAATCTAAAGTTTAGAGTAAATCTATGGATGGCCATAGCGAGGCTTCCTTGACCTCTGGGTGTCTCATATCTGTAGGACTCCAATCCCAGTAACATTATGATAGGGTTTTAGTGGGAACCTTTACAAGGCCAACCCTTGCACTAAATTGCATCCAAGAGAAATTGGTATTATGATGAGGCTCTGGTGTACCATTTGCCCTCTTGCATAGATAGATTTCCATGCAGTCGAACCTCACTGCTAGGTGAAGACCCAGGGTTGTGTGAGCCCTGGGGGAACAGCTTCCTTCTCTCCCTCTCCCCTTTCAGCTTTCGATCGCCCTGCTTTAAAAAAGAGGCAAAGAGTTGGGTTTAAAAACATTGTGTATATTATACATTCAGGTTTTCCTTTCTCTTAAAAAAAATCATTATATAGTATTCATATCTTTCATAATAATGAAACTGAGATTTTTGCCTTTGGAAAAAAATTCCCATCATGCCTTGGCAGAGACAGAACTCAACAACTATGACCCCTTTGTTAAAGGGGCATTGGTATGTAACTACAAAATAGTAAGTCAATAAGTAAAATACAAGGATAATTTACTGTGCTAAAATCAGCCGTATGCTATATGAGTAATACACAGCTAATAATAAGTACCATGTAGCTCTCATGAAAAGGCGTTTGCCATTTTTCCTACACAGCAACAGCATGATTTGCTTTATTCTGTGTGCATTTATATGATGAACTCTCATTACAGAGTCTGAGACGTTTGATATTCCACTTATAAAACATCCAGAACAGAAACTTGTTAAAGGAATGTGTTCTTTTGACAGTTTTTTTTATCCCTCCAATTTTATTTTATTTTATTGTCATCCAGCTGTAAACTAAACCAAGGGCAGATAAAAAAAAGTTTTCGTGGGAAAACCTAAAATGGCAGCTCTGACTGCCGGGGAGTAGGGAGTTGGAGTGGCCACAATCCACCTTTGGCTGAGTAGGCCATCTCCTAGCCCCTAGCTGATGAAATGCCATTGTGCAGTGAGATTCAGTTCCCTTGCCATAGATTACACTGCGCTGATTCTGTTTTGCTTTTGGTCAAACGCCAAAGCAATACATCTAGCAACAAGAAAGCAGTGCCGCTAATTAAAACAACATATTCAATCCTAACATATGCAAAAGGAATAAATATTTAAATAAACATGGATTTGATAAAGACTGTCATGATTAAAATTATACAAAACAAAATGAAGGCCTGAGAATAATGAATTCTCTCTCCAAAATCTCCCATTTTAACTGGGTGGAGCAAGTATTTAACTAAGAGAATATTTAAAGGTAAATAGGACAGTAAATATGAAATAACAAAGTAGACAAAATAAAAGAAAGGAATTCATTTAATGAAATCATTTTTGTTTTAAAACAGGACTCACGGATGTATTCTTTTAAATATGTTTCCTCTAAAATTTAAAGTATAATCTTTTTTATTTTAAATACATGAAATTATGTTTTAATTAGCTAATTATCAAATCACTAATTTGTAAAGTTCTATGTTAATTTAGTCAACAAATATTTATTGAGTACTTACCAGGTGCAAGGGTGGGTGCCAGGTGATGGGGTTAAAAGGATGAATTAGGTAGACATTTTCTCTTCCCTTAACAGAGCTAATAATTTGGTGACAGAAAGAGGATAAATAAACAAATGAATAAAGAAGATAATTATGAAATGTGACTAAAGAAAATTAACTGTATTTGAGATGGATAATGTTGAAAGAAGCCTGCTTCAGACAGGGTGATCGGGAAAGTGTCTACAAGAGGTGCCATCAAAGCTGAAGCCCGAAGGATGGGAAGGACATGGCCGTGCAAAGGACAAGAGAGAGATACAGTCAGAGGAACCAGTGAATGCAGGGGTTCTGAGAAAGAAGAGCTCAGCGTTGCCTAGGAACTGAAAGAAGTCACTGGGGAAGGATCTGAGCACAGCCTGAGATGGGCTGGAGAAGGAAAAGGAATTGGATTTATAGACTCTGGAAGGAAATGGGACAAGGTCAATAAAGAACTAGAAGAGCGGGTGGTTTAAGATATATTTTGAAGGTAGAAATCATAGGACAGGACTGCACTGTTAAAACCTTAGAGAACTTGGAGAATGAGACCCAGAGAGATAAAATGCATTGACAAAGTTATGTGGATGATGATAGTGCTGGCACAAAACCCAGGTAGCCCAAATGATACCCTTAAATGCCTTATGTCACACCAACTGTTAACATAGCGTTCTGTTCTCACAGTACCTTTACAGCAGTATCCACCTGAGAACTTAACCAAGATACATTTATGAGTGTGTATATGTACGAATGAATTGAGTATAGAGTTCTAATCTTAATAAATCATAAACCTTTTCTTATCTAAAAATAGAACTCAGTGAGAGCTGAATTTTTATAACTGTGTTTTGGTCACAGATATATTGGACACTACAATTGTATACCTCATGTTTCTCAATAAGGATTCAATGGCAAGACAGCTGACGCCCACCAAAAATCATTTTCCCCCCATCTTGAACACCTAACTTCCCAGTAATAGTGCATTTCCCAGGCTCTCTTGCAGTTAAGAATAGTCATGTACAAAGTTCTCACCAATAGAATGAAAAGACATGAGCCCTATCACTTCCAGAACTCACCCTTAAGGCAGTGAGTGTGCCTCCTCCATGTTCTTACTCCCATTGCCACCAGCCTGAACGGGAATGTGGTGGCAATCCAGCAGGATCCATGCAGATGGCGACAGTACCCTAGAAGCTGTCAGAAAAAAATGACTTTATGGGAACCTGAGTGCTTGAATGAACACAAGGAGAGCTTCCAGCCATGTTAGAACTCTGAGGTGAGAAAGAAACAAAATTC
Organism: Lontra canadensis; assembly: GCF_010015895.1. Lineage (NCBI taxonomy): Eukaryota > Metazoa > Chordata > Mammalia > Carnivora > Mustelidae > Lontra > Lontra canadensis. The sequence goes on from NW_022630995.1 coordinate 96,637,216, forward strand.
CTTGTTTTTAAACCACTGTATTATAGGATCTCTTATATTTCAGCAGCCTAGCTTTAACCCAAACAGTAAAGACTCCTAAATCTCTGCATGTCAGAACAATTATACTTTTCATGTTGGAAGCAATCCTGAACTTTAATAGGGGGGAATATAAAGAGTCTTAATTGAGTATTCGCTGGCTTTCCATCTAAGTGGTATTTTCCGGATGTCTTGTTGGGTGGGAGTGGAGGTAATTCTGATACAGTCCCTTGCTCCACCCCCCCCACACACACACACATACACAAACATTGGGATCCATTGTTCTATGTGGCTTTCCTAGGCAAAGGAGGTGGGTCTCAAATGGTACACCATAACCCAAGTGCCCCCAACACCCTGTGTGCTTCAATCACTCATAGATCTGAAGACACAATGAGGAATAAATATATTTGTTAAGGCAATTCCTGTGAGATAGATCACTGAGCCGTGTGGGTAGGATACAGGACCCAATGCGCAAGCGTTACTATGAGGAAGGCAGAGACTAGCTTCAGTCTGGTACCAGAACTCAGAGCATATGGGTACACAGCTCATGGCACTGAAAGTGACCAAGTCCACCAAGGCCATAATCGTGACTGGACTTTGATGTCTTGAAAGCTGACTAAGTTCTACTATTCAAGAATATGTCAGGAAGATAGCAGTTCAAAACCATCGGTTACGGGTACCAATTACCGGTTCAATTAGTTAGGATCGCAAGGTCACATGGCAACTTTCACAGCCGGTGACAACTCTGAATCTATTTCTCAGATGAGTGATTACAAGGTTAACAGGCAATTCGTAATTCATAAACTATGTAGGAATAGTAGCAATACAGTGCTCACGAGCATAATAATGATAACAGCAAACATTTACCGAGCACTTACCCGATTCTAGGCACAGTGCCAAGTGCACTACATACACTAATGTAAGCTTTGTATAATTTTATTATCCCCATTTCACAGCTGAAGAAATAGAAGTGTAGGGACACTACGTGGAAGACCTAGTAGTCAAATGGGCAGGGCAACTTGAAAGCCTTACATGTAACTGAATTAGACTGTGACCTTTATCAAGCCAGCGCCCGGTTGTACCTATATCTGGGTCCCCAGAGCATCTAGCATGCAATTACCTGCATGCAATATAACGAACACCCAACTGCCAGTTAATTAAAATAATACAGTCAGGGTTTCTGCTATTCATTCTCACTACTGTGGCAACTGGAAACAATTTGCAAGGTGTCAATGTCAACACAGTAAAACTTTCATACAGCCTTCCAGAGATACTTGTAGATTAACAACCTGTTTGCTAATTGGGGCGATGCTCAACTTAAATTGTACAAGATGAATGTAAAGAGTATGACAGCCTTGCAGATGCTGTTAAAGTAAACAGCTTCATTCTCCTCCAAATGTTTCAGCTTCAGCTCACGGAAGTAAGGCTTCCCCTCTCTCCATCCACATGGATAATCACTAAAGACGATGTTTCCGGTTTCTGTCTCTGACCCACTCTACACTCCTATTCATCCCTACATTCAGAAGGATGAGTTGCTAGGCCGATGGACCAGAGTCTTCTATTCACTGGGTTTATTTACTAACGGGCAGGGTGACTGCATCTCAAAAGCAGGCTTCTTCCCTGAACTCTCCTTACACTGGGGAACAGATCTTCCCTGTTCTCTCTTTTCCTGAGCTCAGACATGAGGCCACCTTTTATGTCCCTATGCGGTAAGCAGACCTACTCTCTACTCTGCTTCGACCAAGCATGTGGTATTAGCCTTCAATCCTCTTCCTTCAACTGGTTCAAAACATGGTTTCAGAGTCTGACTTACAGCTGCAAGAACTCTACAGGCAAACCTGAATGCGTAGGTCCCAAAGTCAAAGCAGGAAGTCCCAAATCCAACATTGTGAGAGGTTGAAAGTATTCTGATGTAGAAAGTACTTGAACATACACTTAAAAATGGTGCTTTTTTTTTTTCTTAAATGTTTGATTCTTTATGTAGGGGCCCCCTGAATCAGAACTCCTAGTGAAGACCAGCGAGTACTACTCAAAACCCACAACAACCTCTATGATCATTAAGGAGTGAGACAGCATAAAGTCTTCCAAGCTGAGAATTCAGAAAAACTTCTGTAATCCATGGCTATGTTAATTGAGGCCATTGTATCATCCTCAAAATAAATCCATATTACACTGTTTAATATGGTTGAAATTTCAATTATGAACAAGACACCTAGCGTAGGTAAACTAATATTGAAAATTTTACCACAAACTAAAAAGTAGAATTAAGGAAAATCAGTTCTATTCATAGGTCAAATGTGTAAAAGTAGGAGATGGGAAAGAAAGGGTTGGAGATTTAATTTTCATTCTCTCTAATCCCTAGCTAGCTATTCTGAATCCCAACATCGCTAAGTACAACAATACAGCGGGGAGAAGTAATGTTACGGTATGTTTTCTGTTGTTTCCAGAAAACACATATAAATTGAAAATGAAAATTCCAAAAGAATACTAGCTTCCATACCACATGATACATATTAAGGATATCTTAGGGAAAATTTAGATATTCAGTTTCAAACTTTCAAATACACTTGATTAATATTTGCTGAATATTGAAAAATTGAATAAATATAATGTGGTTTTATTCGTACACCTAATGCAGCATTAAATATTGTTATATACATATATACAGCGGGTTTGGGGGCTTTTTTAGAGGGCATGCTAAATTTTACTATTGCTTACTTGTACTATTATCTTTCCAACAGCAAAGTCTATGGGTATAAATTCCTCTTCAAACTTGCAAAGACAAAGAAAAAATGTTAAACCAACAAAAGAGAAATTTAATTATATAAAAATAGTAAGCTCTTATAGGCCAAAAATTGCAATAACAAAGTTAAAAGAGAACCAAAGAACTGAAAAAAGCTATTTTCAGTACTTAGACAGCAAAGAGTTAATATTTTACATTTCAAACAAACAATCCAAATGAAATACAGGTGTAGTATAGGAATATATAATTCACAGACTATATATGCATTCGCCAATAAGTACATGCAAAGTAGTCAACTTCACTAATAATTTTTAAAAAATACTAATTAAAAAAACCATAATAATTTTTTTACCTTGCTGAATGGAAAAAATTTCATATGAGTTGATACAACCCATTAGTGAAGAGTGTAGGGAAACTTGATTCATACAGTTCTTCTGAAAGTATAAACAGGTGCTTTTTTGTCATTTGCAGTGTCTGTGAAAGATGAAGTGTGCAATACTTCATAACTCAGCAATCTCACTTCTAAAAAGCCATACTAAATAAACAACAGAATAGATACTTTAAGAGGGTTGGAGAAGCATTGTTTTTAATAGTGAAAAAAAAAGAAAAGGTTGGGGGGCAATGTAAACTTCCTTTCGGAGGAGAGGTTAAATGAGAGTAGAGAAATATAGTTGAATGATATTTGGGAGTCACATAAGTAAAAGCTTCCGGTGACCAAGCAGATGTGATAACAAAGGGTTGAGTGCAATTAATGGAAGCAGGAGGTCTGTCACCAAAAAAGATTCAAATTCAATTTTTTTCAAACACGTGATATGGCCTGAACCAAACAAAATTTACGTGCAGGTCGTTTTCCCCAGCAGGTCTCCAGATGTTGAGATCTGAAATAGAATTAAATGTAGTGACATTTAAGGACAGCTAATGATACAGTGTAAAAGGGGAAAAAGTAAGTGGCTAAACCAATGAATAGCATGATCACCTATTTGGTAGATACATATACATAAAAATGTCTATAAAAACATGGGAAAAAGTTAAAAAGCACAGGTTAAAAGTTTGTTACCTCTCCATGTAGAATTAGTGAAACAGCAGAAGGGGACATGGGTGGCTTTCCCTTGTAATTTCGTCTTGTTTCTTAAATTGTCTAATCCTAGATAGTTCTTACTTTAGTGGTTTTTAGAATTTTTCAGATAAATTTTTAAACAATAGAATTAATCCACAGAAATTCACAAATAAATTTCAGGAAAAATAAGAGAGTTATGTTTAGGCTGAAGAGACAAAGCACATCTTCCTTAAATGTCAAAAACTTCAGTTATTTCTAATTTGGGATATACCTTTTATGATTAGTCAATTACCAACCAAGTCTTTTTTTTCCAAAGAGAAAACATTGGAATTAAAACACAAAATTGGCTCAGGTATTCAAACACTGAATTTGCACTTAGGAAAGATTTCAGATTCACGGAGAGGAGAGAACAGTCAACAGTTTGGCAAGTTTTGACAAGATTTTCCAATGTGTAAGAAAGTTTAGGGGCACGTGGGTGCTTCAGTCAATTAAGCGGCTGCCTTGGGCTCAAGTCATGATCCCAGGATCCTGGGATGGGGTCCCAGGGGATCCTGTTTCTCTCTCTCCCTCTGCCTGCCACTTTACCTAGTTGTGCTCTCTATCTCTCTCCATCAAATAAATAAAGATAAAAATCTTTTTTAAAAAAGAAACAGAAAACAAGAAGTTTAATTCAATTTACCCACCAAAGCTAGCATATTTTCAGTTATGTTACCAATTCACAGAATAGTATGATCTAAGTGTCAAAGAAAGTTATTTGCATACAGCAGTGAAAGATACAATTACGTTCTGCTTCAGTCCTCTGATAAAACTTGAACTTGGTGATAAGAACATTTAATGTGAACATTTGGGGGTTGAAGAAAGAACAACAATGACAAGGCATCTAATTGGAAAGCAGCTGATCTTTTATCATACTATGATTTTTAGCACACTCAAGGCTAGTGTTTAGAGTTTGTTATTTATAATTCTTATGAAGTGTGTGTGTGTGTGTGTGTGTGTGTTATGCTTGTGTATGTGTACATCCATGCTTTATTTGGTATTATATTATTCTATCTCTCTACCTCTCTACAGCCAATTTGAATCTCAGGAAGGCATTTTTATAAATACAGGAAGTTGTCTTAAAGAGATGGAAGGCAGGACTGATTTTGCTCTTCTGAGAATTTTAGAATCTTTGGGCCCAAGCCATTCACACATTGTTCAATCATATTCAGCCCTATCAATCAAGGGGTTGATTGTATCACTCATGGTCTCCTCAAATGACACCTAGGTTCGAAAGGAGAGCCAGCATCTCATGTGACAACTTAGAGCACATAATGAGATAGTCTCCTTAAAGGAACCCAACCCATTAAGCAGCAAAGACGGTTTCAATATCAGTTATTAAATTAATTATTCTAGGGCACCTGGGTGGCTTAATCAGTTAAGACTCAGGTCTGCCTTCGGCTCAGGTCATGATCCCAGAGTCCCAGGATCGAGTCCCACATGTGGCTCCCTGTTCGGCGGGGAGTCTGTTTCTCCCTCTGCCCTTCACTCTGCTCGTGCTCTCTCTTGCTCACTCTCTCTCAAATAAATAAATAAAAATGTTTAAAAAATAAATTAATTATTCTGAAAATTAAATATTGAAATAAAAAGTGGTATGGCCAATAATTTTATCTTGAATCCTTCAGGGAATATCTATTCTTCGTCTTTTTTTTTTAAATAGATGCCACACCCAGTGTGAAGCCCAACACGGGATTTGAACCCAGGACCCTGAGATCAAGACCTGAGCTAAAATCAAGAGTTGGATGCTTAACCTTTGACTGAGCCACCCATGTGTCCTGGGAAACTCTATTCTTATTCAGATAAATCTCTAGGAGTTTTATAAATCACAGGAAAAAACCCATGAGCAGGAGGAGTTCAAGCCATGCTGAGATTCATCTCTGGGGCAGTCATCGTAGACCCTGAGGTAGTGAAATAGTCTGGGCTCATGCAGGACTCAGTAAATGAAGGCTGATTTACTGACATCCAAAAAAACAAATTAATAATACAGAGTAATACAGGCGGAGAATCTCCTGTTTTAGTTTTTGCTGCTGAGAGATTTCTCAAGCATGTTTAAATGTGAAAAAGAGATTTCTCCTCTGTGCTTTGCTATAGGTTTTCCCCAACTAAAGGGAGTCTTGCCCCCTCCTCTGAGATTCCACCTCTGTATTTTCATTTCATCTCCTTCACAGTATTGTTCGTATATATTTCAACATACCTGCTACTCTGCTGTCCCAACCCGGAGATGCACTCGCCTCATATTATGTAAAGAAAAAGCCAAAGACCCACTCTTCAACTTCATCCTAAATAATCTCCTCCTCTCCTGCCTTCACCTCACCCCAGTCACTAGTCCCTGGCTATTCCTCAAACACTCCAGGTCTTTGCTTCAGCTGTCAACTACTCTGCAGAATTTACTTACTTAAAGACACCAAAAAAAAAAAAAAAAAAGTCCATGTTTTAAGAAAACGCTTCCCCGTTTTAATAGAACTTGCACATTTGGCACCACATCTGTTCCAATAGAGGATGCCAATCTATTTGATGCTTTCTCTATGGATGTGGTGGAAGATCTAGTAATTCTCAACCAACTGCGTGTATTCAGTAATACCAACCTAATAGCTACCAGCAGACACTGCTTTAATTAGCAAATCCAGTTGTAGATAACGCAAGTCACTTTTTTGGCATCTTTTAAATTTTATTTTTGATTGTGGTAAACTACTTACAACTTAAAATGTACATTCTTAATCATTTTTCAGTGTAGAGTGCAGTACATGAAGCATATTCACTTGTGGTGCAAACCATCCCCATATCCTTCTCCAGAACTTTCCTCACCTTCCCAAATTGATACTTTGTAGCCAAGAAACAATAGCTTCTCATTCCTCTTCCCTGCAGCCCTGGGCAACTACCATTCTATTTTCTGTCTCTATGGATTTGCCTACTCTAGGGACTTCATAAAAGTGGGCCCTTATATGACCTGTCCTTTTGCAACTGGCTTATTTCACAGAGCATTATATCCTCAAGGTCTAGCCATGTTATAGGAGGTGTCAGAATTTCCTTCCTTTTTAAGGCTGAATCATATTCAATTCTGTATGTATACCACATTTTGTTTATCCTTCAACCAGTGGTTATGTGGGTTGCTTACATCTCTTGGCTATTGTCAATAATGCTGCTAAGAACATGAATATACAAATATCTCTTCAAGACCCTGTTTTCAACCCTTTGGGGTATCCAGAAGTGGATTTTCTAAGTCATACAGTAATTCCATTTTTAATTTTTTGAGGAACTGCCATCCTGTTTTCCACAGAGGCTGTATTCCATTTCATATTCCCACCAGCAGCGCATGAGGGTTCTGATTTTTCCATATCCTGACCAACACCTGTTATTTTCTGTTTTTGTGACAGTAGTCATCCTCATGGGTGTGAAGTAATGGTAACAAATCTTTTTTTTTTCTCACATAAAAATACTTGCTAATTGATAGTCTTTGTCATTACCTACATACTCAAGCTGTGTCTCAGCAAACATCAGAACAGAATTTGTGTTTTACAAAGATTAGATATTTTAGGCCATACCCTAAGTTATAAACTTACTAGGAAGAACATGTTTAAAATTATTAAAGGAAGATGCTAAGTAAAAGAAAAATGGAAAGGATGGTGAAAAACTCAGCTTAGAAATCTTTAGGTGGCTTGAGACTGATGAAAAGCTTTGTCAAAGTTCTCAAACCGCAAACAATTTATCCTTTCATGGGTAAAAGGTGAAAAGTTCATCATTTTAATAACGTGAATATATCAGGTATATTGAGGATTTTTTTTTCTTTTTGTATTTTCATTTATAGGGACTTAACTACTGTTACCCCATTGTAGTCATTTGAATGTTGCCAATATTTTGAGGTTATTTTTAATATTTTAGTAGGTGGTTATTTCCCTTTTTCCTTTAAATACGGATTGTCGAAAGTGTTGCATCCTTGAGGGATCTTAGTATAGTCTAGGGCCAGCTTTTTTCCCCTAGAGTAATAGTCAATAATTGTATAATGCTAGTCAACAGAAAAACAGGATTCACTTAGAAGAATTTGTTTTTCAGCGAGCTTGGCAGGGACGCTCTTACTCCACAGAGAATACGATATACCTGCACTGACATCCACTCAGAGAAGTAATAACTTACCAAATCCTCCTTATCAACGTGTATCCTTTTCTCAATTAATTCAAGATTTCCAGTTTGTTTACTTTCATCTCCAAAATAGCAACAACTCCCTTTAATATTTCAGACGGTCTGGCATTTAAAGAACTGATTGATGAATGTTCAATTGCACTCAGAAGGCGACAGCGGTTCTCGTCATCCGTAATTCATTAGCATATAATGGAAATGCCGTGCCAATCAAATTAAAGTTGCATGTGATAAGAGCTCTTTGTTATTGATTGAAATTTTTTTCACAGCAACTTGTAACTGCATTTGAGCCAAATATGTTCTCCGCCTGCCCCCAAGCTGATTTCATGGCTTTCCCCACCACTCTTTAACGCCACGTTCTTCTCCTGCACATCAGCGGCAACGGGCAGAATTTCTCTGCCAGTCTCACGTTCAGCTGCATGTTTTTGTTTTTTCCCTCTTCAGCTCTTTACATTATTCATTGCTGGGCTAGAGCAAAATCTTGGAATGTGTAGCACATGGCAACAGAAGGAGAGGGTATCCCTTCGCAGCATTTACGCGGTATATATTTAAATGCTTTCAGCTTTAAGAAACTGCCACACCAAAACTCAAGCTATTTGCATATATCCTAACCACCGCAGACCACCTGGCATGAGGCTGCTACATGGAGGCTAATCACCAAAAATCCATGTCCATGTTTTCAGAAAGGCATAAAAATATGATTTATATACATTTTTTTTTTGTTGTGCTTTTTTAAACAAGGGTTAAGTAACAAAATAAAACATGTCACATTTTGTTTATCCTCTTAGGCCTCACAGCCGAATATGTCTTTAGTCTGCAAACATTTAAAATTTTTAGCTTCAACATTTCACCACAGAAGACATCTGAAGGTTATCCTCTTCCCTTTAATAAATTCTATAACTCAGAGCTTGATCAAAGCTCTTCCCTCAACTCTTAACAATGTAAAGAAAGAAAATTTTACATTGAAGTCATTTAGAATTCCTCAGTAGTTAAAATGTTTTTCATAGACACAATCAAATCTTCTTTAAAGTTGCAATTAATTCTTAGTTAGGGGAAAAATTCCATATGGAATAAAATTCTCTTTGGAAATCATGTGTTTGCATTCCTGCTGTATGATTATTCTTACCACACCAGAGACTTCTTAATTAATTGCACTCTTCATGGCTACACTAAAACAGATGTAAATAAGGGCTTTTTATAACCATTAACTTTCACAACAGGCTTCTTCACAAGAACTATAGGCTGCAACGGTGGAGAGGCAGTTGAGGGTGTGGGCAGCCAAAGGCCCGGGCACAGAGGCTCCCCACTCATTTGCATAGGCAGTTCTAAATCCAAAAAATGGACACAAAGACTTTTCCCGAATGCAAAGGCAAAGGCTCAGAACTTGCCGTGTTTGAAAACAACTGGGACTTACTGGGTTGAGTTTTGAAGGGTGGTTATATAATTAGTGCTTTGAGTCAGGAGAAACCTACCTCGGCACCAGCTTGGTTTTGTATTTTAACTTTTTTTTTCAAGTTGGCAAGAAAGTAAGACTACTGAGAGCTAAAGCCAATGAAAACTGTTAACGGTGAGAGAAATGAGAGTGGGGAGAACTAATAAAAGCAAAATAGAGGACAAGGTCTTATAAAGAGTCCGGAGAAGTTGAGCTGGCTTTATGTCTATCATTACTGATCTGAGGGATGGAATTCGTTAAGGAGGGAGCACGTCGTGTCTTCTAGGAACTCCAGCATGCGGCACGGTAAAAAGGAAGGGAGCAAACCCATTTGTATACACTCTAATAGCACAGTATTAATTTCAAGTAGTCTTGTTAACATGCTCTTTGAGGCTGCTTGGGGAAAAAAAAATTGCAAAAAGTCACAACTACACAAATGTAAATCTATTGTGTCCAACTTTCTCTATAGACATGTGTATACGTCTTCGCGTTGGATTTTTCATCATGAATTTACAATTTCCCCCAGCTTTATTGAGTTGTAATTGATAGATAAAATTGCAAGCTATTTAAAGGGTACAACATGATGATGTCAATATTTGTCAAAAAGTATGTCAATTCTTACACATTGTGGAAGAGCTCCTCTCACTGACTTAATTAACACATGCATCACCTCACATATTCACCCCCTTTTTAAGGTGAAAACATTTAAATTCCACTCTCTTAGCAAATTTCAACTATACAATATGTTATCAACTGTAATTACCATACGATACACCAGATTCTACAACTCAGTTATGAGGTTACTTTCAAATTAGCAGGTTGCCCTGTGGACTGAACGACGCTGAGAGGGAGATCTCCCATAATGCTAGGGAGATTCTCACAAAGCAAAGAGGAAATCTGCAAGTGACCAGATGCAACTCAAGCTGGAAGCTTGTGCTTTTTTCAAAAATCCAGGTAAGATCCTCTCTTGAGAAAAGGAGGAACACCAAAGTACAAAGCACAACAAAGGCGTATACCCAGGAGAGCTACCAAATGAAGCTTAATCTGTGACAAATTACGTTCTGTGCCATTCAAAAAATTCATCCATGATTCCTCTCCCAGGATTTAACTAATACGTCCTTTTTCAGAAGAGAGTGCTCCATCGTGATCCCATGCGAGCTGTCTGATTATGATTTCTGAGACCCTTTCAGCTTTGTAATCAAACAATAATACCAATGATAACAGCTACCAATTATTAAATGCCACATACTATACTTTACATAATCACCCCTAATTCCCCCAAACAATTCTGTAATCTGGATATCATCTCTATTCTAAAAATAAAACTTGGGGCTCAGAGAGGTTAAGTAATATGACCAAAGTCACAAAGCTAGTCCACTGTAGAGCCATAATCCAAATTTAAAGCTGTCTGACCCAAAAGGCTAAACTCTTTTTATTCCCCCATACTGCAATGAGACCCCTTCGTTCCACTCTAGATAACAAGAGCAAACCCAGGATTGTCTCTGGGTTACCATACCCTCTGAACATTTCTTCCCACATTTCCATTTTGCAAAGGTCTCTCATTTTTCCTTAGGTAAAGCCAAACGATGCTGTTTTCTTTACAACTGCCCATAAAATGAGACTAATCTAGCTTCATGGGATTTATAACTCTGATGAAGGGATGGGACCAAAGTCCAAATACAGATGTGGAAATGATTATTCTTACACCTCTTATGTATGAGGAAATGTCTACCTGATCACACAGAGCAAAGGTTCCAGCTGTCTCTGTGACGTAAGCCATCTCGTCTTTTATATAGGTCTTCCTAATTTAGAGCCATAATTCCTGTTTGAATGTGTACTGCTGTGTGTGTGTGTGTGTGTGTGTGCGTGTGTGCGCACACACACGCATGCATACACACTTTCTGAGTTTATCTATTGGTCCTTTTTTCCTTCCAAATGCATGACACTGGAGGATTTAGAATATCAGTGGTGTTCAATAACTATTTATTATCATTAATTAGCTGAATTGCCTCAAGAAAACCTAATGAAAAGGAGAAAAGGAGTTTGGTTTAAGAAAACATATGATTAGGCCTCCCTGCTGACATCCTCTTTTTGATTACAGAACTTGCCTATTAGATTCACTGAGAAACTGCATTCTCAGAACTCTGTCTCCTTTATCCAAACCGATCTCTATGTATAAGAGAAAGGCTGTTAGAAGAAATTAGTTATAAATCAGAATTGAACTGGAATTCCCACATTGTATCAAATTCAAACCATGTGACTTAATCTTTCAGAGGTCTTCCTTGGGGGTTTTCTCCTTCCTTCAGTGTTTAGGCAGTCAGTTCTCCCCTAAGTTCCACACCCCCAACCTACACAGGAAGGGAGGGCTGTTAAGAGCTGGTCTGGTGTCCTGGGATTTGTAGTTAGAAGATTCCCTTTCGGTATTTGATAGCTCAGAGCTGAACCGGCTGTTATACACCACTCATCACCAACAGTGTCAGAAGTTGTATCAGCATCTTCAAAAAGAAAGTCAGTACATTTTCAGTTAAAAATAGCCATATTCTAAGTTTACCTATGTTCCCTGCACAACTTTTTTTTTTTTCCTAGGTTGAAGTGAAAAAAATCTCTTGAACCCATGTTCGACATGCTCAATAATTCCTATCAGGTGTAAAACACCTTTGGTCTATTTCAAGAAACCAGCAGCTCTTTGACAGTGGTCAAAACCAAAAAGGTCTTAAGATTTGGCTTGGCTAGCATCCCGAAATGTTATTCCAACAGCCAACGTATCTTTCATCAGGAGACTATGCATCAAGCCACGTTTACCTGACTACGGTGACTACTTGGTGTGCTTAAAGCCATCATGTTCCTATTTACGTCATAAAGTGCAACAGAAGAAAAACACCAATATTTAGAAGAATTATAGTTAAGAGGGATGATATTTTGGTCGTGTTGTAATGTGGATTCTGAGGCTTCTTATAGATCTAAGAGTGTCAAAGGAGTATAGGGAGAAGGAGATACTTCTGATTTGCTCTTTAGGCTACAAAAATTACATATAGGACCTCCAAGAATTGACTTGATTTCCGAAGATCTAAAGAACAGAGGAAGAAGCGATGATGGCCTTTTGTTTATAGAAGCAGACTTCTAGTCTTGAATGAGTGAATGGGGGGGTCGAACAAAGTATGGTTTTAATTCTGCTCTGGATCAAACCCTGAATAAAGAGGCATAGCTCCCTGCCAACACATACTCTTCTGCTCAGAGAGTTCACTGAGTCTAGACCAAAGAAGGCTTTGACTAGATTTCCAAACAAACTGATCAATATGAAATGTGTCAAATATCACACATGTATTAAAAACTGATCATGATCTGTCTGGAAAAAAGTCATCTGGACTACTTTTTTCCAATTTTTCTTTTCCATTTGCTGGATTTTACACAACTTATTTCAAAGAAAGGTATGCAATGACTGCAATTTTGTGCATTGAACCTAGAAGTGCTCTCATCTTTATATTATTTGTATGTTTCATTAACATAAAATTTAACTCCTTTGGAAATTTTAGATCGGTTTATAAGAAACCAAATATTATTTGGAAATAGTTTCAAAATTCTATTTATAATTACTCAATTGAACTAAGAGACCTAAGCAAACAAATCATGTTATCCTCATTACCTGATGACTTTAAGAGTGAGCATTTTGAGTGGATTTGAATCAAGTTGTTAATGAGAGCTAAAGCAGTGGCTTATTTCACTGGATTTTCACTTCTTGAGGCGTGGAATCATGTACTGAATAAATCAAGGATAAATGGCTTCGTCTTAGCCTCCGATGACCAGCACTAAAAAGTGACTGTGTATTTGATGCAATCAACAGGCTCCCCCAAGGTGGTCTAGGAGCCCGGAATGGAAGGAGGGCTCCTAGCCAGCTTCCAAGGGGATCCATATGAAAAGGACCCAGGAACTTTCCATTTATAGGAAAATAAGGCACCAGGAGACAAAATATCTGGTCATATGTTGGGGCCAGTTTCCTGGTCAGTTACCAGCCCTCTCAATGTTCTCTCTCCCAGGAGAAGCAGTGGCTGGTATTATCTGCTATTCCTACAGGGCTGTGTGAAAGTTTACAAATTGTAGGGCAGGCCCAAATGTGACACAGACAGGCAGCTTCTGTCCTCCTGACATTTATCATTCAAGAGGCCTAAGAGGAAACGTCTGAACTCTCCCTAAACCACCAAAGGAGGAGGAATTAGACAGCTAGCCAAACAAGCCCACCACAGTGAAACGCAGTCATGCCCTGCTCAAATCCTTCTCCAAGTGAATTCAAGCTCAGAAAAAAGCATGGTCATCATTGAAGAGCAATAGTATGTGAAGGTGAACAAAGAAACCCCTTCACTGGGCTGAGTTTTCACACACTTGACGGAACTACTAAACCGAGGCATGCTTGTTTGAGATAAATGAAATGAAATCATAAAACTTGTAAAGCGCTTAGTGCTTGGCACATAATAAGCACTCAATAAACGGGTTCCGAGAGCCTCTCAGTAAGAAAATTGAGATGGAGCACAGTAGTAATAACATTTTAGACAGAGGAAGGACATACTTTTTTTCAACACATGTAAAATAAAATTATAGTGCAACTGCACCAAACTGAGCCCCTCCTAGAGAAATGTGGAGTCCTGAAAATACCTTTCTGGCATAACAGGGACTTGTTGGGACTTTATAAGAAAGGATTAGGAACATTTGTTTATTTTTTAAGGGGGACCTGAAGTGAGATACGAGGCTTATGGGCTTGGGCTGATCCTCCCCAAATTTGGGGGTTGTTTAATGTAAGTCGTCTTGGATTTTAAGCTGGCTATTCCGGACTATTCCCTTAACTAAAACAAGACGGCCCCCTACCTTCACTGAGAGATCTCAGAATCCCTGAAGTCTGGCGGCTTCCACTAAGCCAGCTGCTGTTTGCAGGATTCTGATGATCTGGGACTTCCCAGGTGTCAGAAGCAAACAATAGATCACAGCTGGCATTAATTGGCAGCACCCTGGTTGGCAGTCTCAGAAGAGAGAGGCCAAACACTGAACAGGCCACAGAGAGAAGACTCCCCTCACTCAGCTAATATTAATTGAAATGTCTTCATGGAATGCTGTTTTACACATTGCAATGAAAACAGTTTGTTTTTAGGATTTAAACATCCCTCCGCTGTGTTTGCAATCTGAACGCTACAGCATGTGTTAAAACATAAGATCCAGGGAGGCAAACTGACTATAAACAGAGTAGTTAAGGAGCTGGGGGGTTTGCGAGGGTGGGAGGTAGGTGGGGAAGCTGTGTCTTTCTTTCCTTTGCAATTTTCAAGCCCAGTGAAGTGTACAAGGAGTAGCAACACCGCGTAAGCAAGGGGAAAGAAAGAGATATTTAAACTTCAGAGGATTTTTCACTGTGTTTCCCTAGGTGTGTTGGTGAGAACTCTAGAAAAGGAAAAATGGTTTAAATCCATGAGTTTTCTCTCCAATACTGCTCTCTTAAAATCTGAGGCCGTCATGCTGAACGTTATTCTGGTTATCTAGGGCAATAGTTTCAATCTACCTAGTTAAAAGGTACCGAGGAATGTGGTTCACAGTTAGTAATATAGATTAGTATGCTAATATTGTTCTAAGGGTAGCATTGTTAAATAAGCCCCAGATATCCCTAGAATCAGACTGAGCACACCAAGCCAACCCATGTGTATCATTTAGGATTATACATGAACTGTTAAGAATACAGAACAATTGCTTCACATTTCTCCACGCTGGTGTCATCTCCCTTTCATATCTGGAAACAACACCCTATCTCGTCCTCAGCCACTGACATTTGTCATAAATTCCAATTGACCTTTTGCCAGAAGAGCTTCAGGGTGCTTTTCTTCTTATCTTTTCACGTCTTCAGCATGTAATGATTCATTCCGGAAGCATTTGGGGCCCAGCACTGTGCTAGATATTCTGGGAAGTGAACAAGAAGCAGGAAAATCAGTCCCTACTTGGGAAATCCAAACGTGTTTCTTGACCCAAGTGGACCACTGGAAGACAGTAATAACTCAGTAATAACTTGCTGCTATGAACTGAACACATCAAGTCTGAGAAGGTAATAAATAAATAAATAAATAAATAAAGCAAAGGTATCTGTGTACTCAGTTTAATCATCAAAGGCTTTCTGCAGAACATAAATATGGAATGGTGTTTCGAAGAAAATATGGGATTTGGGTAAGAAAAGTATTTCAGGTAAAAAAAAAATTTTTTTTTAAAGAAAGCAGAAAGGGAAAAAACTCTGATTAATAAGAAGGTCCTCAGAAGGGACACAAAGTGTGTTGACTAGAATCACAGAGAAGGGAGAAAGCTGTGGTCATACTGGTAGACTAGTCTAGATTTCACAAATAGAAATGTTGACGCAAACAGTGAAATAATTCTCCAAAAATTATGGTTCCAACCAGTGTTGATATGTCATGACAATAGAAGTGAACAAAGCAGTAACAGCTAGTCGTGGAGGGGTACCCACGCAAGTCCTGATCCGGCTCCAAGGGTTCCGTGTGCAAGAACGTTCCTCCAGTTCATCTCTGGCACCTTTAATTCATTGTTCTTCAGAAGGTGCAAAGGTCTCCTCAGCCCGCCTTAGCCACCTGGGCACCTTTCTTCATTTCCTCTCTGCTACTGTTCTCCTGTTCCCCACTTCCCTCTCATACTCAAAGAATGGAGTGGCCAACACTTTGAGAACACTGACTCTAAGCAATCCAACTTCCAATTTGCCACGTAAACATGAGCCTGCCAAAACTCTGGGCTCAGCTTGAGCGCCCTAATACCTGAGAGGAGCGTCCCGTGAGGGACAAATGTGATCTAACTGAAACACTCGCCTCAGTTGGGATGGATAGACAGTCATGAAAACCAAACTTCAAAGATTACCAAGTACCTTCATTGGCTAATGCTAAACCTCATATAGGAATACAATTTATATCTCAGGTTAGGGAAAAAAAAAAAAGTCCCATTTAAATAAAAATTCTAAGACAGAAATGAAATTTGGTCCACCACAGGGAGGTACTACTCTTTTTTTTTTTTTTTTAAGATTTTTATTTATTTGACAGACAGAGACCACAAGTAGGCAGAGAGGCAGGCAGAGAGAGAGGAAGGGAAGCAGGCTCCCTGCCGAGCAGAGAGCCCGATGCGGGGCTCGATCATGACCCGAGCCAAAGGCAGAGGCTTAACCCACTGAGCCACCCAGGTGCCCCGGGAGGTTCTACTCTTAATCCCAAGAAAAACTATATGAGTTAGGACAACCTGTTGTCTAGTTAATGACTCTCCTGTGATAATCCTTTCCACCTTTACTGTAATCGTCACACAGTGAGGGAATTTATGATGAGTTTATTATTATAGTTTCTAACACTCAAAACCATAAGCTAAACAAAAACAGCAGGTGTTTAAAAATTAGGAGTATTAATACAAACCATACTAGTAAATTTAAGTGCAAGCTCTGGGGAATTAAAACCAATCTTCTAAATAAAAGAATCTAAATGATTCTTTTTATCACAGTTACAGTATCTAGTGGTAGAAATAAACTCACATTTCATTCATTATTAATGTGCTTGAAACCTATCAAACTAGTAATTTACAAGGGATTCAAAAGGAAAGAATTCATTCAATACATTTGTAAAATGTTTTGAGGTCTTTTGAAGAGACGACAGATATGCAAACAGTCTACATTCTCATAGGTGACTTGTTCTCTTGGATTTAAATATTGCAGTGGAGAATTGGGAAGCCTTAATTGTCTTTTTCACTCTGTCTCCGCTCCTGATGAACCACCTACGTGAACTCCCACAAGTTAAGTGTTCTGAGCTCATTACTTATGACCTAATAAACAAAAAGGTGTGAAAACCAGAGTCAAAATTGAAGCTTCAAGTCAATCTGAGAGATTTTGCTCAGGAATGGATCAGATTAAGGCAAGCTCTTACCAAACAAAGATAATGCGGAAAGGAAATCATATAATTATAGAATTTTAAAGCCAGAAACAACCTCAGAGCTTATGGAGTCCCACCTGCTCATTGTGCAAATGAAGGGCTTGAAATCTAGAAAGAATAAATAAAATACCCAAGGCCATATAGCCAAGTATACAACCATGATGGGAACCCAGAAATTGAAGCAACACACACACACACACACACACACACACACACACAGACGGGCATGCATACACACTTGCACACATGCAAGTTAAAATGTTCAGAAGAACCGTTTTTTCATCTAGAGATAATTGTACAAGAAGAAAGTTACTGGCAAAATAATATGCTAAAGACTCCTTCTCTCTTCATTTCCCTTGAAGAGATACGTTACTACAAAAGGGATTCGACCCCAACACAAACAGAATTGGGCTTGTTCCAAGTACTGTGTGAGTTTCCTGCCCCTGTGCTAGCTACGAAGAAGTAAAAGAAAAGCATGAAGGAAGAGGGAAAGAAAGAAAGGGAGGAAGGGAGGAAAAGAGGAAGGAGGAAGGGAAAGGAAGAAAGGAAGGAAGGAAGGGAGAAAGAAAGGGAGAGAGAGAAAGGGAAAAAGAGAAAGAAAGAAAGTAAGAAAGGGAGAAAGGAAGGAAGGAAGGAGGACAGAAGGAAGGAAAATCATCACTACCATTAAGGTGACCCAGTCTACAGGCAAAATCACATATTATAAATGACATACTGTCCCCAATCTAATAATTTTGCCTTGTAACAACTAATATATAGAGTTATAAAATAAGTGTGTTGCTGTTATAATTCATTCTAATGCTCTCCTTCAAAATTAATATTATTTGTGTTTTGAGTTCTTACTAAAGAAAAGATCCTGGGCCAGCCTGAAGTTCCATATTCATTTGGAATCACTGGCACTTGCCTATCAGTTCAGCATGTTTGCAAATCTCTCCTGTCCTAAAATAAGCCATCTCTCTGTCCCTTTTGCTTTATTTTCCTCCTATGTCATTCTCTAACCAATCCCTTAAAGAAGTAATCCAGATAGGCAGTCTTTACTTTTTCTCGCTTCCTCTTCCCCATTCTACAATGTCACCTTCAGATCTTCAGGAGATCTCCGTTGAAGCTGTTTCACGGTAATTCACAGACCCCCCAATCCAAAGACCTCTTCTCAGTTCTCATTGTCCTTGGTAGAGTTTGGCATCCAAACACCTTCTGGTAACCCAGCCCTTGCGTGGCTCCCTTGACGCAACTTTCTTCCACTCTTTATGAGTGTTTCCCAATCTCTTACTGGGTCCTCCTCCTCCTCCATTACCCACCCCTCCACTCAGTCAATAACAATCTCATCTAAGTTTCATCTCTACCAACGGTTCCTGACTTTGCTGCCAGGAGACATTAGGCAATGTCCGGAGATGTTTTTGGTTGCTGCAAGAGATGTTGGCTACTGGCACCTGGTGGGTGGAGGACAGGAATGGCTCCAAACCTCCCACAATACACCTCCTATGGTACACAGGATAGCCTTCCCAAACAAAGAATTAGCCAGCTTAAAATACAAGAAACCTTGATCTACACCTATCTATTTACAGGTTAATGGCTCTTACACAATTATCCACAGCCTGTATCCCTCAACTAAATTCCAGACCTGTTTTTAGTACACCTCCTTGTATGTGACCAATGATCATCATTATTTCCCCTTCCATCACTCCATAGTACATGGCTATCACTGTGCTCTGTTTTATTTTATAACCCAATAATATCCTGCATTATCTGGTTCATCCCACTCCATTCTTTATACTACAGCAGCCTTTATTTCTGCAACCAAAGTTCATCCTGTCCCTCTTTCACTTAACGATTCTCAGCATCTTTGCTCTTCCCCAAACATTCTTTCTGGAAAATTCTACTCATCTTTCAAAATTAGCTAAAATGTTACCTGTTCTCTGACTTTCTCAGATCAAAACTCAAGCCCAAACCACTACTGAGGCAGAATTATCACTTCCTATTTTATGTTCCATAGACCGCACTTTCTTAATACCTCTTTTTGCACATAGCATAAGAGTCTGTCGTTTACATTGCTGTATCTCATTGGGCTGTGAGATCCTGGAGAACTTGTAATGTCTGGTAGCTTGTGCAGCACCTGGCACAGGCCAGGCAATCAACATGTTGCACTAGTTCACTCACTTATGCATTAATTCACTCAAATAAGCAAAGGAACGTCTCCTTGCCTAAATGCTTCTTATTTGTCTTCCTAAATTTTTTCTATTGTAAGATTTTTCTGTATCTTAAATGGCAAACAAAATTTTAGGCAGTGAAAGTTCTTGGAATGAGCAGGAGTCTTCTGAATGGCTATGAGAGTCAACAAGGGAGTTGTGCATGCAAGACAGACCTCAACGGCTTTATTTACTTAGCTATCATAACTGAATATTTAACGTATTCAAATACTTAAAGTTCTCACTGGTAAACCGCAAATAACTATTTAAAAGAGTGTGTGTGGTGGGAGATGTAACTAAAAAAATGTCAAGCTAAGAAAGCACTTACCTATTTCTCTGGCATCTAGTTGCTGTCCTATGACACTCAGTGGAAATGCTCTCAGTGAATTACATCGGAAGTGAGTAGGACCCAGATGTGTTCCCCTGCCTCCTCAGCCTGGGTCCCAATGAACTTTTTTCGTGATTTCTCTTCTCTGCCCTTTGTGATAACCACAGATAAATAAGTTAAAGTGTAGAATATAATAAATGTAATAAATCAAGTCTCTATTATTTCATGGTTTAAAAAAGGCTGAATCAGGGGAAAAAATAATCATAATTATAAATTTCTACAAAAAGCTAGCAAACCTACTAATTGATATAATCTTGTATCAGAATTGGCTATGTGAATCAGCCAAGAGGCATTTTTTAAAGAGTAACAAAAGGTTAAGTAACTTTGATGGAATGTGATACTTTCTGTAGTCACTTTCTCTGGGATCAGCAAAGCCAAAAGCAAAATTACCTAGAATTTTAAATACTTGGGTTACTGTTACTTTTTATTATTGGTCTGAAGACTAGGTCATTTCCCTGGCTTATAAATGTATATTATATTGAACGACATGGGTTTTTGAAAAGTAAATAAAAATATTACAGATGATTAAAAAATATGTAATCCAGTCATCCATCTATTTTTCACCATTAGCTTTTCTATTTTTACAAACAATATACACAGTTGTTACTCAAAAATTCCGCGAAAGTACCACCACTACTCTACACATTCTCCTTTCCATTTCCTGAGTCCCCTAACTGAATTATGGGAATTAAGGAGTTTCGATAGCTTCAAGAGTTGAATTTAAGTTTTTTTTTTAGGTGTAAATATCTAGAAATTCATTTTTCACTTCTCTTTTATTATACTTCTTTATCTCCTTAAGTAATACTATTTTTACCTATTTCCTCCACTTATTAAAGGATAAACAGGATACAAAGAATCAAATTTGAAGTTTTCATGAAAACTTTTCTATACTGTGTTTGTGCGTGTTTTTTTCCTTGCCGTCTAGGCAAAATTAGTGAATTCTTAAGCACTGTCAATTTGAGTCAATAAGATTATCAATTTATAAATTTATAAGAACACTACAATCTGATTATAGGTAACTAGGGGCATGATTTTCCTACTGTGTCCTCCAAACCAAAATTTCATATGGTGTCCTTTTCTTTGATAATATAAGTGAATCTGTGGGAAGAATGCGTCTTCTCTTTGTTTCCTTTTCCTTTTTTTTTTTTTAAGAATGTATTTATTTACTTATTTATCAGGGTGGGGGGGGGGAGAACAAGGGCACCAGTGCTCCAGGGATGGAGGAAAGGGTGTACAGAGGGGGAGGAGCTCAAGCAGGTTCTGTGCTGGGGTTGCAGCCTGATGTGGGGCTCCATCTCATGACCCTGAGATCATGACCTGAGCTGAAAGGAGGAGCCACGTGCTTAACTGACTGAGCCACCCAGGTGCCCCCTGTCTTCTGTTTCTGAATCGTTTTCCTGAAAATTTCCTTAGATAAATCTAAGACCTGTGGATAAAGTATCATCAATCAGACTTTAAAGTGAGCAACAAAATTTATTATGCTCTTTTTTTCTCCATGTCCCCACCTCCTCTTTACCACCCCAGGGCACAAAAAGAAGAAATGTAATTATTTAATGTAACAAATTAAATTACCTCACTAAAAGCCTGCTGTGACACTGTCCTCAGGCTCACCGCTATCAAGACAACTCATACAGATGAAGTTTTCAAATGCAGTTCTTCTCTGGTATTTACACTGAGTAAATTTCCCTGGACAGGGTCCAAAATGGACTCAGTTTGCCCTGCATTCCTATCCAGAACGATTTAGTTAATTTAGTAGCAAGGATTCTATTTACCAGCCAAACTCAGTCAGTGAGTGGGTGGTCACTATGTGTTCTTTCAAGTTAAAAATAAATTTCCATCAGGGAGAGGATTTTGATTATGTTACTTATCTATGACAGTTCTGTAGATAAAAGATTCCTCCTCTAAGGTACCATTTGAATACTAAATAAATCCACTCAGGGACAGTTTAGTAGTTATAACCATAATTAGTGATCCATATTTAAATTCAAGAATTACAAAGATATACTCCTGGAATTATAGAGGGAACATAAGGCTAACATTTTCTTGGCTTTGGGAAATCTACGAGAACCCTACTTTGAGTGACTGCGATATTTCCAAACAGTCAAAAATTATCAATATTTTAGTGCAGAATAATTCTAAGTGAAAATCCTTGATGCACTGTAAAATAATTTTAATTTTTATTCACTTTAATGGCCCAAGTTTATTCTTCCAAATTATTTTGGTAACCAGTGAAATGTTGCCTCATATGAAATTCATTACTGCCAGAATCTAGAATCTTCAAATACAAAAGGAAAAATAAATTTGAATAATTAAGGCAGCCCTTCAATTGCTTCCTCCCAATAAAAAATTTAGACTATGAGAAACCATGATATTTTAAATGTTGGGAGAGTTCCAGAATTTTACAAAATTTTGGAGCAGGGGGTGCTTTTACTAGCTCAGAGACAATTAGCTTAACTGTAATGGAAATTTAAACCCAGATGTGAACATTTTTATGTACATTTTTTTTGGCAAAGGAAGACTAAATGGTGCAAATGGAGTATCTAGGGGCTTTTCTATTAGAATGGATAGAGATTTTCTGTGGGTCAGGTGTGAGTTATAAATTTATAATTCCTTGGGAGGCGAGATAGGTTGAAAACAGCTAATAATGGCACACACTTAGCCGTGTATGTAACATTCACTAATTGGCTAATGTCTATCAAATTTAGCCAAATTCCTATGTTGACATTTTCTATATTATATATATATATATATATATATATATATATATATATATATATACTAAAACTGTTTTGTTAAACCTGGAGAAGCAATAAATTTTACTTTGTTTAATCTTTTATTTCAAAGTCTTCAAAGCTGACTTTTTCTATAGTATTAAATACAGTAGTAACAGAGGAATAGTAGTCTCATATATTAACTAATGTGCTTTCTCCTCAGTAATTCTTAATCTGTGTCCCTTCCCTATTCAAAGACTTTGAGTATCCATTGCCTTAGGGTAGGGTTGATATTTTGGAGAAGAGAACAAAAGACTCAAATCCTTGGCTTTGGAGTTTCAAAGACTGAGATATTCAACCATAGGACAAAAAGATCTGGGATGATAAGTACTTTCAGTCAGAACCAGTTTTTCCCACTCACCACCGGGAGACTAGATGAAGTTTGCAGTTGGAATGCGAGAGGAGATGCAGGCTGGAGGAAACAATGGTGTTTGAACTTCCCTGGGTGTCGGAACGAGAGGAGGGTTGATAATGCTGGAGCCTTCAGATGGGTTTAGGGAGACTGGGAAGGTGAGGGGGGTGGGATTTGTGGTTGGAGATCAGGCAGCCCAAGAGCCTCATAGACAGAGAATTCCTGGTTCCAGCCTCACACAGAGGACACAGGAATGAAAACAGTTGCTCGGAGGTTTTGGTAGAAAGGGGCCTGAGATAGCTGCAGAAAATTCCCGGTGGTCTACCCAGAGAAACTCAGGAGAGCCCAGCAAACTGTCCTGCTGGAGAGGAGGCATTCAGAAGTATAGCTGGAAGAGTGAGAGCTGAGAGTATCTGAGAGGACAAGGCCATTCAGGTTTCAAAGGGGATCTGAGTTGATCAACAACCTGAAAACCTGATAAAATATGGGGGTCTCAGTGGACGCCAGCAGGAAGAGATGACAACCCGCCACATCTCAGCACCATGTAAGCTCCCAAGAAGTAGGTTCAACCCTGGGGATGCCAAGTGAAGATCTGAATGTGAACTCTAGTGAAGCAATCTGGCAGCGAGGGTTTCAGAGAAGACCCTGCAGCATCAACCCTATAGTGAAGACCAGGCAAGGACATTAAACACTGAGGTTTGGATTTAGTTATTTCTGATTCCAAAATCCAAGCCAATATACTTTACTAGGATAATAATGAGTCAATTCTATATTATTCAATAAACAGTGTATGACAACTGCCTCATCATTTTGAAAAGAGAATGACTCCTTATTTCAAAATAATTTCCAGATGGATCAAAGATTTCCAATTACAAAATGAAACCATAGAAATATTAAGAAAAAACATGAGGAAATATTTCTTTAATTTTATAATTAAAGGCCTTCCTAAACATGACACAAAACTGGGGAATTGTTGAGGAAAATGACAAAAAGCATGAACAAAGTTAAAAGATCAATGGCAAAAAGAAAGAAAAAATTGTGTACCATATTTCTATAGTCAAAGAGCTAATTTTCTGACTTATATTATAGTTTGTACAAATTAGCAATGAAAAAGACAAAAAAAAAGAAAAATGAGCAATTAATGTAAGTAGCCAATTAACATATACAGAAACAAAATGGCAAATAATATGCAAAAAAGACTCTCGGTCTAACTCATCATTAAAGAAATGCAAATCACAAGTTTTCTTTTATCAGACTGACAAAAAAAATTTTTTTAAGATTTTATTTATTTATTTATTTATTCGTCAGGGAGAAGGGAGCGCACATAAACAGGCAGAGTGGCAGGCAGAAGTGGAGAGAGAAGCAGGCTCCCTGCCGAGTAAGGAGCCCAATGTGGGACTCAATCCTAGGACCCTGGGATCATGACCTGAGCCAAAGTAGCAGCTTAATGGACTGAGCCACCCAGGCATCCCAAGACTGACAAAATTGTTTAAAGTTTAATAATATCCAGTGTTAATGCAACTATGGAGAGACAGGTTTTAAGAATTCTGGCACTTTTGGGATGCCTGGGTGTCTCAGTCGGTTAAGCCGCTGACTTTGGCTCAGGTCATGATTCCAGGATCCTGGGATGGAGCCCCACCTCAGGGATGCCCACAGAGCAGGGAGCCTGCTTCTTCCTCTCCCTCTGCCTGCTGCTCCCTCTACAGGTGCTCTTCTTTCTGTCAAATAAATAAATAATCTTTTTAAAAAAATTCTAAAACTTTAGATGGGAGTTTTTAATTGATAAACATTTTTAGTACTATTTAACTATGACCAAAATCAATAATGAATAAACATCCTTTGGCCCAGCAGTCCTACTATTAGGAATTAACTCTTGAAAAGTAAGGTTCCCATTGATGATTAAAATGTTCATTACAAAATTATGTACAGTAAAAATCAGCAGGAATGTAATCCAAAAGCCTATTCAAAAGAGTATAATAAAATATAAAATAGAAAAAAATTATGAAATCCTCATAAAACCAGATATTATGGAGCCAGTAAAAAGAAAAATGTATTTCTATGGACTTAGTCTCTAAGCCATTTGGTTAAATGAAAAAATCACTGTTTATAATACAATCTTATTTGGGAGGACTTTGAAATGCACACACATATGCACATATACAATATCTGTAGTATAAGATGCAATTACATTGTTCTACAAATATGTAAGAGGGGCACCTGGGTGGCTCAGTGGGTTAAAGCCTCTGCCTTCAGCTCAGGTCATGATCCCAGAGTCCTGGGATCAAGCCCCGCATGGGGTGGGGGTGGGGGTGGGGTCTCTGCTCAGCAGAGAGCCTGCTTCCTCCTCTCTCTCTGCCTGCCTCTCTGCCTACTTGTGACCTCTCTCTCTCTCTCTGTCAAATAAATAAAAAATTTCTTTAAATAACTAAATAAATAAATAAATAATAAAAATAAAAATATGTAAGAAAGTAAATGGTTACCTTTGAGGAAGTTACT
Source organism: Lontra canadensis (assembly GCF_010015895.1). Lineage (NCBI taxonomy): Eukaryota > Metazoa > Chordata > Mammalia > Carnivora > Mustelidae > Lontra > Lontra canadensis. The sequence goes on from NW_022630995.1 coordinate 96,662,760, forward strand.
GGGCACAGAAATGATGGCCTGAAAAGAGAAGGGTCAGTTTCAATTCTCATAACTTTCTTCACTTTTTGTATGTAGGTTACTTTTTCATTTTTTTTAATGTTAACCTTTTCTTATGAAAAATCAGACATTGAAGTTTTGCTTTTCTTGGTTTAAATTTTTAAACCATACTTCAATAAGTAAGATGTGTCTCCAGAGAGCCAGACAGCTGCAGCAGCCAGCAAGAAGAAAATTTTGTCAGGCTTAGCATATTTTCTAAATTACTGGTTTTGTTATCACAAACACCTGATTTCATTTCCATATCCTAGGTGACTTCCATGAACCCTAACTCAAACTAACTCAAAATCTAAAGAAAAGTCCGCAGTCTGGAGGTGTTCACCACCTCTGTTTAGTCTCTAATAAAGACAATCAACAAAAAAGCTGCACATACATTTCTGAGCCCCATTTCCTAGTGTATTGGCAAAAAGAATACAGAGAATCAAGACAAAGGAAGACAGACCACTTGCTTCTAGGTAGGCCAATTACCTGTGCTCTTCTTTAAAGTCCTAAAGCCAGGGAACCTGGGGGGTTCAGTCATTAAGCATCTGCCTTCAGCTCAGATCATGATCCCAGAGTCCTGGGATCAAGCCACACATCAGGCTCCCTGCTTGGCAGGAAGCCTGCTTCTCCCTCTCTCATTCCCCCTGCTGTATTCCCTCTCTTGCCGTGTGTGTGTCTCTCTCTGTCAAATAAATAAATAGAATCTTTAAAAAAGAAAAAAAAAGTCCTAAGGCCAAATCCCACACCCTCCATTCAAAAATCTGATGTCACTTCCCCCTGATAGGCATTCCCTCCTTACCTTTACAAGGGCACCTCCCATTCACACCCTCCTTCTTATTCCCAACTGTAGGAAAACTATTGATTTCCTTCTTGACTTTTATGATGAATTGCAGTTATTTTTATTTACCTGTGAAATTGTTTTTGTCCGTCTTCCTCGTCGCAATGTATGCTTCAAGAGAGCAGGACCAAGGCTGGCTTGTCTATTGCCCACTTGGCATAATCTTGCCACTGAGTAATATGCTATTAAGCCTTGTTTATAAATAAAAAATGTGATGTGTGTGAGAGAGAGAGTATAATACTAACAATAGCTAGATTTATTGATTGCATACACTATGTGCACTATTCTTAGTATCTAGATATTATAGTCATGCCATACTCAAAACTGCTCTATATGGTAAAACCATTATGATCCCCATTTTACAGATAAGGAAATTGAGTTACAAAAAAAATTAAGTAACTTCACTAAAGTCACACTCAGCTAATAAGGAAAAAATATATACATATAAAACTAATAATATGTGTCAGCTACATATATATTTTGTATATCACCTGTATATATTATGTATATCAGACATATGTATATTCACATTTGTATGTAAAGTAAACAGTAAAGATTTGCTCTTTTAATTTTAGCTTCAGAAAGAAATGGGAAATCCATCCTCAATGAACCATGGAAAAAAAAATCACCAGATCAAAACAATTCTATTTCTCCTTTGACATGGAAGGACACACATTTCTCATGAATAACGAGGACTTCCTTTTGCTTCCATCTTTTGGAAAAGTACATCAACTCTTTGCAGAAACTCTGCAAATAGCTTCAGAGGGCCCACTCTGTGCAGACTTTATATGACTACAGAAGACTCCAGGGAAGCCAAGCAGCCAATGACCCATTCTACTGTATGCAGAATATAACTGTCACTTCACTATTTATATCTGACATGCAGTTATGTAGTGTCACCATTATCATAGGGAGAAGCAACAAAAATAATTCAGAAGCAGAGCACCGGGTGTTTTGAAGGACAACATAAAAACTGATTCCCTTTACTTTATGGATTTTACAATAAAAGGAGAGAGTATGGATAATACAGACATGTAGGACATTCTCTATGAAAGCTCAATGAGAATGGATTGCAACAAAAGGATTAATGCAAAAGAAAGATTAATTCACCTTGACAAAAATATCCTACCATTCATTGCTGAATTCTTGTTTCTCAAGTAAGTCTTTCTTTTGTTTTCAATACACAGGGGTCAGAGCTCTGTAAATTGATATGCAGCCTAGAACAGACACACTAATTATAACAGTGCATATATATTTCTTTCTCTTACCCAGTGGCTTCATTCCCACCAGCCAGGAAAATTATGCTAGCAAGCCCTCATTTCTAAAAATAATAGTTACTAACAGGACTCTGAAATTTACTCTCCATTAAAACATGTTTATGGATTTGAAACCACCAGGGAAACAATCATGAAGCAGACAAGTGAACTACTGTTAAAACCTTTTAACATTAGTAAGTAGAACATAATTACCAATCAATCAAAATCACTTTAAACCAATGGTTTTCAACTGGGGACAATTTTGTCCACATGGGGCCTTTGGCAATATCTAGGAACACTTTTGGTCATGGTGACTTGGGGGGTGGGGGAGCAAGGGATGCTACTGACACATGGTAGGTAGAAGCTAGAGAGATGTCAAGTAGAGAATTGAATATTCACATGTAGAGCTAAGGGTAGAAGTCAGAAGTGGAAATGTAAATTTAAGAATCATCGGTTTATAATTAGACTTACGGGACTGAAAGAGATTATCTCAGACATAAGTGCATATAAGGAAGAGAAAATATTACATAAGCTCTGCAATAGACTGAGTTTTCCAAAGATGGTCATATCATTATTTCCCATGCCATTTAGTCATGTACAATGTGACGACTCATTAAGAAGTGGAATCTATCTAGTCCATCAACAGATGAATGGATAAAGAAGATGTGGTATATATGTACAATGGAATACTATGCAGCCATCAAAAGAAATGAAATCTTGCCATTTGCGACAATGTGGATGGAACTAGAGGGTATTATGCTTAGCGAAGTAAGTCAATCAGGGAAAGACAACTATCATATGATCTCCCTGATATGAGGAAGTGGAGATGCAACGTGGGGAGTTTGGGGGGTATGAAAAGAATAAATGAAACAAGATGGGATCGGGAGGGAGACAAACCATAAGAGACTCTTAATCTCACAGAACAAACTGAGGGTTGCTGAGGGGAGGGGGGTCAGGAGAGGGTGGTGGGGTTATGGACATTGTGGGGGGGGGGGGGTGCTGTGGGGAGTGCTGTGAAGGGTGTAAACCTGGCGATTCACAGACCTGTACCCCTAGGGCTAAAAATACATTATATGTTTATTAAAAATTTTTAAAAATTATTAAAAAAAAAAAGAAGTGGAATCTAGGTTCCCTCCTCCCTAGTCATAACAAGACTAGGTTATGAGTCTGGGTGGGCTTGTGAGCACAACCAAATGAATGCAATGGAAGTGACACCACATGATTTCCAAGACTAGGTCAGAAAAGGAGACTCCACTTTCCTCTTGTTATTTGGAAAATTTGCACTTGAAGCCATGGGTAATAATTTAAGAAATTCGGCTACCTTGGAGCTGCCATTCTTGAGGAAGCTAAGTCATGTGGGTAGCCATGTGTAGATTCTCCAACTGGCAATCCCAGTTTTCATTGTCTGGTGATACCTGGGAATCTGAGCACTGCAGTCAAGGGGCAAGGGTGAACCTGGGTATAGTGTGATGGCCCTTAGATTCTGCATCCAGCTCTCCACGCCCTACTTAAAAACCAGCCTCAGCATCTGGAAGGAAACCAAAGAAGATATATTTTCCTTCTAATTATTCATCTAGTAATTAAAGAACAGAATACATTTTTAAATGACTAGAGTTATCATCCATGATCCTAGTTTTGCTTCCACTTGCTTACTGATGGTAGGAACTCACTGGTATGACAGAGGGTGCATCTGTGAGTATGGAACAGACCTATATTCCTGCCTACCTGGTGTTTTCCACTCTCAAACACACACACACACTCACACACACTTTTACCCTGACACACCTATGAGGAAAAGAGATTCATCATCTATGCTATAATTTTCTGTCACCTGTCTCCTTAATTACCCATCCTTAAATTATAAAGTCCCAGATTTAAATACACGTTTACCTGGTTATGTACATTTCTACAGCACCAAGAGCTAATACAGACTATCAGAATATGCTCAGGAAATCTTGCTTCAGGAAATCAAAATTGCTTCAGATTATTTGACATTTATAATTATTGTAAATGTATTTATCTATAAGGCTACTAAGATGGGATAAGGAATTAATTTAATGGAACAGGAGGATTATTTGACATTTATAATTATTGTAAATATATTTATCTACAAGGTTACTGAGTTGGGATAAGGAATCAACTTCATGGACCAGGAAGAAGGTGCTTGTTCACCTCACTTTTATTCTGCCATATATAATGCTAATCTATGAAAGTCCTGCCAAAAGAATTCAAAGGAGTCCCATGAGTAACATATGTTGCCAAGCCCTTAGAAGGCACATTAGAGAGTTTCATTATTATTATTATGTATATTACTCTGTTTGCTAAATTCTCATTAGAATAATCAGCTATAAAGTATTTTGCTATAGAAGATAAATAATTTAATAGAAAGTCTGCAAAATTATTTATGTCATTTGTATGACTCTTTACTATCCAAGGATGTCACTGCAATGACATGTTTATAAATCAGCATCTAGAAAAAACTAACAGTACTCACAGGAAGAAATTATTTCAAAAGTAATTATGAATCCCAAGCTATTGTTCTGACTTCTCCTATAAAATAAATTTAATAGTGACCATTACTGGTCTTACAACATTTTCATTTCCAGATGCATGAATGGAGATGGCAGCAGCTTTAGAAAATTGTACAGAATGAAAAAAAGCAATAAATTTTCACTAAAAAATAAAACCAAAGTTCAAACAAAAATGTAAGACTCATCAGTAGGGGGGAAAAAATCCCAAGTTGGCATTACTCTCACATATGAAGATTTCTGAGAGTTCTAGGCAAGTTGATTTTCATTTGCTAAGTGAGTAGTACATTTTACTGGTGATATTGTTAAAGTCCTACCAGCCGCGCAATCAGTCCCCATAGATTCATCCTCTTCCCTCCTCCGCAAAATAATCCCTACCACTCTTCAGCTTGTTGATACAATATGAGATACAACAGTAAATAGACAGTTCATAAGAAAGTAAAATTTTAATTCCACCGCCCCTCATTTGCTTTCCACCTCTTCTAAAAATAATTTCTTCCAAGGTGTTGCTGGGAAAGAAATTAAATCTGAACAAGAATATTCGCTTATGCCCCCTAATCACTTCAAAGGAAGTGTGTTCTCTGAGTGTGGCTACACATATGCATTAACGTGACCAAAAAATAATAATACAAGTTTAAAATTTTTTCAGAGTACAATCTAATAACATGTAAACATTTGATTTCATGCATGCAGTCTTAACAGAAGTACAATTTGATTTTATTGTTCTATTTTGTTATGTGTAACACCAAGTTATTTCATCCTCCAAGGTAATTTTAAATGTACAAAAAAGAAATTTGGAGAATTTGGATGGAAGTAGTTTTTATCTTGAATTATTAAAAGAATTGTTCTCATTTCTCAATGATCCTTTTCATATCAATGGAAAAATTCTTCACTTATTGTCACTATATCACACAATATATTAGCATTTATTTTTTTAAGACATGGCTTCAGCTACAAAGTAGAAATTAAATTTTCAGATTCTGGAAGTTTTTATCTTTGTAAAATACCTTGTTTAGTTAATTATTCTTTCAAATTATAATATCTATTTATGTAGCTAGGTGTTTCAGAGTATTTAAACAACATATATATATATATATATATATTTTATCTCATTTGATAATGGAAATACCTGTCACATTAGGTAAAATAAGTGTTATCTTCACTTTACAGGTGGTAAAATTGAAGCAGAGGAAAAAGATTGTGTCCAAAAACATGTAACTAGCTTTGGATGATAACTGACACTAGAAATCAGCTATTGTGACAACCAATCAGTATCCTTGCATTGACCTATTGAAACTGTCACTCTGTTGGAGCACAGGTTAATTCTTCACTTTAATCAGTTCAGCAATATCATGGTTTCATAAATGCAAATAATTCAAAATTGCCAAAAATTAAATCTATATGCTTCTGAGAGTTTGAGAATAAACTCTTAACTGGAGAAGAGCTTCCTATACCAGATACTGAGACAGAATGAGCCCAAGGTGACCAGAAAGAAAAAACGTGCCTACAAGTTTTATTTTTAGTCACTTTTTTAGTCCTTTATTATAGTCACAAGTTGCATTTTACAGAAACTTGTGCTCAACAATAATTTTATTTAACATCTAGATTGACAACAGTGAAAGTTTTTTCACACTTTTCAAAGGAGCTCTCAAACACTCATGGAAAGCAACAGATAGCATCTCACATGACTTTAGCAAAGCTTCCGCTTCAGCTCTGCATGATAAAGTCATCAATGAACTGGAAACCCAGCCTGGGTCACACAAATGATGGAGAGCTGCACAGTTAATGAGTGGTTATCATTGGCTCAGTGTCAACCGGGTGGGAAATGAATAGGAAATCCCAAATGTAAATTTGTTTAACATTTGCCATTGGTGACCTAGAGAAATGGAGAGCTTATTTAAGTTTGCAGCTGGATAAGATAAATGTCCTTTCTTGCAGTAAAAATCTCAAAAATGAAGAGAAGGAATATATCAGAATCAGAATACCCCGTATCTTTGATTAACTGGCAAAAAGTAGTCAGGACATAATCAAGATCAATAGATCTAAAAGTGATATTGTATCTTTGAGAAAATGTGATCATAAAAATAGAGAATGAAAAATTACTGGCAATTGCTTGACCTTTTGATGTCTACTTTTGTAACCCAACCAAACTCACAGTGGGTGCGTGCACACACACACACATACAAACAAGGTATACATACTAAAAGGAAATGGAATTCAGATGGAAAAAATGGTAGTAGTATCTAGCATTTTATAGAGAAATTTTCCTTTCTTTAGTAAGACTCAGAAACTTCTAGTGAAGGAATACTTTCCCTTAAGTAGTATTGTTATTGTTGTTATTTTTGTTTTTGTATGTCTGTTTACCAATTCAAGGCAACCTATATACTTTATGACATTGTACAGCCTCTGGGTAAGAGAGAGAGGATGTTATTATTTCTTAAAAAAAAAAAAAAGATTTAAAACATTAAGTCATCAGACCAAGATTAGGCAAGGAATAAAGTACACAGCAGTGTGTTCAAAATAAAATGTAAAACTTGTTAATGCTATGTTTATGCTTCTCAACTGGACAATTATGCCTCTCTATTCAACCTTATTCTAGAACAGATCTTTGAAAATAATGTAAAATGTTTGAAGCTGACAAACCTCACTCCATGAAATAAAATAATTGAGAACACTAATCACATAATGCTGAAAACTTCTCTATCTAAATCTGCAAATGCTAAAATGAAGAGTATTTCACTATTTATGGTCCAAACTTCATTTTCCTAAGACTTTCCACAACAACTGTTTCTGAAATAGTCACATAAATTTTATGTATTATAAATTGAGACCATGACAATATCTGGCAGTTCAGATAGAAAGGGCAAACAATAACTTCTTTTATTTTTAAGAAAATCAATTTTTGCTTATGGTGGATTTTGCAATTTGAAGAAGGAGGGAATAAGGACAATTTTTTTTTTTTTTGTCTCTGTATCTGTCATGAACTAGAAATGTAACTTTTCTGTAAAGCAGCATTCTCTTTGTTCTCTCATCCAGCACCAGGACACTGTAAAATGTGCCAGTTTCAAGAAAACAGTCTAGAGTTGATTCTGTCATTTTATTTCATAACTTGAAAGGAAGTATTTGTATTTTTATACTGTTTCCATAGACTAGCCTACTTAAAAATTTATCCACTTAGTTTGGAGGTACCATATGTAATGCTCTGTACATGTGTGTCTCTGTGCATGTATATGGAAATCTATATATATATATATAATACATACTCCATGTATATAGAGGTCTCTATATACCATATGTATGGTATATATAGATATATTTCATGTATGTAATAGCTGGGACATCCCTTCACTAGATACTGTTTTCTTTCATATAACTAGCCAATCTCTGACTCCAAATCTAGAATTTAAACTTTAAGAGTTTTGGCTATAAGTAAAAATTTTAGTATTTTATCCATGTAATTCCACAAAACAAATTAAGTGGTTTAGAACAATTGTAAAACATGAACACTCCATTAATTTCATTAATTATTTCATGACAAATTTTAAAGGAAGGCAGCAAAGGTGATGTGCAAACACTGGGGTTATTCTGAAAGTTCTTGGATATTTTTTAATTGAAGAATTTGCAAAATATATATGTCTGAAATATTTCTAAGAAAGCATGGAATGTCATATCACATCACATTAATTTTCTAAGTAGCTCATCAAATTGTAAAACCAGAAATAGTCACATATGCTAAAAATATGCTGTTGGTTTTCTTGCCAAAAATAATCCTTCCTGAAATCAGCTTTGAATATTAAATATATTGCATCTCTGCCTGTATTTAGCTGATAACTATGACATTCTTGATTTTTCCCAAATGCTTTTTTAATCCATTTCTAGCTCTACAAGTGGGAACAGCTTGTGGTAAAAAGTTATATCAAATTAAACCAAATAAAATTATACTTTTAAAAATTTATCTCTCTCGGGTTTCAAGTGAGTCCCCATTATCCTTTGTATTAGATTACTAGGTCTACTATAACAAAGTATCACAAACTGGGTGATTTAAACAAGAGAAGTGTATTGTATCACATTTCTGGAGGCTAGAAGTCAGAAATCAAGTGTCAGCAGGATTGGCTTCTACTGAAGGCTGTATGGGAAGGATTTGCTCCAAGTCTCTCTCCTTGGCTTGTAGATAGCTGTCTCCTTTCAGTGCTTTTTCACATAGCCTTCTTCCTGTATATGCATCTATCTCCAAATTTCTTCTATTTATAAGGAAACGACTCATATTGGATTAGGGCCTACCCTAATGACCTCTTTTTAAGTGGATGAGCTCTGTAAAAAACCCTGTTTCCAAATAAAGACCGACTGAGATACTGGGAGATCCAGCTTGGGAAGATGGCCGAGTAAGAAGACACTTTCTCCCTGTCCCATGTTTATACCTAGATCTCACTGACACTGAAGTTAATAAACCAGAAACTGATCTGAAGACTGGCAGAACAAACTCCACAACTAAATATGGAGAAGAAGCTGTATCAGAGAGTTTAGGAAGCTCAGGAAAGTGGAGGAAGCTGCCTATAGAAGGGAAGGAGATGCATGTGCCCAGATGGAAGAGAAATGATCCTTGAACTAGGGAGCTCACACAGGGAAGACTAATCCCCATAATGTTTGACTTGAAAAACCAGAGGGGCTGAATTCCATGAGTCTCTAAAACCAGTGGGACTTGAAGCCTGGAGATTTAAAGTCAGCTGACTCAGCACTGGACAAGCTGGGAGGGTGAGTGATAGACTGTTTAAAAGACTGCAGCATGCATGGAAAGGCAACATAAAAAGAGCAATTTATACAATGCCAGGGACAAGTGAGAGACAGATGTGTTCATACTGATTTTAGAACATGTTGGAGGACTTCTCTGAAAATGAAGGAGGTGGCAGGCACCATTTTCCTCCCTACCCCCAGCATAAGCCTGGTGCCATCTGCAGGATGGGGTACTGCACAAACACTTGCTACCTAACCTGCTAGCAGGGCACCATGCCCACTCAAAGCCTGATAGCCTCTGTCCTGGATTCAAGGCAAATTTTGTCAATATGAACTGCACCTGGCCACCAGTTGCACAGCTACCATCACACTGTGCCCAGCTGTGTGCCCCCAGTCACAATCATAAGCTGGACTCAGTCATGCCCAGCCTCACACCTCTAGCTGCCTCAGCATTTAGGAGGATGCAACATGGCACTTATGGCCCAGCACAATTTTGCCAGCACCACCACTCCACTCCCAATTTCCCCAGTGGGCACATCCTCTCAGAGCTGGCCTGCCTGTTTCCCACTAACATCACAAAGAGAAAGCACAACCCACAAAATGCAGAAAGACAGTGTAGATAACTGGACTGAAAGGGAAAGTGACTCAGACAGAACATCAAGGTATAATCAACACACATATATATTCTCCCCAAGTGCCAAGTTCTGATAAACAGGGAACATTGCCCTGCAGGGCAGTCTGGGACCTCTTCTTCATAAAGTCACTACTTTCAAAAGCAGAAGACAGGGGGCCTGGATGGCTCAGTGGGTTAAAACTTCTGCCTTCGGCTCAGGTCATGGTCCCAGGATCCTGGGATTGAGCCCCACATCGGGGGTCTCTGCTCAGCAGGGAGCCTGCTTCCTCCTCTCTCTCTACCTGCCTCTCAGCCTACTTATGATCTCTGTCTGTCAAATAAATAAATAAAATCTTATAAAAAATAAAAGCAGAAGACATTGCTGATTTTCTTAACACAGAGAAACAGACACAGAGAGGCAGACAAAATGAGGAGACAGAAAAATTGATCACAGGTAAAAGAATAGGATAAGCCCATAGCCAGAGATCCAAGCAAAACAGATATAAATAACATGCCTATGTTTAGATAGAGAATTTAAAGCAATGATCATAAAGATACTCACTGGACTTGAGAAAAGAATAGAAGACATGAGTGAGATCCTTAACACAGAGATAAGGAAAACACAGCAGAGATCAAGAGTGCAATAAGCAAAGTGAGAAACACGCCTGATGGAATGAAGAGCAGGAAGGAAGAAGCAGAGGAATGAATTAGTGACCTAGAAGACAGAATAATGGAAAGTAATCAAGCGGAGCTGAAGAGAAAAAAGAACTATGCAAAACAAGAATAGACTTAAGGAAATCAGTGACTCCATCAAATCTAATAACATTTACATTATAGGAGTCCTAGAAGAAAAAGAAGAAAAGGAAGAGGAAGAAGAAGAAGAAGAAAGAAGAAGAAGAAGGAGGAGGAGAAGGAGGGGGAGGAGGAAGAGGAGGAGGAGCAGGAGGAGAAGAGGAAGAGGAAGAAGAAGGAGGAGGAGGAGAAGGGAGGAAAGAGAATAGAAAATTTATTTGAAGAAATAATAGCTGAAAACTCTCCTAGTCTAGGAAAGGAAACTTCCAGATATCCAGATCCAGGAGGCACAGAGAACTCGCATCAAAATCAATCAAAGCAGACCCACACCAGGGCATATTGTAATTAAACTGGCAAAATATAGTGATAAGAAAAAAATTTTTAAAAAGCAAGACAAAAACAAGTCAATAACATATGAGGGAAAACCCATAAGACTAGCAGGAGATTTTTCAACAGAAACTTTGCAAGCTAGAAAGGAGTAGCTTTATTCAAAGTGCTGACTGAAGAAAATCTGCAGCCAAGAATATTCTATCCAGCAAGGCTATAATTTAGAATAGAAAGAGGGGTACAGAGTTTCCCACACAAAGACTAAAGGAGTTCATGATCACTAAGCCAGTGCAAGAAATGTTCAAGGGAACTCTTCGAGTGGAAAGGAGAGACCAAAAGTGAGAGTATAAAGGTAAGAAACACAAAAGCAGTAAAAATGAATATTTCTGTAAAAAAAAAAATCAGTCAAGGAACTCACACACACACACACACAAGGATGTAAAATATAATAATAAAATATACCTAAAACATGCAGGGGAGAGGAGAAAAGAATGGGTTCAAAGTCAAATGACCACCAACTTAATATAGACTGCTATAAGCAGAAAGTTATATACAAACCTAATGATAATCATATATCAAAAAAACTAATAAATATACAAAGACTAAAGATAAATCCAAATGTATCACTAAAGAAAATCAGCAAAACATGAAAGGAAAGAAGGAAGGAGGGAGAGGAGGAAGGAAGGAAAGAAGGAGGGAAGGTAAAAAAGCAAAGAAGGAAGGAAAAAAGGAAGGAAGGAAGGAAAAGAGAAGAAAAGGATTAGAGAAAATGTTCACAAACAACCACAAAATAAGTAATAAAATGGCAATAAATAAGTACCTAGTAATTATTACTTTGAATGTAAATGTATTAAACACTCCAGTTAAAATACAGAGGGTGACAGAATGGAAAAAAAAAAAAAACAGACAAGTTCCACCTATATGCTGCATACAAGAGACTGATTTTAGACCTGAAGACGCCTACAGATTGAAAATGAGAGGATGGAGAAACCTCTTTCATGCAAATGGATGTCAAAAGAAAGGGCAAATAGCAGTACTTAAATTGGACAAAACAGACTTTAAAACAAAGCCTGTAATAAGAGACAAAGAAGGACACTATGCAGTAATAAAGGGGACAATCCAACAAGAAGATATAACAATTGTAGATATTTATGCACCCAATATAGGAGCATCCAGATACATAAAAACAAACAAGGGCTTTGAATGACACACTGGAACAGATGGACTTAACAGATATACTGAGAACATTCCGACCTAAAACAGCAGAACACACATTCTTTTCAAGTGCACACAGAACTTTTTCCAGAATAGATCACATAAAACCAGGCTCAACAAATTCAAGAAGATTGAGGCCAAATCATCCATCTTCTCTGACCACAACTCTGAAACTAGAAGTCAGTCACAAGAAGAAATCTGGAAAGATCACAAATATATGGAGGTTACATACCATGCTACTAAACAATGAATGGGTCAACCAGGATATAAAAGAAGAAATGTTTTCAAAAGTAGCCATTGAAATACTGGGGCTTAGGACTTCAACATGTGGATTTGGTGGGAGCATACAACACAATTGTGACACTTTTCTTAATACAGAAAGTGCGTTATGTAAATAAATAAATATGTATATATATACATATACATATATGTATATATATATATACACATATATATCACCTGAAAGAAAAAAATCAGACCATGTCTTTGGAGGTGTGACTTACTTGAGTAATATGAAAGCAGTTGATACGTGCATAGATAAGCCCTCCATCCAAACAGAGTCATTCAAAGCTTGTTCTTGAGGTAAACAACAACAAAAACCTGTATTGATTGAAACATTTTTGGTTGCAAGTGACAAAAAGTCAATCCAAATTTGGCTTAAACACAAAGGAAATATATTGGCTTTGCTACCTAGGAAGCAATGAGAAGTTACTCAGGTCAGAGATCTAAAAGCTATCGGCAGGAAGAAGGAAGGGAAAGGGCAAAGGCAGAAAAGGAATGTGTTTTGTTTTGCAGAACCAACAGTTTTTTCCAAGGAGACTAAGGGCTAGGTGTTTTGCCTGATAGCCACTTGCATGAGCAATTTGTAGCTGAGAACCTGTGCGAAAGCCTCCCCACCGCCCCAAGTTGCACTTTAGCTTATTATAATACTAAGGTCCTCTCCTACGGACAGAGTTGCCTGCCAATTTTGAACATAAATGTATGCATGCTGACATGCTATGTTTATGCAGTTGAACCAAAGTGCCTAAGTAATAGAATATGTGTTAAGTTCCTTAATGTATATGCAAACTCCCAGCCTTGCCGGTAATACACTGAACAAAACGTTCCTGTCCTGACCCCACAGAGAGACAGTGCTTTGAGAGCTATCCCCTTTCTTGTGGCAAGAAATAAAATGTTCTTTGTTTTCAACACTTCCTTGGGTTGTATTCAATTTAAAACAACCCAAGCCACGAACCCCCTGAGTTCGATTACAGCTACCATAACTGAAAATTCTACAGGTGCAACTAGTTTGAGGTATGTCTGGACTCAGGTCTCACACAATGTCATTGGTACAAAATTTGTCTGTATTATTCAGCTCTGCCTATTTCATGTTGTCTTCACTGCCTCATATTTAAGTCCAGCAAGAGGAAACTTTCCACAGTCATCTCCAAAATTCTCTTTGTGTCTTATTGTCTCAGATTGGGTCATGTGTTCATGCTAATCATTGTGGTCAGGGAAAGGGGAAGCTCTGAGTCAAGTATGAACTCACAAACCACACATTTAGAAACAGTGATGGAATCAATTCTATCTGGGTTGATTGAAAATGGGGAGAAAGCTGATCTCTAAATAAATAGCAAAAGGGTCTATATGAGCTGGGGTAACCCCAACTGACAAGCCCAGAAGTCATTGGTCATATTGGGGATAGTACCTCCTTACTTGTGTAAGACCTCCATCAATTCAATATTAACAATGGGTTTTAAGAACGCATTAGAATTCTCATATAATGCTGAATTTATCTGTAAAAGGAATATCAGCTAAACCCCTGATTTTGCATGCAAAAACCTATATCAAGTAAACTGCAGAAGGTGTCAAATAACAACAAAAAGAAATGGCTTTGATTTATTGAGTTTGAATACCAATATGGCTCAGCAGTGCAGAGGGCTATGGGCAAGAGATAACAAAAGAATAGGGTTATGTAACACTAAGAAAGATATTGCCTCCCAAGTGGCCTTCTTTTTTTGTCTGTTTATTTCTTGGGCCGTAAAGAGTATGCAACTACTACATTCACTAAGGAGAAATCAACACTTTATTTTCCAATACACTAAGAAAAGGGAAACTTAAAATTTTTATTTAAAGGCCTAAATTAATGAATCTATCTCTTCTCAACTCATTAAGACAGTACCACAGATTAGTGGAAATGATATCTCTAGGTCCACACTCTTCTAGACCATGTAAATGGGCTATGACAAATGTGGTTTCAGAACTTCTATTTCAACTCTTATTGGTCATATATTTATTGAATCACATTTAGGACCTGGAATTTGGAACATAACCTGTAGCTTTTAGGTTAGAGATGAACTACTATTGTTTTAGTGGATTTTGTAAAATTGTTCCTTGGTATTACATACTTCTTTACTTTAAGATCAGTCTAGTTCCATGAAAGGGAGGTATGTACAAAAATGACTCTCAAGGTCCAAAGAACTGTAAGACTGAAGAAAAAGGCCAACAAGGCCAGCATGACAAGGTTTAAGGGGACTTTGGGAGAAACATGTCTTGGGAGGTTGCAAGACAAGTAGATCTCCACACTCTCCACTCCCATGTAAGACCTGCTTTAATACCCTCTGAGGGTAGGAAGTATATGCAGTGGGACCACCCAGAAGGAAACGTTTGAGCAGCTCAAGGACATTACTTAAAGGTGTAGTTAGAAAGGAAAAAGGAATGTAGGTACAGGTGGTTGTGCTCAAGAAGGCTTCAGGTCACAGAGCTGTCATCATGGTGGGTTTGTCCAAAATGGCGTCAGTCTGGTTCACACATTAGTAGATCTTCTAGACTGTCTTGACATTTAGATTTCTCTGTCTTGCTCTTTTACCAAGAGAGGAAAGTGCACTGCGAGCCGAAGGAGCACAACCACCTTTAACATTTTCAAGCAAGAAGTTTGGTCTGCATTGTGTATGAATATATGATTGAAAATTAAGTTTCTTATTTTTCTCTCTTTCCTGTACTGGGGAATGTTCTAGCTTTGCATACCTCTATCCCTCCCCACCATCTCTTTATCTATCAAAGGAGTTTGAAGAAAAGGAGAAAGAATCAGACCAGGCAGAAGAACACTCTCAACATTAATTAATACGAAATGAATTTCAATTATCAAGTTCCCTACAGTGCACACCAAAGAACCAGCTGAAAGTGGTTAGGAAGTGTCAGCAATTTTAAATGTGTTACTAATTATTTCTGTACCTCATCAACAACTCAGCACTTTTATTCTTGGTAACCATGACTCACCCTCTTCATCCATTCATCATTTTGATTAACTTTTTCTGTCATGGTTATTTGCATGGCTTCAGGAAAAAAGTGACCCAAAAAAGGCACTAGGTCTTGGATGTCTTTCAGAGACCCACTTTCCAGCTGCTTCTCTCCATTACCATATTCTGCATGTTCTTACTTTGTTTTGTTTTGTTTTGTTTTATTTCAGTGGGAGGAGATACCAAGGAACAAATTTACAAAATCCACTAAAACAATAGTAGTTCATCTCTAACCTAAAATCTACAGGTTATGTTCCAAATTCAAGGTCCTAAATGTGATTCAATAAATATATGACCAATAAGAGTTGAAATAGAAGCTCTGAAACTAAATTTGTCATAGCCCATTTACATGGTCTAGAAGAGTGTGAACCTAGAGATACCATTTCCATTAATCTGTGGCACTGTCTTAATGAATTGAAAGGAGATAGATCCGTTAATTTAGGCCTTCAAATAAAAATTTTAAGTTTCCTTTCTCCTGGAAAATAAACATTACACGAATGTCAGCCATAGGTATGCATTACCATGTATATTTGTAGGTTTTAATCCTATGATTTTTAAATACCGATGATGTCAGGGGCTCCCATTGTATTCCTAAAAACCTAAACCTGAAAGTACCTAAATCATAAGTCATATTCAATAAATACTTGCTAACTAAACATACATGTGAAAGAACCAATGTTGCCAAACACACAAATCAAATATAATAAGGAAGTATTTCACTATCTATAACATTAAATCCTCTCCAGAGGAGATGAATTGTTACTAGAAGGCCATTGCTCAGCTGAGCACTTTGATGAATGTCTAAATATGAATTTGGAAGTATAAGCCAGAAAACATGCAATTATTTTCCAAAATATTGGAGGATCCCTGAAATGGAGAAGAGATAACTTTAAAGGCAAATGTTTAATAACGAGGAGAGAGAAAACTCTGAATGGCAGCAGAGACTTGAACGGTCTCGGGAGAACAAGGATCACTAATATAGGGCTTTATAATTGTTTGTTCTAGAATATGGCATGTAAAGAATCCTTCCCCTGCTTCTCTACAAAATATTCAGTAAATTCTTCACTTTTCACTAATAAAAGAGTATGCTTTGGGGGAACTTGAGAAGTCTATGGCTTCTTGCCTTGTTAGACATGTTTCTGGGTGGCAATAGCTCACAAGAAAACAGGATTTGAAAATGTAAATCTTTGGGTGGGAATTTTTCAGAAATGTTGAAAAGACTGATGGCTTACACAGGTCGTCAGTGAGGTTGGGGGCATGATTCAGTTCTGTCTAGATCAGATGATGCAGGAAAACCAAGCTGTCATCTAGGATCCTTAGTGCCCATTCAGAGTAGAAGAATGGAATGCCTCAGAGGGATAGGACTAAGCTGCTCTTTGACTATCTTTTCTACTGTGCAACTTTCAGTTCTACATAAACTATCACCTGATTACAATTAAAGAGCTCTATGGCACTGTTCTTCTGCCTAAGCTCCCAACAATTATCAGTATTTGTGATTATTGTGATACCTAACATTTATTAAGGTCATACAATGTGACAGTCACAGTGCTAAGACTTAACAAGTGTTATGTCATTTACGGGTATTTATCCTTAATATTCCTCATGGGATAAGAAATATTATGCCTGGAATAGTGTAATTGATGTATAAATACTTTTTCAATGAGTGAATTAATATTAGTAGCTACTATTTACTCAACACTTAGTATGTGCCAAACACTCTTCTAAGCAGTTTTCATAAATTAATTCACTGAATTTTCAGTACAATTTTAAGGGGTAGATAATATTATTATTCCCATTTCCATGGCACAGAGAAAGTAAAGACTCTCCTATGGTCAGACAGCTAGTTTATACCTATGCCATCTGGCTTTAAATCCCACACTCTTAACTGCAACATCTTCCAGATGAATGAGCTAAGACAAACAAGGCTTAGAGAGGCTAAATAAATTGTCCAAATTCACCTATCATGTGAGAGCAGACACAGAACTTAAATTCAGTCCTGGCTGTCTTCAAAATCCACACTCTTAAGTGTTACATGCAAGAAAGACCAAAAGCATTCTTTACAATGCATATAATAACTCATAACAAAATGGGTTCTGAATATCAGAGTCCAAATCTTCAAGTTTCTCACAAATCTTACAGAAGGCAGAGAAGTCAGAAGTCCCAGTGAAAGAGGTCAAAGTAACAATTAAATGGAGCATTATTTTGATTAAATGGGCATTAAGCCACCAAATCAGGACTGGGTTCATGGGCATACAACCAACAGTCACAGAGAACTCCACACTCAGAAAAGTCTTGCACTTAGCATTTACGGCTCTGCAGCCTCCAGTTTGAAATGACAGTCTAAGGAAAACAAGACTTAGAGAAGCTAAAGAACTTGGGTAAGTTCATCCACTGAGTATGATCATTTGAATTTGCATTTTGTAAATGAAATCTGATGACCAAATGGAGCATGCTCAGAGCCTTGGAGCACCACGCTGGAGTGGCCCACCTTCTATGTCTGCCTTCCCACCAACCCAGGACAGATTCTTTGGCATCTAGGTTTTCTGCCCAGCCTTATGAATACTAATACCTTAACCTTGAGGGAGGGAGAGCTCACAATCTGTTGTCCTCTACCCTCTGGCCTCAGGAGGATGTGGATACAGGTACAGAAGGGTTGGAGCTGGACACATACTCCATGGCATTTTAAAAGAGGTCAAGGCAGTGACTGTCTCTGCCCTGGGCTGAAAGGAGCACAGAATATTTGTAGGTCACTTGACAAGCATCTCTCACCCACTTTCAAGCCAGGTACCATGTACATCTCAGAATAGAGGTTGCAATCTATAGGAAGTCAGCTGTCTACCATGGACTGGGACAAGGGCCTATAGAAAGGAAACATTGATTTTCCTGCCCCTATCAGGATCCCCACATTTTCATTTTGCCCTGCGTCCCACATATTATGTAACTATTCCTTCATGAGATCAACACAGAGCTTTAATTGCTCTGTTGGAATGTTGGAATGGTTGGAAACTAAACTCCCAACTCCGTAATCACCTAGCTTAGGATTAATATAGGTAAAAAAATAGAAAAACTATTTTATAATTACACTTGCAAATAAAAGAGAACATCTAGAATTCCATGATTTTACAATGGCCATATTTCTATGGTAATGCCCCATCTTGCTAGTTTGTCTGTGTGTGTGGCTATTTATTTTTAACCATATTCAAAATTCTTTAAAAGGATCAGTAGACTAGCAGTCAGGGAAAAAAAAAAAAAACTGTTCTAGTCCTAAGAGTGACACTAACTTGTCATGTGAGATTGAAGAGGTTATTTTCTGGCTTTTAAAATTTTTGAACTATAAAATCAAATAGATTATGATCTCTGGGTTAGTTTCAACTGCAAGGTCTACAATTTTGTTTTGTACATGCTCATTCTTCAGAAAATTCACCTACTCATGCAATTTCAACAACCACCCATAGGTATATGTCTTAAAAATTACAGTAATAACTATAATCATTACTACTTACCAGGACAGTGCATTATATGAACTATCTCCTTCAATCCTCAAGTGTTCTATAAGAAAAAAAATTGACTATCCCTCAATTTATCTTCAGATAAATAACTATTCATTTTTTTCCCTTAACTTAATTTTGGTAAATTAGATTTGTCTAAGATGTAGTCAATTTTGATAAATTTCCTTTCCTTATAAATAAAATTGTTTACAATATCCTCCTATGGGTATATGTCTACAGCACTTGTAGTGCTGTCCCCTTTTCATTTCTATTGCCTTCTCTTTTCAGTTATTGATCAATCTAGACAGAAGTGTGCTGGTTTTAATAAACTGACTCTCTTATGATTGTTTTCTGTTTATTTTCTTACTAAAGCTAAAAGTAGTTGGAAATAAAGAAGAGGTTAGGAAGGTAATAGTTGGAGGCAGGGAACAGATTTTATAAGGACTTTGGTTTTACTCTAAGTGAAATGAAAAGCTATTGTACGATTTTGAGCAGAAGTGAGATACGATTTGCCATTTGGTTTAAAGGATCTCTTTGTTAAACACAGACTATAAGGAAGTGTAAAAGTATCAGTCAGGAGTCTATTGCCCTAATCCCATTAAGAAACTAGGATAATACCAGTAGAGATGATAGAAAGAAGATAGATTTTGGATATAATTTAGAGATAGGGCCAAAATAACTTAATGAACTATTAAAGGTGGGATAAGAGAGCCAAAGAATAGTCAAGGATTACACCAAATTTTATGGCCTGAGCAACTGAGAGATAAATTATCATCAGCCAAAGTGTTTTTTTTTTTTTGTCATTGTTTTTTTGTCTGGTGCTCTGGGGTTTCAGAAACACTGTTTGGGACATACTGATTTTGAAATGTCTGTTAGATGTCCAAGTAGAAATGTTGAGTGGTCAGCTGGGGAAAGACTGAGCTAAAGATACAAATTTTGGAGTCATTAAATTACAGATGGTATTAAAAGCCTTTAAATCAGGTGAGAACATGAATTGCTAAGGGAGTTAAGTATAAAGAGAGAAGAAAACTAAAAACAAACTTTTAGGGCACTCTCAACTTTAATATGCAAGGAAGAAAAGGAGGAACCAATGAAGAAAACAGAACATGAGGGACCGGCAAAATAGAAGGGAAACAGAGAGACTGTGGTGTCCTGGAAGTCAAAGGCAAACAAATATTAAAGGAAATAATCAACTGTGTAAATGTTAAAGAAGATGAAGATGAAGAATTGACGTTCAATTTAGCAAAGGGAAGGTCATTGGTCACTTTAATGTAGTGAGTAAAACTGATTAATTAGACTCGGGTAAGAGAGAAAGGGAAGAATAGATTGAAGATGAAGTAGAGACAACTCCTTCAAGGAGCTTTGTTGAAAAAGGACAAAGAAATGGTGGTGGATGAGAGGGGAACTGGGTCAGTAAATTTTTGTCATTATTGTTTCAGATGGGAGAATTAACATTTGAGTGCTGAGGTGAATAATTCAGTAGGATACAAATTTGATGTTTTAAAAGGCAGAGGAAAGCATTGTTAGAGCAATATCACTGAGTAGGTAAGAAGGGATAGGTAGGTCTTCTTGGTTCTTTCCACAGTTTGGCAACCATGGCCATTGCTGCTATAAACATTGGGGTACAGATGGCCCTTCTTTTCACTACACCTGTATCTTTGGGGTAAATACCCAGTAGTGCAATTGCAGGGTCATAGGAAGTTCTATTTTTAATTTCTTGAGGAATCTCCACACTGTTCTCCAAAGAGGCTGCACCAACTTGCATTCCCACCAACAGTGTAAGAGGGTTCCCCTTTCTCTACATCCCCTCCAACACATGTTGTTTCCTGTCTTGCTAATTTTGGCCATTCTAACTGGTGTAAGGTGATATCTCAATGTGGTTTTAATTTGAATCTCCCTGATGGCTAGTGATGATGAACATTTTTTCATGTGCCAAGATGCCCTTCAACGGACAAATGGATAAGGAAGATGTGGTCTGTATACACTACGGAGTATTATGCCTCCATCAGAAAGGATGAATACCCAACTTTTGTAGCAACATGGACGGGATGGAAGAGATTATGCTGAGTGAAATAAGTCAAGCAGAGAGAGTCAATTATCATATGGTTTCACTTATTTGTGGAGCATAACAAATAGCATGGAGGACATGGGGAGTTAGGAGAAGGCATTTGGGGGAAATTGGAAGGGGAAGTGAACAATGAGAGACTATGGACTCTGAGAAACAATCTGAAGGGTTTGAAGAGGTGGGGGGGTGGGAGGTTGGAGGAACCAGGTGGTGGGTATTAGGGAGGGCATGGACTGCATGGAGCACTGGGTGTGGTACAAAAACAATGAATACTGTTATGCTGAAAATAAATTTTTTAAAAAATGATAAAAAAAAAAAGAAGGGATAGGTAGTCTCCCCTGTACCAGTGTAGGTTTGGCTTTGGATAAGAACATGCCTATTTCATCCAGGTGGAAAGGCAGAGTATGGGAATATGATGCTAATATTAAGCATGGTGCTGGCAATCTGTGGAAATTCTCTTCTGATTGTTCTAAATGTTTCATTAAAAAAAAAAGGTCATCTGCTAAGATTAAGGATGGGGGAAGAGATGTTAGAATTTTGAAAAGGAAGAAAGGTATGAATTAGTCATTTAGGCAAGTGGGTGAGCAAGGATGTTTCCTTGGTACCATTAAAGTTCAAGTGATACCATTCAGTGTGGTTGTGTGCTTTATTCATAAGCCATGTTCAACAGGACAAGTATAAATGGAAAGAAACACAAACTTGACTTCAGCTATACTTGTGCCAGGTCAACTACAGTGAAGCCCAAGAAGGACAAAATTGTCAAGATAGTATAGAAGAGTGATTGGGGGGTACCTGGGTGGCTCAAGTGACTGACTCTTGATTTTGAACTCAGGGTCTTAAGATTGAGCCTTGAGTTGGGCTCCATGCTCAGTGGGAAGTCTGTTGGAGATCTCTCTCTCTCCATCTCTCCCTCTGTTTCTCCCCCCACCCCCACTCATGCATGCACACTCTCTCTCTCTCTAAAATTAGTAAATCTTCAAAAAAAGAAATCCGAAAAAGAGAGTGATTTATATCAATCCCCTATAGAATTTCAGTGATTAAGGAGAAGAATCTCATGGGGATGAGGGGCATTAGAATGTAAGTAGGATCAGTGGATTGATGGTCACAACACAATAGAAGAATTGTACATTTTAAACTGATAATGTCTTAATATCTAAAAAACCTACAACTTAGGTTTTAAGAATTTCTTTAGAACTTACCCAGCATTTTTAGTTGATCAGTTGTTCCAAGTGATCTTATTATCAGAAATAGAACCTTCTTTTAGCTTTTAAACTTATTTATTTGCTTCTTGCAAGTGTCCAAATATGATAGCCAAAATACAATAACCTGTTGATTTCGTTTTACCATGACTTTCTCTTGCCATCATCCAACCCAGGTATTTGTCAGCTAGTGTCTTTGTTATCACCACAGCCTTCTAGCTTATTTCTTTCATAATTCATTTTATAGCTACTAGAACAAGAGGGGGTTTTTTATCAAATATTATTTTGATTATTGTTTACCATATAGATAACCAAATATTGAGGAATGAAATTCCTTGCTGTCTTTTATTCCCAAAATCCAATATGGTACATAATTATTTTTAAATATTAAAACTTTCCCCTACAGGCTTTCTACCATCTTTAATATTTTACATTGTGTACTTTCTTGCAAAATTGTATTGTTTTGTGTTTCTTACTATTTGCACTGAGAACTTTGATTTTAAGAACCATCAATGTTGCAGAGTATAGGTCTAATCTATTGTTTCACATGGTTGCTTAGTACTGCAAAGTGAGCAACTGCACACCTTTTGTCTATCACTTCCCAAGGGACAAACACCCCAGATGCTGCTTAATCCCCACCACTATTAATAATATTGTACCATGTGATAATTTCTTTAGCATACGTAATATACCCAGGAATAGAATAACTGGGATCTAGAGGTTGAAGTAATCATATTTGGAGAGATAGCTTCTAGATTGATCTTTCCCATTGACATCCCACCAGCAAGTATGAGATTCTTATATCCCTGACCATACTTGCCATAATCCAAGTTTCTAGTTTTTGCCAATATAATAGATACAAAATGATATTGCTTTCGTTGTCTTAATTTTGATTTTTTTCTGATTATAAATGAGTTGAACATCTCAGTACATTTACTGATTATGAGAGTTTTTATTTTGTACATTGCTTGTTTACACTATTTACCCATTTTTTGTTGTATTTTTCTTAATTTGCAAGCATTCCTTGTATATTCTGGATATTTATCTTTTTAAACGATATTAACATCGGGGGTCCTGGGTGGCTCAGTGAGTTAAGCCTCTGCCTTTGGCTCAGGTCATGGTCTCAGGGTCCTGGGATCGAGCCCCACATCGGGCTCTCTGCTCAGCAGGGAGCCTGCTTCTCCCTCTCTCTGCCTGCCTCTCTGCCTCCTTGTGACCTCTCTGTGTCAAATAAATAAACAAAATCTTAAAAAAAAAAAAAAAGATATTAACATCTACAACATATGAATTCTTCCACTCTGTTGGTCTTAACATTGCCCATGGTATCTTGCCTTAATCAGAAATCATTCACTCTGATATAACCAAATTCACCAATATTTGCCTTACAGTTTGTTCTTTTAAATTTTACTTAAGAAGTAATTTCTCATCCCCAGATCTCAAAGCATTTTCCTATTCTTTCTTCTGTTAACTGTATAGTTTTACTTTTCATATCCAGAGTCTACTTTTAAATGCTGTGTTAGCAATCCAATTCATTTTTATGCGTATGGTAAACCAGGTCTGCCAAGAATGTTTTCCAAAAAATCCATCCTTTTCCCCTTGACTTGCAGTGACACCTTCACTAGAAATTAAGTATAAATGCACATTCGCACATAAGTCGATCTTTATGCTTCCTATTCCATTCTGTTTGATCAATTCTCTGTTCTTGGCCCAATTTCTAAACATCTGATAGCATAAACAAGACTCACCCTTACACACACATACTCTTTATTCTTCTTAAATTTGACTTACCTATTTGTGAACAATGATTCTTCCTGGTACATGGAAAATACAACTGGAATTGTGACTGCATAAGATATATCAGTTAATTAAAATTTATCAATTAATTCAAGAAATATGTGCTATTTTCACGATTCTATCATCCCAATCAGAAGCATGAAATATCTGTTTATGAAGACCATAATTTATGTCCCTTTTAGAGTCTTAGTTTTTTCTACATAAAATAATTGTGTGTTTTTGATGAAGCTAATTTTGCGCACCCAATCATTCTTGTTGCTACTTTAATTGTATTTTGTAGTTGATTCCATGACTCTCCAACAGCATCTCATTCAGTGTTCCTAAGAAACATGAACTAGCAGGTGCTTTATTTCCATCCACTAAGGATGATTTAAACACAGTAGAATGTTGTCCTGGCAGAGCAGCTCCACCTAGAAAATCAGACAGATTAATAGATTAAACAAACTTCATCAAATGAATTGTTCCATATACCTTTCATCTCTTACATTTTGGTGTGGACCACCAAATGTCTAGTGAAAGAGGAAACATAGCTCAAGTTTTCTTCAGCATGAATAGTGGGCAACACTAACTCTTTTTACTTAGCAAACCAACATAGTGCACAGGAAACTGAGAACTTTGGGTTTTAACTTTAAGAAAGATGTGAGTATGTTTGTAGTCTAAGGAAAAGTAGTCATAAGAAAGAGAGAGCATCCAGACACAAGGTAGCATGTTGGAGTTTGGGGAGAACAGAAAGGAGGAAGGGAGGTTAAAAGAGACATGAAATAAATTCTTGGGAAAGGAAGGAGAAGGGATCTCTCATGGTTTCAATTCACAGGCATTTACTGAGTATTGGCAATGCACCAGGCCCTGTGCTCAGCCCTGAAGAAATGGGGATCAAGAAGATACAAGCTGTGCGCTCAGGGAGTCTGGAAGATAAAGAAAGAGCCAGACATTGAGCAAGTGACTATAAGAACATAAACAGCAGTGCAATCTTAGAAGCAGGGGTGTGCCCTTCTCTGAGATGGGAAGGAGACAGAGAACAAGATGTAATGAGGTTCTGAGGCAAAGGGACGTAGGAGTTTAGGGAAATCACAGATTACAGCTTTGTATCGCCTCAAAAACTAAGAAGGAAAGATACCTACCTACTAAGAATGAAGGGAACTAATTTATAATGAGTGCCATAAAAAATAGGACAAACCTCAAATTACAACTCCAAGGATGAAATATGGTTAAGTACCAGCATTAAAAAACAAAACAAAACACACAAACAAAATACAGTTAAAGGAGGAGAGCATAATAGGGTATTCCCAGGACCACCTCTTTCAATTCTGCTGAGATCTTTCTTAAATATGATTCCTGCTCAGGCCCTATCAGAAACCAATTAAATCAGAGTCCCTGGTGGTGGGCCAAGGGACTACATTTCTATCAAGTTATTTCGGAAATTCCCTATGCAATCCAGACATCAAGAAGTACTGACGCAATTGGGCTAATCCTTATGGGTTTTGAGTTTCTCTGTCAAGGGTTATCGGCAAATTCCATAGTAATTTAAATGCTTTATAAAGAATTTATTTTTATACCATTTTTAATTGAATCTTAAAGGTAATACTTTCCCTCCTCCACTGAAGAGTTTGTTGGTTTTTTTTTTTTTAAATATTGCATCTATTACTTGCTCTCTTTAAGCTGTTGCAAGTTAGAAGAAATAAGAAGCTAATTCTTTCATCAGTGGCTATAAATGGCTTTCCATTTGCAAAGTATCTTCTTGTTTTTTAAGGAAAAAAAAAGTATTTATTTTAGAAGGATTAAAAATTTTACTCCAAAAATGATGACTAGCTGACACTACCAAGTAGTATATTTTTAAAGTGTTAGCTAAATTTATAGTTCTCAAGTGCTAATTTTTTCCACATACACATTTTTCAATGTCCACCTTTAACTGAAATCTAGGAAATAAAGGTTGATCAAATGTGGGCTAGATGAAAAAGCCACTGACAGTTGTAGTATCAGTAGGTATGGGAAGCATTAAGGAAGGAAAAGGTTGACAATGAATCTCTAAATAAAAACCTTGAATTTTACAGACAGCTTCAAATGCCAGATAAAATGGATAATGTAGTAAAAATCTATAGGGAGTATCCTCTTAGAAAACTATTGTTTCCATTGACTAATATCCACCTTTTCTTAAAACAACATTTGTTATAAAAAAATAATAAACAGTTTGACATATAGGGATAGGTATACAGATATATTCTTATTGAAAAAATCAGTTCCAAAACATTTACAAACCTCTTCATGTTAAAAGGAAAATTTCAAAGTTCAATAAAATTTAATTTAAAATATTTTAATTAAATAAAATGTTAGAAACCATTGGTTCCATAAATTATTTCCCAAAAATATTTCCTTCTTCTTTAATATTACCTTAAAGTTTGATCGCTATGCATTCAAACTATATCATCACTAGCCAATCTAGAATTTTTTAAAAATAGTACTCACTAAGAGAAATGTTTTTTAACTTTTATCATTTGGCCCTGAAAAAAAAAAAAAATATATATATATATATATATATGTGTGTGTGTGTGTGTGTGTGTGTGTATTTCTATGGAGCAGAACAACAGAGAACCAAGAACTCAAATGCTTTAATTTTAAAGGTATCATTCATTGCGGAAAATTGGCATAAGTTCATTTGTATGTTGTTTTGTTTCTCAGGAATATGTTTTAGGTGATGGATAGATTTGTTTATATCCTAAAGATATACTAGAGTCTGGTCTTTTTGGCCACAGTTCATGGTGGTTTTTTAAGTAATTATGGCCAACTGAAAGCTGAGACACTTAAGCTTCCAAACTAAAAATTTTAATCCTGAAGTTTCTTGAGAGATCGACCACAGCTACAAAGAATTTTCCTCTTGCGCTGATTCTCTAGATCATCACTTCATAAATAAAACAAGACATATATAGCAGATTTAATCATTTGTATGTAATCATTTCAGTAAAATGAGTGATTGTTCACATTTAAGGTGTCTCCTTGTCAATTCATTCAACAGGCACAGCCAAACAATAGTTTAAGACCAGAGGACTTGTAAAATCAGCTATAACAGTTTATTCTTAATGTCCCTAACTATGTCTCACGCTTTGTCGTAATTAATCCTCTCTTCCGCACACAGCAGCAAGAGTGATTCTAACATAGCTCCCATGGGATCATGCCTCTGCTCTGTTCAGAACCCTGCGATCACTTTCCAACTCACTCAGCCGGACAGCCAGTGTCTTCACTCTGGCCCCCAAGACCCTACGTGATGTTCCGCTCAGATTTCCTCCCGTGCTTAATTTCCTGCTGTTCGCATGCGGGGCACAGTGGCCTCCTTAGCATTCTTCCAACATGCCAGTCACCATCTGCCTGAGGGTCCGCACCACTGCTCTTCTTTTGCCAAGAAACACTCACACCCACGTATCTACTCGGGCTGTGCCCTCAATTCCTCCGGCTCTTTATTCCTAAGTCACCTTCTCAGGAACACCTTCCCCACCTTCCATGTCTGCCTCATCTACGTCTGCATCATATTTCCAATTCCCCTCCATATTTCCAATCCCTTTGCCCAGCTCCAGTTTTTTGCAATTTTTTTTTTTATATTTTTTCTTGCTTCTCTTATGTCTCCCCACTAGAATGAAAGTTCCATGAGGGCAAAGATTTTGTCCGTTGTATTCATTGCCATGGCCCCAGTGCCTAGTAAAGTGCATGGTTTATGGAAAGAGCTCAATTAATGTTTATTGAATTAATGAACAGAGGAATTGAGCTTCATCTCTTATTTCTCAAGTAAATACAAGATAACAGGCTTGTGTAATCATGGAGAAATTTAAATGATGAAGGCATTAAGCAATAACAGTATTAACATAGATTTGACAGAAGTCTCTGCTGCAGCTCTAACTCCTTACCAAAGAAAGACTAGCAGGAAAAAGCAATCTCTTCTTTCCCTCAGTTCTGGCCCTTCTAGGTGCTTCATAAATATTAGCTGTATATTTTTTGACTCAGTCTTCTAAAACTTCTAGCTTTGCAACAGAGTGGCATTTCTTCTTTTTATTAATCCATAACATTTTAACATCCAGTCATTCTCAAAACTTGATTTGTATTCTCTGGTTTGACAAAACCTAGACTGGCATATTTCTTGACATAAAAAATCTGAGGTTGAAAAACACAAGAACTGCAATTATGAGCATAAATCAGCACACAGAGTGGCCTCGCTCTGGTGGCCTCTAAGTCAAGGCAGTGCCCTGGGATCACAATTCTCCTTGAGAAGATTATACATGGAGAATTCTGGCTGCAGCAACTCCTCCTCCATAAAGGTTGGAGGGAGCATTTCTGAGGGCTTGTTGGCTCCCATCCCCCACCCCGCCCCACCCCGCCCCACCCCGCCCCTGCCTCCACGCTGTTGGGCTCTGCCGTGCTGCAGGCCATGCTGGCTCCCCTCACCTTCACACCACCTGTTGAGGCTCAACTGTGTTCTGTGACTAGTGATTGCCACGACTAGAGAATTCCAGTCGCTAGCTTGCCAATGATGATGGAAAGTTTGGGGCTATCAAGGAGTGGACTCATAATAAGTACACATTAAATACTCTTTAAAGAGTGTCCAGGCTGGTGTGCTGCCAGTGTTGTCACCACACTGACTGAGCATGGCCCAGTGGAAAGTTCATGGGCTTTGGGATAGGACAGACCTGGGTTCAAATTCCAACTCTGATTTTTTTTTTTTTAAACAGCTCATATTTACTAAGTACTGACTATATACTAGGCACTAAGCTCCACGCTTTATAGGTATAAATTATTTGACATTCACAATGATACAATGCAATATTTTTACAGATGAAAAAATTGAGGCTTCCCATTTTTATAGATGAAGAAATTGAGACTTATTAATGTGCCCTGAGCCACATAGCTAATAAGTGACAAAGCAGGGACATGACCCCTAATTTTCCAAATCTATATTCTTAACCACTAATTTATGCTAACTCTGTGAATTTGAGAAAGGAAATTAACCTTACTATTAATTAATTTAATTTAGATGAAAAAAAGAAACATGAATAACCAAGAACATAGTGACTGTTTAGCAAATATGAAAACTCTAAATTTTTTTTAAAGATTTTATTTATTTATTTGAGAGAAAGCGCACACAAAAGAGAGAGAGAGCACGCATGAGCAGGGTGACGGGTAGGTAGAGAAGCAGGCTCCCTGCTGAGCAGGGAGCCTGATACGGGGCTCCATCCAGGGACTCTGGGATTGACCTAAGCCTAAACCAAAAGCAGATGTTTAACCAACTGAGCCACCCAGGCGACCCGAGAAACCTAACCGTTAAATTTGATGTTATTTGAAGACTTATGGTTAATTGTTCGATGCGTCAATGGATTTTTTAATGTGTTTAAGGAAGAATTATGACTTCTACAGATATACACAAAAACATTTATAACTAGAATAGTATTACATCTGAATTTATTACATCTTAATCCAGTGGTGTGGAGGAGGTAGATGAAACAAAATTATCATGATAATTATTGAAGTTAAGTAATAAGTATAAAAGGAGTTATAATACCATTCATTCTATTTTTATTACATTTGGAAATAACAACAAAAATGTCTTTAGCATACTCCTTAAAATAAAGTGTGTATATGTACACAGAGAGGTTTATTTTTCTTAAAAGAGTCTCCATAAAATAGGAAATAAACTATTCTGTCTCTTACAAATGAATCTGATCTTTAGATATATAGTTTCTTAAATAAAAGTTTTGCAATATAAGACAATGATTTATCTGGAGCCATGTTTATAAAGTAAGACTCATGAAGTACAATTACCGACATTGAAACTGCCCTCAAAACCACAACCGTGTCCTCTAGAGAACATCCCTGGATTTATATAGTGACTAAATGAAGAAAGTAGGTGTTTCCTGCTTCACACATAAAGCATTAAAATCTGATCAACTGCAATAAGCAGAAAATTCGAGTTTCCTGGCCAGTAATTTGTTTTAAAGGCATAAAATGCTGGGGTTTTTCCCCCTAAAACACCTTTGAGGATACTGAATTGGAAAAATGTCAAGAAAGTACTAGATGAGTAATGCCAATAAAAGTAAGTTTAACTCATGCACTTGCTAATTTCTTATAAAAACCTAAAAACACATAATACAGGTTGTGTATTATTGGATTCCCCCCCATGTAATTAAATAATATTAGAGACTAAAAACTTGCAGGAAAGCTCACTTGGTGAATTCACTAGGGATGTAATCTCTGTCTTCAATTCTAATATGGAAATACAAGCATTATTTTGGTGATGACATGATAAAATACTTATTCTGAGAAAAAGAATAAGTGTTAGAAAAGTTCGTTTTATAGGAAAAGGATCATAAATTTATATATGGTGAAGTGGACATCGGGTGGAGATTAAAGGTCTTTCAGCTTCTTATCTGCTGGGAAACTTCTTATCTGTTGGGAAAATATTTACTAGCCTTTGTTATATTCCCCAGCAAGGAACATCTCTTCAGGAGAGCACTGTTAGCGGTCAAGTTTTCAATATTCTAAATTTCTCATTTGTTTAAAAATCAATTTGTTGTTTCACCAGAAATGACTCATTCAGCTATGACGAAAAAGGAGAAAATTGAGTTATGCTAGATTAAATAAACATTCAAAACTCCTACTTACCCAGAGAGGAAGATCTAAACTTTAGACCTAAAGGCAAGAATGGCAAGATCCAGTCTGTTCAATATTTTGGTGACTCAGATTCCACACAATTTTATTCTCTTCGGCCAACATCTTTTAAAAGAGATGAAACGTGTTCTTAAAAAAAAATTTGGATTTCAGAAAAGAAATCATTATGAAGTTATAATTAAAATTAAAATGTAAGAGAAAGAAAATGTAATCTTATATAGCTGTATTTTTTATTCCTTACTCTCAACCGCAATAACCATCAGCCAAATCAGAAAAAGGAAACCATAGCACAGCACAAAGAGTACTGAGCTTATAGGTTGAAGCTTCAGATTTCTCAGTTTTGTCTCACACCTGCATAAGTCAGTTAACCACTCTATATAAGTTTCCTTATATACAAAATGGTGAGAATGCGAATATTAACTTTAAGCCAAATATACGGTTAAAGATCTAAATGAAACAAAGGCATATCTGTAATTATTCTTCACATATAGAATTTTATATAAGAAACACTATCAATAGGGGAGCTAAACACATGCATGTTTTATATAGTGTACAGTGTGTTTGTTTTATTTAGCAGTGCGATCGCATGCTATTGCTAATGGGGCTATAGAGGAAATGCTCTGTGGGAAAAGATGATCTTGCAGAGTACCTGTACTGTATGAATCAAGGGTTACTTCATTAGTTTAGGCAAACTTTGTTTTAATATTTATATCCCTTGGTCCTGCAGACTTGCCTCTTTGCATTTCTACCAAATCAAACTTTGATTTTCATAGGGGGGTGTTCGTGCATTAATTTCTTTTCTTTACTAAAATAAGCCAAAACAGCGATCAAATCTTCATGGTTTGAGACTTATATTCAATTATATTCAAAGAAATCTTATTGCTTCATGTTTTTTCTAACACTGTTTTTCATTTTAGTATCAATTTTCAAGTCAAAATTCAAGTCAGAGTCAGAGTTTTCTTCTCTGTCATGTTCTTTCCCTATTGTCAGTAATGTAGACTCAGAAAATAACTGGAACCGAAAAGGAAAAAAAAAAAACAGAATATGGAGAAGAAAAAAGTATAGAGCAAAAATGAAACATAAGAAGAATTGAAATGATAAATCAGAAACGGGATGGTTATGAGCACAAATAAGTGATTTTTAACATGACAAATCTTTATTATTAAGCAAAAATCCTATATTAAGTTAGAATTTGAAAGCCTAGGCTGTCAGTTTCATTAGGGTAATACCAAAGTCCAATGTATGTAAAGTTCAACAATTTTGCCCACAAAAAGATTTCCTGTGAGACATTTCGGACTTTAACTTGCTAGTATTTTAGTAACCTTTTATTTTTTTTAATTCTACAACATAGCTAGCATTTCAGTAGGCCAGTTTCTCTTAAAACACAAATATATGCATGAATTTGCACACAGATGCTTTAAATGTGTGATGACACATCTCCAAATGTATTTAAGTCACTTCTCTATCTGTCCATTTGGATGACAGAATAAGACAATGAATCTTGATAGTCTAGATGAAAATTGAAGAACAGCGTATTATTGACATCTTCATTCAATCTACCCCTCCCCCCAAAAAATGACGCTTTCAGAAATGTGTTTGGCAAACTTGATATTGTTCTTGTAGATCACGATGCTTCAGAAGCATGACTTCTCTGAGGAAACACTAGATCTTGTAACAGAAATATCTTTAAATCTTTTAGATAGCCAGTCCACAGGGAAAGGTTTAAGAAAGGATCAAAGCTTGTCCTTTCAGCTTGAATTATTCCATTACAGCTGAATGTGACATAATTACAAAAGATGTTGGATGTGGAATCTCATCAGGATTATCTGACACTCATCTTTGTTGAAAAAGTCTCCCCAGCTGTTGCTCTGATCGCCCAAATGTGACAGGAGTACAGAGTACAAAAGTACTTGTAAGTGACCACTGCTTGGGGTGAGCTTAGCTTCCTTAGGCCATTTTGTGACTTTCCACAAATATCAATGGTATGGAGAAACAGAAAACAGTGTTCCAAATATAGCTCCATTTTCATGTGTAAAGCAGCTTAGAAAACATAAAAAAGCAGCAGCAGCAAGGGGCTTATCTTTTGGCACATTTATGTTTGATGCAGCCAAACTCATTTAGCTATAAACAATTCAATCAGAAATGATCATTTGCACTCCTATGCAAGTCTGCGTATGTTCTGATTTGTTTATACAATCTCATCTTAATTTAGCGCTCTTCTATCATGATGCCTGTTAATGGCTTTGCTGGTGGAAATTCTTGTTATTGGGGATGACTCAGAAAGAGCGTTTATGACCCTGAAAATGAAATAAGCTGAATAAATATTTAATTTCCTACTATGTTTAACAAGTTCTGGCCACCAGTAAATCGTATTTAAAATTTTAAAAGGTGTGTTTTTGCAAGCATTTGCCAAAGTTTCTTTTTTAAATATCACCATGGAAGTTCAATTGTAAAATATAACATCAAACATATAATGTTGAATAATTACTCATTCCAAAGGATTTGGGAGAAGCAAAAAAAAAAAAAAATACTTTTCTTTCCTTCCTTGTCGTGGATTACATTTTCTTCATACATTATTAATGAAGTTAAACTACTAGTAACATGCCAAATGTGCTGCATAGGAGATTTGTGCCTAATCCAGCACAAAACAGGCCCAGTCACATAATGATAGAAAAAAGAACAAATGTCAACAGTTTCACACTGGGACTAGATTAAGCAGACCGTACTTACTGATTTCTTACAAAGGGATTATCTCACTTTTAGTGCTATGAGAAGGAAGGCCACACTTCTCTTATATAAGACAGAATTGCACCTGAGGGGGAAAAAAAAAGAAGAAGAAGATGCTTCATTCCCACTCCCTCCCAGCCTCTGGCCGTGGAACCTTGATTTATTAAATACCACAGACTTAAGCCATTGTTTGGATAATGAGCTACATAAAAATGTCTAATAGTGATATACAAGTATTAATACCTTAGAGATCAAATATAATATTGCTTCTCATTGAACTCTGATTAGATCGTGCTTAAAATAACTGGTGTTTATTGTTTACCCTTCTACTTGCTAGGTTCAAAAAGCTCCCTGGCTTAGATCGGGACTGGAATCCTTACAGGCAATATTAATGTTGAAAGAGTTTAAGGATTTTTTTTCCCTTTTAATCTCTGGAGGCTAAGGCTTGTAACCCTTACGTAAGCAGCTCCCACTGACTTCAGTCAGAGGCTAGCAGTTGCATAAATATCACAGGAGCTGGCTCCCATTCTTCATTATTAGTCTTGCTCAAAGGGTACATAGTCAGTGTAAGTATAGTTTTCAGACCTTTGATTATCCATGTAGACAAAATTATGTCTATTATTCTAGTCAAGATTAGGTACCATTAAATTAGCTCTGTAAAATATTAAACAAGTTTATTTGTTTATTTATTACTTTACATTTCAGAATACAGACATTATTGTGACCTCAAAAATTATGACTGCCATCCATTCCAAAGGCTGACTCCATTATACCAATGACAACAAAATCTTCTAATGCTTCTGTATTAAATAACTTCCTAAATGTACCTTTTTAAAGAAACTTGATCTTTAGAAAATGTTTCAAGGAATTTTATCTTAAGAGGAATTTTATCGTAAGATATGCTTCTGTTTGCCTCATAAACTATTTGTTAATTTACCTTGGCTCTTATTCCAACTACTAGTAAAGTGGCTCAGAAACCAATGACCCAGTTAATGGGTGAACATTTAATCATTTAGGGATTTTTGCTTACATGGTACCAAACAAAGTTTTGTCATCTGGTTTGGATGCAATTCTGAAATAATGTCTTAGAAAATTCTAGCAATAAAAAAGAAGATGACAGAAACTTGAGAAAAATAAAAAGAAGCGGGTGAAGCCATATTGGGTTGACTTATCAAAATAGCAGATACTATTTGCTGCCATTCTCTAACTGTGAACAACCAGAAATTAAAGAATGGCTTTTTCACCTTTATGGAAATCTCAGAAAGAAATATTTTCCAAGTTGCCAGTCCTTTCACTGAATTCTTTCTCCACTAGTTTTGGTTAAAATGTTTTCTGAGGTGTCTGGTGGCTCAGTCCTTTAAGCATCCAACTCCTGGTTTTGGCTCAGGTCATGATCTCAGGGTCATGAGATCAAACCACACATCCGGCTCCATGCTAAG
The DNA here is from genome assembly GCF_010015895.1 of Lontra canadensis. NCBI lineage: Eukaryota > Metazoa > Chordata > Mammalia > Carnivora > Mustelidae > Lontra > Lontra canadensis. The sequence goes on from NW_022630995.1 coordinate 96,697,731, forward strand.
TATGGAGCCTGCTTAAGATTCTCTCTCTCCTTCTCCTTCTGCCCCTCCCCTCCTCAAATAAATAAATAACTCTTAAAATGTTTTCTTTATAATATAAATCTTCTTTGTCAATTCATAACTCTACCTATACCTTCAGACAAGTATTCATTTCAAAAGAAAAATTGAACAGATCTTACTTAAAAACCAAATAACTTACCTCTGGTAACCTTAGATCCTATGTTATATAGGGGTAGATATAGGCATATCTGATTCAGAATCATTTTCATATTCCCATAGAATGAGATAATAATAAGGCATAATCATAATCATAATTCATCTCATTTCTAGCTAAGAACAATGTCAAGTGGATATCATTGAACCTACCAAAGAGGATTCTGTGTGACTCTCTATATCATGCAGCAAGAAAGCAGAAAAATGGGGCACTTAAATTCAGGTTTTCTAACTACAAATCTAATATATATATATATATATATATATATATATATATATTTGCATTCTCTTTCATTAATATGTGGTTCAGTGTTTCCAAAAGCATACTATAAAAACTGCTGATACTTACAATGACTTTAGGTAGTATCCCACCAATTTTAATTGTTCTCATTTTAATTAATATTTATTTTTCAAAACAATCTCTACTTATGGGAAGAGATTCTAGGTTTTACTCATAATTTAAAAATTCCATTCTAAGAATTTTAATTTAAAAAGTGATGCTACCTAAAAAAAAAAAAAATTAATTATTATCACAAATAGCACAAGACTACAGCAAAATGTGAAGATGCAATGCGAAAGACTAAAGGTTGGAAAACACCGATTTATTGACACTTCCTTGGACCTAAAAGAATACAAGGAAGGGCAAGGCACATGTGTTAACTTCAGAAATGTGAAGTCTCATGAATAATTTCCACATACATTATGAGAAATTAATAGCACTATTAGAAGAGAAGAAAGATCTAAAATCAGAAACCTAAACTTCCATTTTAGGATACTAGAAAAAGAATTGCAAAATAAATCCAAAGTAAGCAGAATAAAGAAAATAAAAATTAGAATAGAAATCAACAAAATTCAAAACAGCAACACAATAGAGAAAATCAATGAAACCAAAAGTCATTCCTTTGAAAAGATCCACAAAAATTGATAAGCCTCTAACTAGGCTAACTACGAAAAAGACAGAAGACACAAATTACTAATATCAGAAATGTAAGAGAGGCCATCACTACTGATTCCATGGACATTAAAAGGATAATAAAGGAATATTATGAAAATCTCTGTGTTCACAAATGTGATAACTTAGGTGAAATGGACCAATCCCTTAAAAGACACAATCTATCAAAACTCACACAAAGAAAAATAAATAGTCTGAATAGGCTTGTATCTATTTAAAAAGTTGAATCTTTGGGGTGACTGCATGGTCTAGTCAGTTAAACCTCCAACTCTTGATTTCAGCTTAGGTCATGATCTTGGGGTTATGAGATTGAGCCCCACAGTGGGCTCCACACTCAACAGGGAGTCCACTTCTCTCCCTCTCTCTCTGCTCCTCCCACCACTCACACACTCTCTCTTTCAAAATAAATAAAAAAATAAATTTAAATAAAATTGACTCTGTCATTAATAACCTTCCTAAACAGAAAGCACCAGGACCAGATGGTGGAAAGAAGGAAGGAATGATACCAATTCTTTATAATCTCTTTCAGAAAATAGAAGCAGAGAGGATACTTCCAAACTCATTTGGAGGTCACCACTACCCTAGTACCAGAACCAAAGATATTACAAGAAAGAAAAACTACAGACCAATATTGCTCATAAATGTAAATGCAAAAATCCTCAAAAAAATGTTAGCAAATTGAATTCAACTATATATAAAAAGAAGTATGTATCTTGACCAAGTAGGATTTATTCCAAGTATACAGTGATGGCTCCACATTCAAATATCAATTAATGTAATCCATCTCATCAGTAAACTAAAAATACCATATGATCATTATTATTAATGCAATAAAAACAATTGGTAAAACCCAACACTCATTTATGATAAAAATGCTCAACAAAATATCAACTTGGTAAGGAACATCTACAAAAAACCTACAGCTGGGCGCCTGGGTGGCTCAGTCGTTAAGCTTCTGCCTTTGCCTCAGGTCACGATCCCAGGATCCTTAAAAATAGCCCCTCATCGGGCTCTGCTCAGTGGAAGTCTGCTTCTCCCTCTCCCTCTTCCTCTGCTCATGTTCCCTCTCTTACTCTCTCTCTCTCTTTCTCTCTCTCTGCCAAATAAATAAATAAGTAAAATCCTTAAAAAAAAAATACCTATAGCTAACATTTTACTTAATGGTGAGAAACTAGATATTTCCACTCAAAGATCAGACCAGAATATGCCTCTCACCACTCCTATTCATCCTGTAGTAGATGTCCTAGCTAATGCAATGAGAGAAGAAAAGGAAATAAAAGATATATAAATTGAGAAGAAAGAAATTAATAAAGAAATTAATAGTGCTTATCAATATTTCCAGTTCTTGTCTCTTTTCTACACATTTAAGAGTTCTTACCTTCCTCTGTCAACTGAAAGATTGCTTGCTTTGGTCAATGAAATACGAGGAAAGCAATGTGTCTCAATGCCAGACACAGGTAACTAAGAGATGGTGTATGACTCCCATGTTTTCTTCTCCTGCTGTGGGAACTGTGAAAGCATTTGTTGAGGTGGAGGTGTCAAATCAGCCTGGAAAGCTGAGCTGCCACATGGAGCACAGCTAAGCCACTAATGTTTCAGTGTTTGTTGTTGTTGTTGTTGTTGTTGTTGTTGTTACCACATCATTGCATACCTTCACCTGATTAATACATGTAAGAAGGCATATAACTAACATGATTAAATTTAACTACCCTCATGATTTATGTAGTACTAAGAGAGAGAAAGGGGACATGTGTTCTGATTGGAGGATGGGAAAACTTTCTGGGAAGGTGGCATTTATGAGGAATGGGTCAGGACTTTGAAGGTCAGGTATTGAGAGGGGGCAGTCAGGTAGAAGGAACCATGTGAATAAATTCCCATAGGGTAAGACAAAAGGCATGAGGTGGGAATGATGTACAGGAAGGTGGGAGCAGAAGCTTGTAGAGGAAGCAAACAGTGGAAAGGTAAGTCATGGCTGGATTGCAGAAGGCCATTAGTGCAAGCCCAGGATCTTGGATTTTATTCTATTGGCAGTAAAGAGAGTGCCTGAAATCTTTTAAGGCAGGAACAGTCACAATCAGAGCTGAATCCTAGACAGGCTCACCAAAGTGCACTGAAGACTATGGAGGTAGTAGGAGGGTTTACGATTTTCTGGTTGAGAAGAAGTAAGGAACTAAATTAGGACAGTGTCAGAGATGATGGAAATGAACTGGTGAGCATGAGAAACAATTTTGTGGTACAACTGACAAAACCTAGTAATTGATTAGCTGTGGGAGGGAAGGAAGAGAGAGGGCGATCCCAGTCAAGCCCAGAGAACACTGGATGAGAAGTTTTGTGGCATGAGTTGAATGGAGAGGAAGGCCTTGAATTTGAATATTATAAAGACTTACTGTTGAGCTTTACTGTGACTATAATATCAGTCACCTTACTAAGATTACTTGCCCTTAGATCAAGAGAAATAACCATTTTAATTATTAACACACAGCATAAATTATACTCCACTCCAAAATGATATATTAGGATAATATCTCATTAAGATGATTTAATCTTAATCAAAAGGACATATAAGTTTTCCCAGCACCATTTATTGAAGAGACTGTCTTTTTTCCATTGTATATTTTTTCCTGTTTTGTCAAAGATTATTTGACCATAGAGTTGAGGGTCCATATCTGGGTTCTCTTCTCTGTTCCACTGGTCTGTGTGTCTGTTTTTATGCCAGTACCATGCTGTCTTGGTGATCACAGCTTTGTAGTAAAGCTTGAAATCAGGTAACGTGATGCTGCCAGTTTTATTTTTGTTTTTCAATATTTCCTTAGCAATTCGGGGTCTCTTCTGATTCCATACAAATCTTAAGATTATTTGCTCCAGCTCTTTGAAGAATACCAGTGGAGTTTTGATTGGAATGGCATTAAAAGTATAGATTGCTCTAGGCAGTATAGACATCTTAACAATGTTTATTCTTCTGATCGAAGAGCATGGAATGGTCTTCCATCTTTTTGTGTCTTCTTCAATTTCTTTCATGAGTATTCTGTAGTTCCTCGAGTACAGATCCTTTACCTCTTTGGTTAGGTTTATTCCCAGGTATCTTATGGTTCTTGGTGCTATAGTAAATGGAATCGATTCTCTAATTTCCCTTTCTGTATTTTCATTGTTAGTGTATAAGAAAGCCACTGATTTCTATACATTGACTTTGTATCCTGCCACATTGCTGAATTGTTGTATGAGTTCTAGTAGTTTGGGGGTGGAGTCTTTTGGGTTTTCCATATAAAGAATCATGTCATCTGCGAAGAGAGAGAGTTTGACTTCTTCATTGCCAATTTGGATATCTTTTATTTCTCTTTGTTTTCTGATTGCTGTTGCTAGGACTTCTAATACTATGTTGAACAAGAGTGGTGAGAGTGGGTATCCTTGTAGTGTTCCTGATCTCAACCAGAAGGCTGCAAGCTTTTTCCCATTGAGGATGATATTTGCTGTGGGTCTTTCATAGATAGATTTTATGAAGTTCAGGAATGTTCCCTCTATCCCTACACTTTAGAGTGTTTTAATCAGGAATGGATGCTGGATTTTGTCAAATGCTTTTTCTGCATCAATTGAGAGGACCATGTGTTTCTTCTCTCTTCTCTTATTAATTTGTTCTATCACATTGATTGATTTGCAAATGATGAACCATCCTTGTAGCCCAGGAATGAATCCCACCTGGTCATGGTGGATAATCTTTTTAATGTACTGTTGGATCCTGTTTGCTAGGATCTTGTTGAGAATCTTAGCATCCATATTCATCAGTGATATTGGTCTGAAATTCTCCTTTTTGGTAGGGTCTTTGCCTGGTTTGGGGATCAAGGTAATGCTGGCTTCATAGAAAGAGTCTGGAAATTTTCCTTCTGCTTCAATTTTTTGAAACAGCTTCAGGAGAATAGGTATTATTTCTTCTTTGAAAGTTTGGTAGAATTCCCCAGGGAATCCATCAGGTCCTGGGCTCTCTCTTCAATAAATGGTGCTGGGAAAACTGAACAGCTATATGTAGAAGAATGAAACTCGACCGTTCTCTTACACCGTACACAAAGATAAACTCAAAATGGATAAAAGACCTCAATGTGAGACAGGAATCCATCAGAATCCTAGAGGAGAATATAGGCAGTAACTTCTTCGATATCAGCCACAGCAACTTCTTTCAAGATATGTCTCCAAAGGCAAAGGAAACAAAAGTGAAAATAAACTTTTGGGACTTCATCAAAATCAAATGCTTCTGCACAGCAAAGGAAACAGTCAACAAAACAAAGAGGCAACCCATGGAATGGGAGATGATATTTGCAAATGACAGTACAGACAAAAGGTTGATATCCAGGATCTATAAAGAACTCCTCAAACTCAACACACACAAAACAGACAATCATATCAAAAAATGGGCAGAAGATATGAACAGACACTTCTCTAATGAAGACATACAAATGGCTATCAGACACATGAAAAAATGTTCATCATCACTAGCCATCAGGGAGATTCAAATTAAAACCACATTAAGATACCACCTTACACCAGTTAGAATGGCCAAAATTAGCAAGACAGGAAACAACATGTGTTGGAGGGGATGTGGAGAAAGGGGAACCCTCTTACACTGTTGGTGGGAATGCAAGTTGGTGCAGCCACTTTGGAGAACAGTGTGGGGATTCTTTAAGAAATTAAAAACAGAGCTTCCCTATGACCGGGCAATTGCACTACTGGGTATTTACCCCAAAGATACAGGTGTAGTGAAAAGAAGGGCTATCTGTACCCCAATGTTTATAGCAGCAATGGCCATGGTCGCCAAACTGTGGAAAGAACCAAGATGCCCTTCAATGGACGAATGGATAAGGAAGATGTGATCCATATACACTATGGAGTATTATGCCTCCATCAGAAAGGATGAATACCCAACTTTTGTAGCAACATGGACGGGACTGGAAGAGATTATGCTGACTAAAATAAGTCAAGCAGAGAGAGTCAATTATCATATGGTTTCACTGATTGGTGGAGCATAACAAATAGCACGGAGGACAAGGGGAGTTAGAGAGGAGAAGGGAGTTGAGGGAAATTGGAAGGGGAGGTGAACCATGAGAGACTATGGACTCTGAAAAACAATCTGAAGGTTTTGAAGGGGCGGGGGGTGGAGGTTGGGGGAACTAGGTGGTGGGTATTGGAGAAGACACGGATTGCATGGAGCACTGGGTGTGGTACAAAAACAATGAATACTGTTATGCTGAATAAAAATAAAAATTTTTTTTAAAAAAAGACATATAATTTCAAACAACTTTCTTTTTACAAAGTGATCAAATAACCTATTGCTCTTATATCAAAATAAAGTCACTTACTCAATGTACAATGAATGGCTCCCTATCTTTTCAATTATATAGATACCAGTACAAAAAGAAAGTATCCAAGGAGAGACACTACATTTTCTGGGATCAAAATAGTGAAAAGTTAGAATTTTCCAAACCCTAACTCAAATCCTTTTAGTATAATGATCTGACACCCTTAGGAAAATAATATCACACAGCTTTTAAAAATGTACATTAATAATATGTAAACAGTCAAAGGAGAGAATCAGTTTAGAAAAATATACTTTAGAGAAGGAAAATCAATAGCAGATTGCCTGAAAGATGAACTCAATGTTAACAACCAAAACAGGGCCACTAAGATGAATTTTCACTGTTGGTGGGAACGCAAGCTGGTGCAGCCACTCTGGAAAGCAGTATGGAGGTTCCTCAAAAAATTGAAAATAGAGTTACCCTGGGACCCAACAATCACACTACTGGGTATTTATCCTAAAGATACAAATATAGTGACCCGAAGGGACATGTGCCTCTGCATGTTTCTAACAGCAATGTCCACAATACCCAAACTTTGGAAAGAACCTAGATGTCCACCAACAATAAATGGATAAAGAAGAGGTGATATATATATACAAGGGAATACTATGCAGCCATCAAAAGAAATGAAATCTTGCCATTTGCAACGATGTGGATAGAACTAGAGGGTATTATGTTAAGCAAAATAAGTCAATCAGAGAAAGACGATTATCATATGATCTCTCAGATATGAGGAATTTGAGAGGCAGGGTGGGGGGTCGTGGGGGGTAGGGAGGGAAAAAATGAAACAAGATGGAATTGGAAGGGAAACAAACCATAAGAGAATCTTAATCTCAGGAAACAAACTGAGGCATGCTGGGTTGGGGAGGAAGGGATAGGGTGGCTGGGTGATGAACATTGGGGAAGATATGTGCTATGGTGAGTGCTGTGAAATGTGTAAGCATGGTGATTCACAGACCTGTAGCCCAGGGGCAAATAATACATTATATGTTAATTAAATTAAAAAAAAAAAAACTTAGACATCTAATTTCCACACTCTCCAGAAAACAAGAACAATGGGCAAAAGAACGGAAGCTTTAGCTCCCTCAACTTGCAGTATAAGGCTCAGCATCCCCAGGACACCCCCACCACCTTTGCACCTTTTCAAATCAATGCTGTAAGCAAAATGGCATTTCCTCCAATGGTGGGTTCTGCCTCCTAAATGACTAATCCAAAAGCTGTTTCCACAGAGTCTTCCTCTCAGCTTGGAGTCAAATCCCTCTAAAGAATTAGTAGCTAAAGTCTGGGTAGTTAGTCCAGAGATATTTGCTTTTGAATGGGGGCTTCTAAGTCCAAAAGATAAGTGCTACAAGAATTATAGATTTCCTGCGATAAACAGCAAATGTCTGAAACAGACACCATACTTTGTCTGTTTCCACATTATCATTTTCAGTGCCTGGCATGGCGCTTAGCATGCAGTAGCTGCTCAGTGAATCACAACTGATTAGAGAAATGAATTAATGCATTGCTAATCATTTAACTTTAGTACACACTCAAGCGTATTTGAGGGCAGAAAGGGACTGCCTGATGCTCTGAAATCATGCTAGATGGATTGCCCACTCAGAAGTCCACAATCTAGACTGGAAATGTGAATGCCTGGTACCCAAGCATTGATACAAACTCCCAGTTACCAAACAAGGAGATCAAGGTTGAGAAAAATTAGAGAGCATTCCACAATAAAATTATGTGTGGAAAACAAGATGAAGAAAATGTCTTTAAGGGAGGAAAGGGTGGGAAACAACGGAGGAGAAGAAGAAAAAACTTCATGTAAGTTCTCGTCTTTAGAGAAGATAAACGGGTTTTCAGATGTGGTCAGATATATAAAGAATTATCCTTTGATGATCCTGCACTAATGCCATTTCCTGCGTCTACAAAAGTGGCCAGACAGCTACTCCTCACAGACTTCTACACACTGTATCCTGTTCCTTAATAAATATTGCTTTCACTGCCCTTCGAGTCTGCTACTTTGCAAATCCTAACCCTAACATTCTCATCGAACACAGACATTTTGCTTAAGTTAAACATTCATCAGAAACAGTAGCTGTAGTATCCAGTTACTGCACCCAGAAAATGTCAGCCTGTGGTTTCCAATGGTTACCCTGGACCCCTGAATGTCCATTCTCATTATGTGACTGACACCAGTACAATCAGCCCAGTTTCAATGATACTTGCAGAGTAATTACGTTCTGACAGCTTACTGTGTCCTTCTGCCCAACTATATCTAATAATACCACAATAAATTAGTCCTCTTTCCTAAGCACTTTCCTGCCACTAACTATGAGTTGGGAAACAGAGCCAAATATACAGAGCAAAAAACCCAATTCTGATATTTTTACAATTCTCTTTTTAACCTTCTCACTTTGTAAAGCTGAATACTTTATCAACCACACATCCAACTTCCCTTTCAAATGAGTTTCCTTTGAATGTCTCCACGAGTGTTGGATCTGACAACTTTGGCTGACTATATCATTGTGCTAATGTGGTCAAAGTCAGTCTTCAGCTTGATTCCCATGTAGTACAGTTAACTCTGATCTGTCCTATTACTTATGTCCCAACTTAGCTATTTGCCTGGGGTAGCAAATAAGTGCAGTTCATGAAGAGGAGGACCAAGCATAATAAGTAATGAGCCACTCATCATTCTATTGAAAAGCAAATTTCTTATTTTATATGGATATTTATGTATGTTATACAGTGAGTTTAATGCCATTTATGTGGAATTGGGTTCTTCTGTGGGTATGTGCTCTACTCGGTAGTTCATTATTTGTAAACCTTAAGAAGGACTCTGTTTAAGAGTAGACTCCATGTGCAAAGGGCTAATGCTAAGTGGGATTGACCATTTTTTTTCACAAATGGACATCAATAAGAGAAAAGCTCAAAATGTAAATATTTTTTAAAATGTAAACATATGGAGACAAATGTACCTTGGTAACTACATTTCTGTCTTATTTATGGGTGGATTTTACAGCTTTTCTATTATACAAGGCTTTTCTAATATACAAGGCAAAATTTTAGCTACAACCTAATAACATGTGTCCATTATGTGTTTCGTGTCATCAACTGGTTCATGCTCAAAAAATACAAATTCATTTTATTCTCAGCCTAAATGAAACTCAATGAAAAACTATGTTGGCTAAATACAGGTGACTTTAGTGAGAGTACACAACAGCTTTTCCTAAAAGTGCACTCACATACTGATGATTCACCATTAATTTTATACGGTAGATATATGAACATTTTTCATTGTATTAATTATGCACTTGTTTTGTTACAAAATAGAAATATGCCAAGTAAAAATAAAATTTTGATTTCTCACAATGGAACAGAATAGAGAGCCCAGAAATAGACTCTCAACTCTATGGTGAACTAATCTTCGATGAAGCAGGAAAGAATGTTCAATGGAAAAAAGACATTCTCTTCAACAAATGGTGTTGGGAAAATTGGACAGCCACATACAGAAAAAATGAAACTGGACCATTTCCTTACACCACACACGAAAATAGACTCAAAATGGATGGAGGACCTCAATGTGAGAAAGGAATCCCTCAACATCCTTGAGGAGAACACAAGCAGCAACCTCTTCGACCTCAGCCACAGCAACATCTTCTTAGAAACATCACCAAAGGCAAGGGAAGCAAGGGCAAGAATGAACTATTGGGACTTCATCAAGATCAAAATCTTATGCACAGCAAAGGAAACAGTCAACAAAACCAAAAGACAACTGACAGAATGGGAGAAGATATTTGCAAACGACATATCAGATAAAGGGCTAGTATCCAAAATCTACAAAGAACCTATCAAACTCAACACCCAAAGAACAAATAATCCAGTCATGAAATGGGCAGAGGACATGAACAGACATTTCTGCATTGAAGACATCCAGATGGCCAACAGACACATGAAAAAGTGCTCCATATCACTCGGCATCAGGGAAATACAAATCAAAACCACAATGAGATACCACCTCACACCAGTCAGAATGGCTAAAATTAACAAGTCAGGAAATGACAGATGCTGGCAAGGATGTGGAGAAAGGGGAACCCTCCTACACTGTTGGTTGGAATGCAAGCTGGTGCAGCCACTCTGGAAAACAGTATAGAGGTTCCTCAAAAAGTTGAAAATAGAGCTACCCTACAACCTAGCAATCGCACTACTGGGTATTTACCCTAAAAACACAAACCTAGTGATCCAAAGGGGCACGTGCACCCAAATGTTTATAGCAGCAATGTCCACAATAGCCAAACTACGGAAAGAACCTAGATATCCACCAACAGACGAATGGATAAAGAAGTGGTATATATATATATATATATATATATATATATATATATATATACACACACACACACACACACACACACACAATGGAATACTATGCAGCCATCAAAAGAAATGAAATCTTGCCATTTGCGATGACGTGGATGAAACTAGAGGGTATTATGCTTAGCAAAATAAGTCAACCAGAGAAAGACAATTATCATATGATCTCCCTGATATGAAGAATTTGAGAGGCAGAGAGGGGGTCTGGGGGTAGGAAATGAATAAATGAAACAAGACGGGATCAGGAGGGAGACAAACCATAAGAGACTCTTAATCTCACAAAACAAACTGAGGATTGCCAGGGAGAGGGTGGTAGGGAGAAGGTGGTTGGGTTATGGACATTGGGGAGGATATGTGCTATGGTGAGTGCTGTGAAGTGTGTAAACCTGGCGATTCACAGACCTGTACCCCCAGGGCTAATAATACATTATATGTTAATAAAAATTTTTAAAATAAAAAATAAAACTTTAAAAAAATTTTTGATTTCTCAGATGTTAATTCTTTAAAAAGTTTAAAATGCACACGCACATGCATTAACACAAATGATATAGAAATATTGCAAAAGTCTTGAAACTGGAATGTGAATAATTAAAATTTGGGCAATGAATGTATATTCCCAAAATAAAACACCTAAAATGAAAGCTATGATATTGGAAAATACACATTTAAATTTTTCACTGGTATTTTTAAAAAAAGAAAGGTTGATCCCAGGAACATCAATTTATCAATTAATTTTCACATATTACTTTCCATGCAAAGCAGCACTTGCACACCTTTTTACCTGTATGTTACCAAATCAATTCCCCTCAAAATGATATAAAACTCAAGGGAATCAGTGGCTGTGAAAGAAATCATTCTGACCATATTCTCTTCCCAAAGCACAATCACCTGCATGAAATCACTCTTGGGAGGACTTTCAAATGCAAAGGACCACTCAACCTGCTTCATTTCTGGTCCACACACAGGTATAGGTAAGAAATCCTCCACCTGGAAGGTTTTGCCTCCTGGAACCTTGGATGCCTGGACTGGAGGGGCACCCCAGCTTCCATGCCACAAACAGAGATTAGACTAAATGACTTAAAGCCAAAATATGACTTAGCTATTTTTCTTTCCTCACATCATTCTAGTAGTTTAACTTTTCAGGCAGAAGGGAGATGAAAAGTGTCCTGACATAAAGTCTGGCCTGTTTAAGAAATTCAAGAGGACAGTGTGATGGAAGGCAGTGAGTGAAGGATGATGTTCCACAAGCAGGCAGGGACAGGGCATGTAGACACTGAAGGTCCTATGTTGTGTTTGCATTGTATTCTAAGTACAGTAGAAAGTCACAGAAAAGTTTTAAGCAGAGGAATGGAATGATTGCATTTTTCATATATCAAGATATTTCTAGATGTCGTATGGAGAATTAATGATGAAGACAAGATGGGCAGAAGAGAGATTGGTCAGAAGCTATTAAATTCACTTAAGAGCCAAGGATAGGGGCCTGGGCTAGAGTGGCAGCTTGGAGATGGGAGCAAGGGGATGTGAGAAGGGTAAAAGAGGAACAAAGGCTGATTTCCAGACTTTGGGTAGATTTTATTGAGATGATGAAGAGTTGGAAGAAACACAGGTTTGACTGAATGGGATTCAGGAATTCAGTGTGAAATACGTTTGCTTATGACACAAGGAGATGTTCAAGTGGAGATGTCAAGTAGGCACGTAGTTAGATATAAAATTCTGCTGCTCAGAAGATAAGCAGAAACTGAAGACATAAATTTGGGATTCATCCATATGTATACATATGTATATATGTACAGTATTTTAAACTATGAGGCTGAATGAAATAACCTGTATAGAGTGTACAGACTGGTAAGAAAAGAGGATCCAGCACAAAACAACATAGAGCAGATGAAGGAGGAAGGGCCCACAAAGACAGAAGGCACAACCGAGGAGGTTTGCTGAAGACCAGTAGAAGACGGAAATGAGTTTCAACAAGAAGGAAATGGTCACCAGTGTGGACTTGTAGGAGGATGAGGATGAGGGGAAATGTTGCTGACACCGACCCTTGGAAAGAGCAGTTCCGGGATGACAAAGGGTAAAGCCAGATTCAAGAAAGTCAAACAATAAAAGGAAGATGAAGAAGTAGACATAAAGTGTATAGTTTTTTTTTAAAGATTTATTTATTTATTTATTTTAGAGGGGAGGGTCAGAGGGAGAGAGGGAGAGAGAGAATCTCCAGCAGACTCTCCGCTGAGCACAGAGCCCATCATTGGGCTCAATCTCACGATCCTGAGATCACGATCCAAGCCAAAACAGGAGTCGACTCTCAAATGACTGAGCCACCCAGGCACCACTATGTAATTCTTTCTAAAAGTTTGTTTATGCAGTGTAGCTGAAAGTAAAAATGCAGATTTAAGAGAAGTGTTGGTTTGTTCACTTTTGTTTGTGTTTAAGGACAAAGTGGTTAAAAGGAATGGGGGTATTGGTGCTGCTCTGATCTTCCCAATGCATTCATTTCCACTTTCTGGATCTGGTTCATACTTACAAGCATTTGGTTCAACCACAAGCAGACAGGCCTTCCAAGAAGAAGCATAAGACAGGATAGTAAACATCTGCTTAATCTCCCCACTTAGAAGTACCTTTACCAGGTAGATTATTTGATTAATTATAAGGAATTTAATTCCGTTTATTTGACTTGTTAATTCACATTGAAAAAGTTTACCTATAGGGCACCTGGGAGGCTCAGTTGGTTAAGTGGCTGCCTTCAACTCAGTTCATGATCCCAGGGTCCTGGAATCAAGTCCTGCAACAAGCTCCCTGCTCAGTGGAGTCTGCTTCTCCCTCTACCCCTCCCCTCTGCTCATGATCGATCTCTCTCTCTCTCTCTCTCTCAAATTAATAAATAAAATTTAAAAAGAAAAAAAGAAAAGGTTTACCTTTACTAAGAAATTTTTCTCACCAAAATGGAATATCTTCCCACCATGTTTTAGGTTAGAAATAGACCAAGGAGTTCAAAAATGTCAACAAAGTCTTTGTTTTAGTCAAATGCACTATATTAGTTTGCTAGGGCTGCTATAACAAAGTACTAAAAATAAGGCAGCTTTAGAAATCTGGAGTTTCTGGAGGCTGGTTCTGGAGGCTAGCTGACAGTTCTGGAGGCTAGCTCTCTGAGATCAGGGTGTCAATGGCTTGATTCCTTCTGAGGGCTGTGAGGGCGAATCTGCTCCACACCTCTCTCCTAGCTTGTGGTGTTTTGCTGGCAATCCTTGGTGCTGCTTGGCTTACAGAGACATCACCAGATCTCCACCTCACATGTCATCCTCCCCTTGTGTGTGGCTGAGTCCAAATCGCCCACTTTTGTAAGGACACCTGTCATATTGAACTAGGGCCCACCATAACTACCTCATTTTAACTAGATAACCTTTAAAAAGACCTGTTTCCAAATAAGGTCACATCCTAGGGTGCTGGGGAGCAGGACTTCAACACATCTTTTTAGGACATAAACTCATAAAATGCACTAAATAAAAAACAGTCTTTCCTTTTCTCAGTAAAAAGGGGAGAAGCCACTTGTCATGAGAGACACCTTTAGATTCATGGTATTTGTTTAGATATGAGTCCCACAGCACTTAGGCAGGCAGACTAATGTGTGTTCACATCCAGGCAGGATGTCCGCTATGGGGAGCAAAACTTCACAACCACCCTAGGTTACTTGTGTGGCTTGAAATTCAAAATAACTAGTCATGATCTTCATTTTGCAAATGGTCAACCATAAGAATGGCTTTTGTAAGCTATAAACAGTTTCTGAATATACAGGTATTTTAATTTTCATGATACAAATAGTTCTATGGGGTTGGGGTTGAATTTTTCGGAGATACATATAAAAAGAATAAACATTATCTCAATGCTAAAATTCCTTTTTTTTTAAGATTTTATTTATTTGACAGACAGAGATCACAAGTAGGCAGAGAGGCAGGCGGTGGGGCAAGGAGCAAGCTCCCCGCTGAGCAGGGAGCCCAATGTGGGGCTCGATGTGGGGCTCAAACCCAGGACCCTGGGATCATGACCTGAGCCAAAGGCAAAAGCTTAACCCACTGAGCCACCCAGGCGCCCCCCAATGCTTAAATTCTTGTAACATATTCTTCATGAGGTAGAAAAGTTATTTTTTTGTTCAGTCGAATACCTTGATAGCTTCTCTGTTCATTCAATCAACCACTCAATCAATCAATAAGAAGTCAGGTCTCAAATGAGAGCCACATTACTCTGAAGCAAGAAATATGGGAGAAGAAGGGTCAAGCCTGACTGACTGAAAGGATAGAAAAAGTAAGAAGACAAGCAGCTTAATATAAACCTGGGCTCTGTGCCAAGAACTCATCCTGTGAGAAGTTTGCAGAAGCAAGAATTGTAAAGGGACTTTTGAGATCTAATATTTTTTGTTGATTATTTTCCAGGATGCATGTTATCTCCCTTCATAACCTCTGGTCTTCAGTAAAAGTCTACATACACAAACTTGGGTCAGTGGAACTTTGGGGGAGCTCAGGAATCAAGGTATCCCACATAGAACGACAGAGTACAGAGAGAACAACAGAAAGGAAACAGGTTGGGAGTTGAGTGTTCCGGAACTAGATGATTAGCAGAGGTGACACAATACAACATAAACTTCCCCCAAAAGCCTTGAACACACTGGAGGGCTGATGTGATTCCCTCCATTCTGGCGACAGGGACCATAGCAATTTTATTTAAATCTGAAAGCAAGCTGGGGGACTGTGGGGGCATTTAAGCAGCTGACCTTTGGCTTAGTGTAACACCAAGTGTAACTGTCCAGTTTCTGACACTTAACTGGACCTGAATACATCTTTGTTATTTTTGGTTTTGTTTTGTAATTTGACAATCCTGTAGAAATAGAGAATGAGAAAAACCTCACTTACAAGTAGTTTACATGAAAAAGATTAAGGGATTTTAGTTGGCAAAAAGATCAATATTAGTCAACAATGTTCCCCAAGAAAATAATGAAATCTTGTGCTGCATTAATAGAAGTAGAGTTTCCAGAAGCAGGAAAATGTTATCTTCACTGAATCTTCCTGAGTCTGATCATATTTATGTTCAGTTCTGGACATTTAAAAAAGACATTGGCAAAAGAGAAGTAAATACAGAAGGTGGCAGTGAGGCTGATAATGAGTCTGGGAACCGTACCAGCTATGAAACAAGTAAAGAAATTTCTTATGTTAACCAAAGAAGAAGAAGAAGAAGAGGAAGAGGAGGAGGAGGAGGAGGAGAGGAGGAGGAGGAGGAGGAGGAGGAGGAGGAGGAGGGGGAGGGGGAGGAGGAGGAGGAGGAAGAGGAGGAAGGAAAAGGAGAGAAGACATCTTAAAAGAGACATATTCATAGAGTTATCATATAGAAGAGTATGGTAGACAGAATTACAACCCCCAAAGAAGTCTATATCCTAATCCCTGAAACTTAGAAAATGACTTTGCAGATGTGATTAAGGGTCTTGAAATAGGGAGATTATTCTGGACTACAGAGATAAGTCCACCATAATCACAAAGGTCCTTAAAGATGGAAAAGGAAGATAGAAGTTTGGAGTCAGAGAAGGAGATAGAAGTGCCAGTGATATGGGGCCATGTGCCCAGGAATGCAGGCCTGTCTCTAGAAGCTAGAAAAGGTAAGGAAATGGATTTTCTCCTAGAGTCCCTGGATGGAACACGGCTTTGCTAACCCATTTTTAGGTTTCTAACCCCCAGAATTGTAAAGCAATAAATTTATATCATTTTATACCTCTAGATTTGTGGAATTTTTTGTAGCAAAAATAGGAAACTAGTACAAAGACTAAATTATCTAAAGAATGCTAAATTAACAGAAGGAAAGCAAATAGATGGAAGTTAAATGGGGTAAAATTTTAGTTCAATGCAAAATCCTACTCCAACACTCCCAGCCAGAGGTGGGACAAATGGAAACATGCAGAACCTGGTGAGTGAAGCTCAGCTACAAACCCCTGGGCTAGGAGGACATACCTGCCCCCCCCACCCCCAGCACAGTGTCCTTCCACAGTCCTGCCCAAAGACATACATTATTAAAGACTAAAAATATGTTTATAAAAAAGTACAGGATTGAGAGAGTAAGAAGGAAAAACAAAACAGTAGATGAGGATATCAACACATTTTTGAAAGATTAAGAGCAAATGAGGAGGGGCCATTAGTGTATTAGCTGATTTATGTGACTGGGAGACCTACAGGCCAAGTCTAAATAAAATAGAGAGCAGCATTACCAAGGAATACAAGTATGACCAAGACCAAGAGTGCCAGACCTGGAGTGTGGTTGTAAGGAAACCAGCTAAGGTCCTTAGGGCAAATCTGGCCCAAGCCTGGAAAGCCAGGGGCATCCAAATCAGCAAGGACCACACAGGACATGCCTAGATTGCCTGAGAAATCTTTGCAAGAAATGAACTACCATGAGAATTAAAGTCCTAGCTGGACCCACAAAATCAGAGAACAATATACTGGAACTCAAAGCCAGTATCGGAACCTCAAGTCCTATCCATCAGGGAGAGAAACTTGAGTTTCCTAAGAATTATTTAGCCACAAAAAGCTATAAACTGGTTTTCTGGGAGCATCTGTTAAGGAGGAGACATAGGGGAAGCAAAGTACCTCAGAGCCCATACAGAGCAAATGGTAGCACTCCATCTATGGAAGCCCACCTCCTTCATCACTGCAGATTTCCCACCAAGACAGAAGGCATACATTTGTCTTTCTGCAAGCCACTAAGGAAACAGCCCATCCGTGTTCAATTCCCTGTCAGTTCAGTTTCCCTGTGAAATCTATAGGCAATCTATAGGCAATCACTGGTCTCTTTCCTAACAGAAGAATTGTCAGAGGTCAGAGAAGTTCCACCAGGAAAAGGTGGGGTAAAACATGACATTTTCAAAAAGGTGAGGGGAAGGGAGCAAGGAACTGAAAAGGAAGCAAAGGAGAAGTGGGGTAAAGATGAGCACCTGGATGGCTCAGGGGGTTAAGCTTCTGCCTTCAGCTCAGGTCGTGATCTCAGGGTCCTGGGATGGAGCCCCACACTGGGCTCTCTGCTCAACAGGGGGTCTGCTCCTCTCCCCACTCCCCCTCCCCCGCTTCTCTGCCTGCTTATGATCTCTCTTTCTCTGTGTCAAATAAATAAATAAAATCTAAAAAAAAAAAAAAAGTGGTTAAAGAAAGAAGATGACACTGCTGACTAGGGAATAAAAGAAACATTAAACAAAAAAATCATTAGGCCTGTGGAGGAGGATTTTACACCCCTGTGCCTCATACGCCCATATTCTTTGTTTTGATACAAAATTTCCTTTGTTTCCTTCTTATTTTGCAATGACGTAACATTAAGAATCCCTTACTTACAAGGAAAGTCTATTAAAGATTTATACCAAAGCAACTTTATTACTTTGTGATAAATTACTCTTGTTATACGATTAAGGTTGGATGTTTCTTTTTCTCAGCAGTCCTGTGTTTTATATGCTGCAGACTTCTTAAGAAATAACGGTTTGGGACTGAACACTAAACTGATTTTTGAAAGATAATAGATTCATAGAGGTAGATGGGATCAGTATCTACTCTTGATCATTGGCCAGTTTCTTTGTAAATCAACTTTTAAAGAAAATGCACCAATGCCCAAATCAAGAGATCTAAATACCTCTTCTGATTTTAACATTCTTCTTACAGTCAAAATGCTATAAAATAAAAAAACTCTTTGGGTAAAGAAAACAGAACCAGATTTTCACAAGCTCCAAGTTATACAAAAATGGTCTTTGTAATGCATCTGAGATAGAGGGATCTCCTCGTTTTCAGACCATTTCTAGAACATTAGTCATATAGAGAGACGAAAAACTCAGGTAAATTCAGTATAAGGATAAGTCTTTAAAACAAAAGCATATCTCTATACTGCTTCCATTGTGCTTAAATCATCCATTTCTTATCTTAAATCCCTAATTTAGATTTCTCAGAATGATTGATATTCTATTTTAGTTCCCTAAAAGTAGCTGAAATTAGGAGGTTCAAATTCCAGTCTAAACTCTGAATTTCTCAAGGTCAAGAACTGTGCTTCACTCTCCTTTGCATTTCTCAATCTTGACAAAGCATCTGGAACCAAGTAGCTTTTCAATATGTGACTACAGAAATAAACTAAATTAACATAGATCCAAAAAGGAGTAGTGAAATACCAAAATATGGAAGACCATCATTTGGCTCATGCAACTATTTTTTTTTAAACGATAGAGACAATTTTCAGTATTGATGAGCACAACTGGCAAAGTGAATATACTTCAGACAGAAGAAGTAAATTTGACTTTTTCAGGTTTTCATTACTTGTGCCTGTAAAGGAATTTTTTAATTAAAGAGAATAGTGTAGGGGGAGTGGGGAGGGGGGGAGTCAACTACAGAAAGCCAAAGCTACAAACCCATTTTATCTCATGAGGAAGTAAAGTTCATACTACTAATATTGTGTACTAAAAGTTAAGAGGAAATTCAAAATAAAAATTTGAACAGATTAAATATTAAAACTCGTATCTAAAAATAAGTTACCCCAAGGAATAAAAAACAGGACAGAAATAACAAGTGGTTAAAGGTAGGAAAAGGAAGCTCACACTAATTAGAACACTTAATTAACAGTGATTCATTGCCTTTTCCCTACCATACCAGGCCATACTGACTCCAAAGACCATCATGTCTGATATTAGATACTTTATTATTCCTGGCTTATAAAAACTATTAGCCAGAATATATACCACTGGCTTAAAAAAAAAGAAAAGAAAAGAAAAAGAAAAAAGAAAAACTCTGTAAATGTAATTAAAATGACTTTACTATTTTAACTGACTATGCATTATAAATTATAAAACAGCCACCTAGTTTACCCACATAGGATTTACTATTTTGACATTTCAAATTTAAAAAGTGTATTAACCTTTGTTAAATTGGAAATTGCCCACACGGTAGAAAGACCACCCAGGCCAGCATTGGGAATTGATGGCTTTCTGATCTGTTTTACATGTGTTTGATGAAGGATGCAATTCAGCTGTTGTACTGATTTCATTCTTGGATAACTTCCCCTTGGGTAGAGTAGTGACTGCTTTCCACTGGTTATTCATGGTCTTTATTGATTGACACCCTAAACCAAGTTATTAGATCCTTTTTAAACACATGGCTTTCCCGTGGAAAAAAAAAAAGAAAAAAAAAAAAGCTTTTACAGCATACAAGTAATGTGTTTTTTAAAGATAATTGATATGCTTTGCAGAAAGCAGAATAACCTTACCACTGAAGACTTTGACACTTTTTCCAGAAAACTCTTTCCTCTCAACAATAGCTTAAGAAAAAAAATTCAGGTTTTATATAAACTCAGGTTTTAAAAATTAACAGAAATCAAGCAATCACTCAGATTAACTGACATGATATTGGGAATCCTAAAAATTTTTTGGTATTAAAACAAACCTCAAGAAAACAAACCAAACCAAAACAACCAACCAACAGACAAAAACCTCAGGCATGCAAGTTAGTCTTCAGTGTCAGGTGTGACTTGCCTTTGACAATTACATGCAATGATGATGACAACAAATCTTCAGAACATTCATCAAACTCAGCCTAACGTTACCACATATTCCACCTTTCTTTTTGCTACTTGTCTCTATATTTTGGGAAATGCTTTAAAATGCCTCTATACTTGTCCTCGTGCCAAAGGAGCTAGATTCTCCCAGTATCTGTTCTCGTCTTCATGAATATGGCAAGACTATATTCCCTAGCCTTCCTTGTTGCTAGAAAGGTAGCTACATTTTCATCCAGTGGACAAATGCCATACACCATTTTGAGTGGCGCATAATAGAGACTCGTCAACTTTTTTGTTGTCCCTACCTCCTTCCTGTTAACTAGAATGTGCACATGAGGGCTGAGGCTGGGGCTGGGGCTGGGCATGGATCGGCTGTCGTGAGCCACAAAATAAGCTTGATAATTGATCTACCTGCAAAGGAGCAGCAAGATAGAAAACTTGGATTCCTGAATACTTTGTGCAACAGACTCACTACATCTGCATTAAGCTACTTAACCTAAAGACCTTTCCCTATCCAAGAAATAAATTTCAATTTTATTTAGGACACTATATTTTGGGTCTGTTACTCTTGGGAAAACCTCCTAAATAATAACATCCAATGGCATTAGAGAACTGGGCAAAGAAATGACATCAGCGATGGAGCTTTTAATATTCTTTGTCTTAGAAGATATATATATGCTGCAAATCTTGGCATTTAGAGAGTAACAGAGTTAACAGTAGCAAATACAATGACTACCTCTTTTGAGGGACAGGAAGGTGATGCACAGATGGAAAGCTGAGATTCAGGCAAGGTGACATGCACAAGGTCACAAGACCAGGAAGAGGCAAAGGGGAGATTTTAAAAAAAAAAAAAAAGGCTAGACCCAAAGAAATGAAAAGCCTGGGTCACAGGGTCCATGGTGCCCCATCTACCATATTCCTCATTTCAGCAAGCAGATGACATCTGTGAAGAGAGTAGAGTGCCATATGGTATTTCTCCCTGCCCTCCCCTGCTGGTGAATACTGCATGAGCAGGGAGCAGAGAGGTTTTGCTCTTTGCTCTGAGGTCAAAACGATGCTGCTCCTATGTGAGTTCCTAAGAGTGCAAAAAGGTCTCCATCTCAGACAAACATTTATAAAATATTATTGCCTACCTCCTGAAACTAACAGTTGCAAACAATCTATCTCTGCCACAGAACAAAAATTAAGCCACAATCTTTAATGCATTTTTGCATTTTGCAAATCACCAAAGAGAATTCTTATATACATAATTATATTCTCCTGCAGTTAATTTATAATGCATGCAAAACGGGTATTATCCCCATCTTAAAGTTGCAAAAAAACTAAACATCAGAGAAATTAAGTGACTCAAGCAATGTCATTTAGGGCCAAAAATTGAGATGCATCTTTACACATTTAGTATCCCTTCAACTTTATCAAAGGGGTTCCATGACTTTTGAAACCATTTCTTAGCCTTTAGTAGAACTAAAGGCATGGTCATGCATATTGATACCGTACCTAGGACAAGATTCGCCAAAAGCAGAAGCCAAGCCTTCTGTTAGTCTTCTGGAATTTTTATTATCTCCTTCATGTTAATAAGATGGTAATCAATGCACCACAATTTTCAAGTAGCTTTAAATCGGTCCTGGGGTTTAGCATTTATTTTGCTCTCAGTTGCCTTGGTTATATGTCATAGGTGTGCAACTGTAAAAACATTATGCAATCAATAGATATCCAAATTTGAGAAGTAAAACACAATATTCAAGAGCTGTAGAAATTCTCAGACATCCTCTAGTACAATTCCCTCAACAATGCGAAAATTATCCTGCAATGTTAGGTTTGCTTGAAGTCATACAGCTGGTGACCATCAGGACAAGAACTGGAACCCAGATCTCTTGGGGCTAAGTCTTACATTCTTGGTACTGCGGCTTGCCTCTTGCCAACACAAGTGTGGAGAGTAGGCTGATGAAGCAGATAATGATTTTCTATTCAGGAGATTCTTCAGATATCCAATATTTTTCTCTTTTTTCTCTCTTCAGATGTGTTTTCTTTTAATAAAATCCCTTTTATTACATTTAGAAAGTGGCTCAATTCATAAAAACTTAATGTTACAGTCAATGTTTCCTTTTATAGGCTAGAGAGACTCAATTTATAGGGGATTTCCTCTAGAGAAGAGGATCCCTCTATAGCCCATCATGAATTAACTACACAATAAACCACCAAATTCATGGCACAAGGATAATAAAACTGAAAATGAAATGCTTAGATTTGGTAAGTCACTTTACTTCAAGTTCACTTCAGCTATGCACACCAAATGTAAGGTTCTGAGATTAAATATCTAACACTGTTTTCCCTAGTGTTTGCAATTGCCTGTGTACATAAAATTCACATGTTTTACCAGTTAACTATTCCCTCCACTATTCTGTCCTCTTGCCATGTTATTGTGAGAGTCCCAAGATTCTCAAGAAAGCACTTGGGTGGTTACATGAGAAATTTGAATGAAGATGGGCTTAACTTTTATGCCCTGAAACTACTCAGCCCCTTCCTCATCCTGTTCCCACCCTTGCCACTGGTAAAATATATTGTCATAGTTGATCTGTAGATTTCTTTCAATCTCTTTTTATACTATCGTTGTCTTACTCTTGCTCCTTGCCCCCACCACGTCCCATCTCAATCCTTTGCACTGGCAATTATTTTGAAACATATTCAAATGGATAACATGTAAACACACACACACACACACACACACACACACACACACACAAAAAAAACAGGTGGTTCTTTCTCCAGAGAAAACAGGACTGAGAGTCATTCATAGATAAGAAAGATCAGGAAATATGAACCCAAAAAACACTGTCACTTTTCCTATCAGCATTTAAACAGTACTACAGTATATGAATTTGTTGGTTTGGGGGCTTTTATTGGAGGGTAGAGTTGGTTTATTTTATTAATAACTGGTGTTCTAAAAATAAATAAACATGTGAATGAATAAATAAATACAGTGGTTTTCTTACCAAGTGACTTGGCCATACTCTAGTTTGTGAAATAGATGTCTCCTTTTTTGTTTTACGAAACTATAGTATCTATGTCCCAGCCTAAGATGATGGAAAGACAAAATTCACTTCGTGAATATCTATAATTTATGTCTAATCTGGTAAGAATTCTATAAATATGCTATTTTCCCAAACGACATGGCTATAATCCTGAATTTACTTGAGCAAGGCATAGGCTATATATAGAACAACAGGGAATAACCACTCATTCATGTACCTGGATTCACAATTCCTTGAAAATACACCTGAAAAGAGGAGTTCCATACATAGGATTATTTACTAAAACTTCTTAATCTAAATTATCTAAAACGTCATTATAGCAAAAAACTTAAACCTCTTTACTTTTGGGATTCATGGTATCTGGACATCTATGTTAATAAATGGGTCCTTTCATTGTTTTTCATCACATCTACTACTATCCATCACTGTGCAAGGTGCTTGAGAAACAAAAACAAGCATATCTGGTCTTGTTCACATGGAGCATAAATTACAGTGCAGGGTTATAATCATAAGCAGATAAACCAATGAATAAACAAAATGAAGATTTGTGAAGTACAATATAAAAATAAATGGTTATAAACAGGAGAATGGATGATACTATATGCTTTCTTAGCAATAACTCTGGCTTCTTAAAGGAATGGAAGAGAGCAAAAATGAAATTGAGGAGGCATGCCTGGGTCAGTTAAGCATCTGACTCTTGGTTTTGGCTTAGATCATGAATATCAGGATCATGGGATCCAGCCCGAGCCTCTCATGGGGCTCCATTCAGTGAGGAGTGTGCTTGTCCCTCTTCCTATCCCTCTGCTCTTCTCCCTACTCAAACACAAGTGGGCCTGCTCTCCCTCTCACTCTCTCTCTCTCAAATAAATAAATAAATAAAAGCTTTAAAAAAATGAAAATGAGGAGACTGGTTCAATAGTCTAGGCAAGAAATTAGAAAGAACTTTTCCAAGGTGGTCTCATATAAAGGGAAAAATTAGTTGACAAGTTTGTGACATATTTTAGAAGCTAAAGAGACAGACCTTCTGATGGATTAAATGTGAATGACAAAGAGAACTTAAGAATGGTATCTAAGATACTAGCTTGTGACTTCATTAGGTGTTAGTATCATTCACTGAGAAAAGGATCAAGAAGGAATAACAGATGACAGAACTGTAGCAAATTCCATTCTGGAGAGATTAATTTGCAATATACTGTGGAACATCATAATGAAATTGTAACTAAGTATTTAAATATAAGGGCCTTGATTTCAGAGGCAGATCCTGAATTAGAGATGGAATATAGAAATTCACAGCATATGATGACAATAAAGCCATAGGAGCAGATCTAATTGATTAGGAGGAAACATGCAAATGAAAGGAATTGATGTTAAGACAAATCTCCACTGCTAGATGAATATACCAAGAAAGGGAAATATGCAAGAGATTGAGAAGCTGCAGCTGGGGAAATCCAGAAAGATTACCAGATTTCTAGATTAAGGATCTAGAGGGTGATGATACTGCTACTGAGATGTGGAAGACTAAAGAAAATTATTGGGGAAAGGAGGGATGGGATTGAAATCAATTATTGTGTTAACCATGTGAAGTTGAAGATGTCTGTGATTCCTCCAAAAAAAAAAAAAAAAGATCTCGAGAAGATAGTTTGAATATTTGAGTCTATAGTTCAAAGGGGAAGTCTGGGGAGAAGATACAAATGTGAAAACTTCTAGCATATATGATATTTATACTTTTTAAGATCTTATTTAGTTACTTTTGTGAGAGAGAGTGCGAAAGAGAGAGAGCATGAGTGTGGAAGGGACAGAGGGAGAAGCAGACTCCCTGCTGAGCAGGGAGCCCATTGTGGGACTCGATCCCAGGACGCTAGGATCATGACCTGAGCTGAAGGCAGATACTTAATTGGCTGAGCCACCCAGGAACCCTCTAGAACATACAGTATTTAAAGCCATGAAGTTGGGAGAGATCACCTTGGGGAAAAAGATGAAAAGGAATGAACACTGGATCAGCCCTGTGGATCGCCAACATTTGAGGGTGAGTCAAGAGGAAAAGCAAGTAAAGGAGAATGAGACTGGGTTGCTAAAGAGGAAAGAAGAAAGCCAGAAAAGTGTGATACCATGGAAGCTAAGATAAAGAAATGTTTGCAAAAGAAGGAAACAGCAAATTGTGCTAAATGATCCTGGGAAATTGAGTAAAATGAAAATAAAACATAAACACTAAATTGGAAATAAGCAATATCAGTGAAGTGGTTGAGATTCAAGCCAGATCTGAGAGGTTCAAAAACTGAATAGAAGGTGATAAAGGGTGAAAGCATATGTAGACTCTTTCTTCAAGTAATGTGGCCAGGAAGCGCAACAGAGAAACGAAGCAATAGACTGAGGGTCAGTGGAAATGAGGGGTTACTGGGTTTGCGGGTGCCTTTTCCTTTAAGAAGAGGGATATTATAGCATATTTTTATAATGATAATAATCCAGTGGAAAGAGAGGTATTCGCAATGTAAAAGATCCAGGGGGACTAAAGCATTTAAAAAGACAAGAGGGATGGGGTGCCTGGGTGCCTCGTTGAGGTAAAGCCTCTGCCTTCAGCTCAGGTCATGATCCCAGAGTCCTGGGATTGAGCCCCGAATCCGGCTCTCTGCTCAGCAGGGAGCCTTCTTCCCTCTCTCTCTGCCTGCCTCTCTGCCTACTTGTGATCTCTGTCTGTCAAACAAATAAATAAATAAATCCTTAAAAAAAATAAAAAATAAAAAGACAAGACGGAATGAGATTCCAAGCAAGATTAGAGGGACTGACCTTTGATGGAAGAATTGACTCTTCTTCCACCTTTTCTCTAAGAAAGATAGAGATGCAGGCTATTTATACATTTAGCAGTGAGAGTTCTCTGATGACTGTAATTTTTCTCCATGATATATGAGATGGGATGTTCTGCTAAGAACTTGGTAGGAAAGGGGGGGAAGGGTACTGGAAGCTCTGAGGAGCGAGTCAACAAATCAAACAGTCATCTTATAGAGTAGAAATGTAAACTTAGTCATGTAACTAGGACAACAGGTTTTGATATATATTAATGTGCTTTTCTATTCTGCATTTCCATGGACATAACCTTTCCTCTTCTCAGAGGCATCTAACTATAGGGAAGTTAAAGAGTAGGTGCCAAGGGTCATTGGAGGGTAAAGATGAGGACGATTATAACAGGAGTAGAAGGAAAGAAACCAGTGTTCCATTGAATCCCTAACCATACCATAAATTTGAAAAACTTGGAAGTTTTGAAATACTTTGAAGGCTTTGTCAAGAGAAAGGGGTTTTCTAATTCTTTAAACTCTCAATAATGTATCAAAACCAGTCTGGCATATTTGACCATCAAGTTTTTATCTGCAGAGAAAACTCAAGATAGGGCACAGGAGAAGTGTCTGTCATGTGGAAAGGAGAAAAGCCCACCTAACCCAGCCTGGGAGCAATGTGGACAAGAGAAGAGGAAAAGGTAGGGCAAGATCTTTCTCTTTTCTCCCATTGTTAGGATTGGATCTCCATAGCAGGCCATAGGAACATTGTGATATAGAGGAGCACTCAGGAACATGAGCACTAACAGCCTGCTTCTCTAGCCAGAGCATGGAGGAGACACAAACCACTAGCAGAAGGCTCTTATTTGTCTCAGTACCATGACCAATGCCCATGGAAACAATAGCACACATATGGCTACTGGTTTCTTGAAGTCTATGTGGGATATGTGTGGATAGAAAGGTGCTGAGAGGGCTGGTTGGCCAGAGGAGACCTGGCACTATAAAAAGACCACAAAGCATGATATCTGTGTAACCAGATTGTTGACTGAGACAGCAGATTTCACAAACAGTTGCATGCACAAGAACTCCAAAAGGCCACAGGGGACCAGATATGGTTGGGTGCATTCCAGTGCAAAGGGCCAGAGGTCAATGCAGATAAGACACCTCTCTTCCCCAGCAGAGACAACAGACGTCTAGAGTTTATTAACTGAGTCTGAGGTCTTCTTGTCCTTTATCATAAAATCAAGAAAGGCATTCATATATCCAAAAATCATCATGAAGAGGAGCTTGAGAGAGCAGAGATTTGGAAGACAAAGCACCCAAATGTCACCCAATGCAATGAAATCTGAAAGTGAGATCTCATTAATTGAATTTTATATCTAAGTGTCCGCTACCATACTATCTCATCTCCCGAACTTTTGCTTCTGTCACTAAGTAAATGAGACCTGCAAAGCAGGAGATCACATCTGTTACTGAAAATAATAAGCCACCTATTTTTTCCAATGAAAGCAATAGTATGTAAAATTCTGACCCACCAACAGGAGGAAAAAAAAAAAAAAAGTAGGTTGTGTTTGAGCCCATTTGGAGTTTGAGATCAAGAATTTAAAAATGTACAAGTCAGCTTCACTGTGTGAAAAATTTTCCCCAAATAGTTTCAAGGGAAGGGGATGGTTGGGTTCAATCAGGATTGAGCTTTTGCCAGTCAAATGTGAAGGAGGAAAAGAGGGGCAAGGGAGTTTACAGCATTAGCAAGGGAGTGATAATAATGATGGACCATGACATTATGCTGGACAAGAAAGGAAATGAAGACGGGGGTACTAATGGATAGGGCACGTAGGGCCGATGGACTGAACGTCTCAATGACATTGAAGAATTGTTGCAATGGGTATACCACAGCAATTGAACTGGAAAAAAAAGAGATGGGGGTCAGAAAATGGGGTATTTAAAGATTTCAAGGTGGTGATGGCATCAGTCACAATATTTTACATGTGCTCAATTGACCGAGTACATTCACATACATAATTATATTTATTTAACTATCCTTTCTTACCAAAATAGGGAAATTTTACAAAGTGATTAAAGGTTCAGGAAATTATTTAAGACATTTAAGAGGAAAATCTACATTCAATACACTAGGGAAATTTAGAAACAAAACTCTATAAATACACTTAAATAAATCTATTTTTTTTTCACTGATACAGGTCTCCTAAGAAACTAAACCACAATTTTTATCAAATTACTTAGTGGGTTACTTAGCTGATTCATTGGAGCATATGTTTTTCT
The DNA here is from genome assembly GCF_010015895.1 of Lontra canadensis. Taxonomy (NCBI): domain Eukaryota; kingdom Metazoa; phylum Chordata; class Mammalia; order Carnivora; family Mustelidae; genus Lontra; species Lontra canadensis. Next base: position 96,726,223 of record NW_022630995.1, read on the forward strand.
TTTGTTTTGGGGGTGGGTTTTGGGTTTTGTTTTTTTTTTTTTTTTTTGCTTTTATTTTTCTATACTTTCCATTTATTTTTAAGTAATCTCTACACCTAATGTAGGATTTAAACCCACAACCCTGAGATCACGAGTCCCATGCTCCACTAACTGAACCAGTCAAGTGCCCCCTCTATATTTTCAATTTAGATATATGCCTTGCAACTTAACCAAATTTTAGAACCTTAATCTAAATTTTTAGATTTAAGAATAATAAAATAGCATCATTACAAGTTCCTTCCACTTAAGCAAAATGATCCAACATTCTAGTTTTCTCATCTTACCAAATGACCAACAAAACCATTTCATCATAGAAATAGAGATTAAGCCACCCCTGCAATTAGCCTTTCTGCCTTTTGGTATCCAGTTCAGTTTCTGACAGTTTTTTTCCATATCTCCATGGAATGCAAACATTTCATATTCTTAAAAAGGAAGTAGTCTTATAATATCTATATTTGGAATTTGAGACACTTAGAGCTGATCAACAGAATAATTCTATACGTTCACTGTTAAAATTTAAAATACTATTTGTTAGTCAATTAAATCAATCTCAAAATGAGTAAAATTAATGTAAGAACTGTATTTATAGAATTTGAATTAAAAAATAATGCTTCAGTTTGAAATATGTAATAAAATGATGAAGGCACCATCTTTTTTCAATTTTAATTCTTGTAGTTAACACACAGTGTTATATTAGTTTCAGGTGTACAATAAAGTGATTCAGCAGTTCCAGTGCTCATTGTGACAAGTGTGCTCCTAATCCCCATCACCTATTTCACCCATCCCCTACCCACTTCCCCTCTAGTAACCACCAGTTTGTTCTCTAGAGTTAAGAGTCTGTTTCTTTTTTTTTTTTTTTTAATTTTATTTTTTATAAACATATATTTTTTTCCCCAGGGGTACAGGTCTGTGAATC